>NC_133327.1:568651542-569251542 GCF_042186555.1 Aquarana catesbeiana
ACAAAGGTTCCCTAGAAATCTTATTTCCTGTAATTCAAATTACAGACATCCCCTGCAACCAGAGTATCATTTTTACAAAATTATTATTTAAAGGTCATTTCTTGCCTCAAAGGATGTAAAGACCGCAGCTATTCATAGAAACACACTCATACATGATTGCTCATTATATGGTCCCATTTATCTGTAATATACCTGTGTAAGGAATTTCCCTTAATATGGCCTACTTTAAATAGGAAATATTGCATCACACCCAGACATAGGCATGGCATAAACCGAGGTGTAAAGTGTCACTAAACCCACAACAGTAAAATGGTCTGTATAAGCAGTAAAGCATGCTTGTTATCAGTGGCGGCGGCTTCGCCTGTGTCTCCTCCTCAGCATCACGGCGGATTCACGGCTATTCTCCTCTTTATACAGTAGTTACCACTTTCTATTTGAAACGTATTCTAGTGACAGATTTTATTTGATATTGTAACTGTTGGATACAATTACAGTAATAAAAATTAATTCAAACCACAGTGGATAAAAATCAATGATTTTTTTTTTTAAAAATCTAAAAAATAATCAGATTTTTTTAAATTTAAATCTGATTTGTTTTTTATCAAATCTATTTTAATAAAATGCTTTTGCTGTAAAAATCTAAAGACAGTTTTCTATTTAAGATACATTAATAATTTAGTTTATTCAGCCTGAAATGGAGCTTAGTTATGTATCATGAGGCTGTATATTCTGCAATATTTACATTTTTGGTAAACTCATTCAATGAATCCAAGCTCTGCAAGCTGAGATAACATGCACTGCATTGATGCATTCACACAATTTCACAGTAACCAAGAGATAAAACAAAGTTCAGGAATATTCATTTATCCCATTTTGCATTTTGCAAATCTATGTAATGTACACTACAAACTATATGATTGAATCGGTTCTGATATCGTTGTTTTACTAACCTGACAGCTTATTATTCTAAATATGAAACCTTCATTTTGTTTGCAAATATTAAAGATTCTAACTACCAGCAAGAATGAGTCCTTACATTTATAATGTTGGTTATTCCTGCGCTACCGTGGAAGAGAGATGCACACAGGGACAGCTACAAGCACCGAATGGGGTCAAACAAAGCCCATAAATAGACAAAAAAGCATGAGGGTAGGTGCTGCGCTAACCAGGTGGAGTAAGAAACAATTACTACAGGTGGCAGTATGAGGTAAATGTTGTAGTAAATCTCTCCTTGGGGTCCCTGGACCGGAGGAGTGGGTGCTTTCTCTGCCTTGATACCTCCTTGCTGCAGTGCTTCTCTACTCTGATTCCTTTTCCATGTGGGGTTTGGCTGTGCTCACCTATCACTTTTTTTTTGGCTTCTGCATATATAGTTTTGCTGTTTTTTGCACATATTTATATTCACGTCCAGGTTTGCACAGTAGTATTTGATTTAATACGTGGCTGTTTATGATTTTGCACAAGATTTCTCCTGCATGGTCTTAGTAGATATTGTGCTTGAGACCTACCTCTATTAATACTTTATTCTTTCATTGTCTTTCATATATGTGATAGCTTTCATTTTTACTACAACATTTACCTCATACTGCCACCTGTAGTAATTGTTTCTTACTCCACCTGGTTAGTGCAGCACCTACCCTCATGCTTTTTAGTCCTTGCATTTAACCGCTTCAGCCCCGGAAGATTTGGCTGCAGAATGACCAGGCCATTTTTTGTAATTCGGCACTGCGTTGTTTTAACTGACAATTGCGCGGTTGTGCGACGTTGCACCCAAACAAAATTGACGCCCTTTTTTTCCCATAAATAGAGCTTTCTTTTGGTGGTATTTGATCGCCTCTGCGGTTTTTATTTTTGCGCTATAAACAAAAAAAGAGCGACAATTTTGAAAAAAAAAAACAATATTTTGTACTTTTTGCTGTAATAAATATCCCCTTTTTTTAAAAAAAAAAAAAGCTAATTTTTTCTCAGTTTAGGCCGATATGTATTCTTCCATACATTTTTAGAAAAAAAAAAAAAAAAATCGCAATAAGCATATATTGATTGGTTTGCGCAAAAGTTATAGCATCTACAAAATAGGGGATAGATTTATAGCATTTTTATTATTATTATTTTTTTTTTTTTTTTTTACTAGTAATGGCGGCGATCTGCGATTTTTATCATGACTGCGACATTATGGCAGACACATAGGACAATTATGACACATTTTTGGGACCATTGGCATTTATACAGTGATCAGTGCTATAAAAATGCATTGATTACTGTAAAAATGTCAATGGCAGTGAAGGGGTTGACACTAGGGCGCGATCATGGGGTTAACGGTGTTCCCTGGGAGGTGATTCTAACTGAAGGGGGAGTGGACTGACTGGAGGAAGAGACGGATCCTGGTTCCTAGCTAACAGGAACACACAATCTGTCATTCCTCTCAGAACAAAACACGGATTTGTGTGTTTACACAAACACTTTCGTGTCCTGTCCCCCGCGCTCGCTTGTGGCCGGCGGTCATCGCTAACGTCGGCCACGAGCATCGGCACCCCCGCTGTGCAGCAGGCGCGCGCTGCTATCCCAATCCCGCAAGCCAATGTATAGCTATGACGGTTTGCGGGATCATGCCGACCTGCCGCTGTATAATGACGGTGGCTGGTCGGCAATCGGTTAAAGAGCACTTCTCATTTCAGATACATCGTGGAAGTGCCTGTTAGCGGGCATCCACTCACCTGCTGCCGCCACATCCCTCACCTTGTTGTGTCACTGCCGCATCACCAGCCGTCCCATTAACCGCTTGCCGACTGCCTGTCGTCAATTGAAGGTGGCAGAATGGCACTCCTGCGCAAGTCGCTGTAGCTGTACGACGGGCACTTTAAGAAGTATAGGGGACGCGCGCGTGTTCCCGCCGCATCCCTAAGGAGCTGATGCACCTGCGATCGCTCCTGACAGAGCGAGGAGGTAAGGAGACAGATTGTGTGTTCCTAGTATATAGGAACACCAATCTGTCTCATACCGAAGTCAGTCCCCTCCCCCCACAGTTAGAACACACATAGAGAACACATTTAACCCCTTGATGGCCCTAGTGTTAACCCCTTCCCTGCCAGTAATCAGTGCATTTTTATAGCACTGATCGATGTATAAATGTCAATGGTCCAAAAAATGTATCAAAAGTGTCCGATCTGTTTGCCGCAATGTCGCAGTCCCGATAAAAATCGCAGATCGCCACCATTACTAGTAAAAAAAAATAAATAAACATGCCATAAATCTATCCCCTATTCTGTAGACGCTATAACTTTTGCACAGACCAATCAATATACGCTTATTGCAATTTTTCACCAAAAATATGTAGAAGGATATATATCGGCCTAAACTGATGAAGAAATTTGTTTTTGTTTTTTGTTTTTTTTTAATTTGGGATGTTTATTATAGCAAAAAAGTAAAAAAAGTGTTTTTTTCAAAAATGTTGCTCTTCTTTTGTTAATAGCGCAAAAAGTAAAAACCGCAGAGGGTGATCAAATACCACCAAAAGAAAGCTCTATTTGTGGCCAAAAAAAAAAGGACATACATTTTGTTTGGGTACAATGTTGGACCACCACGCAATTGTCAGTTAAAAAGACGCAGTGCCGTATCGCAAAAAATGGCCTGGTCAGGAAGAGGGTAAATCATTCCGGGGCTGAAGTGGTTAAAGAGAATGGGACTGTTTGTGAGTCAACAGTGAGTCAGAGGAGGAGCCGCTGTGGGACAGAGATGACAGTTGCTCTTTAGAAATTATGATGTAAATCGAGTTGATTTAAATAAAGCCTTTTTAGTAGTGATTTAATTAATGATTTAAATTGACTTGATTTAAATCAAATCCACCCTGATTCAAACATTTTTTTTTAAAGTGTCAGTTTGTCAGCTTATAACTTCAAACTGATCAGGGTTGTTTTTTTTTTTTTTTTTTTTTAAACACTGTTCTAACAATTAAAGCAAATCTTCGCTCTCTCAATCAACATTGACTATTTTTAATCCTTGTGCTGCTAGCATTAGTAAATAGATAGGGGAGTATACCATATTTACTTGTTTTAGACATTGGCATTTTTAATTTTTTTCAGCTATTTTCTGGTTTTCTTGCTTAGGCAAATGATGTCAAACATCCCAAGTGTCTTTAGTAGGGGAGGTGGCGTTTTCTGAGCTAAGCACACCCTTCTGCATGCATGCCTGAGCTAAGGGCAGAGGGATTTTAGGAAGTAAATGCTACATTTATCACCTGTCCTTATTCAAGATAGCCTTGGCCAGAAATGCTGGGAAAGCGTTTTTTAAAGTGATTTCTCAGCTAAATAAGACATGGAGATATGGATGGATGGGGGAGTTTGCTTTGATAAAAAAATCAACTAAATAGCCTTTTTTAGTTTGTGGTGCTTACATGCAGTGTAGTTCCTCTTTAATAAGGCTGACAAATTAGTCACACAGTTATAGTCAAGTCAGTCCAACACATACTGATGGTACTACATTGGACTGGGAGCCTAGGTATCAATGACCTCTGGCCAGGAAAGGGTTAATTTGATTGGATAATTAACTGTGAATAAAGTATAAGAGACATCACATAAAAAGCATAGCTGCTGGAAAGGGAGAAACACCGAGGCACACCAATCCTCCCCGAAGGTAAGTCAGCAAAGCGGCTTCAGCCTGACTCAACCCAGGCCACGACCTTGATGTATTTTACCCCTCCCACAATAATTAATCATGGAGGCTGAAACCATGTTGTTGATTCACCTTTCGGGCCTGGTTGGTGTGCACCAGTGTTTCTCCCTTTCCAGTATATACCACAGAGCCAATGGAGGGGCTCCTTAGCCACCTGCATTCTTGAGTAGGAGTCACCGGAGTTGAATATTGATTGTCTGGAGCAATTTCTTAGGGTACAGCGTTGTATCACGTACCTGGTGGAGACCAAAATGACAAGGAGGCTTCCCTTGCACCTCCTGTCCAACTCCTGGAGATGGTTACAGGGCTAGAGGCCAAGAAGTGGCACAGGTGGCAATAACAGAACCAGAAGTAGCAGATGATCTGATGATAAGATGGACATGGGCTTACAGGAATGGTGTCAAGCAAACCAAATCTTTGCTGAAATATAAACCACAAATGTGGATGCAAAACACGTAGAAGGAGGAGATGGGTCATTGTTGAGGACAAGCACTGGTCAGCAATAGCCAAGCAGCAGAGGTACCGATTCAACAAGAAATGACAAGAGGGAAAAAGCTTAAACTGAAGCTAGGATCAAATGGTCAGCAAAGGTACCAAATCAGCGCTGATAAAAGAAGGTAGAAGTTTTAGCCAGGGTCAGTAATGGAAAGGATGTGTCCAAAAGAGGACAGAAGACAAGCTGGATCTTACATAGGACATCAGACACAACAGTCAGGTCACTGGGACAGCTGGAAACCATTTAGCAACTTTTCCTGTCACTGATGAGCTTTAAATAGGCTGCTTGGCAGCAACAACCGCTCTGGGCTTGCACACTTGCTGGTGAACATGCCACAAAGAGTGCATGCAAACCCAAATGCACATGCTCACAGACGGGCATTTGGCAGCATAAGGCAAACAAGCCATAATATGCACGTGTGCCCAAAAGGGCTTCCAGTCACGGCTATAAGTCTAACCTTCCAGACATACTGGTATGACCCTGCCCTTCTGCAGACTCCAGAGACATTAGACGTCTTCCCTTCATGTTCCAGCTGCATTTCTTCATGCCTCCCCAAAACAATGGTCTACACCAGTATCCAGGAAGCAGCACTTAGTACTGCCAACAGCAGATCATCTTTTATCACATTTTTATTAGGCTGCTTAGACGTCCAATTTCCCTAAGACTTTTCGTGACAAAGAAATCTGAATGGTACACCAGGACTTCTTTTACAGGCATCAGAGGTTTAATAAAAAATCTTTTGTAAAAGGGTCACTTTAAAGGGAACATACTGTGAGAGATATGGAACTTTCCATTTTTGACCTTTGTGAAGAAAACACTAGCTGCTTGCAGAGTTTAGTATTTTCACAGCCATAGACCTGGAACAAACATGGAACCAATGAAATCAGAGCAAAGTCGTCCTGATCTTCATTTTTGTTCCAGGGTTGTGACTCCGAATAAACTAAAACCAATGGCAGCCAGACAACTAGCATTTTTAGAGGTCAGCAATGGTACCCTCCAAATTTCTCAGCTGTTTACCCTTGCTATCAACAATAATCTGTTTATTTGCAAAACCAAGTACAGCCACAAGGTGGTGCAAGAGGCCAATATATAAAATTTAATGAAGCAGAGCACATAACAAAAAGGTCTTTTTATTAGATTGTAAGCTCCTTGTGCAGGGTCCCCTTACTCCTTCTGTGCTGGAATATATTGTAATTGTACTATCTCCCTTTATATTATATAGCTCTGCTCAAACTGTTGCCGCTATATAAATCCTGTATTATAATAATAATAAATAATAAATCAACCAGAAAGTTTTTAGCTTTACTTTTTAGAATTTTTAAAATACAAAGCAACACATTTTCACTAAAAATTCACATAAGGCCCCTTTCACACGATCGGAACGTTCAGGTCCGCCTGTCAGTTTTGACGGCGGACCTGAACGGGCGCTCCATGTTAGTCTATGGAGCGTCGGATCCCGTCCGATCCGCTAAAAGCAGACGGATGGCCCTACATCCAGGTCCATCGCTGGTGGATCGGGTGTGATCTGACGAAAACAGACATGCTGTCCGTTTTCATCCGATCCCTCCATAAGCGGCAGCGGCGCCTGACAAGCCCCTCCCCGCTCAGTGAGCAGAGAGGGACCTGTCATCCGCCGGCTCAGCGGAGATCAATGGACTAATCTCCCGCTGAGCCGGCGGACCGAGGCGGGCTCCGTAGAAACGGAGTCCGCCTCATGTGAAAGGGGACTTAAACATTCAACAAAATCACCAGTCTAAACATATTTAAAAATGCGTAACCAAATAGAAACATATTTTCTTTTACATTCTACATAATCTCAATAAAAATTCTAAAATATTTATTCCCCAAGACAAATGGTTCTGATTGGTGTTCTCCTTGTACCCTAAATGCACCCAAATATGCTGGCTGTAGTGCCACCCCTTTGGAAGCCCAAATTATGGGTGTTCCTGTGGGAGCCAGACAGAGCCCTGTCCCCTCTCTAAACTGAGTGATATGTAACTGTTATAAATGTACAATTAGTGCTGCTTATTCATTCATAATTGGAAAAGATCACTCAGAGCTGCAGCTCTAAGTAATCTATCTGCCAGTGCTCTCTATATGTACAGGCTGATCACACAGACCCACAGCTCACTTACAGTTAGGTCCATATATATTTGGACACAGGCACAATTTTAGCTTTTTCAGGTATTTACAAAAACATATTTAAACTATAGCTATATAATGGATATGGGCTGAAAGTGCACACTCTCAGGTTTTAATTTGAGGGTATGCACATCCAAATCGGAGGAAGGGTTTAGAAATGACAGATCTTAAGAAGAGCCACCCCCCCCCCCCCCCCCAAAACAAACATGTAATACTTACCTCCACTGTGCAGTTCGTTCTTCCTGTTCTGGGGTCCCTTAGCGGCTGTCTTGGCTCCTCCCCACAATAGCTAACCTATCTCTGGGAAGCTCTATCCGAGGGGGTTAGCTTGTGGGCGCACTGCCTGTCATACACGCTGCGTCCATAGACACAGCGTGTATGACTCGGTCCCGCCCCCCCCGGTGGGCCGCGTCATTGGATATGACTGACAGAAGCACGAGCCAATGGCTGCGCTGCTATCAATCTATCCTATCTATCCAATCAACGGCCAGACTCCGTGGAGAAGAGGACGGCGGGGGGAGCGCACAGCAGGTGAACTGGCTCAGTAAGTAAATGGGGGGCCATCATTACCAGGTGTTTTTTCATCTTAATGCATAGGATGCATTAAGGTAAATGAACACGAACCTTTACAACCTTTAAGCAGGTAAAAAGGTCTGGCATTGATTCTAAGTGTGACATTTGCATTTGGAATCTATTGCTGTGAACTTACATCATGCGTTCAAAGGAGTGGACCTTGAAAGTGAAAAGGGCCATTCTAAGGCTTTAAAAACTTAACAAAACCATCAGAGAGATAGCAGCGACATTAGGAGTGGCCAAATCAACTGTTTGGTACATTCTGAGGGAAGAACGACGCACTGGTGAGCTCAGCAACATAAAAAGACCTGGACATCCACGGAAGACAACAGTGGTGGATGATCACAGGATCCTCTCTATGGTAAAGAAAAGCCCATTCACAACATCCAAACAAGTGAAAGACATTCTCCAGAAGGTGGGCGTATCATTGCCAAAATCTACAATCAAGAGAAGACTTTACGAGAGCAAATACAGAGGGTTCACCAAAAGGTGCAAACCATTCATAAGCCTAAAGAATATGGAAAAGCCAGATTACACGTTGCCAAAAAACTGAAAAAGCCAGACCAGTTCTAGAAAAGCATTCTTTGGACGTATGAAACTAAGATTAACCACCTCAATACTGGGCACTTACACCCCCTTCCTGCCCAGGCCATTTTTCAGCTAATTTTCTTCACACAAATAGAGCTTTCTTTTGGTGGTATTTAATCGCTTCTGGGTTTTTGTTTTTTGGGGGTTTTTTAAGAAAAAATAAAAAGACCGAAAATTTTGAAAAAAAAAAGTTTTTCTTAGTTTCTGTCAGTACATTTTGTAAATAAGTAATTTTTCTCCTTCACTGATGGGCACTGATAGGCTGCACCAATGGGCACTGATGAGGTGGCACTGATGAGTGGCACTGGTGGGCAGATAGGTGGCACTGGTGGGCATTGATGGGTGGCATTGATAGCCAGCACTGACTGACATCACTAATGGTCACTGATTGCTGGCACTTGTGGGCACTTAATTGTAATCAGGGCACTGATGATCATATATACCTACATGTCCTTTGCGTGTAGATGCCGCTGATAGGCTCTCCTCACACTCTGTCAGTGTGAGGCGAGGAGTACCGATTACCGGCATCTCCGTGTTTACATGTGACTGGCTGTGATTGGACACAGCCGATCACATGGTTAAAGAGCCACGGCTGCTGCTCTTTACAGAGATCGGGGTTGCGCCATGTCCTAGCAACATGGCGCAGCCACGATGGCCGCACTGTGTGCACCCGCGGGCGCATGAGAGCGGTCATTATGGGAAACCGTCATATGGCGCCCACCCAGAACGAGAGCAGCACCGCCCCGCCGTCATTTGACAGTGGGCGGGTGGCAAGTGCTTAATCTGTACCAGAATTACGGGAAGAAAAATAAAGTGTGGAGAAGGCTTGGACCAACTTATAAATACATTTGAAAAAGGTTTGTAAAAAAAATACAGCAGGGGCAAAAGAGAAGAGAGGAGCCTAGACTTGGGCTTTAAGGTTTGGTTCACATAAGTCCAGCTGCGGTTTCGCTGCGTTTTTTTAAAAGGAGTCCAGGGCAGTTTTGTTCAGGTGCGATTCAGGTGCGAATTTTTACTTGAAATCGCACCTGAGCCGGACTGAAAAACACACAGAAAATATGGCCTACGGCCTGATCGCAGATATAAGAACCGGCTTCGTAGAGAAGGCTGACAGTTTACATCTCATGCAAATTGGATGCGGTTCAAAGCATATGCAATTTGCATATATGAGAACCAAGCCTAAATGAAATCTATAGTCACAGCATACACTTTCATTTTATAACATCCACACTGTAATAGTAATACAAACAAAAGTCTATTTTGACAACCCATTATACGTTTAGTTGAAAAATCTGCCCTTTTGTTGTGAGCGCTGCCTGTCTGCTGGCCAACTCTTTCCACAACTTCCTGGATTCCCTGTATTCTTTGCAGCTTCTCCTCTGCTGTTTACTTTCAATTTTTAAGGACTACATATCCCATGGTACCATGCTGTCTGCAAGCAGTAATTCCTGTACTGACTCTGAAATGCCTCCTCTCAGCAACTCTGTAGATCAGAAGGCAGGCTCTGTAAATTCTGTGACACAGCAGTGCATACCCACAGGACATAGAGAATACGTGTAACAGAATTCAAGTAAATGTGCGGGCATATGCAAAGTACATTTACAAACTTTAATATCGTTATTAACCTCTTCAGCTCTGGAACGCTTTACCCCCTTCATGACCAGGCCATTTTTTGCTATTCATCACTGCGCTACTTTAACTAGCAATTGCGCAGTCATGCAATGCTGTATCCAAAACATTGGCGGAAGCCAATGGCTGCGCTGCTATCAATCTATCCAATCAAGAGCAGAGACACAGGCCAGAGAGGGTGTGCGCGTCTACAGCATGGGAGCGAACGGGCTCAGGTGAGTAAAACAGGGGAGCTGGGGGTCTGCTGCACTACAATAGGTTTTTCACCTCAATGAATAGAATGCAATAAGGTGAAAAATGGCGAGGGTTTACAACTTCTTTCACTACATAATACATCTTGAATCTACATAGTATTGTTTTCCTGATTATTATGTTATTGCTGTTTCCAGTGTGTTTAGGTTCTATGCCGATTACAGCCCTGTTACCTGACCAAATAATAGGAAGTTACTTATAGGCTGTTTATTTGCTGACACGTATCTGCAGCCATTACTATATGTCACGAATGACCAAGAAATGGATGTTGTACTTATTGTAAATTTTTGTTATTTCTGATAATACTAATAAACATTATTGGAAAAGAAAAAAAATCCCAGTGTATATTGCTTGGTCTGTGTGAAAGTTATAGTGTCTACAAACTATGGTATATATACTGGATTTTTTTTTCTATTATGCTAGTAATGGCGGTCATTAGCAACTTATAATGAAATTGTGGCGGGAAATCTGACACTAATGCCGCGTACACACGATCAGAAATTCCCCCAGCAAAACTCAGATGAGAGCTTTTTGTCGGAAAATGCGACCGTGTGCATGCTCCATCCGTCTTTTGCTGGCGGAATTCCAGCCAGCAAAAGATTGAGGGCAGGTTCTCTATTTTTCGGTCGGGAAAAATTCCTATCCGAAAATGCGATCGTCTGTACAAAGTCTGACGCGCAAAATTCCTACGCATGCTCGGAAACAATTCGACGCATGCTCGGAAGCATTGAACTTCATTTTCTCGACTCGTCGTAGTGTTGCACGTCACCGCGTTCTTGACGGTCGAAACCTCAGAGAACTTTTGTGTGTCCGTGTGTATGCAAGGCAAGCTTGAGCGGAATTCCGTCGGAAAAACCATCCAAGTTTTTTCCGATGGAAAATCCGCTCGTGTGTACGGGGCATAACTGATGCTGGGACAAAGCTGACTAATTGCCACTGACATCACCAGTGACACTGATACAGCGATCAGTGCTAAAAATATACATTGTCACTGTAATGACACTGGCTGGGAAGGGGTTAACATTTAGGGCGATCAAGGGGTTAAATGTATGCCTAACACTATGAAGTGTGTGTAATATTTGCTGCCTTTACTAAATGTCTTTGTTTCTTATCACTGCTTTAGCATAAGAAATAGAGAGATTGTTCCCTCTGTACAGAGCCCTGTAATGACTGTCAACACAGGGCTCTGGGCTGTGATTGGACACAGCCGATCAGCAGGTCCCAGCCGGGACTTGCTGACCAACTCCTGCTGTGTACAATCACAGCGGGTATAGTAGAGGGGGGTATGTGCACGCCCTAAACCCGGAAGCAGGCGGTGACTTACAGGTCCACAAGTGGTTAATTAAAGTAGACTAAAAATAATTGAAATGCAATGTGGAAATTAATATATGATTTTTCCATTTTGTCCATAGATACACTTTAACATACAGCCAAGTAAACAAGGGCAAGGGCTCCTGCAAAGATATGAAGCACTGGTTAAAGAAATCTTACCATATGATATACTATTTCTGATTCTAACTAGAGATAAGCTCCAAAAGTCATCTGTTTTGAAGAGCCACATTAGGGCTGGGGAAAAAAATCAATTTGAATCTTGAATTGAGTTGAGGTCAAATCGATTCAAATTTTCAGCATATCAATTTTTTAGATTTTTTTTTTTCCACTAGGACCAGCGCTGACACCGCGCCGTTCCTGAGGAGCTGTGGGCAGGAGTTTTTAGGCGAGGCTGCGGCTTCCGTGGACTAGGCCGAAGCCGCGGCCTTGCCTAAAAACTCCTGCCCGCAGCTCCTCAGGACCGGCGTGGTGTCCATCAAAAAAAAAAAAAAAAAAAAAAAAAAAAAAACTCGATTCGATTATCGAGTTTTTTTTTTTTGTAGAAAATTGCCCAGCTCTAAGCCACATTAAAAAAAGAAAAAGTTGTTTGGATAAAAGAATACAGAAATTCCTTAAAAAGTGTTAGAATTGTATGCGAAATCCACAGATATAGGAGTAAGCTGGAATGCAGCAGCAAACATCTGCGCCAATTCTTCCCTTCTAGGAACTGGTTTGTATGCTAAGTAAGACACATGGAGGCGTGTTGTTTGTGCCATTAGCAAGAAAGACAAACTGTCTAAACCAGTTCATCTGCTGGCAAGTGATATCATTATATAAATAAGAACTGGAAGTCAGGTTATGGTCAGGGAGCCAAGAGAAATTAAAACGTATCCACTAGAAAATAGTGATGTACAGTACACTATCCTTAAAGCTAGGGATGCACTGATAGACTCAAGTACTCGCCGACACCAATTACCTATACCTATTGTTTATTTTTATGTATTTTTTTTAACACTATAAAACTTTAACTTTTTTTTTTGATCAACCTTATTGTTATTACAAGGGATGAACAACATCCCGTGTAATAGCATGGGCCGTGACAGGTCCTCTTTATGGAGAGATCTGGGGTCTATTCGATTCCAAACCTCTCCTCTGGCCTCCAATGCAGTCAAGTAAAAAGGGAAAGCGGTTATAGGCACAATGGTTTGGTCACTATATCTAATCTGCTATGAACAATGTTTATGAAATATAATATGTGAGCTCATAATAAGTCCAAGCAGATCCAACACTAGAGCAAGCTTTAGCGCTGTAGCAGACTAAATACATGAAGGACAAAAACAAAAAGAGAGAAGCGCCTCTAATGCCGCGTACACACGATCGCACATTCCTACAACAAAATCCTTTTTTTTTTTCCGACGGATGTTGGCTTAAACTTGTCTTGCATACACATGGTCAAATGTCGAAAATTCCAAACGTCAAGAACGTGGTGACGTACAACACATACGACAAACCGAGGAAAATGAAGTTCAATAGCCAGAGCGGCTCTTCTGCTTGATTCCGAGCATGCATGGAATTTGTACACACAATCGGAATTTCCGACAACGGATTTTGTTGTCGGAAAATTTGAGATACAGATCTCAAATTTTGTTTGTCGGAAATTGCGACGGAAAATGTCTGATGGAGCCTACATACGGTCGGAATTTCCAACAAGCTCCCATCGAACATTTGTTGTCGGAAATTCCGACCGTGTGTACGAGCATAAGGCTTCATGTACACGGGATATTGTTTAACCTCTCCTGAATGATTTAACTTGACAGCTAGAAACCGATGGCTAAAAATGACAGTTTAGCCGTGTTTGCGTCTAAAAAAAAAAAAAAAAAAGTAAATAAATTATATATATATATATATATATATATATATATATATATATATATATATACACACACACACACACACACACACACACACACACACACACATATATATATATATATATATATATATATATATATATATATATATATATATATATATATATATATATATATATATATATATATATATATATATATACACACACACACACACACACACACACACACACACACATACATACATACACATATATATATATACATATATACACACACTTCTAAAATCAACTGCCTAGAGATGACTATAAAGGACTCTGTGTACATGTACTGATAAGATAACAGAGGAGAGTTCAGGGGCAGCTTAAAAAAAAAAAAGCCCAACTGCTCCTAAACATCTGTTTACCAGCAGAAGTGTACACAAGGCCTTAGTGCAGCAGAACTAAATGCTTTAATTACCCCAATAGAGGGCTACTCACAAATTAATAGTTAAAAAACAGGCACATCATGTAGTGTAGGTCCAGAAAGCCAGGTGAGCTGGGTTGCCGGAGCTGCCGGATGTCAGATTAAAGATGCCTCGGGACACCTATCCATATACATGCGGTGATAGGGTCTCCTCTCCAGCTCCTCCTCCCATGGTCAGCTGACCTAGTCTCCGCCCCCTGGCCCTGAAGGCAATGCAGTGAATTAAACGGGTAGCCAGCTGGCAGCAGGGAGGAGCAGCCCAGCCACCGCAGCTGCCTGGGACATGCGGGTGGAGGGTGTCACTTTCCGCCCCCAAGGTGATGTCCCTTCCGGTATAAGAGCATTTTTGTGAGTACTGCTACTCGCGAAAATGCTTTGTATCGGCAGAACTCCATCTGATAGCGCGCGCCCCCCCCCCCCCGACAATGTTTTTTTAATAAAACCTTTTCTGTGGCTTTACCAAATGGGCCCTTCCTCGTCTTCTCTTCTTTTTTGGCAGTGTGTGAACCCTATTTAGCGCAATAGTACTCTGAGCCCAGGCTGACGTGATGATGTGCACCCCCCCATGGGGTGTGTTTATGATGGCCCAGGTTTAGGGAAAAATGTTGAATGACAATGAGCTTTGCTCAAATCAGACATTTTGCATGGGACAGATCCAGCTTGAAGGTGTGTATTGCCGTGAGAGCAGCTTTTACATTTTTACAAGTGCTGGCCTATGGATTTGTAGTGGAGTTCACATATTGATACTGCCATAATTTGCACAGAATGAGTAGACAAAGTGAAATTTGTAAAGCAGTCAACATTTCAGCTACAAGATTTCCCAACTCAGTCTAAGGTGCCCATAGACATTAAATGACTGTCTCCTGGTGGAGCCCTTTTTGGTTAAATTGGGCAACAATTGTCTATGGGGCAATGCACAACAGCTCCAATAGAGCTTCCTCGAGGAACAAAGCAGCAGGTTAGCAAACACTGTTTAAATTAAATAAAATACTGTCTCTTCGGTTTGGGTTACACAGGGGCACAAGGCAAGGCTGCCCCTTCCTGCTAGAGTTATTGTGCTTACCTCGGAGAGCCCCTTGTGTTCCAAATTCTGCCATATGCTTCTATATGGAGATTATCTGTCAGGCCCTGGGAAGAAAAGATCTCCATGTACGCAGATGACACCCTTCTGTATGGATGTTACAATAAATCGGTTCCTTTGGGGGCTATTATTCCCTCTTTGGACGTTTCGCAACCTGCTTCTCTGCTCTTGAAAAAAGTCTCTAGGTTTAAGTATTTGGGTGTTGAGGTGCAGAATGGCCTCTCTAGGTATATCACCAATAATCTTGACCCCCTGCTTGAATGGTTTACTCGTTTGTGCACGGCGTGGAGCTCTCTCCCTCTGAGTCCAATAGGTTGGGTTAACTTCCTTAAAATGTTTTTTTTTTTTGTCCAGGTTTTTGTGTTTTTTTTGCCAAAAGCTTGATAATTACTTTGTTTATCTGGGCAGGTAAGAGGTTAGCAAAATCTATGTTATACCAGCCCCTCACTGAGGGTGGACTGGTGCTTTCCAATTTTTTGGTATACTACTGGGCTGCAGTGCTGGTTACTGTATGGTGATGGTATGCCCAGCTGTACTTCTAGGTTCTTACATGGAGCCTATTAATATACCTTTCAGAGGTCCAGCTCTAACCCAGCAGTTACAATTCCCATGCACACTACTCTTACAGTTTGGAGGCAAGCTAGGCTATAAATTAAACTTGAGAACTCCTCTCCACAGACTCCACTCTGAAAGCCAATTCTCCACCTGCATATGATTCTGGACCCCCACTCTGGGCCAATCACAGGATTAAGATGCTCAAATATACTATGTTATGCTATGGGGTGTGCTGCTGAGTTTTGATGCATCTAAATTTACTTTTAAGTTACCCAATTTTTTTGTTTTCTGCAATTACAACATGCAGTTCACACCCAATTTCCGAGACAATTGAAAATGATGGCTGATCCTGTTGAACGACTGTTGAGTAAGGATGACCTGACTAAACTTCTTTCTTCTTTATATAGAACTTTACTATCTATAGACATACAACATATGACTTCACTTTACAGTGTATGGTCTACTGATATTCCATCATTGACTACAGAGGACTGGTATGAGTGCTAACATTTTTTGCCTAACATGATTGCAGCTAAGGATAGTTTTATACAAATAAAGTTCCTACATTGAGTATACTATACTCCGCAGAGGTTGTCTGCAATTTGCCCCATGGTGGCGGCCACATACCACAGATGTAGAGTGGACGTGGGCACGTTTTTCCATATTTTTTGGAAATGTCCTTTGCTCCAGACTAACGGGAAGGAAATGGTTTAAACCTTTAATACAGCGGGGAAACCAAAGTTGTTTTTTATGCTGCATTCTATGCCAGAAGAGAAATTCTTTTGCATTGGAAATCTTCCAACCCGCCTACTCTTAGCACCTGCAAAATAGCCCTTAATGGGACTCTGTCCCTTAATACACTCACATAAGCTAGTAGGAACTATCTGAAAATTGATAACATTTGAGCAAATTTGATTAATGCTTAGGGTATAAAGATATAAAGGTGCTTGGCTCTCTATTTGGGTTGATATTTCTATGCTTCTTACTGTTTACTATGTAACCATCCTAATTTCTATAAGTACTCAGTCTTACTTGTCTGATATGCTGGTGGCCCCAATATGTTACCATCCTTCCCCGCCTCCCTCCCGCACCCCTTTTTCTTTTTCCCATCCTCCGCTCCCCCCACCCCCTTCCTTTTATTAATCCCATTTACCCCTTCTCCCTTTCTTCTAAGCTAAGTTACCTTAAAACAAATATATTCTTTTTTTTTTTTTTTACTAGTGGTATTGGTTTTCTGATGTATTCTGACCTACGCTGCTCATTTTTCATATCCAACTCTTTGTCGAATACAATTCACTTATGTGTTCATTGTGGACTGGTGACAAATGTACCACACCCTGTTTTCCTTCTTCTATGTTTTATTCATGTACTTTAGTTTATTGTAAAAACTCAATAAACAGATTTCTGATTTAAAAAATATATATATATGTGTGATTGGTATTGCATTGCTTGGCTCTCTGCTATTGGTGCATGGCTTTCCCTCCCTCCTTCAATACCCTAAATTTGAGCAATCATGCAACTAAAGTGCTGCTATTTAACTGGCCAGGAGTACAATGTGCAAGAACATTTACTGATATCTATATCCAGCTTTAGGTTTACCATAACCAGGCAGATGTCTCATCAAGGACAGAAGACACTGGAGCATGTAATGCCACATATTGTATCTCATCTTTATCTTCTCAGTGATAAAAGAGAAAGATTAGCCCACTCTGCTGCCAAACTTCACCAAGATGCAGTTCAAGGTTACTTATGTCCCTGTGTAATATGACTAAAGCTGCCCATACATGGATCAAAATTCGGCTGGCTCAGCAAGAATGGGCTGAGATTTGATACATGAATGGGCAGGCTGACTGTGCCCAAGTCAGTACACCCAGTCTGTCAGATTTTTTTACATGCGATTACTTCCGGCAGGTATAGCTGCTAGCAGTAATCATTGTGTTCTGCTGGCTGAGAAGGCTCCCCGTACCCCCCACCCGCAGAACACAATAGCACTACAGGAGGCATTCCTCCATCAACACTGACTGTGCTGATGGGGTAATCGAGCCATTTTATTTCTTTCCACCCATCAGTAGAAGGAAAGAAAATCTAATAATCTATGGGCTGCTAAAAGCAGGATCATTTGCTATGGATCTATCCAACTCAGTTGGGGCAGTATGTGATTTAAAGATCCATACAGACATTGAAAATTGAACATGCCACCAAGATTTATAGTGTACAGGCAACATTCAAATCCATCTTACACATGGTATCCACTGAAGCAAACAAGATTCATTCAATTAATCGTAGACAGCCTCTGTGCTACTTCTGTACAGAGAACACTCCTGCTGAAGATTCCACCTCTAGCTGCTAGATTTTGCCAATTAAATCTAAATATCTGAGGACTCGGTAAAACCTGTGGCATGTAGGGAGCCCCAAGTAAAGACAAAATGTTTGTCAACTCCTACTCAAAAAAAAGGCACCATTTCTGCTTTTAAATATTTGCAGATGACCCTTTGAGGACCTGCGATCAGTGTGCAAATGAAGAATAGGATTAATCAAGCAGTCTGGGGAGCATGAATAGTGGCAGATAGTATAACCACCATCTGTGCTTCTGACCTTTTCTAAAGAGTCTCTCAACAAAGTAGGGTGACAGCAATCTGCATCATGTAAGTGTACATGAAATATTTCTTTAAAAGAATGAACAAATATATGTGTGTATGTAAATAAGAACAGACTCTTTATTAATCTGTACAGGAAAACACTAGAAGTTCCATTATTTTAAATAGACACTCAACAGGTACAAATGATGGAAATGAGCCAAACTGTTGATTTGAACAGGGTGACCTTGCAAAGGGCTGAATTGCTGCTATGGAGGTCAACACTTACCTAGCTGGGGAAAAAAAAGCTGAAATTGACGACTAAAAAAATAAACTATATAAAAAACACCCTTGGCAAGTAAAGCCCCCCATTATGGTTGTGGTCCAGTTACCATTTTCCACAAAATGGGAAGAAAAGATTTCCCTGCTTCCGAACTCAGAGGAAATCACCAATCCAGCACACAGATGCATCCAAGAATCCAGGGACTGAGATCTCCTACCTCACACTGACAGGACATTCTGCTGCAGAGGCTTGGAATGAAATTGAGCAAAAGAGACAGCCTCAAATGAAACAACCATCTTCCCCAACACCCTCATGCACACTAGGATTGGGGGATTCCTCAGCCCCCTCAGGAAAACTACCTGAATTCTGAGAGACACATATTGCTCTGGAGTAAGACAAACTTTTGCCTGGACCGTTTGCCATATCAGGCCCAAATAATTAAATCTCTGAGTTGGTAGTAAAACCGATTTTTGAAGATTGAGGACTCAGCAAAATCTTTCCAAAGTCTGAACTGTGAGGTCCACTTTTTGCTGCAGTTGTAGAGCTGACTTTTCTCCGAGTAGCAGGTCGTCTAAATACCCCTGAATAGGCACCCGCTGGACCCTTAAAAGACTCAGATTGGGGCCAGAATCTTTGTGAACACATGAGGGACAGTGGGCAGACCAAATGCAAGGCCACAAACTGAAAATGCTGATTCTCTATAGCAAAGCTGAGAAACCTCTGATGAGGAGGGAATATCAGAACATGCAAATAGGTGTCTTGTGTCGACCGACGACAGGAAGTTTCCCAGTTGCACCAAGTCAACCAGTGTCTGCACCGACTCCATCCAAAAACTCCTTACATGAAAAAGCCTGCTGAGATTAGTTTTTTTTTTAGGTCCAGGATTGGTCAAAAACTGCCATTCGGCTCGGGAAAAAGAGTAAACAGTTTCAAAGAAAAACTTAAGCCAGAGAGGTTTGTGTAACCTCTCTGAGACCAGCCAGACCACCCCTTGTGAGGGAAGGTGATCCAGCGCCTGAAAAAACATCAATCTTTTTGCAGATTCGTAGAAATAATTGAATGCATAAAGCATTGAGAAGGAAATTTTCGAAACTCCAAATTGTAGCCCCTGAGAGACCTTGCCACAGACCCAATTGTATGTTACTTCCTCGATCCATGCTTCCAAAAATGCCAGTAACTGTCCCTCCACCAAAAGGAGCAGGGGCACCCCTCCATAGCAAGGTGGACTTCGATTTTGACTTTGCTGGCTTTGGGGCACAGGTTAAAGTGATTGTAAAGGCTCATTTAAAAAAAATAAAAAACATGTCATACTTACCTCCTCTGTGCAGTTGGTTTTGCACAGAACAGCCTGGATCCTCCTCTTCTCGGGTCCCTCTTTGCTGCTCCTAGCCCCTCCCACCTTTGAGTGCCCCTCAGCCAGCAGCTTGCTACAGGGGCCACCCAAGTCGAGTCAGAGCTCCGTGTATCCATTCAGACATGGAGCCCCAGCCTAGCTCTGCCCCCTCTCTCCTCTGATTGGCTGATTGAGTTTGATTGACAGCCGCGGGAGCCAATGGCGCCACTGCTCCATCTCAGCCTATCAGGAGGAGTGTACTGGATGGCTGAGGGGGATCATGGACATTGCTGGAGTCGGAAGGAGCTTGGGTAGGTAATGGGTGGTGTGGGGGGGGGTGCTACTACACACAGAAGATTTTTTATCTTAATGCATAGAATGCATTAAGATAAAAAAACCTTCTGCCTTTACAACTCCTTTAAGGCTTCAGAACTGTGCAAAGACTTCTGAATATATGTGTCCAAGTCTGTTGCACGCAAGGATTCCCCATTTTCGAGCAGCACAATGTTTAGCACTTCCGTCTAGCAACACTAGGGTCATTGGTTCGAATCCCAATCACGATACTACCTGCCTGGAGTTTGCATAGTCTCCCTGTGCTTGCATGTGTTTCCTCCCACACTCCAAAGCCCTGCTGGTGGGTTAATTGGTTTCTGTCTAAACTGGCTTTAGTATGTGCATGTATGTATGTATGTATGTATGTATGTATGTGAGTTAGGGACCTTAGATTGTAAGCCCCTTGAGGGGAGGGATATGAATGTATAATATATATGTAAAGCGCTCTGTAAAATTGATTGTGCTATATAAGTGCCTGTAATAAAAATAATTGGGAAGCCTGCCAATAACGTTTTGCATGGTAACAGCCGACCAGCTCTTAAGCCAAAAAACTCTGCACATGTGAACTGGCTAATAGTCCCAGGCGTGAGATCTGCTGGATAGAATTTTTTTGGCTCGGTTCACATATCTGCCAATTTAGATGCATTTTGAACCGCATCCGGACCGGCTTGCAATGGAGCCAGATCACACATGTGCAGGACAGCTGCAGTTCATTTTTTAGGAGTCCTGTGCGATTTTACATCCGCTTCAGGTGCGAATTCAAGTAAAAATTTGCACCTGAACCTATGAACAAAACTGCACCAGCCCCTTTTTAAAAACTGACTGCAAAACGCAGCTGGACATGTATGAAACTAGCCTTACAGCGGACCTTCAGTCATTTTTTTAAACTTTTCATCTATTAAATCTTCTGCCCTTGTTGTTTTAACTTTGGATAGTAAAACATTTTTTTTTCTGCCAGTAAATACCTTCTACAGCCCACTTCCTGTTTCTTGTCTGGTGAAAAGCCTAGGCTTATGACATCATGCACAGCTCTCTCTCTCACTCTTGTGAGAGTTTGCCAGGAAGGGAAGAGGGGATGAGTCATAAGAGAGCCAATAAAAGCTGCAGGGCTGCAGAGCTGGAGGTGTGCCTCTGAGTGTCTATGTAAATCCAGGAAGTGAACAGGCAGCAGCTTCAGCTGCCCACAGTTAAAATTGCTGCAGCCAAAGTTGCCAAACTTTGTGGAGGGAGATTTCTGCAGCATATTTGGCAAGTACAGAATCACAGTATATATAAAATAATATGCAAAGTGGTTGGAGGGAAGCTTCAGAATGGCAAAGATGTTTTTATTAGAAATTATGTGAGCAGACTACAGTTCCTCTCTAAGGCCCCTTTCACATGATCGGACCGTTTAGGTCCACCTGTCAGTTTTGACGGCGGACCTGAACGGGCGCTCCATGTTAGCCTATGGAGCGACGAATGTCAGCAGAGACATGTCCGCTGACATCCGACCCCGTCCGATCCGCTAAAAGCAGACTAAGAAATTTACAGCAAAACAAAGGGCTTGATACAAATCCTCAACTGGACCCTTCTCAGCACCTGTAGAGTCTCTTAACCAGGTGCTTTACCCGAACTTCATGATCCTGAAAGCCATCAATGACTGCCACAGCCAGCAGTGTAGCAGCCCTCTCCAAAGCAAAAGATGTCTTCAGCAAGGTCTCTAATCTTTGACCTTCTGGATCTCTGAAGACCTGAACATCCTCCACCGGACAGGTTAGATTCTTTCTAAAGTGGAACTTCACTCTCCCAATTAACATAGATTATTTTTAATCCTTATGCTGCTAACATTAGTAAATAGATAGCAAGGTCTATAATAATTACTTGTTTAAAACTTTTTTTTTTATTATTTCTTCAGTTACTTCCTGGTTTCTTGCCTAGGCAAATCATGTCATACATCCCAGGAGTCTTCAGGAGGGGAGGAGAGGTAGAGGGGTTTACTCAGCTGAGCACATCCTCCTGCATGCATGCTTGAGCTAAGGGCATGTGAAGTAAATGCTACATGAATCATTTGCCCTTACTCAAGATGGCCATGGCCAGAAATGATAGGGGGGGTGTTTTTCAAAGTGATTTCGCAACAAAATAAAGCATGGAGACATAAATGGATGGGGGAGTTTTTTTGAATATTAAAAATAAATTAAAATAGTGTTTTTGTTTTGTGGTGCTTAGCTGCAGTGAAGATCAGCTTTAAGACAAGAAAGTGCATCATGCACAGAGGAAGAATGTGACATCCCTTCCATTCTGCTCCTATTCAGCATGGGATCACGGATTCCCTGGTGACTGGAATGGATGCTGTCTGTGTGAAGGGACCCTTATAAACATGAGGTGATAACTGTGGCTTTCATCACTATTGCTGTACTGAAGTAATCTGATACCAGTTATTGAGTACACACTAATTATGCCTTCAGATACAAAGTTCCCCTGTACTAATCAGGGATTTCACATCAGGTAATATTTTGCTACTAATTAACGCATTAGAGATTACTTATATCTGGCACGCATTAATAAATGGCAATGCCAACATTACTTTTGCATGTTTGGTTGTTAGTATGGGTGATAGTTGAAGAACAAGGCAATGATGGATTGGAATAACCTAATTTGGAAAAAGCTAAAGCTGTCCATATACATATAGATTTTTTCCTGCTCAATAGGATTCCCCCAGCCATGCAACACAGCATCCCATGATGCAGCCATTGTATTTTGAGAGCCGAGTTCGCCTGTTGTCAAAATACCTAAACATTGGTTGCATATGTTTGGCTGCAGGCGTTGTTCCACCAAGGAGTTTTACGCCAGTTCCATCAAGGGATGTCAGGTGGGAGGGGGCCAACAGGTCCACCCACTGAGCTCTTGTATTACCAACTTATGGCAGACCTTTCCCTATATTTCACATCAGCTTGCATCTCTGTATGCCAATATGAAATCACCCAAAGCTTTTCTTTTTTATTCAAACTTTTTTTTTGCTTTACTTACCTCTTCTCCTACTTCCTGGTTTCCAGGAAGGCAGTGTTGACCTAGTCCAGGCACCCTGATGCCCCCTGGGAATGTCACCATTGATTTCAGGTTAGACCCGTACCTAAACTGCAAGATCTTGACGAATGCAGTCATACACTAGAAGAATCAGATGATGTCATAAGCTTCATCTTGCGCATGTGCCATACGACACTACAAGCATCTCTTGAGGAAAAAACCTTCCCCAGGATCTCACGAGATCCTGGGGAAGGGTGTTTTTCCCACAAGAGATGCCTGTAGTGTTGTACGGTGCATCTGCGAGATGAAGCTTATGATGTCACGCGATTCGTCTCATGCATAAGCAGTATCACTGTCATTTAAAAAATGGCGACGTGGGAATGGGAACCCAGGCAGCACAGAGTCAGGATAAAAATAGGTAAGTATGAGAAAAAAATGACAAGGATGTGGGTAAGTATGATTGTGAATCCCCCCCCAACACCCAATCAGGTTAAATGTTTATAGAGTAGAGGGATGGGGGTGCAGTCCTCTTTAAGTTGGAGGGGATTGGACCACAAACCATAATTTACAGTGAGCACATAGAAATATACAAACAAATGCAAATGTGTTTACATTACTCCACTTCCTTTCTTACCATGGGGATAGGAAGTGAAGTCTACTCTGGGCTTATTCCCACCAAAACACATGGGTTAAATGTGCATCGCTATTTAGCAAGGTGAAAGGAGGGGCAGACAAGCTGGGCCAGCAGTGAAGAGGACTATGCCGGGGGGGGGGGGGGCTGTGCTACATAAATTACTCTTCTAAAGTAGTCATATTTTAGAGCAAGCTCAAAAGGCACATTGGAAATAAATACAAATAATTTATGGAAGAAAAAAAAAAAAAACATTGAAAGTAAGTATTCAAAATACTTGACTTTCTGTGCTTCTATCTGCAAAATATGAAGTTGGTGACAGGGTCTGTAATTCCAATGCATTGCAAAGCATTACACTGATGGAAACAAACTCTACTGAAAACAGACATTTTTCTGATGCCCATGAATTTTACTTAAATGCCAACACATCAGATAAGAGCTCAACTGAGACAAATACAGCCATAGGAAAAAAAAAGTCAATAATTGTTTTAAAGTAAGGGGAGGTGAGTAAAACTAATCAAAAAGGATAGAGAGGGTGAAGGTCTGCTATATGGACAAAGTTCCACTGACATACAGCATATCAGATATGACTACTTATCTAAGGAATTAGATAAAAACATTACAGCTGGCAGTATGATTCCAAGGGCTGCCACATACAGGCACAACTGGTGTCCTTATCACTAACACAAATAAAAGCATATGTCAAGGCAAAACAAAGAAATATCTACAATTCTGCATGAATACAATCCAGACATATCCAAACCTTGAGCACTGTGCACCTCTCCCTGGCCCAATTCTGCCCGTAACGCCAAATCACAGCAAAACGTGGAATGTAAACCAGCTTTGTTTCTATTAAAAAAAAACAGTTTCTTCCCTGTACCAACACGTCATCTTCAATACCCACTCAGATCTCTCCAGCCTACAGAGGAAGTGAAAGGAACATTTACCAGATATGGATGATGAGGACTAGACCAATATTAGGCATGCACCCTTGCGCCAGCTGGCCTTTGTTCAGGACAGGTTGATCCAATTCAAAATTCTCTACAGGGCATACTTCACTCCTCATAGGCCCCTCAAGGTAGGGCCATCCCTGTCACCAGCCTGTTGGAGATACGATAACCCAAACGGGGCCTTTTCTCAAATCTTTTGGCCCTGTCCATTCAATTCCCAGTTCTGGGTGGAGGTTCTTGAAACAATAAGTATGGTAACCCAAGCCCATCTTACCCAAATGTGCCTGTTGGGCCTGGCCCCTACCATAGAAGAAAAGACACTCCTTATGCCGCGTACACACGAGCAGACTTTATGGCAGACTTTGTCCTACGGACTTTTCAACAGACTTTACGATGGACTTTCTGAATGAACAGACTTGCCTAAACACAATCAACCAAAGTCCGACGGATTCATACGTGATGACGTATGACCAGACTAAAACAAGGAAGTTCATAGCCAGTAGCCAATAGCTACTGCCCCAGACGACGTCAGAGTGTGACAAAACGCGCGTCGGGAGGAGCTGACGTGCTGCATTACTGTCTGTAGGACGGGTGATCTTTTTAGCCGGCCGGCTGTCTTTTATGCTAATACGAATCTACTACACTGTAAGTGTTCCTTTTATCTTCTTAAAATAAACGGTAATACCAGGATTACGCTATGGTGTCTCCCTTTCTTTTCCCGGGGATCTTCTGAATGGGAACCATCCCCTAACTTGGAGTCTTATAACAACCTCCATGGTGTGACCGATTTCTTGTTGCTTGGTGGAGTAGCGATTAATATCATCCCCTCTGGTTATATGAAGTGGAGAGTCGTTTCCTACCAGTCCATCCAGTTAAAGGCCCTGACCAGGTTAAGGTCGCAAGCTTTCTTGTGCTTGCCTTATGGTAAGCGCGCACTTTATTTTGAGCTACCACGGAGGTGCGGTGGAGGAATGTTTTATCTTAAATATTCATCTTGAAGACTGGTGTTCGAACCTAGGTCTTCTCACAGCACTTTTTATGGACTATCTACTTGCTATGTTTAGGCTGTATTAGTTAATATTGGTTTATTTTCTGTGATATTTTTTTGTTAAAATTAATTAGATTTATTTCACTATTTTATTATCTATTCACTCAAGCACATCAGCGCTGCTACTTTTGTTATTGTGTATGTTAATGTGTGTATCCCCACATAGAGAGGCTGCTTATTTATGATGTATTTTCTTTAATCCTTTTTTTCACTACCTTGGGAATCATTCTTCTACTGCTGTGGATTCAGCCCCTTTAGGTTGGTCTCTGATGCTATCCTAGCTCCCCCTCCTGTTCTCAATTGACTTGGATCCCTCTGACATGGAAGATGCTCTGCTACACATCTCATGGCATTGTAGACTGGTACATGTGCCACCTTGTTAGGTACAGCTTATTTGTTGTATGGGTGTAGGTGTTTCATAAGTGTGGTCTGTTAAAATTTTGCACTTATTCAAAAGATAAAAAACTTTTTTTTTTTTTTTATTTTTAATAAATCAAAGGGGGGGGGGGGGGCAATCACAGTGCAGTTTTGCTACGATTATCAAGCAACAAAACATATAAGAATTGTAGTAAAACATGTGCATAAAATCACACCTGGCTCAGGGCCAAAATTTGGTCCCTGAGCTTCTTTGGTGTGACAAACTTGAATGGGCTGCCCTGTGCGTGACACAGGGAAACGAGCATGCATTGCACTTTTAAAATCACGAACGGGAACCTGCATTCCCGCTACTCAATATATAAAAAGAGGGCATAAAAGTGTTACAGATTACTTAGCCTGCATGTGCTTAATATAAAAAATGTACTTGATGCTAGGTTGTCTTATTGGAATGGTACTCTTTCACCTGCAGATTGGACCACCTGTTCAGGAACAATTTTGGCCATCCTCATAAACCACGACACAAGTCCATATACCTCCAAATGTCCATAGAGGAGAATAGACAATCCGATCGGGTCCACCTAAAAAAACGGACAGGCAAACCCAATTGGAGCTGTTGTGAGACAGGGTACTAAGTCCCTACTGACACTAGACATATATTAGTAACCAAAACAACACTCATAATCGATAGTATGGACAAACTTATAATGGGTCATTAATATCTGATGAGCACCTTAAGAATTCATTGAGAATTACTACTACAGCCATCCAACCAGATATTGATGCGTTTATCCACTTGGCGACCGCCTACCGCATATATACAGCAGCCCCACTGCACTGGATTACGTACATAAAGACATGGATGAGTGAGTTTGGGGTGGAGGAACTTGACTGGCCTGCACAGAGTCCTGACCTCAACTTGATAGAACACCTTTGGGATGAATTAGAGTGGAAACCGCGTGCCAGGCCTCCTCGCCCAACATCAGTACCTGACCTTACAAATGCGCTTCTGGAAGAATGGTCAAAAATCCCCACAGACACACTTCTAAACCTTGTGGACAGCCTTCCCAGGAGAGTTGAAGCTGTTATAGCTGCAAAAGGTGGGCCAACTCAATACTGAACCCTACGGACTAAGACTGGCACGCCATTAAAGTTCATGTGCATGTAAAGGCAGGCATCCCAATACTTTTGACAATATAGTTTGTGTGTAGATTATAGTATTTTATAAGTTTTCTATTGTACTAGTGCAGACTTGTGGCTGATACAGTGCTATACCAGACTTCATGGGCAGTGTGCAAACTAGGAACAGATGCCCTCAGCCCCATTCACACCTGGGCGATGTGAAGCATGACTGAAGGTTCCTAAGACGCACTTCAATACTCAACAGGATTTCCATTAACCTGAAATATAGGCAAAAATGCCTGTGCAAACGCTCACAAAATGCCAGAATAAAGGCCAAAGCATAATTGGGGTCTAAATCCAAAAATGGGAAAGCAAAAGCTGCAGAGCTTGTGCTAAACATTAGGAGACATCATTTGTGACCTATCCATCAAACACATACATGCATTACACAAGTATCATTCTTATAGCCCAGACTAATTGTATGTCGATGTGATTGTGTAAGTACACTAAAGAATCAAGTCATATCAAACATGCACTAAAAGGAAATGATCCTCAATGATTCATTTCCATTACATTAATATTATGTTAGTTTTTTTCACATGATTACCTAAGCAGCAATCTCAAACAGAAAAACAAGTAGATTAACTCTGATTATCTCATTGAGAGAATGAAAAGAGGAAGGAATACAAATCAAGTTGTTATGGAGTCACATGACTAATCCTGCGCCGCGGTTCCAAGCTGTTTTCTGTGCCATAGTTTACGACCTGTAATATCACAGCTATGACAAAGACTCCAGCGGCAACAATGTAAAAATTCACACCCAGCTGAGAGAATGAGAACACTGTAACTATTTTTTAAATGCAGGAAAATGCAACATATTCCTGTTACCCATGGGTTCTGCTGACACAAGTACTGCAATTTTTTAGCGATAGGAAAGGATTTTTTTTAAATAACAAACATCTCTATATTTACCAGCTCTTCATCACTGACTTTGATTGACAGCACTAGGAGCCAATGGCTCCCGGTGCCCCAGCAAAGCCAGTGAGACACTGGGGGGAAGAGAATAGCTACAGACGTGCACAGCGCTGCATCAAATGAGGGCTCAGGTAAATATACAGGGTGGTGAGGGGCAAAAATCAATGCCTAAACATGTTTTACTTTATTGCAAGGAATGGGATGTGGTTGCCAACCACTAGCAGTTTGTTTCAAGTGTCAATTGGCACTCCCATTAGGATCTATGTTCAGCTGGAGCTGAATTTTCATTAAAAAGGTTCAACAAAGCTTGCTGTCCACACTTCTCTTATACAAGCTGAAGCCGTGTTAAACAGGCCTTACTGCTAAAATAAAATAAAATATTAACAGCTGGAGTTTGGCCTGAATTTGTTAATCAAGTACTGTGGTCTCCAAACTGCGACCTGGGGGCCAAATGCAGCCCATTGCTTTGCCCATTGTTCCCCACACTGTCAGCAACATTGGGGCATACTGTAGTTCCTGCCACTGACACCTACAATGGGGTACTATTCCTCTCACTGACACCAACGATGGGACATTATTCCTTCCATTGATACCAAGGATGGGGCACTATTCCTCACATTGACGCCAATAATGAGACACTATTACTCCCATGGACACCAATGATGGGGCACTATTCCTCCCTTTAATACCATAAATGGGGCACTATTCCTCCCACTGACACCAATGATGGGGCACTATTACTCCCACTGACACAATGATGGGACACTATTCCTCCCACTGCCACCAATAATGGGACACTATTCCTTCCATTAATACCATCAGTTGGGCACTATTCCTCCCACTGACACCAATGATGTGACACTATTCCTACCACTGACACCAATGATGTGACACTATTCCTACCACCAACACCGATGCGGCACTATTATTTCCACTGACACCAATGATTGGGTACTATTCCTCTCACTGACAATTATGGGACACTATTCCTCCCACTGACACCATAGATGGGGCACTATTCCTCCCACTGACACCAATGACGGGGCACTATTCCTCCCACTGACACCAAGGATCGGACAATATTCCTCCCATTGATACCAATAATGGGACACTATTCCTCCCACTGACACAAATTATAGGGCACTATTCCTCCCACTGACACCAACGATGGGGCACTATTCCTCCCACTGACACCAATGATGGGACACTATTCCTCCCCCTAACACTAATGATGGGGCATCGTTTTTATACCAGTGGCCACAGTCCAGCCTCTCTAAAGTCTGAAGGACAGTAAACTGGCCCTTTGTTCAGAAAGTTTGGAGACCCCTGGTCTAATACATCTAATTTTACTAGTGCATCTAACACTACACTCTCCATAGGCTGACAATGTTTCAGCCCAAGAGAGGCTCCATTGCGCCTCCATAAAGTGGAGACACCCGAAAACTGGCCATACACAAGTACACTATTAACATTTGAGCTTGGAATGAATAGACTTTCCTGAACGAAAACCATATGCACTGTTAGCATTCATTTGTTTGAGAAAACTTTTCCATATTGCTCCTGCAAATTTTCTCATCACTGCATTCGAAAACAAATGCCAATTTGATCCACTAATGTCAGAATTAAAATAAGAAAATCAAACAAATGTTATTAGAACAAAGAATTTTTAATAATTCTCTCTTTTATCTGCCTCTACTTTTGTCTTCTCTTCTCACTGGCTGCAATGGTATTTTTCCATCTTTGGTGTCATTAAGGAATGACTCAATGGTATTGATTGGCTTTCCAATGTACTGTTATTTATTTATGTATGCACTGACTTGTACCATTTTATCCCACTGTATTGAGGCAAAATATCCTGCTGCTTAGTTCTGTTAAAACTTTAAAGTGAAAGTCAAAGAAAATCACAACTTTTGGGTTGTCCCCAGAAAAGTAATAGAGGTAAAATCTTCCAATGGGGACACTAGTTCCCTAAATTTGCAGGGATTTCCTCTCACTTCCTGTTTTGGCTATGGGACAGGAAGTGAAAGTAAATCTTCCCAATAGGACAAAAATAAACCTTACAGGAGTTATAACCATCCCTTAGACCAGGTTCACACTATTGCACATTCAATTCACAATAACAGGAGAATGTGACCGGCTCTATATAGAGCTGGTTGACATATCTCCGATGCGGCTCCTGTGCGAATTTGCACCGGATCCCTGTGCATCTTTTGGTCCATTTCAGGTCTCAATTAAGCTCAAAATTTGACCTGAAATCGGACCTGAAACGGTGAACCAGGACACACAGGACCCCTTCTGGGAGCCACATCAGCATCCAATGTGAACCGAGCCTCAATCATATGTACTTCATCTGCAATTTATTTGTTTGCCTTTAAGTCCCGGTTTAAAAGAACATGGATCACAAAGGAGTTGCAAGTTCAGCCATGCATTTTCACCTGCATTGGTCACCTGAGGGAATAAACAGAATGAGTGTTCAAGTGCCTGGACACAGGAAGGAAACTTGGAGTGCAGAAGGTCCCAAAGGACACAACAGAAGCAAGGGGACAGGAGGATCCAAGGAAACAACAAGAGCAGCAGTAAAGCAAAAAGCAGGAACAATGATGAGGCATATGTAAGCAACCAAGGAGTGATCATAGAGTTGGGCTAGCAGAGAACAAACCAAAAGATGACCACCCAACAGACAAAGGACAAGTAGGAGGACAACCATCCCAGATGACTAACCAGCTCATAAACAACCACCGGGTGAACAACTAAAGTTAACAAGGCAATAAGTCGGAGGCCAAGTTGACTAAACAATAGACAGCCATTTGTCTTATATGTAGCTATAACCTTCTAAAAGAGACACCAGAACGGAGTTAAACATACTGGTGGATAGTAGGCATTCACAGGAGTCAGACTGTGCCCTTCTTGTAGCAAAAATCCTCCTTAAAGTGTGTACTTTAAATTGCCTCCAGTATTGCTCCTGTTTTTCCTTGCTGGAGGCCGCAATTTTGCTGAAGCCCAGAGCCCCTGAACAGCAGTAAATCATAAACTGGAACTAAACCCATTAAAGTGGAAATTTAGTCAGAAACTTAAGTCCTGCTAGATCACTTCGGGCTGGCCCCTTTTACAGGAATGGCTATGTAAAACATTAAAAATAAGTGTCTATACAGTTTAAAATCCAGTCGAGTTTGTAAAGGCCGATCTGCTGACAGCCTTAAAGCGGAGTTCCACCCAAAAGTGGAACATCTGCTTTAAGGACTCCTAATCCCGACATGTCATTTTTTTTTTTTTTTTTTTTTGGGGGGGGGGGGGAGTGGGTACCTAGTTTTGAAAGGTACCCAGCTCCCTCTTCCTCTCATGCCGCCTAGGCAACTCCTACTCACCCCCTCCCTCCCTGCAATCTTCTGGGACACATCACAGGTCTCAAAAGATTGCGCAGCCATTCAGGACACTCAGCGCGACTCAAGCATGCGCAGTGAGCTCGCAGCTGTGAAGCCGCAAGCTGTCACAGCCTGGTGCCCACATTAGCGATGCCGGCACCAAGGAGAGGCTGGGGAGATAACCGAGGCTTCGGGCAGCCACACTGGACTGTGGAACAGGCGAGTGTGTATTTATTAAAGAGGAGTTCCACCCGAGGTCCAGTAAAAAAAAAAAAAAAAAAAAAAAAATTAAAAGTCAGCAGCTACAAATACTGCAGCTGCTGACTTTTATTTGGACACTTACCTGTCCCAGGGTCCAGCGATGCGGGGGATTGAAGCCCCGCTCCTCTCCCCCTCCGTTCAGCAGTGCCGGCATTGCATACTGTGGGCGCCGGGCTGTGGCTTCACAGCCTGGCACCCACTGCACATGCGTGAGTGGCGCCGTGATTGGCCGCTCAGTCACCTGGGACCTGTAATGGGTCCAAGATGATTGACAGGAGGGAGGGAGCAGAGCTGAGCCCTTCCTGTCCTGGGGGGGGTAAGGGGGGTAGGGGAGTGATGTCACCAGCCCAGGCACTGGAAGAGGCAGACTAGGAGGGACCACCTAGCAACAGGCATTTAGAGGTAAGTAAGTCCAAAGACATGCTGGTAGGTTAATTGGATCCTGTCTAAATTGTCCCTAGTATGTATGAATGTGAGTTAGGGACCGTAGATTGTAAGCTCCTTGAGGGTAGGGACTGATGTGAATGTACAATGTATATGTAAAGCGCTGCGTACATTGACGGCGCTATATAAGTACCTGAAATAAATAAATAAAAATAAATAAGTAAAAAAAAAAAAATCAAAATTTTTTTTTTGTATTTTTTTTTAGGATTTTTCATGTAGTTTTTTTTTTTTGGGTGGAACCCCACTTTATAAGTCAGCAGCTACACTTTTTGTAGCTGCTGACTTTTAATAAACAGAAGAACGAGTGGAACGCTGCTTTAAAGTGATTTTAAGGCCTCATGCACACAGGGCATTAGAAAAAATGAGCTGCAAAGCCACTACCAACGCCAGGAAAAAGCAGCTGTAAAAACACTCTTTTAGTAGCTTTTTGCATTGGTATTCATGCGCATTTAGCCGCTCTAGCTTTTAGCAGAGTTTCTCTGCCTCTATTCAAAATCAATGGTTCCCTATGGGAGCCCACTGATTTGAATAGAAGTCACACCAGAAGTCGGATCAGGATGTTTCGACTTGTAGCGCGGTTTGTGTGCTGAGGTTCTTGAGAACCCCTCGCCAAAATGGAAAAAAAAAAAAAAACTGGCGCGGGGTTCCCCTCCAAGATGATACCAGACCCTCCAGTCTGGTATAGATTTTAAGGGGAACCCCCACACCAAAAAAAAATGGTGTGGGGTCCCCCCCAAGATCCATACCAGACCCTTATTCGAGCATGCAGCCTGGCAGGTCAGGAAGGGGGGGGGATGAGTGAGCAGCCCCCCTCCTGGACCATACTAGGCCACATGCCCTCAACATGGGGGGGGTTCCGGTCCCGATCCCGGCCCCCCACCCTATGGAGTAAGGGGTACATTGTACCCCTACCCATTCACCCAAAAAAAAAAAAAAAGTGTCAAGAATAAAAACACTACACAGGTTTTTAAAGCAATTTATTAAGGCAGCTCAGGCGTCTCTTCCGATTTCGAGGATGAAGACATCGCCGGAGGAAGAAAGGGGGCCGTGGTCTGGGAGGCTCCCTTGTTAAAGGGGGCTTCCAGATTCCAATAAGCCCCCCCCCACACTCTGACAACCACCGGCTAGGGTTGTCAGGAAGAGGCTCTTGTCCCCATCAACATGGGGGTAAGGTGCTTTGGGGCAGGGGGGCACCCACCCCCCCATGTTGAGGGCATGTGGCCTGGTATGGTTCAGGTGGGGGGGGGGCTGCTCACTCACCCCCCCTGATGGGCTGCATGCTCGCATAAGGGTCTGGTATGGATCTTGGGAGGGGGAACCCCATGCCATTTTTTTTTTGGGGTGGGGGTTCCCCTTAAAAACCATACCAGACCGAAGGGTCTTGTATCATCTTGGGGGGGGGGACCCCACAGTAGATTTTTTTTTTTTTCATTTGGGGTTCACCTTCAAGATCCTCAGCACACAAGCCGCGCCGCAAGTCGGATCATTGTGATCTGACTTCTGGTGCGCCTTCTACTCAAATCCATGGGCTCCCATAGGGAACCATTGATTTTGAATAGAGGCATAAGAAACGCTTGAGGAGACTTTTAAAAACAAACCTTAAAGTGATTGTAAAGGATCATTTTTTCTTTTTTTTTTTTTCTTTCTAAATAACAAACATGTCATACTTACCTCCACTGTGCAGCTCGTTTTGCAAAGAGTGGCCCCGATCAGCCTCTTCTGGGGTCCCCTGGTGGCTCTCTCGGCTCCTCCCCGCATCAGATAACTCCCTAGGAGAAGCGCTCTTCCGAAAGGGTTACCTTGCGGGCGCGCTCCTGAGTCCAGAATTTGCGTCCATAGACACACATGCCGGACTCGGCCCCGCCCCCGGCCCCCTTGTCACTGGATTTGATTGACAGCAGCGGAAGCCAATGGCTCTTGCTGCTATCAATCTATCCTATGAGGATCCAAGACAGCAGCTGGAGTTGCTGGGTTCCTGCGCATCGCTGGAACGATCAGGTTCAGGTAAGAAAAAAAAAAAAGGGGGGGGGGGGGCCCTCTACGGGCAGCTGCAGCACAGAAGGTATTTCACCTTAATGCATACAATGCATTAAGGTGAAAAACCATGAGACTTTACAACCCCTTTAAAGCAGAATTAAAACCTCCTTATCCTTTACAGCCAAGGATGCTGCTTCTGTTTGATCTGCAACTGCCATGGTGCTGCACATGTGATCAAATAGGACACCAGCCATTTTATGGTTTGTCAGTTTGGTTAAGGACACAAGCAAATGTGGCATTCCAGGAATGTAACTGATTTTTGAAACTGTTAAAACAAAGTGTTTAGTTCTGCTTTATGATTTATGATTTACTGCTGGGGCTCTGGGCTTCAGCAAAATGGCAGCCTCCAGCAAGAAGAAACAGTAGCAAAACTGAAGCCAATTTACAGCACACACTAATTTTTGTAGCATAATTATCAAAGTGGGAGGGGGGAGGGGGAGCAGCTACCTGGTTTTATCTCGCCGTGGCGAAGTCATCCAGAAGTTCGGCCACCTCCTCCTTCCCCCGCTGCCGGGCCATTCACAAAGTGCAGAGCGCATGCACAGTAGGGAACAGGCTGTGAAGCCGCAAGACATTACTGCCAGTTTCCCTTACAAGAAATGGTGGCGGCAGCACCCGAGAGTGGATTAAAAAATAGGCTGGGATGAAGACACTGCTGGATTCGTGGACAGGTAAGTGTCCTAATAGTCAGCAGCTACAGTATTTGTAGACTTAAATTGTTCTGAAGGAGACTGGAGCTCTTCTTTAATGTGGAATGTATGTTCCTTGCTAAAGAACATTATTTTTTATCAAGCTATAGGTAAAGTTTTGCTTTAATTTAACGGTTTCAGAAAACAGTTGGGCTACTTTCACACTGGGGCGGTGGGTGCGTCAGTGGTAAAGCGCTGCTATTTTTAGTGGCGCTATTCGGCCACTTTTAACCCCCGCTAGCGGCCGAGAAAGGGTTAAAACCACCGCAAAGCGCTGGCTGGTGTCATAACTGATCACATGTGCAGCACCATGGCAGTTGCAGATCAAACAAAAGCAGCTTCCTTGGCTGTAAAGGATAGGAGGGTTTAATGCCACTTTAAGGCTGTTGGTAGATTGGTCTCTACAAATTCAGCAGTCCATAAAAATAGAGAGCAACAGAACATGTGCAGAGCAGGGTGAGATAGTGTATGACTAGATTTTAAACAGTATAGGCACTTAATTTAATGCCTTACAACCTGAAGTGATCTAGCAGACCTAAATTTCCACTTTACCAGCATTGCCAGAGACTCTTAAGCCTCGTACACATGATTGGATTTTCCAATGGGAAATGTGTGATGACAGGCTATTGGCGGAAAATCCAACTGTTTGTATGCTCCATCGGATAATTGTTGTCGGATTTTCCGAGGACAAATGTTGGATGGCAGGCTTTAAAATTTTCCACGGACAACGGTCTGTTGTCGGATTTTCAACATTAGCAGAAGGTGCCCAAAGGGTGGCGCTAAAGAGCTGAAAAACCACATAGTATGTCACTACGTTCGTGTTTGTTGGCCGACAATTGTGTGCCGTTTGTATGCACATTCGACGGACCCTTTTTCGACGGCGGGCACATTCGACGGAACATCGGAAAATGACATATCTGCCCATGCCGTTCCGACTTACGAACATATTCGACTTAAGAACAAACCTACAGTCCCTAGCCGTTCGTAACTCGGGGACTGCCTGTACCAAGTAACTAAGCTGCAGGTCACATCTGTGTACTGAGTTGAACAGCAATGGAAACGTTTGCTTTACCTTTTGCTGCAACGTGCCAAAAACAACTTGGCATGCATTGTTCAGGTCGAGTCGTTTGCTGCATATCCATTAACACAGCTCCCTAATGGGCCACATGTGCAATCAGGCCTGTATGTACTGACGAAGTGTCTTTGGACCTTCCAAAAAGCTTCTAGAATATCTCTGCCATTTTCAAAGGTGAAATAGGGAATAGATCAGCATGCTGCAATGAAGATAGCCTCTGTGCACTCTTGAAAATTTTGAGAATCTGCCAATGAAAACTGCTGACTACTGTAAGCCAGCGAAAGAGGTAACAACCAACACCACCGCAGCTTGCGAGCCTGTATGCTCTGATCTGTGAAGTAGGAAGATGCTTGAAGGCACAGCTTCTCCATTTCTCATATTTCATTTTACATGCAGTAAACCCAACCATCAACCTGTGTCCGGTACAATAGACTTTAGGAGGAACTCCTTTGGAAACCTGAACTGTTTAAAAGGCATTTGTGCATTTATATTTTTAAAGCTGAATTCCAGGTATAGATTTTTTTTGCCTAGTTACATTATTCTAGCTTGGCCGATCCCCATAGAAGCTGAAGTCCCATGCTGAGTAGCTGCCCTGCTGCTTAGTGAAAGCAGGGGTATGTTTTCTCAGCATAAGCGCCATTGTGAAAACACTCTGCATTTTTACAATCAGCGCAAAGCATTCTCTGATTGGACGAGGTGGAGATTGTGAAGTCACCACCTCAATGTAGTTTCACTCTTCTTTTATTCACCACAGGTTCATTTTTATCATTTCTAATAACACTTACGTTTTTGCAATGGCTCCCATTACAAGTGTTGTCTCTAAGGTGACACCGCTATGTGCGCATTCTCTACACTAATGCCTCCAGCTACTTAGGCAATAGAGAGACTAGATCTGAAAGGGACCAGTGTGCTGCCAACCTAAGGCTGGGTTCACACTGGAACACGCAGCGGCTCACAGCAGGGGTCCGGTGCATCTCCATTTACTTTCAGGTCCGATTTCAGCCCGAATTTTGGGTTCAAATCGCACATGAAATGGACCAAAAGACACATAGGACCCCTGTGCAATTCGCACCGGAGCCACTGCTCCATAGAGAGCCGGTCACAATCTCCTGCTATGCGACTTGGATGCGGGGAAACCCACATTCAATTTGCATAAGTTTTAACTCAGCCTAAAGCCTTGTCTTTTAAACTAGAGTTCATTACTGCAGTAATATATTAAAGCTTACCATTGCTTAAAGCGGAGTTCTGCTTAAAAAAAAAAAAATTAAAAAAGTCAGCAGCTACAAATACTGCAGCTGCTGACTTTTAATAAATCGGACACTTACCTGTCCAGGGTGCAGCAATGTGGGCGTACGAAGCCTTGCTCGTCTCTCCCTCCTCTCTGCGGCACCAGCATTGTAACTGTGGGTGCCCAGCCGTGACTGGCCGGGCAATCATCTGGGACCTGTGACATATATCCCAGATGATTACCAAGAGGGAGGGGGGAGAGGTGACCTCCCTGCCGATGCCGCGGTGCGCTGAGAGGAAATGGGAGCTGGGATCCTCTAAAAAGAGGGTCCCGGCTCCCACCCCAAAAAAATGATATGGCATGTCAGGGGGTCCCCTCCCTTAAAGCGGAAGTTCCATTTTTGGGTTGAACTCCGCTTTAATCACTTCAATACAGGCCACTTTTACCCCCTTCCTGCCCAGGCCAATTTTCAGCTTTCGGTCCTGTCACACTTTAAAATGACAATTGTGCAGTCATGCAACTCTGTACCCATTTTACATTTTTATCATTTTATTCACACAACTAGAGCTTTCTTTTGGTGGTATTTAACCACCACTGTTTCTTTTTTTTTTTGCTAAATAAACGTTAAAAGAGTGAAAATTAAAAAAAACAAAACGCATTTTTCTTCATTTCTGTTATAATATTTTGCAAATAAATAATCGTTCTTCGAATACGTATGCAAGTAAACACCCTTTCTTTTGGATATAGATAGCCCTAACACCTTCTACACTGTGGATTTATTCCTCACACGATATACTATAAAAAGCATGCAATTAATTGCTTTACTACTACGCCTTAAATCATGATGTAATCTACGTTATTATATAACGTTTTATGTTTATAATTGTATTGTATATGGAAACACGTCTCCAGTTGGAGATAGATAAAAACTTTTCTGTTAAAAAAAAATAAATAATCGTTCATAAATTTAGTCCAAAATGTATTCTGCAGTGGCGTCCATTAGGGGCACCTGAGCACTGCCCCCTCTATTCATGGCCACCACATCCTAATTAATGCTCTAAGGCTTTTAAGGCTTCAATACAGGGTGGTCTCGTGGCACAGAGCATTGTCCTAAATCGGCACCGATTTCAAAAAGTAGTTTCTGTAATACTTTTTGCGATTTCAGCTTGCGATTTCCATTGACATCTGTACAGAAACCCGCACAGATGTCTGTTAAATCGCTGCTGAAATGGGGACTGACATGCAGGAGTGAAATCGCACGGCTTCATTCCCGCAGCTCACTGTGAACCTGGGCTAAAAGTGGAAGAAAACTCTCCCCCGCAAATGTTCTTTATTTGAAACATTAGTAGACACTGGGCAAGTCGCTGTGTGCAGAGGTCTCCTAAACTGCTCGGTTTACTTGTAATCTGTCCAGTTAACTTTTGTGACATCAGCGTCACATAGCACGACACACAGGAGCAGAGATCAGCTGTATCACACAGCAGACTGCGCATGCGCGAGATTACAGCTAGGAAACACCGAAAGGGCAGAAGTATAGGGCACTGCCGACCCGGAAGACATTACTAAGCATGGCACGGGCTTCTCCCAGTAAGCAAGACTTTTAAAACAGCTGGAAAATAATTAGGACACATCCGAAGGGGTTATTAATAATACAAAACGAGTTGGAATGCATTGTTACACTGGCATTTTTAGGAAGCAGCATTTAAGGGACAGAGCTTACTTCCTCTTTAAAATTCACCTATGATAAAAATGATAGACCCTTCATTTCTTTGTGTGGGCAAACTTACAAAATCTGCAGGGGATCAAATAATTCTTTTCCCCCACTGTATAAGAGCATTTTACTGAAAGAAATGAAATTCAGTTTGTTTTGCTGTGATTAGTTGTGACTGGTCAAAGCTAATCCCATGGTACAGATCAGCTGTGATTGGTCCTGTTTGTACCATGTGATCAAATTGACCAATCACAGCTAGCAACACAATTGTAAACAATGGATGGCATGAAAAGAAGCCCCGTGATCAGCGCTTTCTGACAAGATGTCATATGACTATTGGCTGGGCGGGAAGTGGTTAAATTAAAGCGGGATTCCGGCCAGCAAAAAAAAATGTTTTAAGTCAGCAGCTACAAACACTGAATGAATGAATGAATGAATGAATGAATGATTTGTAAAGCGCTGCAAATGCGAACTGAATCACCTCAAGGCGCTAAATGCGTTTTGTGTTGTCAGCTTCTTAGAAGAGGAAGGTCTTGAGTTTTTTCCTGAAGGCCAGATGGTTTTCTTCCATGCGGATGTGAGTCGGAAGAGTTTTCCATAGCTGAGGTCCTTGGACTGCAAATCTTCGTTCTCCCTTTGCTTTGTAGCGGTATTTTGGAACGAGGAGGAGGTTTTGGTTAGATGATCGCAGATTGCGATTGGGTGTGTAGCGTTTTATTTTCTCTCGAAGGTATTGAGGAGCGTTACCTTGTATGCATTTGTGGGTGAGGCAGAGGGTCTTGAATGTGATCTGATTCTTTACGGTTAGCCATTGAAGGCTCCTCAGGGATGGGGAAATGGACTCCCAGGGTTTTTTTCCTGTTAGCAGTCTTGCTGCCGCGTTTTGGATGGCCTGTAGGCGCGCAAGCTGATATTGGGGTAATCCTATGTAGAGCGAGTTTGCGTAGTCGAGTCGGGAATTGATGATTGTTCCAACTACTGCTGCTTTGTCCTCTTCTGGGATGAAGGGGGTGAGTCTGCGTAGCAGGCGGAGGAGATGGCGAGATCCGCTAACTACTGTTCCTATTTGTGCATCCATTGTCATTTCTGAGTCAAAGATAGCTGCTGACTTTACATAAGTACACTTACTTGTCCTGGGTGCCCGCGATGTCAGCCGCCCGAGGCCGACCCGTCCCTCGGCTCTCGGGTCCCGGCACCGCCATCCTTACTAAGGGAAACAGGCAGTGGAGCCTTGTGGCTTCACTGCCAGTTTCCTGAGGCGCGGCGCTCTATGAATGGCCCCGTGTTTTTCTGGGAACACACACAGTTCCCAGAAGGCAACGGGGCAGCTCACCGAGGAGCAGGACACGCCGCGGAATAGGAAAAGGCAGATTAGGAAGACTGCCTAGCAACAAGGGTTCAGGTAAGTTTAAACAATTTTTTTTTTTCAAATGTTTTTTTTTTTTTTTTTTAGGATTTTTGGTGCAATTTTTTTTTTTAGGGTGGCCCTCCTCTTTAAGTTTTCATTTTTTGGGTTTAGATATGCTTTACATTTCATGTTGGTTTTGGATAAATTAACCTACCACTGACCACATAACACTTGTGCAGTAAAGGGTGGGCCTTAATACCCACATACGCATCCATGATGACCAAGGGTTCTGTGCTGAGAACATGCTTACTGTGCGCTCCCCGCAGTGACCAAGCTGTCACAGGCAGCATCCAGTCTCTGCTCATGGTTTAGGAGTCGGCGGGATGGGCTCCTGATCATATGACCATTATGGCAGCCAATCACAGTGATAACATGATTGAGAAGTTTCTGGCTTTAGGTATAAAATTTGGTATTAGTTACAATAGAGATGGCTTTCTGTGGGTGGTATTGTTTTTTCCAGTTATTTATGTTCTATATATTTTAAACAAATACATTTTGTAGAAATTGAATAAAATATATATATTTTTAGTTTGGCTATTGATAATTAGAGTGATAATAAAGCTTGTTTTTTTTTTTTTTTTTTTTTTTTTTAAAAACACCACACAACAACACACATGTATGGAATGATTTTGCACTGATCCTCTTTTCGGGTCCCTCGTTGGCGCTCCTGGCCCCTCCCCCTCAAGCAGTGTCCCCAGAGAAAGCCTCTTTCCCTGGGGACACTGCTGCATGCTCTCTTCCATGCTGCTGCTCTATGCGTCTATAAGACACACAGAGCTCGCTGGCTGAGCCAATGGCCACCCGCTACTGTCTCAGCCAATGAGGGGAGGGAGTTCCAGGACAGCTGAGTCTCTCGTGCACATCACTGGATCAAGAGAGGGCTCAGATAAGTATGTGGGGGGAGCAGTGCACAGAAGGTTCAGCCTGTACAACCACTTTAACTATTAAAGCAGTATTAAAGCCAAAACAAAGAAAATATACAGTATCTCACAAAAGTAAGTACACCCCTCACATTTTTTGAAAATATTTTATTATATCTTTTCATGTGACAACACTGAGGAAATGACACTTTGCTACAATGTAAAGTAGTGAGTGTACAGCTTGTATAACAGTGTAAATTTGCTGTCTAAACCGCTGGCAACAAAAGTACAGCCCTGAGTGAAAATGTCCAAAATTGGGCCCAAAGTGACAATATTTTGTGTGGCCACCATTATTTTCCAGCACTGCCTTATGCCGTGTACACAAGGCCGGACCTCCCGACAGAAAAAGTCCGATGGGAGCTTTCGGTTGGACATTCCAACCGTGTGTATGCCTCATCGGACTTTTGTTGGCATTTCCGACTTACTCAGATATAGAACATATTCTAAATCTTTCCGACGGAAATGCAGACGGAGTTTAGCCTGTTGGCAAGTCCGCTCGTGTGTATGCGACATTATCCCTCTTGGGAATGGAGTTCACCAGAGCTTCACAGGTTGCCACTGGAGTCCTCTTCCACTCCTTCATGATGACATCACGGAGCTGGTGGATGTTAGAGATGCGCTCCTCCACCTTCCATTTGAGGATGTCCCACAGATGCTCAATAGGGTTTAGGTCTGGAGACATGCTTGGCCAGTCCATCACCTTTACCCTCAGCTTCTTTAGCAAGGCAGTGGTTGTCTTGGAGGTGTGTTTGGGGTCGTTATGTTGAAATACTGCCCTGCGGCCCAGTCTCTGAAGGGAGTGGATCATGTATGTCACAGTACATGTTGGCATTCATGGTTCCCTTAATGAACTGTAGCTCCAAAGGGCCGGCAGCACTCATGCAGCCCCAGACCATGATACTCCCACCACCATGCTTGACTGTAGGCAAGACACACTTGTCTTTGTACTCCTCACCTGGATGCCCTCACATACGCATGACACCATCTGAACCAAATAAGTTTATTTTGGTCTCATCAGACCACAGGACATGGTTCCATTAACCCATGTCCTTAGTCTGCTTGTCTTCAGCAAACGGTTTGTGGGCTTTCTTGTGCATCATCTTTAGAAGAAGCCTTCTTCTGGGATGACACCCATGCAGACCAATTTGGTGCAGTGTGCGGCGTATGGTCTGAGCACTGACAGGCTGACCCCCCACCCCTTCAATCTCTGCAGCAATGCTAGCAGCACTCATACATCTATTTCCCAAAGACAACCTCTGGATATGACGCTGAGCAGGTGCACTCAACTTCTTTGGTCGACCATGGAGAGGCCTGTTCTGAGTGGAACCTGTCCAGGTAAACCGCCGTATGGTCTTGGCCACCATGCTGCAGCTCAGTTTCAGGGTCTTGGCAATCTTATAGCCTAGGCCATCTTTATGTAGAGCAACAATTCATTTTTTTTCAGATGCTCAGAGAGTTCTTTGCCATGAGGTGCCATGTTGAACTTTCCAGTGACCAGTATGAGAGAGTGAGAGCGATAACACCAAATTTAACACACCTAAGACCTTGTAACACCAACGAGTCACATGACACCGGAGTGGAAAAAATCACTCATTGGGCCCAATTGGGACATTTTCACTTAGGGGTGTACTCACTTTTGTTGCCAGCAGTTTAGACATTAATGGCTGTGTGTTGTTATTCTGAGAGGACGGCAAATTTACACTGTTATACAAGCTGTACACTCACTACTTTACATTGTAGCAAAGTGTCATTTCTTCAGTGTTGTCACATGAAAAGATATAATAAAATATTTACAAAAATGTGAGGGGTACTTTTGTGAGATACTGTATATAATATTGCAGCTTACCAATCAGATGCGGTGGCTGCATCATTTTCTCTTTTCTTTAGCTTTTTTCACTGTGGTTTCACCTGGTGATCTGGCAAGTAACACATCTCCTGTATTAGTGAGACTCAGTTCTGAAGGAATGAGCACAGGGGGAACAGCACACAGCAGCACTGTCAGTCTGGGGGGAGGGAAGTGTATTAACTGAGGTAACTGTACTAGCAGATTTAGAAGCACTAACAAATTGAAGCTAGACTCCAGCTCGCATTTTTTAATCGGTTACAGCAGCTTTTCTCCTTTTGAGATAAAGGTTTTGCATGAATAAATAAAAGCTGACCATTGTAAGCACCCATGTCAGTGTGCTTTTGAAAAATTACAGACTTGCTAGCTGGTCCACCAGATGAAAACAGAAGAAAGCCTACAAAAGAGAAACTAATGCAGCCATCACATCTAAAAATTGATAGGCTGCAATATAATAAATGTTTGTTTTTGGTTTAAATACCGCTTTAATATAATTGACAGTTAATATATATTTAAAGCACATTTTATTAGGTGGGTTATCCCATTTATCCTGATACTACATGACACCAATATGCATGGCAACATTTCCAAATTACATTTTGTAAAACTTAAAAAATAAGGATTTAAAAAAAAAAATATGTATATGCTAGATAAAAGGAATAAACAAATAAGTGAAAATAAAAAATAAACTTTTTTTCTTTTTTTTTTTTAAATTTACTGGATACATTTTAATTAGCTGCTCCTAAAAAATTCTGAATTTTAGTTTACATTTTAACAAGTACTGACAGAGAAACTGTCCCTACTCCAGCAGACAAGGATTACTAGGATTCTAGTATGTACCAGATAAAAGTTTAGGGATTTACTTACTTTCACTATGTTTGGGTCACATGATGCAGTGCATCAGCTCCAAAATTTGAAGGAAAAAAAAATAGCTATGTTGGGAAAGCATAAATCAAAATAGATCAAGAAGTTTTGCACAATTCATTAAGGCCTGATTCACACCTATGCAGGTTGCAGTTTGCATATTGCAGGTGCATTTTGTGTTTTTCAATACACGCTTTTGATCCATTGAAGTCTATGGAACCAAAAACCAGAAAAAAGTCCCTGGCCCTTTCCATAAAATGCACAGATGTGAACTACATAAATAGGAAACCATGTTATATGGACTGTAGTGTGTTTCTGCAAAACTGAAAATGCACTAAAAAATGCATAAGTGTGAACCAGACCTAACTGATTGTTGGATCGTTAGTACAGCGGCAGCGGCCAGAGTGTGTACCAGGCTTCAGGTTGGATTCACACCTATGCATTTTTTTCTGCTTTTTGCATTTTGCAGATTTGCACTACAGATCGTGTTCCATAGGAAACAATGTTTAATGGACTGTAGTGCAAATCTGCAAAATGCAAAAAGCACTAAAACTGCATAGGTGTGAATCCAGCCTTAGAATCCCGCCCAGAATACATTGAGTTTGCATTATGTTGTTTTCCATCCACACTGACAAATTGGCTATACACATCTTAATGCATTTTGAATGCTATTCCTAAATTTCTTGTAAAGAAAATTATATGGATAAAGGCTTTTAATTGTATCATAGAATCACCTAGAGCAGTGATGGCGAACTTTGGCACTCCAGATGTTTTGGAACTACATTTCCCACGATGCTCAGTGTAGTTGAGCATCATGGGAAATGTTTCAAAACATCTGGCCAAGGTTCACCATCACTGACCCTAGAGTCAAGTATGACTAAATGGATATACACATACATTAGATATATGCAGCTTACACAAAATGTGATGGTCCATGTAGTGGACAAGAAAGCCCTGATGAAGGAATATATGCTGTGACACATTGGTTAAGATCACAAATATCAGCTATTGCATCTTCAAATAATAATTTGTCCATCTTTTCTTGAATAAGGCATAGGAATAGAGAGCTCACTTTTTGCTGTACCATATTTGCTGACCATAAATGTGGCAGTTGTTACATAGCAGAAAACCCGTTTAACCACTTGAGCTCTGGAAGGTTTTACCCCCCTTCATGACCAGACCATTTTTTGCTATTCAGCACTGCGATACTTTAACTGGCAATTGAGCGGTCCTGCAACACTGTACACAAATTACATTTTTATAATTTTCACACAGAGCTTTCTTTTGGTGGTATTTGAGCACCACAAAAAAAAAAAAAAAAAAAAGAACAAAAATTTTGAAAAAAAACAAACCCAACAATATTTTCTACTTTCTGTCATAAAACATAACAAAAAATCAAATGTCATAAATTTAGGCCAAAATATATTCTGCTACATGGTTTGGTAAAAAAAAAAAAACACATAAATAAATGTATGTTAATTGGTTTGTGCGAAAGATATAGCGCCTACAAATGGGATATACTATAAAACTGAAGGTATACAGGTCCAAAAAACGTCGCCCAAACCCGTGTTACCACCTCTGCGCTGAGATTTAAATATCAAGGCCCTATCGGAGCTGCCACTTAAATAGTAAAGTATAAAAAACTCAATTCACCAAACAGTAGTGGGGATGAATAGCAGCGCTAACCCCCAAATAGTGGGGATACACCAGACACTCCTATATACATCAATTAACTGCAGTGGCTACAGAAGTGTACTGGATAGAAGAATAATGTACCTGGAGTGAGTTAGCAATGTATGGGTGAGGTGACCTTCCCTATTACCAAAAATTGAATATATTAAATAATAAATTGAAAATAAAAAAAATTTTATTAAAGTGTAACACCCCGTGACAGTAGTGTAAAATAATAATAACAATATTAATGTTATATTATCAGCAAGAAAATATCTTGATTATAAAAAGAATAATACAAAATCCAATCAGATAAATATATGAAAAAAATGTGAAAAATAATACAAAAATAATGACAGTCCAAATGGATCGTGAAAAAAATGAAGAAAATCCAAAAAGTGAAGGTGACTCCAAACAATTCAGCTGTGTTTCAAAACATCCACCACACCTCCGTGACGTGATTCCACTCCCTTCTGAAGTTCAAACTCACCAGCTAATAAGGCCTCTCACTCTCGTGTTTGGCCTAACAGAGCATTTAACCCACTCTCATGGGGGTCAGCATGCGATCATAAACATGCACTGCTCAATAGACCGGACACCTTCCTTACGTTGGTGATGTAACATATAAATGAGAAAAGCTCCAATAGTGTATTACCGTTTAAAAGATTTAATCATACATTAAAAACGACTCCAATACACTCACATTTGAAATAAAAAAAGTAGGCAAATCACTTCACAGCATATAGGAACTCTCACGGCAAAGCATGCGATGATAAACAGAAAGCACAACAGATGGCCACGGCAGACCCAGGGAGTGTGTTTGCTAGCGTTCGTCTCACCTGTCCGGAGCACTTGTCCCTCCACTGACCCTCCGCTCCGTCACCCTTCACTCCTTCCTTTAGCACTCGTGTAAGATTGCCGTGTAGCCACGCCCCGACATGTTTCGTCACAGGGACTTATTCATGGGGTTGGCTACCCGGCAGAGCAATCACATATTTAACCAAATCTAAACTAGGATGAGCGGGCGCAAATCACTCTGCGTTCACACACTTCCTGTGTCCCCGTGTCCATAATATACAACTCTTCTTCTCATTCTAAGTCATAATTAGGCAATGAGTACATACAGAACAGCATTTAGAAAGCAAATTCTGTGGCAATTTACTGTTAATACTACTCCGCTTTACATTAAATCTGGAGTCGTGCCCATCATAGAGAAAAAAACTCTTACATCCCAAACAGTTCTCAGCAATGTTTAATTTGAAATAGAGGAATTTAAATAAATTACTAAATGGGATATACTGTATATTTGAATATTGATCAATTCTGATGTATTGACGGCCTATCTAATTTCTTGAGGCCCTAAAATGCCAGAACAGTACAAATATCCCCCAAATGACCCCTTTTTTGGAAAGTAGACTGAGGCATCGCAAGTTTTTTGAAGTTGTAATTTTTTTAATTTTCAATTTCTCTGAAAATTTAAATATATTGAATAAAATTTTTCTTTTCAATTTTTTTTTTTTTTACATACTGTCACCAGTACAGTATCATTATATGACTGATGTGGCGGTGATCAGGGACACCATTCACAAAGTAGTATCTTACCACATCTCAGCATGTGATAAGATACTGCAAAGCGTTTTTCAAAAACATTTTTGGCATTTACTAAAAAAAAAAAAAAATGCTACTTAAATACAGCATTTATGAATACAGCTTTTATGAAGTCATGTGGTATTTTAGTAGTGAAAGACTGCGATAATTTACCACCAGTGGTAGCCGGCTTCCTTAACACAGGCTGTAAATAGTGGTAGCCGGCATCCTTAACAACCAGTAACTGTCATGGTTGTTAAGGAGCCAAAAGCCGCCACATCCTTAACAACCAATGAGTCATCAGCTCTCAGGGGACTTGAATGTCAAAAAAAAAAAAAATTCCGGCAATTAAAAAACGGAGTGGGGTCCCCCCCCAATCCATATCAGGCCCTTCAGGTCTGATATGGATCCCCCCCAAGTCCACACCAGACCCTTATCTGAGCATGTAGCCTGGCTGGTCAGGAAATGGAGGGGGGAGGTACAAGCAAGCTCTCCCCTCTTGAGCCATACCAGCTCACATGCCTTTTTCATTTTGGATACAGCAAGTGAGGGTTATAACACCTGTCAGATTTTTTTTTTTTTTGTCTTATTGTGATTTTCTTTCACTTCCTGTCCCATAGCCAAACAGGAAATGGGAGGAGATCCCTGCAAATTAAAGGAATCTCTTGGGGACACCAAGGTCACCAGAACTAGTATCCCCATTGGAAGATTTCCCCTCTATTACTTTTCTGGGGACAACCCAATATATAGGATTTTCTTTTACTTTCACTTTCAATGATAACAGTAAAAAGGACAAATAAAAAGGATACATTTCCATAACAGGGGCACAGACAGTAATAAAAACTGACAGGTGTTCTAATCCATCTCCACTCTATCCAAAACCCAAAATAGTTTTGCCTTTAGTTATACTTTAAGAGTGTATTATAACTATTGACGGAACTCTATTTCCCCAAGTGGGCCATATTGATCGGATGTGTTGTCGGCAATAAATTAATTATTTCTATTGGAAATCAAATATACACTGTATTACCAAAAGTAATGGGACATCTGCCTTTACAAGCACATGAACTTTAATGGCATCCCAGTCTTATGCCCTGTACACACGATCGGACATTCCGACAACAAAATCCATGGTTTAGTTCTGAAGGATGTTGGCTCAAACTTGTCTTGCATACACACGGTCGCACAAATGTTGTTGGAAATTCCGACCGTCAAGATTGCGGTGATGTACAACACGTACGACGAGACGAGAAAAATGAAGTTCAATAGCCAGTGCGGCTCTTCTATTTAATTCCGAGCATGCGTGGAACTTTGTGCATCGGAATTGTTTACATGCGATCGGAATTTACGACAACGGATTTTGTCGTCGGAAAATTTGAGATCCAGATCTCAAATTTTGTGTGACGGAAATTCCGGACGGAAAATGTCTGATGGAGCCTACACACGGTCGGAATTTCTGACAACAAGCTTACATCGAACATTTTCTGTCGGAAAATCCGACCGTGTGTACGGGGCATTAGTCTGTAGGGTTCAACATTGAGTTGGCCCATCCTTTGCAGCTATAAAAGCTTCAACTCTTCTGGGAAGGCTGTCCACAAGGTTTAGGAGTGTGTCTATGGGAATGTTTGACCATTCTTCCAGAAGCGCATTTGTGAGCACTGATGTGGATAAGAAGGCCTGGCTCGCAGTCTCCGCTCTAATTAATCTCAAAGTTGTTCTATTGGGTTGAGGTCAGGACTTTGCGCAGGCCAGTCAAGTTCCTCCACTCAAAATTCGCTCATTCAGGTCTTTATGGACCTTGCTTTGTGCACTGGTGCGTAGTCATGTTGGAACAGGAAGGGGCCATCCCCAAACTGTTCCCAGAAAGTTGGAGGCATGACATTTTCCAAAATGTCTTGGTATGCTGATACCTTAAGAGTTCCCTTCACCGGAACTAAAGGGCCGAGTCCAACCCCTGAAAAACAACCCCACACTATAATCCCCCCTCCACCAATTAATTTGGACCAGTGCACAAAGCAAGGTCCATAAAGACATGGATGAGCGAGTTTGGGGTGGAGGAACTTGACTGGCCTGCACAGAGTCCTGACCTCAACCCAATACAACACCTGTGGGGTGAATTAGAGCAGGCCTTCTCATCCAACATCCGTGCCTGTCCTCACAAATACACTTCTGGAAGAATGGTCAAACATTCCCATAGACCAGGGATATGCAATTAGCGGACCTCCAGCTGTTGCAAAACTACAAGTCCCATCATGCTTCTGCCTCTGGGTGTTATGCTTGTGGCTGTAGCTGGAGGTCCGCTAATTACATATCCCTGCCATGTACACTCCTAAACCTTGTGAACAGCCTTCCCAGAAGAGTTGAAGCTGTTATAGCTGCAAAGGGTGGGCCAACTCAATATTGAACCCTACGGATTAAGTCTGGGATGCCATTAAAGTTCTTGAGTGTGTTAAAGGTAGGCGTCCCAATACTATTGGTAATATAGTGTAGATACGTGTATGGCCAACATAACGGGCCTGTTCACACCAGTGGCCATGGTATACTGGCGTCTGATGTAGATGATGGATGATACATTGCACTGTTTACTATTTGTTTCCAAGTTTATTGAAATGTCACAAAATGTAATTTCATTCATCTCTATATACCACAGTATGTTGTGATGTGGTAAAATGCATGTCCTACCTTTTTTTTTTTTCTAGCACACACTATGGCAGCACAGTGGTGTGAACTTGGAGAATAGGACTCAATTTGCCTTGTTAATGTGATGGGACAGCGTTAGGCAATTCTGCCCAGTGCAGCCCAACGCCTATGATGTGAATGGGCCCAAAGACCAATTTTGTTACAGAATTGTGTCAGGCTCCATATACACACAAGATTGCTTTGCAGCTTGAAGCTCCAAAAACACTCAACATTCAAAAGCCCAAGATTTTCAAGTGTGCCTGCCCAGATAGCAAGCAATTGTGCTGCAAGATTGAAAACAACTTGCTAAGCTATTGCTAGACTTGTCAGGCTTCACAAATTTGTTACACAGTTGCAGCAAGTCCACATTGTATGACTTCAGATCAACTTTCTTTGCAAACATTCTGCAAGTTCTGGTTCAGTTATGTTGTGCAATAGTCCTCCCACCACAGGGGTCACTGTAGCTGAATTTTCATGGTATAGACTTGCAGACCTCTTATTGTAGACTCACCACTGAATCTTTGCTCTTGCTGGAGACTTTCCACACAAATTTGTTACAAATTGGAAAAGTGTCAACTAGAACTTGTGCTTCAAGTGCTCTGCAAATGTACAACTTTCCAAAGAAAATATGCAGCAAGTTAACAGACTTACAATTCAACACTGCCACAAATTTGTGGCAAGTTCACACCTGAGCGCAGTGTCGCTTGAGAATGGTAATTAAAAAAAAAAAAAAATACATGAGTTTTCTTTTGACCTGCTATATAAGCTTCAAGTGTTTTGATCCCAATAGCATTCAATGGGAAAGCCTGAAAAAAAAAAAATCATAAAAGACACATTCTTCCCTCCTTGTAACTAGTTTTCCATTGGCTAATAATATGTACAGTGCCTTGAAATAGTATTCATACCCCTTGAAATTTTCCACATTTTGTCAGTTTACAACCAAAAATGTAAAATGTATTTTATTGGGATTTTATGTGATAAACCAACACAAAGTGGCACATAATTGGGACGTGGAAGGAAAATGATAAATGGTTTTCAAATTTTTGTTACAAATAAATATGTGAAAAGTGTGGCGTGCATTTGTATTCAGCCCCCTTTACTTTGATACCCCTAACTAAAATCCAGTGGAACCAATTGCCTTAAGAAGTCACCTAATTAATAAATAGAGTCCACCTGTGTGTAATTTAATCTCAGTATAAATACAGCTGTTCTGTGAAGCCCTCAGAGGTTTGTTAGAGAACCTTAGTTAACAACCAGAATCATGAAGGCCAAGGAACACACCAGACAGGTCACGGATGAAGTTTTAGAGAAGTTTAAATTAGGGTTAGGTTATAAAAAAACTTATCCCAAGCTTTGAACATCTCACAGAGCACTGTTCAATCCTTCATCCAAAAATGGAAAGAGTATGACACAACTGGACACCTACCAAGACATGGATGTTCACATAAACTGGCAGGCTGGGCAACAAGAGCATAAATCCGAGAAGCAGCCAAGAGGCCCATGGTAACTCTGGAAGAGCTGCAGAGATCCACAGCTCAGGTGGGAGAATCTGTCCACAGGACAACTATTAGTTGTGCACTACACAAATCTGTCCTTTTATGGAAGTGTGGTAAGAAGAAAGCCATTGTTGAAAGAAAGCCATAAGAAGACCCGTTTGCAGTTTGCAAGAAGCCATGTGGGGGACACAGCAAACATGTGGAAGAAGGTGCTCTGGTCAGATGAGACCAAAATTGAACTTTTTGGCCTAAAAGCAAAACGCTGTGTGTGACGGAAAACTAACACTGCACATCACCCTGAACACACCATCCCCACTGTGAAACATGGTGGTGGCAGCATCATGTTATGGGGATACTTTTCTTCAGCAGGGACAGGGAAGCTGGTCAGACTTGATGGGAAGATGGATGGAGCCAAATACAGGGCAATCTTAGAAGAAAACCTGTTAGAGTCTGCAAAAGACTTGAGACTGGGGCAGGGGTTCACCTTCCAGGAGAACAATGACCCTAAACATACAGCCAGATGTACAATGGAATGGTTTCGATCAAAGCATATTCATGTGTTAGAATGAAGTCAAAAGTCCAGACCTAAATCCATTTGAGAATCTGTGACAAGACTTAAAAATCGTTGTTCACAGACGCTCTCCATCCAATCTGACAGAGCTTGAGCTATTTTCCATAGAAGAAGGGGCAAAAATATCACTCTAGATGTGCAAAGCTGGTAGAGACATCCCCAAAAAGACTTGCATCTGTAATTGCAGTGAAAGGTGGATCTACAAAGTATTGACTCAGGGGGGCTGAATACAAATGTACTCCACACTTTTCACATATAGATTTGTAGAAAAAATTTGAAAACCATTTATCATTTTTCTTCCACTTCACAATGTAAAGTAGTGAGTGTACAGCTTGCATAACAGTGTAAATTTGCTGTCCATTCAAAATAACTCAACACACAGCCATAAAGCCCCTTTCACACTGAGGCGGTTTGCAGGCGGTATTGCGCTAAAAATACCGCCTGCAAACCGCCCCTAAACAGCCTCCGTTGTTTGTTCAGTGTGAAAGCCCGAGGGCTTTCACACTGAAGCGGTGCGCTGGCAGGACGGTGAAAAAAGTCCTGCAAACCGCTTCTTTGGAGCGGTGAAGGAGCGGTGTATTCACCGCTCCTGCCCATTGAAATCAATGGGACAGTGCGGCTATACCGCGGCAATACCGCGGCTATAGCCGCGCTGTACGAGGGATTTTAACCCTTTTTCGGACGCCAGCAGGGGTTAAAACCGCACCGCTAGCGGCCGAATACCGCTGCAAGAACAATGGTACAGCAGCGCTAAAAATGGCGCTGTTGTACCGCCGACGCCCCCACCGCCCCAGTGTGAAAGGGGCCTTAACATCTAAACCACTGGCAACAAAAGTGAGTATACCACTAAGTGAAAATGTCCAAATTATACACACACAAAAACCTGTACGACTGGACAGTATTTTACACGTATACTTGAGTAATGGCCGTACACACAATCCGAAAATCGGACGAAAAATACCGCTTTCGATGCGATTGTACGGTAATCGGACCGTTAGTACAGAGCTTTCAAGAGCCAATCACAACAGTTCATCCGATATTATTCGATCGGACAAGCACAAAAACTTTCCTTGTATGATACCAGATCATACGATTTTCGTTAAGGCCGGGTTCACACCTATGCAAATTAGATGCGGATTTCCCACATGCAATTCGCATAGCAGGAGAATGTGACTGGTTCCCTATGGAGCCGGTTCACATATCTCCCTTTCGGCTGCGGAGCGCACTGCACAGAAACGCTGTGCGTCTTTGGCTCCGATCCAGGGTCGAATTCAGGCATAGATTTGGCCCCGATTCATCCCTGAAATGGGGAACAGGGATGCACAGCGCTCCTGTGCGATCCGCAGCCAGTTCCAGTGTGAACCCAGCCTTAGTCCGTATAGTTGTCATCTGAAAATACAATACAAAATACACATGACATCACTTCTGATTTTTTTTTTCTGTCGTACAAGAATTTTCGTGACTTTAGTAACCTATTCAATTTCTATTTGCGACTATTGAGCGAAAAAAGTTGGACGATCTGTCATCCGATATTCGGATCATGTGTACGGGGGCATTAGACACATCCCAAGAAAAGCTGAAAAAAAAAATAAAAATTAAAGTGTGCGTTTGTACAAAAACACACAAATACACGCGTTTACCATACTGCTCATCCTTTTGAATTTTTTTGCCAGAAATCTGATGTTCATAAATCACTACCATGTGCAAGTACCTGAAAAGTACCACAAGCAAGAACTCCATGCATTTCTGGCTGGGGTCAGTACAATCAATTATTCGGTATTAAAAAGGGACATTAAAAGGTTCGTGTTTTTTCACCTTAATGCATCCTATGCATTAAGGTGAAAAAACACCTGTCCGTGACCGACCCCCCCCCCCGTTTAACTTACCTGAACCCTGGAACTTGTCCCACGAGGACGCCCTCTCTCTCTGCAGGGGGTTCTCAGCTCTTGATTGGATAGATTAATAGCAGCACAGCCATTGGCTCTCGCTGCTGTCAATCAAATCCAATGACCTTGCCGCCGGGAAGCGGGGCTGAGTCCTACATTCAGTGTCTATGGACGCCGAATGCTGGACTCGGGAACGCGCCTGCAAGGTAACCCCCTCGGGGAAGCGCTCCTCCTAGGGGGGTCATCTGATACGGGGAGGAGCCGCCGGGGGACCCCAGAAGATGAGGATCGGGGCCACTCTGTGCAAAAAGAGCTACACAGTGGAGGTAAGTATGATATGTTTGTTATTATAAAATAAATAATAAAAAAAAAAAAAAACGAATCTTTAGTGTCCCTTTAAACCCCAAAATCTCATATACTGCACACTGTATAAGAAGTGCTTTTTCCTTCTGGGTTTTACCTAAATAAATGCGGACCATTGTAAGCACCCCTGTCAGTAGTTAATGGTTTGGCTCGCCCCTGTAAATGCAAGAGAGCTTGTTCTGTTGAAAAACAACAGACTTACTGGCTGGATCACCAGGTGATAATAAAGAAGGGAAACACTAAAAAAAGAAAAGGAATGCAGCCATAACATCTAAGAATTGGTAAGCTGCAGTATAATAAATGTGGGTTTAATATTAAGGGTGGCGGAGATTCCATGAGGTTGGCACAGATGACTCCACCAGGAATGTTGTGTCTTATTAGATGTCCCCATGGATCTACAGGTCCCCTCCCTCCCTGTGACATGCACACAGCAGGGATGAGCAGATGTCACATGGAGTCCTCCCATCCAGCCTCCAGGGATGACAGGTCACCAGCTGTGTACAGTCCCATCACCTGTCATTGGGGGCCCCTATAGGAGGATACCTGTGATTGGAGTATTGGGGGCCCCTATAGGAGGATACCTGTGATTGGAGTATTGGGGGCCCCTATAGGAGGATACCTGTGATTGGAGTATTGGGGGCCCCTATAGGAGGATACCTGTGATTGGAGTATTGGGCCCCCCCAGGGTTGGGTGCAGTCCTAGCACTCTCCGTACCTCTGCTGGAAGAGGGGGTTCTCTGCGATCTGCCTCCGCAGCTCATTCTTCATCCCCCAGAAGTCTCCATCCAGGAACCGGGACAGGGAAGTGGCTGTGATGCCGGTGTGATCGGTGGCCCCTCGGTCCATGGCGGTGAAGGAGATGAGATGGAGGAGATCGGACTCTTCTCGGGGAAAACGCTGCCTCCTCTGCACTGCTTTCAGATCTGTTTGCAGGAAAGGCGCGCTCACGATGCCAGGCGCGTTCACCCGGATCTGCTCGATGAAGGAAAAGGGAAGGCACGCGCGTCCACGCGGCGGAGTCCGCGCCCATTCATTTCACTTCCCGGGAGCGCGCCCAGCGCTGAGAACTTGGCAGAGTTCACCTGTCCCTGTGAAGTGAGCAGAAGTCAGGGTCACCCAGGAAAGGGTTATGGTGATCAAAGTGACAATAAAGTCCATGTGTTTTTCATAAACAGCTGATAATAATAGAACACAACAAAATTCTCCTTTAACCACTTCAGCCCCGGAAGGATTTGCCCCCCTTATTGACCAGGCCATTTTTTGCAAATCGCTTTAACTGACAATTGCGCGGTCGTGTTCCGTTGTACCCAAACAAAATTGATGTACATGTTGGTCTAAACTGATGAATAAATATTTTTTTTTTTTTTTTAATATTTTGTTTTTGGATATTTATTATAGCAAAAAGTAAAAAAAAAAAAACGCTTTCTTTTCAAAATTGTCACACTTTCTTTGTTTTATAGCGCAAAAAAAAATAAAAACCACAGAGCTGATCAAAGAGAGCTTTCTTCTGGTGGTATTTGATCACCTCTGCGTTTTTTTGGGGGGGGGGGTGTGCGCTATTAACAAAAAAATTGTGGCAATTTAAAAAAAATAAAAACGATTTTCTTTCTACTTTCTGCTATAATAAATATCCAAAAACAAAATATAAAGAAAAAAAAATTTAATTTATTCATCAATTTAGACCAATATGTATACCTCTACATATTTTTGGTAAAAAAAAAAAAAAAAATCACAATAGGCACATATTGATTGCTTTGCTCAAAAGTTATCGCGTCTACAATCTATGGGATAGATTTAGAGACTTTTTTATTATTATTATTGTTTTTACTGGTAATGGCAGCGATCTGCGATTTTTAGTGAGACTGCGACATTGCGGCAGACAAATCTGACCCCAAATGACACTTTTAGGGGACCAGTGACATTATTACATTGATTAGTGCTATAAAAATGCACTGATCAATGTATAAATGACACTGGCAGGGAAAGGGTTAACACTAAGGGGCGAGCAAGGGGTTAAATGTGTTCCCTGGGAGTGTTTTAACTGTAAGGGGGATGGGCTGCCAGGGACATGACAGAGATAGCTATTCCCGATCACTGGGAACAGAAGATCTCTGCGATGTCCCCTGTCAAAACGGGGATCAGCCTTGTTTACAAAGGCAGATCCCCTTTCTGCCTCTGTATACAGCGATCGCGGGCGGCCGGCGGACATCGAGTCTGCCAGACCCGTAGAGGACACGCGCATGCCGCCGCCAGCGGGTGTGCCCGTAATCTCACATGCACGGACCGACGTACAGGTACATCAGTTTGCACAGGGGAGTAGGGATGAGCCGAACACCCCCCTGTTCGGTTCGCACCAGAACATGCGAACAGGAAAAAAGTTCGTTTGAACACGCGAACACCGTTAAAGTCTATGGGACACGAACATGAATAATCAAAAGTGCTAATTTTAAAGGCTAATATGCAAGTCATTGTCATAAAAAGTGTTTGGGGACCCGGGTCCTGCCCCAGGGGACATGGATCAATGCAAAAAAAAGTTTTAAAAACGGCCGTTTTTTCAGGAGCAGTGATTTTAATAATGCTTAAAGTCAAACAATAAAAGTGTAATATCCCTTTAAATTTCGTACCTGGGGGGTGTCTATAGTATGCCTGTAAAGGGGCGCATGTTTCCTGTGTTTAGAAGTTCATTGATAAAAACGGCATGGGAATTCCCCAAAGGGGAACCCCGAACCAAAATTAAAAAATAAAAATGACGTGGGAGTCCCCCTAAATTCCATACCAGGCCCTTCAGGTCTGGTATGGATATTAAGGGGAACCCCAGCCAAAATAAAAAAAAAAAATGACGTGGGGTTCCCCCTAAATTCCATACCAGACCCTTCAGGTCTGGTATGGATTTAAGGGGAACCCCGCGCCAAAAAAAAAAAAAAAAAACGGCGTGGGGTCCCCCCAAAAATCCATACCAGACCCTTATCCGAGCACGCAACCTGGCAGGCCGCAGGAAAAGAGGGGGGGGCGAGAGTGCAGCCCCCCCCCCTCCTGAACCGTACCAGGCCACATGCCCTCAACATTGGGAGGGTGCTTTGGGGTAGCCCCCCAAAACACCTTGTCCCCATGTTGATGAGGACAAGGGCCTCATCCCCACAACCCTGGCCAGTGGTTGTGGGGGTCTGCGGGCGGGGGGCTTATCGGAATCTGGAAGCCCCCTTTAACAAGGGCACCCCCAGATTCCGACCCCCCCCTGTGTGAAATGGTAAGGGGGCACAAAAGTACCCCTACCATTTCACTAAAAAACTGTCAAAAATGTTAAAAATGACAAGAGACAGTTTTTGACAATTCCTTTATTTAAATACTTCTTCTTTCTTCTATCTTCCTTCATCTTCTGGCTCTTCTGGTTCTTCCTCCGGCGTTCTCGTCCAGCATCTCCTCCGCGGCGTCTTCTATCTTCTTCTCCTCGGGCCGCTCCGCACCCATGGCATGGGGGGAGGCTCCCGCTTTTCTCTTCATCTTCTTCATCTTCTTCTCTTCTTCTTTTCTTCTCTTCTTCTCTTCTTCTCTTCTTCATTTTCTTCTCCGGGCCGCTCCGCAATCCATGCTGGCATGGAGGGAGGCTCCCGCTGTGTGACGGCGCTCCTCGTCTGACAGTTCTTAAATAACGGGGGGCGGGGCCACCCGGTGACCCCGCCCCCCTCTGACGCACGGGACATGACGGGACTTCCCTGTGGCATTCCCCGTGACGTCACAGGGAAGTCCCGTCAAGTCACCGTGCGTCAGAGGGGGGCGGGGTCACCGGGTGGCCCCGCCCCCCGTTATTTAAGAACTGTCAGACGAGGAGCGCCGTCACACAGCGGGAGCCTCCCTCCATGCCAGCATGGATTGCGGAGCGGCCCGGAGAAGAAAATGAAGAAGAGAAGAAGAGAAGAAAAGAAGAAGAGAAGAGCGGGAGCCTCCCCCCATGCCATGGGTGCGGAGCGGCCCGAGGAGAAGAAGATAGAAGACGCCGCGGAGGAGATGCTGGACGAGAACGCCGGAGGAAGAACCAGAAGAGCCAGAAGAACCAGAAGAACCAGAAGATGAAGGAAGATAGAAGAAAGAAGAAGTATTTAAATAAAGGAATTGTCAAAAACTGTCTCTTGTCATTTTTAACATTTTTGACAGTTTTTTAGTGAAATGGTAGGCCCTTACCATTTCACACAGGGGGGGGGCCGGGATCTGGGGGTCCCCTTGTTAAAGGGGGCTTCCAGATTCCGATAAGCCCCCCGCCCGCAGACCCCCACAACCACTGGCCAGGGTTGTGGGGATGAGGCCCTTGTCCTTATCAACATGGGGACAAGGTGTTTTGGGGGGCTACCCCAAAGCACCCTCCCAATGTTGAGGGCATGTGGCCTGGTACGGTTCAGGAGGGGGGGGCCGCACTCTCGTCCCCCCCTCTTTTCCTGCGGCCTGCCAGGTTGCGTGCTCGGATAAGGGTCTGGTATGGATTTTTGGGGGGACCCCACGCCGTTTTTTTTTTTTTGGCGCGGGGTTCCCCTTAAAATCCATACCAGACCTGAAGGGTCTGGTATGGAATTTAGGGGGAACCCCACGTCATTTTTTTTTTTTTAATTTTGGACGGGGTTCCCCTTAATATCCATACCAGACCTGAAGGGCCTGGTATGGAATTTAGGGGGACTCCCACGTCATTTTTTTTTTAAAATTTTGGTTCGGGGTTCCCCTTTGGGGAATTCCCATGCCGTTTTTATCAATGAACTTCTATGTGTATTGTCGGCAATGCAATAGCCGCGGGTAGTTTTAAATGAGTTTTTTCCTTCAAAATGTCATTTTGCTGTCAGACTGTTCTAAACACAGGAAACATGCGCCCCTTTACAAGCATACTATAGACACCCTCCAGGTACGAAATTTAAAGGGATATTACACTTTTATTGTTTGACTTTAAGCATTATTAAAATCACTGCTCCTGAAAAAACGGCCGTTTTTAAAACTTTTTTTTGCATTGATCCATGTCCCCTGGGGCAGGACCTGGGTCCCCAAACACTTTTTATGACAATAACTTGCATATTAGCCTTTAAAATTAGCACTTTTGATTTCTCCCATAGACTTTTAAAGGGTGTTCCGCGGCATTCGAATTTGCCGCGAACACCCCAAATTGTTCGCTGTTCGGCGAACTTGCGAACAGCCAATGTTCGAGTCGAACATGAGTTCGACTCAAACTCGAAGCTCATCCCTACAGGGGAGACGACCTGCCGCAGTATAAATACAGTGTCTGCTCAGCAAGTGGTTTAAAGTGTCCCCAGGTCAGACTGACACTTCCCATTCTATATGTTCCCAGAGCCGGATTAAAAACACCATGGGCCTGGTGATGAGGATTATAGTGGGGCTTTTTATAAAAAAATAAAATAAAATAAAAAATAATTAGAAATGCAAATATTTTTTTGTTATAGCAAATTAAATTAAATAGAGAGAGGGAGGATGAGAGAGATAGAAAAGGGATGGGAGAGGGGTGAGGGGTAAGGGAGAGAGGATGAGAGAGAGATGTGCATGAGCACGAGCATGCGTGGAAGTGACAGCAACACAGCCCGGCCAAGGCAAGTGACCGAAGGCACAGAACCCGGAAGGAAGACTGGGTGAAGATGGAAGCACCCGGGACCCACCGGATTGATCACAGTGCGGCACTGGAGGGCTCAGTCTGACAGGTAAGTGTACCCTAATGTGCTAATATGCTGTGCATACTTGTACATTATGGCATAACCTACCTCAGGGCCTCTAAAAAGTAGTAATGTTAGCGAAATTTACTACCGCTTTAATATCATTGGGCCGCCTACTGACCCGGTGGCCCTTGAGCAGTGCCCAAGTGCATAGTTGCCAACATGTCAAAAATATTTTCAGGGACACTTTTTTTACCAGTGGTATATTTAGAGTAGCTGACATCCCTTATGTTCCTCTATACTTCACAGTAGTAATCACAGAGTACTAACAATGGGCAGAACAAATATGAGGACTGAGAAGATTTCCTTTTGTTGAACTAACAAAAGTGTGCCCATTCTAGAGCTGGTAACATTGAGGATATTAAATATAATTTTAAAGAACTGTTTTTGTGGGTAAGAGGCACAGGGGAGGAGTACAGGGCCGTCTTTTCGCATGGGCACACCGGACAGTTGCCCGGGGGGCCCCACCTGCCCAGCGTCCCCAAAAAGCCCCGGGTCTCATATTTCTCATTAGCCCTGAGTGTAAACATCCAGTGATTGGTGGGCAAGCTGGGGGCGTGCGGCCGCAGTGAGAGTGGAGCTGTCAAATCTAAGCATTTATGTCGGGGATGGGCGGGACTGCATTCATGGACACAATGAGGCTGCATTTGATGGGCACAGTGAGGCTGCATTCACAGGCACAGTAAAGCTGCATTTGATGGGCAATCATGCGTGATTGTGTAGACAGGGCCCCAGTGTGTATTGCCCGGGGGCCTATAATGCTCTTAAGATGGTACTGGAGGAGTATGGATGGTATAAAAGTGGGAAGTATGTGCAGCTGAGGGAGAGGAATGTGGAGGGTATAAAAGTGGGCACTATGTACAGGAGAGGAGTGTGGAGGGTATGACAGTTGACAGTATGTACAGGAGAGGAGTGTGGAGGGTATTATGGGGTAGTATGTACAGGAGAGGAGTGTGGAGGGTATTATGGGGTAGTATGTACAGGAGAGGAGTGTGGAGGGTATGACAGTGAGCAGTATGTACAGGTGAGAAGTGTGGAGGGTATGAAAGTGGGCACTATGTATAGGAGAGGAATGTGGAGGGTATGATAGTGTGCAGTATGTACAGGAGAGGAGTGTGGAGGGTATGACAGTGAGCAGTATGTACAGGAGAGGAGTGTAGAGGGTATGACAGTGAGCAGTATGTACAGGAGAGGAGTGTGGAGGGTATGACAGTGGGCACTATGTACAGGAGAGGAGTGTGGGGGTATGACAGTGGGCAGTATGCACAGCAGAGGAGTGTGGAGGGTTGACAGTGGGCACTATGTACAGGAGAGGAGTGTGAAGGGTATGCCGGTGGGCAGTATGTACAGGAGAGGTGTGTGGAGGGTATGATGGGGGTAGTATGTACAGGAGAGGAGTGTGGAGAGAAAGATAGTTGGCAGTATGTACAGGAGAGGAGTGTGGAGGGTATGACAGTTAACAGTATGTACAGGAGAGGAGTGTGGAGGGTATGACAGTTGACAGTATGTACAGGAGAGGAGTGTGGAGGGTATTATGGGGTAGTATGTACAGGAGAGGAGTGTGGAGGGTATGACAGTGAGCAGTATGTACAGGTGAGAAGTGTGGAGGGTATGTAAGTGGGCACTATGTACAGGAGAGGAGTGTGGAGGGTATGACAGTGAGCAGTATGTACAGGAGAGGAGTGTGGAGGGTATGACAGTGAGCAGTATGTACAGGAGAGGAGTGTGAAGGGTATGACAGTGAGCAGTATGTACAGGAGAGGAGTGTGGAGGGTATGACAGTGAGCAGTATGTACAGGAGAGGAGTGTGGAGGGTATGACAGTGAGCAGTATGTACAGGAGAGGAGTGTGGAGGGTATGACAGTGGGCAGTATGTACAGGAGAGGAGTGTGGAGGGTATGACAGTGGGCAGTATGTACAGGAGAGGAGTGTGGGGGTATGACAGTGGGCAGTATGCACAGCAGAGGAGTGTGGAGGGTTGACAGTGGGCACTATGTACAGGAGAGGAGCGTGAAGGGTATGCCGGTGGGCAGTATGTACAGGAGAGGTGTGTGGAGGGTATGATGGGGGTAGTATGTACAGGAGAGGAGTGTGGAGAGAAAGATAGTTGGCAGTATGTACAGGAGAGGAGTGTGGAGGGTATGACAGTTGACAGTATGTACAGGAGAGGAGTGTGGAGGGTATGACAGTTGACAGTATGTACAGGAGAGGAGTGTGGAGGGTATTATGGGGTAGTATGTACAGGAGAGGAGTGTGGAGGGTATGACAATGAGCAGTATGTACAGGTGAGAAGTGTGGAGGGTATGAAAGTGGGCACTATGTACAGGAGAGGAGTGTGGAGGGTATGACAGTGAGCAGTATGTACAGGAGAGGAGTGTGGAGGGTATGACAGTGAGCAGTATGTACAGGAGAGGAGTGTGAAGGGTATGACAGTGAGCAGTATGTACAGGAGAGGAGTGTGGAGGGTATGACAGTGAGCAATATGTACAGGAGAGGAGTGTGGAGGGTATGACAGTGAGCAGTATGTACAGGTGAGAAGTGTGGAGGGTATGAAATTGGGCACTATGTATGGGAGAGGAATGTGGAGGGTATGAGAGTGTGCAGTATGTACAGGAGAGGAGTGTGGAGGGTATGACAGTGTGCAGTATGTACAGGAGAGGAGTGTGGAGGGTATGACAGTGAGCAGTATGTACAGGAGAGGAGTGTGGAGGGTATGACAGTGTGCAGTATGTACAGGAGAGGAGTGTGGAGGGTATGACAGTGTGCAGTATGTACAGGAGAGGAGTGTGGAGGGTATGACAGTGAGCAGTATGTACAGGAGAGGAGTGTGGAGGGTATGACAGTGAGCAGTATGTACAGGAGAGGAGTGTGGAGGGTATGACAGTGAGCAGTATGTACAGGAGTGGAGTGTGGAGGGTATGACAGCGGGCACTATGTACAGGAGTGGAGTGTGGAGGGTATGACAGTGTGCAGTATGTACAGTGTGGAGGGTATGACAGTGGGCACTATGTACAGGAGAGGAGTGTGGAGGGTATGACAGTGAGCAGTATGTACAGGAGAGGAGTGTGGAGGGTATGACAGTGTGCAGTATGTACAGGTGAGGAGGATGAAGGAATCTCGGAAGGAAAAATGTAAAGGTTTGTGGAAGGATGTTTAGGGCCTGCGTAGTGGTTAAGCGGGCCATACATGGATTGAAATTAAGCCAATTAAGCAGAGACCAGCCATAGTCAAACTATGTATGGGCTAGCTGGTTGCACACAAGTCAATCTATTAATCGACTTGAGTAAATCCAGCCTGTCAGGTTTTTCCTAAAACAATCAGTGCTGCCAGCTATAGTTAGCAACACTGATCATTGTATTCTGTGGTTGGGAAGGCTCCCCACTGGCAGAACACAATAACACTGTGGGATTGATTCCCCCATCCACAGGTCAGCAGGTGAGAGGGTGAGTGGGGACAGGCTGGGGAGAGAGGTCTGTCAGCAGGGGTGTGTGAGGTGGTCATGGAGGGATATCAATCAGCGGGTGGGGGGAGTAACTGGGAGTGATATCTTTTGGAGTAGGGTCTGTCATGTGCAGGTTGGGAAATGGTCACCTGTGATATAAGTTGAATGGAGGTGGCTAACATGGGACGTGGCTGGGGAGTGACCTGGTTGGTGGTGAATGTGAAATGGATGATGTGTTTCACGTTTCTTTCACATTTGCAGTAATGCTTACTGCCCTCTTAAAAGTGATCTATAGTGTATTGCTTTTCAACGAGTGGTATAGCAGCAGATGACAGGTGTTCATGAGGTGCTACTGCTGCCTCCTTGTTTTTTTTTTACATTGCTGAATGGTAGTTTTACATTGTTAGACTATGCTGCTACTGTGAGTGAATTTGGCTTGCAGTTGCAGAGTGGCCCCATTGAAATCAATAGGCGAGTTTGACAGGCGTTGCTTCCTATCAAACTCTGCAGCCTCCAAGCTGTCCATTGAGCTCTGTGCTTTTGACAAGAAGTGAGGAGATGCACTGTGAGCTTATCCTCTCAGTCTGCTGCAAACAGAGTGTGCCAACTTGTATTTAAAGTGGGATTCCGGCCTAAAAAAAAAAAACACTGTAGCTGCTGACTTTAAATAAGTACTTACCTGTCCTGGGTGCCCACGTTGTCGGCCGCCCGAGGCCGACCCGTCCCTCGGCTCTCGGGTCCAGGCACCGCCATCCTAGGTAAGGGAAACAGGCAGTGGAGCCTTGTGGCTCCACTGCCGGTTTCCTACTGCGCACGCGCAAGCAGCGCAGCTTTGTGACTGGCCCGTGGTGTTCTGGGAACACACACAGTTACCAGAAGACAACGGGGCCACTCACCGAGGAGCAGAAGACGCCGCGGAAAAGAAAGAGGCAAATTAGGAAGACTGCCTAGCAACAAGGGTTTAGGTAAGTTTAAATTTTTTTTTTTTCAAATGTTTTTTATTTTTTTTAGGATTTTTGGCATAATTTTTTTTTTCAGAGTGGTTCTCCACTTTAAACAAGCTGGCCACTCTGTATGTAGCTTCTGACAGGCTGCACAAGGAGTCCCGTATCTCCGGAACCATAGATGATAGGAGACCCAAGTTTTGACCACTGGTTGAATAGGTCTTCAGATACCTACCCCCCAAATTTGAAGTTGATTGTTTTTTTTTTATTTTTCTTTGTGATTGTTTTTTTTTTTTTTTTTTTTTTTTTTTATTAAATGGGCCTATCTTAAGGTAAGGGGCCTGGAGCTGCAGCTCCAATAGCCCCTATGTTACTCTGTCCCTGTATGTTCCCCTTGTGTCAGCGGGACCTATGAAGTCCCATACAAGTCCCCTATACGTGTGCGCTCCCGCTCTGTGCTACAATGATACATGCAGCGTTCCAAAGGCCGCACGCACAGGCAACAACACACGGAAGATACAACCATACCTCCCCTCTTCCTCCACTCTGGTGACTGACAGTGTTCCTCTTGTGTGTGTGAGGTGTTCAAAACGCTGCACCTTCCATTGTAGTACAGAGCGGGAGTGTGCACATAGAGGGGGCTTGTACGGGACTCCACAGGTCCTGGTGGCACGGGGGGAACATATGGAACAGGAAGTGTATCAGCGCAGCCAGGGGACACTTCTATATGTTCCCTATGTCCCATACAAGCCCCCTCTACGAGCGCGCTCCCGCTCTGTACTACAACAGTACACGCAGCGTTTCAAAGGCCTCACACACAGGCAGCACAAACAGAACATACAATCGTACCTCCCCTCCTCCTCCACTGTGGTGACTGACAGTGGCTGTGTGTTCCTCTTGTGTCTGTGAGAAGTTCAAAACGCTGCACCTTCCATTGTAGTGGAGGGGGCTGGTACGGGACCCCATAGGTCCTGGTGGCACAGGGGGAACATATAGAACAGAAAGTGTACGAAGTCCTGTACAAGTCCCCTCTCTGTGCATGCTCCCGCTCTGTACTACAATTGGAACATGCAGCATTGTGAACTCCTCACACACAAGAGGAACACAGAGCAACTGTCAGGCTTGATGCACATCTATGCATGTTGCTTTTGAGCATTTCTGCAGTGCTTTTTTGCGGTGCTTGTTGCTTTTTTGGACACGCGCACTTACCGCGATTTTTCCGCGATTTGCGGGGGTTTTTTATACTGTATATAGCTGGTTGCTAAGGAGGGGGCCGGGAAGCCAGCCACCGCGTCCTTTACAACTGATGAGTCATCAGTTGTCAGCGGGCTTCCAGCTGAATGTAAAGAAATAAGAATTGCAGGCTGAAAAAAAATCGAGAGAAAAAACAGCTTGGGGTCCCCCCCCAGGTCCATACCAGGCCCTTGGGTCTAGTATGGATTTGGAGGGGCCCTCCATGCCAAAATTTAAAAAAAAATGGCGTGGGGTCCTCCCAAAATCCATACTAGACCCTTTTCCGAGCATGCAGCCCGGCAGGTCAGGAAAGGGAGGGGAAGAGCGAGCGCCTCCCTCCCCGAACCATACCAGGCCGCATGCACTCAACATGGGGGATGGGTGCTTTGGGGCAGGGAGGCTCTGCCCCACAAGAGGGCCCCCAGATCCCTGCCCCCCCATGTGAATGAGTATGGGGTACATTGTACCCCTACCCATTCACTAAAAAAAAAGTAGTGTAGTGTTAAAAAATACAGTAGACAGTTTTTGACAAGTCTTTTATTAAAAATCGACTTCTTCTTCCTCCGGTCTTCCTCCATCTTCTCCTGCATCTTCATCCTCCGGTCTTCTCCTTCTCCCCCTGCTTTCTTCTTCTGTCTTCTTTGTCCGGTGTTTTTCTTCCTCTGCCGCCGCTCCCGCCGACGACCCTCCTCCGATGCTGCGCCCTGCTGATCTGTCGGCGCTGATGTCCTGCATTTCCTAAATAACGATGGGGGCGTGGCAATCGGATTACATCATCAGGAGGCCACGCCCCTTGTGATGTCACTGACCTATCATGCCCCGGGCAGTGACGTCACAAGGGGGCGTGGCCTCCAGGTGACCTAATCTGATTGCCACGCCCCATCGTTATTTAAGAAAAGCAGGACATCGGCGCCGACAGATCTGCAGGACTCAGCATCGGGGGAGGGTCATCAGCCCTCCTCCGATGCTACGAAGAAGAACACCGGACAAAGAAGACAGAAGAAGAGCGGAAGAAGAAGCAGGGGAGAAGGAGAAGACCGGAGGCTGAAGATGCGGGAGAAGATGGAGGAAGACCAGAGGAAGAAGCGGAGAAGAAGATTTTTAATAAAAGACTTGTCAATAACTGTCTACTGTATTTTTTAACACTACACTACTTTTTTTTGGTGAATGGGTAGGGGTACAATGTACCCCATATTCATTCACATGGGGGGGCCGGGATCTGGGGGCCCCCTTTGGCTTCCAGATTCCGATAAGCCCCCCGCCTGCAGACCCCGACAACCACCGTGCAAGGGTTGTCGGGAAGAGGCCCTTGTCCCCATCAACATGGGGGCAAAGTGCTTGGGGTGAGGGTGCAGAGCACCCCCTGCCCCAAAGCACCCATCCCCCCCGTGTTGAGGGCATGCAGCCTGGTATGGCTCAGGAGGGGGGGCACTCACTCGTCCCCTCCTTTTCCTGACATGCCGGGCTGCATGCTCGGATAAAGGTCTGGTATGGATTTTGGGGGGACCCACACGCCATTTTTTTAAAATATTTTGGTGTGTGGGTGTCCCCTCCGAATCCATACTAGACCCAAGGGCCTGGTATGGACCTGGGGGGGACCCCATGCTGTTTTTTCACAATTTTTTTTTTAGCCGGCACTTTTTTTTACATTGGGCGGGAAGCCAGCTGACAGCTGATGATTCATCAGTTGTTAAGCTTCCCAGGCCCCTCCTTAGCAACCAGCTATATACAATGTAAAAAAAAGAAAAAAAATGCAAATCGCCGCAAAATCGCAGCAAAATTGCGGCAAAATTGCAGTAAAAACGCGGAATTTGCGTTTTGGATGCGGGTCTATTGAATTCCATTCCATTGAATTACATGCAAAATGCTGCATTTTACGGGAAAAAAAGTCCCCGACCCTTTGGCCCCTTTCACACTGGGGCAGGGGCAGCGTCGGCGGTAAAGCGCCGCTATTGTAAGCGGCACTTTAACGTTGGTATTCGGCCGCTAGCGGGGCGGTTTCATCCCCGCTAGCGGACGAGAAAAAACCACCGCAAAGCTCCTCTGCAGAGGCGCTTTGCCGGCGGTATAGCCGCGCTGTCCTATTGATTTCAATTGGCAGGAGCGGGGAAGGAGCGGTGTATACACCGCTCCTTCCCCGCTCCAAAGATGCTGCTGGCAGGACTTTTTTTTCCCGTCCTGCCAGCGCAGAAAGCTTTCACACTGGAGACAAAGCAGCGGCACTTTTGGGTCGGTTTGCAAGCGCTATTATTAGCGCAAAAGCGCCTGCAAACCGCCCCAGTGTGAAAGGGCCCTTTCCAAAAACGCAGAGGCACAAAAATGCATTGTTGTGAACATGTTCCATAGGAACCCATGTTAAAAAATTTCCCTGCATTTCTGAAAAATGCACCAAAAAACGCATTCATGTGAATCGAGCCTCAGTCACCACTCTGGAGAAGGGGAGATGTGGCTTTTGCTCTATATGTCCCCTGCTTGTGTGTGAGGCCTTCAAAACTCCGCATGTACCATTGAAGTCAAGAGTGCAAGTGTGCAGAGGGGACTTGTATGGGACTCTGCTCCCACTCTGCACTATAACGGTACATGCAGCATTCCGAACGCCCCACACACAGACGGTGCAGGAGGAACACAGTTGATCATCGTTGTGGAGGGGGAGGAGAGGTGTGGATGTTGCTCTGTATGTCCCTTCTGTGCAGCAAGTGTGTGAGGTCTTCAAAATACTGCATGTACCATTTTCGGCAAGAGTAGGAGCACGCATGTAGAGAGGACTTGGGCTGGACTCTGCTTCCACTCTGTAATATAAATAGTACATGCAGCATTCCATGCAGTGTTCCTCTCACGCTGCCTGTGTATGCAGTGCGGTGCTCAGAATGCTGCATGTACCATTGTACTACAGTCAGAGCGGGAGCAGGCATGTACATAGGGAGAACTCCTCGGTACTCCATAAGTTCCAGTGACACAGAGCGATCATTTACAAAGGGGAGTGTGGGACACTTTTAAAAGTAAATGCAGAGGAGGATTTTTTTTTCAGAAAAACAAAACAGCAAATACATACAGTATTTTATTAATATTGTTATCTATTTCATTTTAAAAAGTCGATTTTAATGTCATTTTAAATTAAAGCTGAATTCTAGGAATGATTTTTATTGCACAGCTTTGTCAGTCCAGCTTGGCACAATATAACTATTCATGTCTCATACCCGATGGATCGCTGTGAAATTCAAAAATACTACATTGATAGCCTAACTTTTCCAGATCCTGCTGGGGTTCTATGCATACCCTCAGCACACTGGCCACACGGGGTCAATCGCTTTGCACTGCCACCATTCATAGAACAACCATTCATAGAACAAATTGTGACGTGCCCCCCTCTTCACTCCACCTCATCCAGTCTGAGAGATGGCAGTGCCAAGCAAGCATTCCCCTGTGATCTGTGTGCAGAGGCATGGCAAAGATTATCCTCCTGTTGTATTCAGCATCTGTGAATGGGGCCATGTTGCAACCGTGAGCTAAACACTAGGCTCGCATTTACTGTGCAGTATTTCCTTCCTAAAACCCTATTCAGCTGTCGAAAAAATAAAACAGGCATTCAGGAGGTGGCAGTCTCCTTCCTAAATGGAAGGTATAAGATGACATTTTTGCGTCCAGATCAGCATAAATAGTAGAAAGGCCACCTCAAGTGCAGCAGAGTGCATTCATGGCAGCAATGCTAGGATGGTAGTGGAGGCTATAGAGGAACAAAGGGGGCTTTCAGAATAATTATTATGTGAGGGGAGTCCTTTGAGATGATCTTCTGTCAACTATCGTTGGGGCCCTTTAAGAGCGCCGGTGCACTTCCCAGGTCCCAGTCTTTGAAAATCACTGCATTGATAAGGAACCTTTAAGATATGCCCTATCAATTATGTATGTGATCCTTACTTACCCGCCTGGTCACTTTGTTACTGCTGTTATACTGAAATGGGCATAGGAACTAGGCCAGACTTCACGCAAGAACAGAGCCACTATATTATTTTATGGGTGACAAATCATCCATTTCCAGCAAATTCTAGGATTATGAATACAAATGTATGATTTGTTAGTATAGGGCGCCAGTGATTCTCTATAAAATATTCCCTGCTGTCTCCTCAATGGGCTGGAGATGTAATCAGAGGAGGGGTATATTAGTCCATGTGTTTTGGGACTGCCCACTGGTGTTGGGCTCACTGGAGTCACCCTGGGTAATTAATCTGGTGGCCTTTCTTCTTCACCCTTTCCCACTAACGCTACAAAAATCCATGACTTACTCAGCTGTTAAATGCAGCTAGAACATACGTACCCTTTGAAGTGGAAAACCTGGTTCTGGTGACACTGGTGAAAACCAGGGATTCCCTCACTTTGGAAGGATTTCCTCTCACTTCCTCATTTGGCTATGGGACAGGAAAGTGAAATCTTCCCAATCAGACACAGATAACAAAATACTGACATCAGTTATAACCAGGGCTTTTTTTCTCAGAGAATAGGTGCAGGAACTCCCCCCCTTCTGAGTCCCCCCTTGTCTCCGCCCCCTACCCACCTCCAAGGACCGTCCCTTGATTCCACCCCCTACCCACCTCCCAGTACTGCCCCGAGTATCATTTGCTAAATAATTTGTATGGAATCTGTTCTTGTCTAATAACAAGAAAAGCAGTAAAAATAGATGCACTGGAGCCACCAATAATAGACCCCACCCCAACAACAATAGGTCCTTCCAAGCAACAGAAATTCCCCTCCCAGCAATAACAGACCCCACCCCAGCAACAACAGATCCCTCATGCAACAATAGACTCCCCCGGCACTAATGGACCCGACCGTAGCAACAATAGCTTCCCCTTCCAGCAACAATAGATTCCTCATCCAACAATAGACTCCCCCAGCACCAATGGTCCCCACCCCAGTAACAATAGTTCCCCCCAGCAACAATAGACCCCACCCCAGCAACAATAGTTCTCCACACAACAATAGACCCCCCCCCACACAGACACAATGGACCATCCACAACAAAATACCTCCCTCAACAACAAAAGATCCACCCCAGCCACATTAGACCGACCCCCCCAGCAGCATCAACAGATCTCCCAGCGGTCAGCATTAATAGACCCTCCAACAGCCAGCAACAATAGACCTCTCCCTCAACAGTAGATCTCTACAAGCACCATAAGACACCCCCCCCCAACAACAACAGATCCCCCGCAAGCAATAATTGACCCTCACACAAAAACAGATCCCCACCAGTGACCATAAATCCCCCAGCAGACAGCATCAATAGACCCTCCAGCACATCCCTTGCTATTACATACACTTGGTGCTGGAGGTGCCGGCACTGCGTTCCCCCACGTTCCCGCTGAAAAAAAGCCCTGGTTGTAACCCTCCCTTGCTCTATCCAAAATTTTAAAAAATGTGCCTTTAGTTCTGCTTTAAAATTTATTGTATCCTCCGGTGGAAGTTGGTTTTAAATTATCCTGTGCCAACCCTGGCAACCTTCTCCTGGTGTAATCACCAAATGGTTCAGCACCATCCAATTTCCAGATCCCCCTCCTATCTGAGCATCCCTCAGAAGACATGCCAACCCATGTGTTCTTATACTTCAGGGTGGATACAGCATGTACACACAATTCAGGAAAAAGCTGTCAGATTTTTTGCCTGGATTAATTAATATGGGGAAGATTTCTCATCTGGATGGAGTGTTAATTTCGTCAACGAAAATATTTTTGTCACTGAAATTAACACAGATATTAGAGATTTTAGCCGACTAAAGTACAACTAAAACAATCCAGATGACTAAAATACGACTAAAAATAAAATGGCATTTTAAAGACTATGACTACAACTAAATCAAAATTTGATATCAAAATTAACACTGCACTACCACATAATAATAAGTAGGGGGCATCTACTAAGCTGCTGAAAGAAAAAAAAAATGAAGAAAAATCATTTTCTTATTTTTTTTTCTACATATTTAATGTTGGTATATTCAGGTAATAGCGCATTGGAACTATAGCCAATAGAGTTTGCAGTTTTTTTATTATTTGCATCGCATACTAGCCCATTATGTGCCACTTACCTACAAACGAAGCCCGCAATGTTCCCGATGTCCCCGCTGGTGGCGGCATCCATCTGCACCCCTCTTCCTTCCGGAGCCGTGGACTCCGGCTCTGTGACTGGCCAGAGTGGTGTGACTTCACTCCCATGCATGCGCTTGGGAGCCGCCAGTCACGGCATGAGCCCCTTAGAAACGGCGCGATCATGCCCTTTCTTCAGTGCGCATGCGCAAGGACTCCCAAAACGCCCAGCCCAATGAAAAGCACTTTGGAAGTGCTGCAACACGGGCGTTTTTAACCCCTTCTTTGGAGTTAAAAGCAACCCGCTAGCAGCCGATAAGAGATGCTTAAACAGCGCTAAAGCGCCGCTAAAACATGCGGCGCTTTAGCGCTAACGTGGCTGTGGCCCCAATGTGAAAGGTGTCTCAGGCTCGATTCACACCTATGCATGTTGCTTTTGAGCGTTTTTGGAGGTTTTTTTTTCATGCTTGCCACGTTTTTGAGCAGCGTTTTTGCGGCGTTTTTGCCGCGATTTGCGTTTTGCGTTTTTTGTTTTTTTTTTTTTTTTTTACAGTTTTTTTTTACAGTCTAAAAAAAAAATAAAAAAAAAAAAAACGGCAAAAACGCATCAAAAACGCTGCAAAAACGCTGCAAAAACGCTGCACTTGCGTTTTTGATGCTTGTCCATTGAAATCCATTACATGCAAAACGCTGCTTTTTGCATGAAAAAAAGTCCCCGACCCTTTCCAAAAATGCAGAGAAACAAAAAGGCATTGATGTGAACATGTTCCATAAGATCCCATGTTAAAAAATTCCCGTGCATTTCTGCAAAATGCATCAAAAAACGCGCTAGTGTGAATGGAGCCTTAGGCAAAAACGCGGCTCAAAAACGTGGCAAGCATGAAAAAAAAACCTCCAAAAACGCTCAAAAGCAACATGCATAGGTGTGAATCGAGCCTGAGGCCCCATTCACACTAGCGCGTTTTTTGATGCATTTTGCATTTTGCAGAAATGCACGGGAATTTTTTAACATGGGTTCCTATGGAACATGTTCACATCAATGCTTTTTTGTATCTCTGCGTTTTTGGAAAGGGTCGGGGACTTTTTTTCATGCAAAAAGCAGCGTTTTGCATGTAATGGTTTTCAATGGACAAGCATCAAAAACGCAAGTGCACCGTTTTTGCAGCGTTTTTGGTGCGTTTTTGGTGCGTTTTTGCCGTTTTTTTTTTTTTTATTTTCTTTTTTTGTAATTTTTTTTTAAGACTGTAAAAAAAAATGAAAAAAAAAAAAAAAAAAAACCGCAAAACGCAAATCGCGGCAAAAACGCGGCAAAAACGCCGCAAAAACGCGGCAAAAACGCGGCTCAAAAACGTGGCAAGCATGAAAAAAAAACCTCCAAAAACGCTCAAAAGCAACATGCATAGGTGTGAATCGAGCCTAAGGCTAGGTTCACACTGCTGCAGTGCGAATTTAACGCGATTTTACCGCGAATTTACCGCGATTTTACCGCGAATTTCAGGAGTTGGATATAGCTGCGATTGATAGTCTAGCCAATGGAATCATAATGTAAAAAAAAAAAGGGTCTTAACCTCCTGTGTACTTCCTGGTTTTTGTGGAGAGTAGTGTGGTGGAATTCGCACATATGTGAACCATCAATGCGATTCAAGAACGATTTACATTGATGTCTATGGAGACTAAATTCGCAACGCAACGCAGTAAACTCGCACAGGACCTTTTTTTCACGCAGGTTATATTCGCAACGCGTCGATGTGAACGGCACTAATGTTAATCTATGTAATTTAAATGACTTGCGAATTTGAGCGATCGCAACGGCTCAAATTCGCAATAGAATTCGCAGCAGTGTGAACCTAGCCTTAGGCTAGGTTCACACAGCTGCGAATTTTATTGCGAATTTGAGCCGCTGCGATCGCTCAAATTCGCAAGTCATTTTAATAACATTGTTTTCCATGAGTGCTGTTCACATCAATGCGTTGCGAATTTAACCTGCGTAAAAAAAGGGTCCTGTCCGAGTTTGATCCGTGTGCAATGCGAATTCAGCTCCATAGATTGCAAAATTTGCAGTAGAATCGCAAGAACACACAAAGAATTCGCAATGCAAATTTGCAACGCAATCGGATCAAAATCGCGCTAAATTCGCACTGCAGCAGTGTGAACCTAGCCTTAGGGAGAATCACCCTCTCTATTTGTCCTGTTTACCATTATCACCAAGAGTGAACGTGAAAGAAAATCACAATTTTGGGCTGTCACCAGAACAGGGATAGAGAGCAAATCTTCCAATAGGGACACTAGTTGTGATGACAACCAGAGATTCCCTCAATTTGGAGAGATTTCCTCTCACTTCCTGTTGTGACTATAAGACAGGAAGTGGAAAGAAATCCCCCTGATGGAACACAGATGGCGAAAAGAAAAAATAAAGATGTTATACTTAATTTTGTTCTATTAAAAAAACACATTTAATGAACAGATACTCTTTTTTTTTTTTAATCCGCCAGTAGCATTCTCTATTTTTTAAAATTTTACAGTAGCTCTTTAATTCATTTCCTGTCAGGTGCCCCTACGAATTAAAACAACATTTTTAACCAGCTCCTATCACAGTACATTCCTCCTCTTGGTTTCTCTCTGGATGAAAGGTCAATGAACTCAAGTGGCTTCAACGTTGAACAACACACACAGCGCATAGCCCTGCCCTTATTAAACATGGCCGAGACGATCGTACAATCACGTGATCAAAATCGCCCTCTACCACCGCACAACTTCTCGCGAGATAATACTTCCGCCTGTCTAGATTTTGAATTTGATTGGCTGTGAGCCCCGACGCCTAGACCTATGGCAGTTGCAGGTTTTCTGGTTGCGCGAACGATTTGAAATAGTAGCAGAGGACGGGGGGAGAGGTGTGTGTTATGGTGAGGAGCGATCTGTTGTAGGACGGCACATCGGGAGCGGATCTCCGGGAAGAATGGATATCCAGAGCTATGTGCAGTAAGTACCGGCCTGTGGGGTGTATTGTGGTTTAGGTGGGGCGGGATTGTTTCCCTTAGAGGACATAATATGGTGTGTGGGACACTATAGATGGGCCCTGGAGCCGTGCATTCTACAATAAACGGAAATCTCCAGCGATGGGATCATCCTGCAGAGTGGGGAGGAGCAGAGGGCTATCCAGAGGGAATGTCCTGTTACAGAAGACACCATTACAGGCCTCATAAAAACAAAATGCTTCTTGTGTGGCTTCATTGGTTTCCAGACACGGCCCCGGGCCAAGCATGCTGTATACGAGTGTCGGGACAATGTCAGGCCTCCTTATGTCTACACATGTTCCCGGTCACTGACTCCACAAGTATTTAGCCTGTTGTCCTGTGCCCCATATTGTCAGGATCCCCCCTAAATGATCGCGATCTCAGCGCACGACAGAGCCATAGCCAGCTGTGCCCAGCCCGGCGCTCCAGTGAGCTCTGGACGGGGGGAGAGCAATGACCTATGCCTTGTACACACGTTCCGATTATCGGATGATAAAAATCGCTTTCGGATTGAACGTTCGATAATCTGATCGTTAGTACACAGCTTTCGACAGCCGATCACGACAGTCCATCCAACTGAATCCGAAGGGACAAACACGAAAACTTCGCTCGGACGACAGCCCATCGTACGACAATCGTGTAACGTATGTGTCTGCTAAAAATCGATAGACAAACACCGCGCATGATCGGAAACACGAAAATAAACCAGGACGACACAGGGGGTCACACGTATTTGACGACATTTCAAATGCGTAGCTACACACAGCGGAAGGTTTTTCCAGAATCGTACGACAAAAATCGTACTTTTCGTAGAGCACGTTTTGCACTGTTGTGTTCGATACAACAAAATGCGAACGATACATCGTACGATAATCGGAACGTGTGTACGAGGCATTAGGCTGGCCGTACACAGCCGGTTCAGCAGGAACTAGCCAAGATTCGAACCATGTATGGGCAGGCTGAATATACCAATTTGATCACAACCAGCATGGCGGGTTTTACCTGTGATTGTCACGGCTGCTAGCAATAATCAGGGTTACTATCAAATTTAGTTGTCAGGCCATAGTTGCCTTGGCCAATTGTTAGATCAATTGATTTCCCCCTAATTCTGTAGTTGCTGCTCTTCTCTCTTCTGTAACTTGGTGACATTGTGGCTGCTGGCATTAGGCATTGCAAACACAGATTAGGAAGGAATGGCGTGTCTCAGCCAATGGGCAGGGATTTTCTTGGGTCCCTTGGCCTGCTGGGAGAACCTATTTATTTGGGTGGAGTAGAGAGATGAGGGGGTTAATGTGCAGGATAGGGAAAGTGAAAGCCTCGAAGGATAACTCTACTTTTGTAGGGAGAAATGGCAAATTTATAATATGGCATATAAAATTGCAACACCGCTCATATTTAAATGTTAATAAAAATTACTTTTCCTTTTCCATCTGAAGTTTTCTATAAAATGCAGTGCAATATGGCAACCTGCAGATGTTCTGCACACAGATGGTGTACAGGAGTGGTTCTCAACCCTGTCTTCTAATACCCCCAACAGGCCACGTTTTGGGAATTTCTCATAGATAAAATAGCTGTCCAAAATACCAAGCCATTGACTGATTTAAAGCACCTGTGCAAGATAAAGGAAAAGCTGCAAACATGGCCTGTTGGGGGTACTTGAGGACAGGGTTGAGAACCACCAGTGTACAGAATGCCTCCCCTAGAATTGTCATTCCCTGCTTATGTGATTGGTTTACTAATTTTCCCAGAAGTCTTCACTAAGATACAAGTCAGATTTTGGGCACTGCCTGCATCAAATGTGATTTTATTTATTTTTTTGATGAGCTACTCCCAAAGGGAATTCATGTCTAAAGGGATGCAGACACGGCAACTTTCCTCATTAGAACCCTGCAGGTGCAGCAGCTGATTGATCATTATAAAATCACTCCCATACAGATTCACTTAGCACATGGACACAGACAAACAACTATTTCTTCATAATGCCAAAAGGTAGAAATCTGCAACAAAGTTTGTTAAAATCCCTGCAATGTACATAGATTACCCAGAGGGGAATGTTGTGTGTTCCACTTCGTCTGTTGTGAGAGGAAGGGGAGGGCTCTCAAATGTAAAGACTGGCAGTGTTTACATTTGTGATTTATGTGACTGGCTATCACAGATCGCAATGCACAGAGCCATTCTGATTGGCTCTGAGTATTTTAGCTGAGATCTGTTTTATCTAATCGCAGGCATTGTAGGTGTGTACAAGTAATAAACAGAACTCTGTTTTAAATTGCGCACATGAAACCCATGTCTACCAAACCAACATTTTAAAATGTACAGAAGTTATAAAGTGGGTAAAGAAGGCACTAATGCAGAAAATGTTTCACAAACTTTATTACAAGTACTTGCATTTTAAAGAAGAAAGTCTGTGAATAGAAAGTGTGCAGCCTTTTAAACAAGGGCTATTGTTTGTATATCAATTATTATAGTCTTAAAGCGGAGTTCCAGGCTGAAATCCAACTAGGTGTTAAACAAGGCTTCCCTGCCAGTTTCCCTTACAGGAAATGCCGGCGGCGGCACTCAAAGTCGATAGACGAATCAGCTTGGGGTGCCGACATCGTGGGAACCCTGGACAGGTAAGTCTCCTTATATCAAAAGTTAGCAGCTACAGTATTTGTAGCTGCTGACTTTTTAACCTTATTATATATAATTTTTTTAATGTAGGTTGTAACTCCGCTTTAAAAAAAAAAAAAAAAAAAAAAAAAAAAAAAAAAAAAAAAGCTAAACTATTTTTTTTTTTGGATAGAGTAAGGGGAGGGTTATAACCATTGTCTTTTGCCCTTTTGGGTAGATTTACTTTCACTTCCTGCCCCATAGCCACAACAGGAAGTGAGATGAATCCCATCCAAAGTGAGGGCAATGTCTGGGTGTCACTTAAAGATTTCCCCTCTATTCCTGTTCTAATTACCATTCACAATTTTGGAACTTCCTTTTTACTTTCAGTGAAAAACAATAATACATAGAGAGGGTGAATTTTCCTAACGGGAGCACTGACTGAAATATCTGAGATTTTCTAATCCCTCTCTATTCTGTCCAAAAAAGTCTTGCCTTCAGTTTTATATTTTAACCAAATCTTGAATTGTATACCAGTTTCTTTTTCCCTCTAAGTTACTGTATATGTGTTTGTCCCTGCAGAATGTTTGAAACCCACATACAGGGATACACCGGTGATGACCCTCTGGATTTGTGGGACAGGTGAGTTACAACCATCCAGTGTTTGGAATAAGGCTCCGTTCACATAGGTGATGATGCCCCTATAGTGTGAATGGGCTGTTTTTTGTTTTTTTTTTCCAGGTGCTGCGTTTAGGCAGTTGATTGAAGTCTATTTACCCTCTTCCTGACCAGGCCATTTTTTGCGATACGGCGCTGCGTTAATAAAATTCCTTAATACCGTTAATAAAATAAAGTCCCTAATAAAATGTATGTGCCCCCCCCCACATATAGAGCTCTCTTTGTGGTGTTTGTGTTTGATCACCTCTGCGGTTTTTATTTTCAGCTATCAGCGCTTTTTTTTTTTTTTTTTTTTCGGGGCTGCGACATTGCAGTGGATAGTTCGGACACCTAGCAGACATTATTGACACTTTTTTTGGGAACCAGTGACATTATTACATTAGGGTGATCAAGGGGTTAAATGTGTTCCCTCAGTGTGTTTCTAACTGTGTGGGGGTATGGGCTGCCTGGGACAACACACAGATCCGTCTTCCTGTATAGCAGGAAGACAAGATCCTGTTTCATCCTGTCAGAATGGAGATCTGCCTTGTTTACACAGGCAGATCCTTGTTCTGTCTCTGCAGGGAACGATCATGGGTGGCCAGCTGACATAGAGTCCATCAGACCCGCTGATTGGCTCCCCCGCTGGCCAATCAGTGCACGGGCACCCACAGAACCTCGTGCAAGAACCGACGTACACATATGCCAATTCGTGCAGCCGAACCAACCTGCCATAGTCTAACTGAGGGAACTGGTCGGCAAGAGGTTAAGAGGCAGCAGTTATTCCTAATGTGATGGGTGACTGTCCTCTAACGCAGGCAGTGTACGTTTAGGGCCGCTTACGCCCAGGCCTGTCACATTAAGACCAGCTGCTGTGTCCTCATACACTTCAATCAACTGCCTGCATGCAGCATCTGGAAGTTGAGATGGCAAAAAAAAAAAAAAATGGCCTATTCATGCTACACAGACATCATCTCCTGCATGAACGGGACCTAAAACAAGGAAAGTTCATGAGGATACTAAGGGGGAGATTTAAAGCGGGGTTCCACTCAAATTTTTAACTTTATCTTACCCCCCTTCAGTTAATTGCATAGATGTTCAAATGCCGCACAAAATTTTTTTTATAGCTGTAATTACCTTTTATATTGTACTTTATTGTGGCACTTCCTGTCTCTCCTCCCATGGGAGTAGGCGTGTTTATTGCCTTTCCCCGGCACCGCACTGTCTCCTGGGAGCTTAGTGTCAGGCTTCCCAAGATTCAGTGCGGAAACAATGATCATGAGCATGAACAAGCTGTGAATGAACAGCATTCACCGCATCCAGGAAATCAATGCTTGTGGGCTTCACATGCCCACAAGCAAGATGGAAACAGCCAGCATCAAATTTTTTAAGTTATTCTTCAGTACAAAAACAGAAAGAGGCGGGAATATTACACCCAAACTGTGAGTATTATTTTGGGATTAGCAAAGTGTCTCAATGACTTAAAAAAAAAAAAAAAAAAAAAAAGATTGGTCACCGGACTCCCGCTTTAATAACACTAATGAACATGGAATCTGGTGCAGCTGTGCATAGTAACCAGTCGGCTTCTAAGTTTTATTGTCAAGTTAGAAGCTGATTGGTTACCATGCACAGTTGCACCAGTTTTAGTAAATCTCCCCCTTGGGCTTACTACACAAGTTACAAATAGGTTGTACAATCTCTCCTTTAGATCTACCAACAAGTATGCAGTGCAAGGGCCTGCCTGATTGGCTAGATTTGGTAGGTCCTCATAGTACATGGTAGATCTGGGGATTGTACTGTCAGATTGTAATGTGTATGGTGACCCTAAATTCCACCCTTATGTCTTTTGCCTCCTTCAAGGTATGTTCTTTGGGCTGAAGAAACTCTACCACCGCAAGAAAAGCGTAATGTTCTATGTTTGTTGGAGCGTTTAGTTCGGAACTTTATAGGGGACAAGAGATACTGCAATGATGAGCGATACCTGAAATACTGCATCCGATTTGTGAGTCCCTTCTCTCTATTTGTAATCAAAATGAACAATAAAATGGGCGAATGTCTCTATACTCAAAGCATGCTCTGTATTTCACTTTTTTTTTTTTTTTTTTTTCAGTCTGAAACCATTGATGAACCCATGCAGTTCTTTGAGTATCTTTACAGCCGAGGTATAGGTACTTGTTCTGCTGCTCTGCATGTAATCTGGGCTCAGCAGCTGGAAGTAAAGGGGGACCTGCACAATGCAAGTGCCATTTATCATAAAGCCTTTCAAAACCAGGCACAGCCAAAAGAGTTTGTGGATCATCACTACAGGTCAGAGTGTGAATCTGTCTGGATAGTTTAGCTGAACACTGAAATCTTCATGGCCCATATAATGAATGCTAGATATTTGCTTAAGGTAGATGGTGTCACTTGATTATCATTTTGGGAATGGCCACATCTTTGTATTTGAAAAAGCTGTTTATGTGTCGCCACTTAGAGACTTGGTTACCCGTTAGGAACTGTTGCAGGGTATGAAGTGCAAGCTCTCTGAACATGCCTCTCAAACCTTCCTGTCATGGCCAAATCTTGGACTTTTCTGAGAAGAAAAGCTTCAAGCGGAACTTCACGTTCTCAATCAACATTGACTATTTTTAATCCTTATGCTGCTAGCATTAGTAAATAGATAGGAAAGTATATCATATTAACTTGTTATAAACTTTCCTGCTTGCATGACTGAGCTTAAAGCGGACCTTCAGTCATATTTTTTTTTTTTTTCTACTTTCCATCAATTAGATCCTCTGCCCTTGTTGTTTTAACTTTATTTTTTTCTGCCAGTAAATACATATACAGCCCACTTCCTATTTCTTGTCTGGTCATTAGCCTAGGCTTATGACATCATGCACAGCTCTCTTTCTCACTCTGGTGAAAGTTTGCCAGGAAGGGAGGAGGGATGAGTCATAAGAGGGCCAATGAGAGCTGCAGAGCTGGAGGTGTGTGCCTCTGTGTAAATCCAGGAAGAGTGAACAGGCACGTGCTTCAGCTGCCCACAGTTAAAATTGTTGCAGCCAGACTCAGTGGAGGGAGATTTCTGCAGCATATTTGGCAAGTACAGACTCATAGTACAGTGTATATAATATAATATGCAAAGTGGTTGTAGGGAAGCTTCAGAATGGCAAAGGTGTTTTTATTACAAATTATGTGAGCAGACTGCAGTTCCTCTTTAAAGTGTTACTAAACCCAGTAATATGAAAATAGTTCCTCTGCTACATATGGTGATAACCAATAAATTAACTTGGTAGTCCTAAAGTGACAGAGAGATCAATCCTGAGTAAATTGTATATGTTCATAAGCCAAAGAACAGAAAGGGGGGAGGGGAATTAATAATTGCTTATGAAACCGTTTAAATCTAACTCCACGTTAAATCCATCTGGTGTAAGAGTCTTAAGGGTGTGTATCCATTTGGCTTCCTTCTGACTGATGGTCCTTATTTTATGACTCCCTCCATAATTTATTGTATTTCTCTATACCCCGAAACTGCAAAAAACCTTCAAACATGGTTGTAAAGTTTAGGTCTGCTTTAATCTTCCTTTTTTTTTCTCGAATCGTCTTCCAGGGCAGCATCCGAGAGATAGGCTCCTCCTCCCTAAAACAGGAAACACATTAGTCCACCATTATAAATTTCACACTCTTACCTGTGTGCCTCAGTTGTTTGTGTTTCCTCCGGACCCACAGGAGCTGCAAGAACGTTTGTTATTTTATTTTCACCTGTCTCTGTGCTTGTTGCAGGAGACCCCCTGCCAGCATCCCATACAGCCCAAGGGGCTTTGGGAGGGCGAGCAGGCGCAGCACTGGGCAACATTGCTCAAAGCCTGAGATTTCGCCCCTACTGAGGGGTCTGCAATCATCCCCCCCAGGCTGCAGGAGGACTCTGTCATCCCCACCCCATGCCGCTGTTAGGCCTGTGTATGCTTCCGCAAGCACCCCCCTCTGGCTTTCCGCAGAATTTGGAGCCCGCCAGGGGGGATGGATACATGCATAGATGGGCGCCCCCCCCCCCCCCCCGCCGCCGACCGCTGCCGAAAACCTCAGCAGCAGAGGGTCTAGCAGGGAGGGTGTTGCACCTTCTAAATTAGGTCCCTGGTGGCTGCGGCTGTCCCCCCAAACGAATCCACCGCTCCCCGGGCGGCGCAGCAGCGTCCTCACCGCCACAGGCCGCTACAAGAAGTCGGGGGTGTACCAAGATGGCGCCGAGGAAGTTCCGCTTCCGGGTTGGCGGCCATTTTCCCGTAGTCTATCTACTACGGAGATAGAGCAGGGACACCTAGGGGCGGGAAGTTTAAAAAAAAAAAAAAAAAAGAGAAAACAGAATACAAATAGCAAATTTGTTCAATGCTACCCTTCACTACCAGCACAGTTACTCTACAATACAGCGGCATGTGCAGGTGTGTCCACCAACCTGCACGGGGTCAGCCGGGGGCGGGGCCGGAGCTTATGCAGGAAGCAGATAAAAAGGCCTCTAAGCAGAGGATCCTGGTGGCTGATCATGTCTGACGCTTCCCCACCCTGCCCTGCAGATCCTGCAAATCAGGACAGCTCCAAGGTAAGCCAGAATATTCTTGAATTATCTCTGTCTTAACCTCTTTACTGCCTATCTACAGGCAGTTCCTTTGACCACCTGAACTCACGGGGTTTTTTTGTTCTCTATGCTCGCTTGCAGGCAAAGACCCCTGAGGAAAGGAAGGCTAAAGGCAAAACATGTGCCTCATGCAGCCACAGGCTTTCCCCAGATTGGAAAAAGCCCCTGTGTCAGAAATGCTTAGACAAAATGGTGGCAAAAGAATCACAGGGATTTTTGAAAGACCTGCTCAATTCTTTTAAGAAAGAAATTCAGAGCACCATGGCACCACTACGCTCAGCTATAGAGAAATTAGAAACGCCAGCAAGTGTCGCTCAGGCCAGTATCCCATCTACCAGCGGAACACACATTCCAAGGGAGAACAAGGTACAGTCAGAACAAGAGGTGGATTCAGATGAATCTGAACAATCTGAATCAGAAGACGGTATCTGTTCAGACTCAGAGGAGGAAGATGACACGACAGACTGCAACCTGTTTCCTTCTGAGGACACAGACAGTCTTCTCAAAGCCATCACTGACACTCTAGGCATTAAAGAACAGAAAACCGCAGAACTCACTATGCATGACAGAATGTACAAAGGGCTCCAGCCCAAGAAGCCAAGAACGTTCCCGGTACACCAAACACTTAAAGACATAGTCAAAAAGGAATGGGAAGACCCAGAGAAAAAGCTTTTCATCCCCGCCACAATCAAACGCAGATACCCGTTTGCGGAAGCAGACACCAAAACCTGGGCTAAATGCCCCAAGGTGGATGCCTCTCTGGCAAAAATCACGAACAAATCGGACTTGGCTTTTGATGACGCAGGTACCCTCAGCGACCCCATGGACAAGAAAATAGAAGCTCTCCTGAAAAGGGCATGGGAAGCAGGGGCGGCAAACCTAAATCCGGCTATTGCTTCCACCTGCACAGCCCGAACCTTGCTAATCTGGCTAACCCAGCTGCAAGATCTATTGGAGAACGACACACCCAGGGAGGAACTAATTAAAACCATCCCCACACTAACTAGAGCGGCAGCTTTCTTGGCAGATGCTTCAGCAGAAACTGTCAGAATATCCTCTAGGACCACGGCACTACTAAACTCGGCCCGCAGAGCCCTGTGGTTAAAATCCTGGGGGGGGGATGCACCTTCCAAGAACCGTTTATGTGGCATACCATTCACTGGAGACCTACTGTTTGGTCCCGAACTAGAAACAGTCCTGGATAGGACTGCAGCAAAAAATAAGGGGTTCCCTCAAACCAAGAAGAGACAAGGGAAGGCGCCCTTTCGGCATTTCAAGAAATTCAATAAGCCAGGGGCAAAAAAGCACTGGGGTCAACAAAACAAGAAAGGCAAAGGTGAATTCATCCTCAAGCCTAATACCCAAAAGAACAAAAAACAATGACTGCCTTCAGGTGGGGGGCAGATTGGCGGCTTTCTCCCACCAATGGGAGGAGATAACAGAAAACAAATTCATACTGCGCACCATAGCGGACGGTTACGCAATAGAATTCTCCAACCGCCCCCCAACCAAATACTTAGCGACCATGCTACCCAAGGACAGCAATCAAGCAAAGGTGTTTCTAGAATCCCTACAGAAACTATTAGATCAGAAGGTGATTTGTCACGTTCCCCAAGAGGAGGAACAGAAGGGCTTCTACTCACACATCTTCGCAAAAAGAAAACCATCAGGCAAACTAAGGCTGATACTAAACCTCAAACCACTCAACCGAGGAATAAGATACAAGAGATTCAGAATGGAATCTATCTATTCAATCAGGAACATCCTACCGCAGGAGACATTCATGGCAACACTAGACTTACAGGATGCCTACCTACATGTCCCCATAAGGAAAGATCACCAAAAGTTTCTAAGGTTCGCAATCCAGGGGCCAGTAGCTACGCTGCACCTACAGTACACAGCTCTCCCCTTCGGAATCTCCTCAGCTCCAAGAATATTCTCAAAAATAATGGCGGAAGCGCTAAAAGGTCTAAGACAGGAGGGTATTGGAATAATACCATACTTAGACGACCTCCTGTTCTTTGCGGACTCAGCAGCAATCCTAGAAAACAACCTGCGCAAGAGTATGATCTATCTGCAAAACCTGGGATGGTTAATAAACGCAGAGAAATCGCAAATGATCCCAAGCCAGAGAGTAGTGTACCTGGGATACGTGCTGGACTCCAGACTGTCAAAAATTTTCCTAACAAAGGAAAAAGACGTAAAAATGACACAAGCAATTACGTCCCTGCTAAGGAACCATTCCACAACGATCAGGCACGGAATGTCCGTACTAGGACTGATGACGTCTTCCATTCCAGCCATCACCTGGGCACAAATTCACATGCGACCCTTACAGAACTACATTCTGTCCCAATGGGATGGCAGGCAAGCATCCCTAGAAAAATCCATTCCCGTCCCCGCCACAGTCAAACAAACACTCTACTGGTGGCTCAACCCACTTCGGGTCATCGAGGGGCGCAGATGGGCTCAAGTCAATCCAGTCAGCATCACCACCGATGCAAGCGCCCTAGGATGGGGAGCCCACATGGAAGGGCGGTTCTCGCAAGGGAAATGGACACCCAAATGGGCACGAGCCTCCTCAAACTTGAGAGAGCTGAAAGCTGTGGGGGAAGCGCTAAAAACCTTCAAGCCAGCATTACAGGGGAAGGATGTAAAGATACAATCAGACAACGCAACGACAGTCGCATACCTAAACAGACAAGGGGGCACAAAATCCCAAAAACTGATGAGACTGACACAATCTATCCTACTGTGGACAGAAGTGAACATAAGATCGATATCCGGTATTCATCTAAAAGGAACAGACAATACAGTGGCAGATTTCCTGAGCCGGAAAACGATAAAACACACGGAATGGTCGCTAAACCAAACAACCTTCACTCAAATCACCCAGAAGTGGGGAATACCCGAAGTAGACCTATTTGCTTCCAGGGCGAACGCAAAATCTCCGATATTTTTCTCCCTGGACCCTACAGATGGCAACAGCGGGGTGGATGCTTTCAACCAAAACTGGAAATGGCATCTGTGCTATGCATTCCCTCCAACTGCCATAATCCCAAAAGTAATCCAAAAAATCAAGGCAGAGAAAACAACAGTGATACTAATAGCACCACACTGGCCCCAGAGAGCATGGTTCAGTCATTTAAAAAATCTCAGCATACAACCTCAGCTGACACTGACGGACCGCCCGGATCTACTGTCACAAGGCCCAGTCAACCATCCGAACCACAAAATCTTGAAGCTCTCGGCTTGGTTACTGAGAGGGTAAAACTCCAGAACAAAGGCCTGTCAGACAGAGTAATCAACACCATCTTAAACAGCAGAAAGCCGGTAACGAGAGCCATCTATGAGAAAATAAGGAAAAAATTTGTTTCTTGGTACGAAGACAGACCAATCTCCAACGGTGGGATAATTCCAATAGTTTTGGACTTCCTACAAGATGGTGCAGACAAAAACATATCACCAAGTACCCTGAAAGTACAAGTTGCAGCACTTTCCTCGGTCATGGATACTAGACTAGCGGAAGACCCGCTGATAAGACGATTCCTCATAGCTCTTAAAAGATCCAAACCAGCCAAATTGTACAAAACTCCCACCTGGGACATGGGCACAGTACTTAAGGGCTTTCTTTCCCCTCCGTTTGAACCTATCGAGGACAGCTCAGACAAAAACCTCACGTTAAAAACTGCGCTCCTTCTGGCCTTAGTATCCGCCAGAAGAGTGAGTGAGATCCAAGCTCTATCTTCAATAGAACCATACTGTCTAATACATCTGGACAAGATAATTCTCTCTCCAGATCCGGCCTTTCTACCCAAGGTCTCTTCTACATTTCACAGAACCCAAAACATCGTCATACCCTCACTTCCAACAACCATGGATAGTAGGAAAAGAAACATTTACAGCAAACTTGATGTAAGGAACACGCTCATAGCGTATCTCGAAAGAACAAAAGAATGGCGTAGAACGACCTCCCTCTTCATCCTCTATGCAGGAATCAACAGAGGGAAACAAGCTTCAAAAAGCACCATCAGCAGATGGATAAGGATGGCCATACAGATTACCTATAAGGCACAGAATCTCACTCCACCTAGTGAAATCAGAGCGCACTCAACTAGAGCCTGGGCAACCTCGGCCGCAGAGAAAGCAGGGGCAACTCCGGAGCAGATCTGCAGGGCAGCGACATGGTCGAGCTTCAGTACTTTCGCTAAGCACTACCGCATAGACCAGCTGTCTGACCAAGACCAAGCATTTGGTCGTAAAGTGCTCCAGTCTCTAACCCCACCCTAGTAAGTATTGCTTGATATATCCTCTCGGATGCTGCCCTGGAAGACGATTCGAGAAAACAGAGTTAGATACCTGGTAACTCTTTTTCTAAGAAGTCTTCCAGGGCAGCACTAGTTCCCACCCTTGAAACAACAAAAACCAGGTACAGAGGGGGAGCTTGCAGCTTACAGGGAATTCCTTCGGTGCTTTAACATAACTGAGGCACACAGGTAAGAGTGTGAAATTTATAATGGTGGACTAATGTGTTTCCTGTTTTAGGGAGGAGGAGCCTATCTCTCGGATGCTGCCCTGGAAGACTTCTTAGAAAAAGAGTTACCAGGTATCTAACTCTGTGTTTTTTTTTTTTTTTTTTTTTTTTTTTTTAATTTTCCTTTTACAGAGCGTTTCAGACAAGAATCGCTCAGAAGACTTCAACTGATCGAGGTAAAACCAAATAGCCCTTAAAGGGTAATGCCATCTTTCATGGAAAAAAATAATACAGCATATAGAATTGCTGCACACATCATATTGTAATTTGAATTCATTTACAAATGATCTTTTCTTCTCAATCTGCAGTGCTGTCATTTTCTGTAAAATGCAATGTAATATGGCAATCTGGAGGCTTTCTGTATCTTGGTGTATTGAACACACCCCCAGAAATCCCATTTCCTGTTTGTGTAATTGGCTCACTGATTTTCCCAGAAGTCTGCACTATGATACAAGTCAGATTTTAGGCATCCTCTGCAACAAATTTCAGACTTGCTGGCCAGATTACCAGGTGAAAATAAAGGAAACTTTAGTTATAACTATTCCGTTAGTTTACTAGTGTTGGGCTATCTACATCTGTATTTTTTACCTTTGTCTATTAGGCCTAGGGAACCTGTATTTCTCTATTTAATCTCGATCTCCAAATATATCTACACTGCTTGTTTTTATAGGTTGTGTGTCATGATCTAACCAGTTACCCTTTTTTTACCCCAATAGAATCCTATGTGCAGCCTCTGAGAGATTCCCAGATTATTAATCAGATAACACCCACATCACTTACAGCGACTTCATCACTAGCTAAATGTCAGGTAATGGTCTTTGTTGCTCATAATGCCTTAGGATGGTATGTGTTGTGTATAAATAAATACTTAATAATAAAAAATAGGAGGTGGAGTTGGTGCTCTAGGAAATGGCAAGGCTTGGCATTTTCACATTCTATTTTAAGACCGTCACACCAATGTACATTTTTATTTTTAGTAGTGAAAGGCAGAGCTATTAGGTGGTTTTATAGCACTGATCAACAGAAAGCAGGATTTGTAAAGGCAACCCTTATGCTAAGTTGTGTGTGTGATATATTATTATTTTTTTTTTTTTTTTTCCCTTGTCCTTATTGAGTTCTTACCTTTTTGTAACATGTTACACCTATATTCAGGGTGTAACATGTTGCAGCAGCCACCGCAACCCCCACCTGATCCCCCCCCCCCCCCCCCCATTGTGACAGCAAGCAGGGGATCTTCTCCCCCCACTCGCTGTCCCCAGATGAGGGAGGGGGAAAAAAAAAGCGGCTGTGTGGGGCTCTGCCCACCCAGCCGCGTCATTCAGAGGTACGAGGTATGAACAGACAGATACACTGACAGTCTGTAAGAGTTCTGCATTGATCTGATGATCACGGGTGCAATGCTTTCCAGGCGTCTACTAAAAAAAAAAAAAAAACACATATATATATATATATATATATATTAAATGCATTTTATTTTTTACCCGCAAAAAGGTGTATGTGTGTGTGTGTGTATACGTGTATATATATATATATATATATATATATATATATATATATATATATATATATATATATATATATATATATATATATATATATATATATATATATATATATTATTATTATTATATAAATTTTTTTTTTTATTTTTTTTTATAACAAAGGTAAACCTTATCTTTTAAAACGTGTTTTCCTTATCTGACCCTAAGGTACCTGCTTTCTCTTCCTACTCAACTTGGCTATTTTTTTTTTTTTTTTTCTATTTAAAAAAGTGCAGCTGGGCATCGCACTTAGATATGGAAAACTGATTTACACATTTGAGTGTGAGGGAACTGGCTGGCCTGGCTCCGATAGATTTAATTATGGATAGACTCTTACTGTAAGATCCAAGGCTATCAAAAGTACCGACTGGCTGTTTTGGGTTACGGTTTAGGGGCACAAATGAAGCTGAGACCCCGCCAGAACACTCCGATTAGCGCTCTCTGCCATTTGCTGAGAGCACTGATCGGGAGTCGATCAGCTGCTGGTTTTCCAGGCTGCATGTCCGACAGAAGCCGTTCGGCTGGCTTCTGTCAAACGGACCAATATACACACGGGCAGAATGTTTGCTGGTATCTTTTGTACCGGCAAATGTCTCCGGACATTCTGCCTGTGTGTTACGGGGCTTAAAGGGGTTGTAAACCCTCGTGTGTGTTTGGTTTTTTTTGTTTTTTAAATAAAAGTCATGCTTACCTCTACTGTGCAGTTCCTTTTGCACGGAGTGGCCCCGATCTACCTCTTCTGGGGTCCCCTGGTGGCGCTGGTAGCTCCTCCCCGCATCGGGTGTCCACGTTGGAGAAGTGCTCTCCTTGGTGGACACCCGTGCGGGCGCGCTCCAGAGTCCCGCTGTTGTGTGTATTCACACAGAAAGCAGGACTCGGCCCCACCCCTCTGACACCTGGGTCATTGGTTTGATCGACAGCAGCGGGAGCCAATGGCTGCGCTGCTATCAATCTATCCAGTCAGGACTGGAGACACCATCTAGATCTGGTGTGCACGTTCCCAGAGGAAGACAGTGTTCAGGTAAGTAAAATTGGTGGTGGGGGGGTGAGGGGGGATTGGGGTGCTGCAGCACTACAGAAGGTTTTTTTTTTCACCTTAATGCACAGGATGCATTAAGGTGAAAAAACAAGAGGGTTTACAACCCCTTTTAAGTCCTATTTTATGTTACTTTTCACATTGTTATAATTCACGTGAGGTGAAATCTTTAACGCTATACATTAGGGCCGAAACAACTAATCGATTAATCGACAACTAATCGATTATGAAATTAATCGATTACTATTTTCATAATCGATTAATCGGCCAGTAACATAATGGGGTTAAAAAAAGCTAAAATTAGCCCTTTATAGTACAAAAAGAGCAAATAATCTCTACTGTAAACATTACTTTCACTGTTGCACAGTAAAAAAACGAAGGGCTAATTTTTTTTTTTTAACTCCATTATGTTACTAAATGTCTTAGGCCTGGTTCCCACCCATGTGTTTTTTTGGTGCTTTTTGCAGAAATGCACTACAGTTCACTTAACGTTCACATCTATGCTTTTTTTCAGCTGCTGTGTATTTGGAAAGGGTCAAGGACCTTTTTCAATGCAAAACAGTGCTTTTTTGGTTCAATATACTTCAATGGAGAAGCTGCAGAAAAGCATGTAATATTACAGTTCTGTTTGAAAATCTGCAAAACAGTCTAGAACTTTTTTTTTTTTTTTTTTTTTTTTTTTTTTAAATAAAAAAATTTGATCTGAGTCTGTCGATATTTACAAGATTCAACCTCTAATAGTATATAGAGTATATCTCCTCTAATAGTATATACAGTATATCTCTTCTGTCTGTTATTCTCAGAGTGGATTAAAGATTTTACTCCCTAACCATATAGTTGGTTATTTTATATTTACCCCTGCGTATAGAGATATTTAGGAATAAATGTCCTTTTTTTTAAAACTTTACATATTAACTAAATTATACACCACACTTTTTTGTAAGGTTATTAATCGATTAATCGAAACAATAATCGGCCAACTAATCGATTATGAAAATAATCGTTAGTTGCAGCCCTACTATACATGTCAGGATTATGTTATGTGACCATTCTTTGACATTGCATTTCCTTATGTATGGAATCTCTGGAATGTTCTTGTATATTTTCTTTTGAAAAAAAAAACAAAAACAAAAGGTTCTATTTTTGTGTTTCCAAGAATTAAAAAGAAATAAAGTTTTTCATTTCAAAACACCTTTATTTTTAAATAACTTGCACTTTGTACCAGTCTTTGTTAGAAACTTTACAAACCAAACACTTTTGCAGAATAAAATTAGTACTATATATTTTCACTAACTTTAAAATGATCACTGATCCAACTTGGTGCGTGTGTGTACTTGCCTCCTCTGTGCAGTTGGTTTTGCACAGAGCAGCCCCTATCCTTCTCTTCTCGGGTCCCTCTTCGGTTCTCCTGGCCCCTCCTTCCTGTCGAATGCCCCCCACAGAAAGCAGCTTGCAATGGGGGCACCCGAGCCTGTGTCCACACAAACACTGATCCCTGGTTCGGCCTCACCCCCTCCTGATTGGCTAACTGACTTTGACAACAGTGGTAGCCAATGGTGCCATTGCTGTGTCTAAGCCAATCGGGAGGGAGAGTCCTGAATGGCCAAAGCACTTGTGCACATCGCTGGATAGAGATGGGGCTGGGGGCGGCTGCTGCACACAGAAGGCTTTTTATCTTAAAGGAGAAGTCCAGCCTGAGCTTTTTAGGCTGGGTTTCTCTTAAGAGATAAGTAAGATGAGACCATAAACGGCGCTGCCCTCTATAATATTAATGGGTACCAGGTAAAAATATCACAAGATCCACACTGAATCCAGATGACTCCGATACATACATAAAAAACTCCACCAGTATCAAAATATACTACGGTTTAGGCCAGAAATGAACCATATATTTGGAGGTGAGCAAAATTGCAAAAAATCAATACTTAAAAATTGCTAAATAAGGGTTTCTCTTAAGGGTCACAAGAGTGCAATTCGTTTTGCACTCCTGTGACCCGTTTTCAGTGGAGAGCGATCTGATGGTGTCTGATGGCTCGGTTTTCAGTGCAGAGACGCCGGGGGACAGCTGCAGCATCGTTCTGATGCTCCATCCACTGAGGTAAGTATGATTAGGAAAAAAACAAAAAACATACTTCTCTTTTAATGCATAGAATGCATTAGGATAAAAAAAAAAAACCTTCTGCTTTTCCAATCACTGTAAACTCCTTTTGAGCTTTAAAGAGAATACCAATAAAAAAAGACTTGGTAGCATGCAAAGTTATTGATGAAATGTAAAATTTGCTGACAGTTAATTGGTTAAGTAGCAGCTTAAAGTTTACTCTGTATTCAATTTTTTTTGTGTGTGTATTTATTCCCTTTTCTAACAGTCCAGATATGAATTGTTAAAGATGAGCTACGTTTTTAAAGTGAATTTTGTTATCGGTTCGGATTATTTATTTTTTTTTTTTGGTTTAGAACTCTGCGGGAATTCAGAATCCAGTTGTGAAAGAGTCTGAAGTGCCTCCCAGTAAGGATGAATATGGCGTGTAAGTGTGCTGTCCTCATTTCTACTTTCTGATGTTGAAATCCCTTTTCAAATAAGACTTAAAGGAGCTGCAATGTACGAGAAGATCCTAATCTTTCTTTTTAAGGACTCTTCACTCTTTTGGAGAGGATATAGCAGAGATTCCTCACATACACTTTGACTGCATTTGTTTTGTAATTTAATGCTAATCTGTGGTGGACAAAAAGCACTTTACAAAATATTTATATAATGTGCATGGCACGCCGCCAGGTGCCCAAATGTGGTTGCTGATACATTGCAGAGCTCACTAACCGCAGAAAACCGGGAGGGGGGGGGGGGTTCGAAAAGAGAAATTTCTTTTAAAACCTCACTTTGGGTAAGGGTCAAAAAATGTAAAACTGGCCATGCACCCTCCCCATATCTCCCAATTTCCCGCCAATAATGCTCTTTTTTTTCTATAGGGGATAGTCTAATACAGAGGATTGCTTACTTAAAGTGGAGCTCCACCCACTTTTACAACTCTTCAGCATCCCTCACTAAACTGTGCACTGTAAACAAATTGGATATATTTTTTTTTTTTTTCTCAGCACCTACTGTATATATGCTGTATTCATTTTTCACTTCCTCCTCCCTGGCCGCGGCCCATCGCATCATTTCCTGTTTGCAATGCCTTCTGGGAAGGGGCAGCAACTTCCTCTGAAACTGCCGTTGCTATGGAAACCTGACCTGAAACCTATTACACTGCTTGTGCTGCACTGAGCATGTGCGAGATCTGCAAGGATGAGATCCAGGAAGAAATACAGTCTGGCTTCAGATGCCCACACTTAATATGGCCACGGCCTGCTGTACGTTTATAAAATAACAAACTACTGCTATAAACTAACAAAACAGACCTTAGTTTACAGACTAACTTTACTAGAATACATTAAGCTTGTGTATTATAGGGGTATTTTTATTTAAAAAGTATAATTTCGGCCGGAACACCACTTTAATTCCACAGTCCCTCAGTCTTCTTCCCTGTCCTTTCTGATTGTGACTGCTGGTCCCCCAGATTCACTCCTGTCAGTCTCCAGCTAGACGTCATTAACCTCACTCTGTATGAAGCAGTCATCATTGGTCTTCCTTGTACAGTGGGTATAGAAAAAAAATCACTCCCCTTTTTAAAATCGCATGTTTTTGCTTTGCAGCCTGAAATGAAGACAGGCAGATTTGGTTTTATAGAAAAAAAAAATTATACGACTCACTGAGTTGGAAAAAGAATCACCCCCTCCTAAAAATGACTCAAACTCAAAAACTCAATCAGATTTAACTAATCACCTTCTAAACGGCACACAAAGCCACTTTCAACATTTCTATTAGTGCAGCATGAAAAGAGCTTTCCTGGAGCATTTCAGTCTCGATAGTGCAACTACTAGTTCTCCAAAATACACCTGTAAATTTGGCAAGCCACAAGTAAACGTTTTTGATTATTAGACTGAAGCATTATAATTGCTGGAATGGCCTCTCCACTATCAATATCTTTTAAATGTTGTTTATTTTTTTTATTTCAGTAACAAGTGGGTGACAATCTCCAAGTCGGCTGTGGTGCCTACATCAGTTCCAAATTCTGCAGATATCAAGCAGGTTCCCATGTACTGTAAGGACAAACTAATCTGTGGAGATTCTGAGATGTCCCTTGAGGAATTCAGAGCAACTATTTACCGAAAGAAATCTGAACAGCGCAGAAAGATGCATCAATGGGGTAATCTGTAGCCTCCTTTTTTCCACTTCCTATAATCCTACTTTAACCTTTTGTCTGATTTCTGCTCAACTTGGTTGTCAGCATTCCTAGGTTTGAGGAAATTTCTTTTTGCCTGATAGAGAGAGGTGGAGCACAGCTTCAGCTGGTAATGTTGAGCTTTTTGGAGTGTTGCAGAGCTCAGAGCTTTCTTTTGTTGGCATTTGATCACCTCTGCGCTTTTTTTTTTTTGCGCTATAAACAAAAAAAAAAGACCGACCAATTTTGGAAAAAAAAATTTTTTTTACTTTCTGCTATAATACATTTCCGTGTGTTCTGCTACATATTTTTGCTTAAAAAAAATCCCAATAAGCGTATATTGATTGGTTTGCACAAAAGTTGTAGCGTCTATAAACTATGGGATAGATTTATGGAATTTTTATGTATTTGTTTTATTTTTTTTTGTTTTTTTAACTAGTAATGGTGGGAATCAGCGACTTATAGCTCAAATTTGATATTGTGGCGGACAAATCTGACACCTGACGCTTTTTGGGAACCAGTGACACTTATGCCCTGTACAGCACGATAGGATTTTCCGACAACAAAACCATGGATTTTTTTCCGTTGGATGTTGGCTCAAACTTGTCTTGCATACACACGGTCACACAAATGTTGTCGGAAATTGCGAGCGTTAAGAACGCGATGACGTACAACACATACGACGAGCCGAGAAAAATTAGGTTCAATAGTCAGTGCGGCTCTTCTGCTTGATTCCGAGCATGCATGGACTTTTGTGCGTCGGAATTTATGTTGTCGGAAAATTTGAGAACCTGTTCTCAAACATTTGTTGGCGGAAATTCCGACAACAAATATTCTATGGAGCATACACGCAGTCGGACTTTCTGACATGCTCACATCCAACATTTGTTGTCGGAAAATCCTATTGCGTGTACAGGGCATAAGAGTGATCAGTGCTAAAAAATATGCACTGTCACTGTACTAATTACACTGGCTGGGAAGGGGGTTAACTTCGGGGGCGTTCAAAGGGTTAACTGTGCCTAGCCAGTGCTTGTGTACTGTGGAAGAGGTGCTTTTACTAGGGGAAGGTATAGATCCATGAGTGCTTTGCAGGAACACAGGATCAATGCCTTCCCTACTGTCAGAACGGCGATCTGCCTTGTTTACATGGGAAGATCGCCATTCTGGCTCTCTGCCTAATGAGCGGTGGGTATCGTGACTGCGGTACCCGCAGATCAGCTCCCGCTGTGTATAAGCACCACAGGAACGAGTCACCGGCGGCACAAATGCGCGCTCCAGACCCGCAAGTAAAGGATCACGTTCTAGATATGTGATCCTTGCTGCCGTATATATGTTATACGTCGGCAAGCGGTTAATGTTTCTTGACGCAAACGTCCATATCCCGTTTTGGATAGTGGTGTTGGCACCTCTGTCAAGTTTTTGTATTGGTCTGTGCTGCATAGAGACTTTTATAATCCTTCCCCAAACTGTCCGAAATAAAAATATTGTCTGGAGTTCCATGTTGGCTAAATACATCTTTATCTAATTTGTTGCTGTTTGCCTTCATTTAAAGCTGTACAAGTTGCTAGGCAAGAACTCGCAATAAACATGTTCTTTGATATGAGATTAAAGCAGAACTCTAGTCTTACCTTTTTTCTAGCTTCATAGTTGTATAGGCTCCTCTACAATACTGAAACTACTTACTATCATTTTACTTCATACTGAGCTTCTTACAGTGCAGCAAGTCAAATAGAGCTCAACCTCATTCCAGGACTGGAGGACATCAGCATCATCTAGTTCTTTCCTCCCCAGCCTTACTTTCAGCTGGCCTGCCCCTTTCATTAAAATTCAGTTCTTTTCAGTCATGAAGGCTCAGCATCACATGCGAGTGTTATCTTTGGCAGGCTGCATTCCAGTGCATTCTGCCTCGAATCACCCACTTCCCCAGACCGGCATCCACCCATCAAAGCAATTAGATATTTGCATAACTCCTCCCAAGAACCAGCCCACTACTTGTATCGGGGCTGAGGGCTCACGGAGGCAGGGTGTTGTTACTTTTTTCCTCTCGCTGTAGCTTCCTAAAATCATATTTGACCCCCTGCTGATTTTGTACGTTTGCCCACTGACAAAGATCAGTCTATAATTTTAATGATAGGTTTATTTTAACAGTGAGGGACAGAATAACAACAAAAATCCAGAAAAACGCATTTCAAAAAAGTTATTAATTGATTTGCATTTTAATGAGTGAAATAAGTATTTGATCCCCTATCACTCAGATTTCTGGCTCCCAGGTGTCTCCTATACAGGTAACGAGCTGAAATTAGGAGCACTCTCTTTAAATGGAGTGCTCCTAGTCTCAGCTTGTTGCCTGTATAAAAGACACCTGTCCGCAGAAGCAATCAATCAGATTCCAATCTCTCCACCATGGCCAAGACCATAGAGCTGTCCAAGGATGTCAGAGAGAAGATTGTAGACCTACACAAGGCTGGAATGAGCTACAAGACCATCACCAAGCAGCTTGATGAGAGGGTGACACCATCTGTGCGATTTATTTGCAAATTTACATTTATTTTATGTTTTTTCTATCTCCCTCAGTCTGAGGCTCCGTGCAGGATCTCACCCCAAGGAGTTTCAATGATTATGAGAACGGTGAGGAATCAGCCCAGAACTACACAGGAGAATCTTGTCAATGATTTCAAGGCGGCTGGGACCATAGTCCCCAAGAAAACAATTGGTAACACACTACGCTGTGAGGAACTGAAGTCCTGCAGTGTCAGCAAGGTCCCCCTGCTCAGGAAAGCACATGTACAGGCCCATCTGACGTTTGCTAATGAACATCTAAATGATTCAGAGGAAAACTGGGTGAAACTTGTGCTCAGATTAGACCAAAATCAAGCTCTTTGGCATCAACTCAACTTGCCGTGTTTGGAGGAGGAGAAGGAATTCTGCCTATGGCCCCAAGAACACCATCCTCACCATCAAACATGGCGGTGGAAACATTATGCTTTGGGGGTATTTTTCTATTAAGGGGACAGGACAACTTCACCGCATCAAAGGAACGATGGACGGGGCCATGTACTGTAAAATCTTGGGTGACAACCTCCTTCCCTCAGCCAGGGCATGGAAAATGGGTCGTGGATGGGTATTCCAGCATGACAATGACCCAAAACACACGGCCAAGGCAACAAATCAGTAGCTCAAGAAGAAGCACATTAAGGTCCTGGAGTGGCCTACCAGTCTCCAGACCTTAATCCCATAGAAAATATGTGGAGGGAGATGAAGGTTCAAGTTATTAAACGTCAGTCTCGAAACCTTAATGATTTGGAGAGGATCTGCAAAGAGGAGTGGGGCAAAATCCCTCCTGAGATGTGTGCAAACCTGATGGCCAACTACAAGAAACGTCTGACCTCTGTGATAGCCAACAAGAGTTTTACCACCAAGTACTAAGCCATGTTTTGTGGAGGGGTCAAATACTTATTTCACTCATTAAATGCAAATCAATTTATAACTTTTTTTGAAATGCGTTTTTTGTTGATCGGTCTCACTGGTAAAATAAACCTACCGTTAAAATTGCAAACTGATAATTTTTTTGTCAGTGGGAAAATGTACAAAATCAGCAGGGGATCAAATACAGTTTTCCCTCACTGTACACAGAGCACCTTTCCAGCCCCTCCCACTAGCCATGAGCTGCCTGCATTGCATAGAGAATCACAGAGATCATGTGATGAAATCACTGTTTTAAAATAAGGTACATATAGAAAACTTAAAGGTTCTATTTAAAAAAAAAAAAATATTTGCATGTTAATGGTGGGGCAAAATATACGCAGATTAAACTGTTAGTTTTTGTGTTTTCCATTAACAGAGGAAGATGAAAAGAAATACAAGAAGGTCAAAGAGGAGGCTGCTCTCCAAGAACATATGTTGAAACAGAAGATGGAGCAGCTGAGTAGCCTGCTAAATGTCCAGGCAGCCACAAACAACCCTACCCCTGAGCCCAGTGCAGCAGTAAGTGCGGTTCTTGATGGCCTTTGCAATAATTGCCTGTTTCAACCTTATTATTTAGAGTTAGTTTTTGTGTAATTAAAGTTGCATGGCTACAGTCATTTTTCTAGTCTATATAACTCCATATGAAGCAAGCAGATCACTAAACACACGTAATTACAGAGAAGTCTTTTTTTTGCACTTCTAACCTCTGCTTCTAATTTCAGTGCCAATGTGATTCAAACTTTAAGATAATCTTCAAAACAGATTCCACTCGGTATGAAATCCCTTTTGCTTGAGATTGCAGCGCCGTCTGTGTGTTACTGGGACAGGGAGCTACAACTGTCTGTGCCACCTAATGGTTAAAAGTGGTATTACGGCATTATTTTAACCGCTGTAATACGGGGTACTTTCACCCCCTTCCTGCCCAGGCCATTTTTCAGCTTTCAGCGCTGTCGCACTTTAAATGACATTTGTGTTTTTTTTCCCCACAAATAGAGCTTTGTTTTGGTGATATTTGATCACCACTGAGTTTTTTTTTTTTTTTTTTTATGTTTTGCTAAACAAATGAAAAAAGACCAAAAATTTTATAAAATGTGTTTTTCCTCCGTTTTGGTTATAAAATTTTGCAAATAATCTTTCTTTATAAATTTAGGCTAAATTGTATTCTGCTACATCTCTTTGGTGAAAACCTAAATCAGTGTTTATTATTTAGTCTGTAGGAAAGTTTTATATAGAGTCCACAAACTATGATAGATATAGATAGATCTGAAAATTGATCAATCCTGATGCATTAACAGCCTATCATTTCTTGAGGCCTGAAAAAGCCAGGACGGTACAAATATTCCCCAAATTACCCCTTTTTTTTTGGAAAGTAGACAGTCCAAGGTATTTTATGGGGGGGGGGGGGCACCCGAGCCGAGTCACGGCTCCCTGTGTCCATTCAGACACGGAGCCCCACCCCCACCCCCTCTTTCCCCTGATTGGTTAGCTGACTTTGACAGCAGCGACACCCAATGGTGCTGCGTCTGTGTCTCAGCCAATCAGGAGAGAGAATCTCAGACGGCTGAGACACTTGTGCACATCGCTGGATTGAGAGGGGCCTCTGGTAATTATGAGCAGTATACTCGGTGTTTATCTGATGCTCCAGATGGAGTAATCCTTAGGTGTATAGTCTGTGGCTGTAATAGCTGGATGGTGATGTATCCATAGAAAGGGGTGTTAAGGGTTAAAACGGAAGGCAGCCATCCTTCAGAGTGTGTCCAGAACTCTGCAAGACATGTAAGGAAAAAACATGGAGGGGGAGGCGCCAACCTGAGTGTGGTTTTAAAACAATGACTTTAATAGGATAAGATTAAAAACATTTACAAGATGATTGAAGATGCATGCTCATCAAAGTAAAGTGCAGTCCTGGCATTCCACATGGCTCTGTGGGTCCCACCGCTGTTCTAGATAGCTGGAAAGGATTAAGAAGCTGGCTGGAATAGATCAGTGTTTCTCCAGGAGCAAAGGAACCAAGCAGCTCGGAGCTGACTGCTCCTTCTATTGGCCTGAAACAATGTTCATTCCTAGATCCAATCAGACGCCGGTGACATCACTTCCTGTTCCATGGTCCATGCTGGTCTGTGTGGAGCTGCTTGGTTCCTTTCCAGACCAGCATGGACCATGGAACAGGAAGTGATGTCACCGGCATCTGATTAGACCTAGGCAGGGCTGGAATCTTGTCAATCAGGGCTGCAGTGATGAAAGGCTACGCGCTCGGAGCTGACTGCTCCTTCTATTGGCCTCCTAAGAATGAACATTGTTTAAGGCCAATAGAAGGAGCACTCAGCTCTGAGCTGCTTGGTTCCTTTGCTCCTGGAGAAACACTATGATCCATTCCAGCCAGCTGCTTAATCCTTTCCAGCTATCCAGAACAGCGGTGGGACCCACAGAGTCATGTGGAATGCCAGGACTGCACTTTATTTTGACGAGCATACATCTTCTAAGTGTTTTTAATCTTATCCTATTAAAGTCATCCTTTTAATACTACGCTCAGGTCGGTGCCTCCCCTTCCCTGTTCTGGTAATTATGAGGGGGGCTGCTGCACACAGAAGGCTTTTTATCTTAATGCATAAACCTTCTGCCTTTACAACCCCTTTAAGGCTGGGTTCACACTTATGCAAATTGGAGGCGTGTTTCCCCACATCCAATTTGCATGTCAGGAGACTGTGACCGGCTCTCAATGGAGCCGAATTGCACAGGAGTCCTGTGTGTCTTCTGGTCTGTTTTTAGGTCCGAGTTCAGCCAAAAATTCAGGCCTGACTCATCCCTGAAACTGAGAACAGGGATGCATCAGACCCCTGCTGTGATCCATTCTGCACAGCAGTGTGAGCCCAGCCTAAAGATGAATTTGTGCTCTGAACAGCATAATAAAGCGGTATCTAAACCCAAAACGTAATATGTTGCAGCTTACCAATCCATAGATGTGGCTGCATTCATTTTCTTTTTTTAGTCTTTTTTTTTTTTTTTTTCCCCCCTGTATGTTCACCTGTTTTAGCCAGTAACGCACCACCTGTGTCAGAGTGCCCCCCACTCTGGATGAAAGGGCACAGAGGGGCATGTTTGGAGAGCAGCATTTTCAGTCTGTGGTAAGGGGAGTGTTGAATGCACCAGCAGATTTAGATACACTAACAAATTGAAGCTGAACTTGAGCGAACACTTTATAAGCCGCTACGGCAAACAGTTTTTTTTCTCTTTTGAGATAAAGGTTTTACATACAGTACATAAAAGATGATTGTTGTAAACACCCTTGTAGGCAGTAAATGCTTTGTCTCAACCCTGAAACTGATACATCTGGAAGAAAGCTTGTTCTTTTGAAAAACAGACTTACTGGCTGGATTACCAGATGAAAATAGAAGAAAGAGCCAAAAAAAAAAAGAAAACAAATGCAGCTATCTCATCTAAGAATTGGTACGCTGCAATATGTTTGCTTTTGGGTTTAATACTACGTTAAAGTTCCCATCACTGTTCATGAATGGTGGCATATCCTTTCTAGTGTTAGATGTTTGAGGGAAACTGGGATGCCTGTAATAATTTTTGCTGTAAGTGAACATTTTCAGATCGTTCTTGGGTAGGCAGAGCGTTTCTAACAGGTCATTGCAGTAGTCTGATTAGTTTTCCTGTTGTCTCTTGATAGATTTATAAAATTTGCAGTAGTTGCACACAAAGGGGTGGGTATATATTTTCACAATTCGCTGTGAGATTGTGTCCTGTACACTTATACATTTCACTACCTTCTAAGCACTATGATTGGATTATAAAAGAAGACTATGCCATACATCTGCAGATCACGTCATGTAGTTGCTATGGCATATAACAAAACCCAATGTATTTACAGGTTGGCAAAATTGGAAAAAATCCAAAGGGTTTTTGGTAAACGTAAAAGCTTTTTTATAGCTTTGGATCCAGTGCAGAAGAGTTAGGCTGGCCATTCATGGTCGAATTTCGAAAGAATTTTCTTTTGAAAATCAGAAAATGTGTGCGTTTTGTGATCTGATTGTGCCACCATTGATTTCGAAATTCGGCCAACCAAGTCTTCAATTTCACCTCATGTTGCTACAGAAAATAATTTTCGTGGCTGGGAATCTTCTTTTCTTTTCTTGCACATGTGCATTTCTTTTTTGATTTACATTTCTCGCACGATTCTCCCATCATTGATTAGAAAATCTTTCGTTTTTCAAAAAATTTCCAACATGTCCGATTTTACTCAAATTCGATGGCCACACGAAAATTGGCTGCTGCTGCAGCCCACTAATAGTGCGAAATACGAACGATTCTTGGATAAAAGATTATCGAAAGAAAATTCTTTTGAAATTCGACTGATGTATGGCCTTAGAACTCCTGTCTGTTTTGTTTTTTTTTTTTTTTTTTTTTTTTTTTGGTCTACTGCTATCTGGGGCTTCGTTTTAGAGAGATAACCCATTACTTACAGTTTTGCTGGCAACTGTTTTAACTATCGGGAATTGAGAGGAAAATTTCAACAGGGACACCTGGATGCATTTTGTTTTCACTGTACTGGGGCCTGGTGCATTTTTTTTTATGCGTTTTACCGCGTTCCAGTGCAGTGCAGAAAAAAATGCAGCTCCCCTTTTTTTTTTTTTTTTTTTTTTTTTTTTTTTTTCTTTTCTGGAACTGATAGCACTGGTGTGACTAATGCCGTTGGAAACCATATAACCTACTTTCCATGCGTTTTTGGATTGCATGTGGTGGGAACTGGTCCTGACAGGGGTTTTAGCCTTTTCATATTCCTCCTTCTTTTATTTATTTATTTATGTATTTTTTTTTGGTCTGTTCCTTTTGGAGAGTTCCCCTCACTTCCTTTTTAGAAAAACATCAGCAGGGCAGGAAGTGAGAGGAAATCTTTCCAATGGAGCCCCAGATAGCAGGAAAAAACAGGTAGGATGTGCTTAGCTGGGAAAACCCCCCTCCTGAAGACTCCTGGGATGAATGACATGGTTTGCCTAGGCATGGAAACCAGGAAGTAACTAGGGGGGGGATATTATATACTTTCCTGTCTCTTTTACTAATGCTAGCATCATAAGGATTAAAAATAGTCAATGCTGATTGAGAGAGTGCAATTCTGCTTTAAAAATCTCTGGCTTAGCACTTGCCAGGGTTGCCCTCTTTCTCCCATCCTTTTTTGCCATTGCAATAGAACCAGTGGCTGAGGCGATTTGTACTTCTCCGCACATTCAGGCCTGTATGTGGGCTGGCTGGAGGAGAGGGTAGCCCTGTACACGAATGACTTATTGTTATTCTTGAATGATGTAAGGCCTTTCCTTCAAGGAGCACTACAAGTGTTAAACTCTTATTCCATCCTCACAGGACTTAAAGTTAACTGGAATAAGTCCCTACTTTTTTCAATTGATCCCAAGGCTTAGGCTTCTGCATTTCCAAATCTCCCACTTCAGTGGGTGGACCGCATCAAGTACCTGGGAGTTTGGGTTTCTAAATTGTCCTAAATTGTCAATAAAAAAAGATTTTGAAAAGGGGAAAAAAAAAAAAAAAAATTTGGCTTGACATTAGGGTTGCACCGATACTAGTATCGGCATCAGTGCTGATACCGAGTATTTGCACAAGTATCGGTACTCATGCAAATGCACGATACCTGAAACCGATACTTTCAGGCTCGGTTCTTTGAGCTTCAAGTGGGTCTCCCTTGTTGACAGCTGAAGTGTTAAAGAAGTCCAGTAATTGGAGCTGTCAAAAAAAAAAAAAAAAAAAAAGCAGCCAATGTTTATTAACAATATTGCTCAGTGCTGAAATACTACAATTAAAAGAAACATTGTTTCTTTTTGTACCTTTCCGTTTCTTTATCTGCAGATCAAGGGGATGAACAAATGTTCCTCTATTTAACCCCTTATTAACCCTTAATTAACTCTAATCAGCCTTAACTCCCTATTCTCCTCCATTTATTTATTTTCTTGCTTTTTTTTTTTTCACATCTATTGTATAAACAATGAAAACGTGTGTGTTTGGTTTTTTTTTGCTTTGTTAGTGAATATATATATATATATATATATATATATATATATATATATATATATATATATATATATATATATATATATATATATATATATATATTATAATTTTTTTTTTTATTTATGTTTCACATTGAAAAAGTGCAAAATTAAAAAAATCTATTTCGTTTGTAAATAAGTTTTCAATGCTTTGTACCATTGCTGACAGCTGAAGTGAAAACAAAACAGTTGCGGTAGGTATCAGTAATTGGTATCGGCGAGTACTAAAAAAAATAGTATCGGTGCATCCCTACTTGACATACACTTTAAATAGTTGTAGCTTTTTGTGTTATATGTTTTAATGCATAACAACCTTTTTATTTATTTTTTATCTAACAGATGACTTTGGTGACACCTGTAGGGACGTCTACGGTCCAGAATGAAAATCAGTCACACATGGAAGGACCATTTACTCGCTTCCCCTTTGATCTGACTTCTGTGGCACATCCATCAGTTTCACCAGGAATTTCCACATCACAGTACAACCCCTCTTCATCTGGACATCTATTATCTCGCCCTGAAGTCCCAGTACTAGATGCCCAAACTAGCAGAAGAGTTGAACAGGAGTTGAATCATTCTCAGCACCCAGCCCCTGTAACATCTGATGGCAGCATGTTTGCTAAACAATCATCTGTTTTGGAACGATCAGCAACCTCACTTTCTGACACCCAAAAAACAATGTAAGTTTAATGATGACAGACTTAAAGGGGTAGATTTACTAAAACTGGAGTGCAAAATCTGGTGCATCTGTGTTATGGTAGCCAATCAGCTTCCAACTTCAGCTTGTTCAATTAAGCTTTGACAACAAAAAAAAAAAAACCTGGAAGCTAATTGTTCTCTGTGCAGACCTGCACCAGATTTTGTACTCTCCAGTTTTAGTAAACTAACCCAAAGTGTGTGCGTTTTTTTGTTTTTTTATTTTTTTGTTTTTTTCTGTCTTTCAAATTCATGCAATGTGTGTATTTATCATAGGATTCAAAACACCAGTGCCAATATGGAGAAGGTACAACCTGCTATGAGGGAAGGTAATATGGTAGATCTTGTCTAGCTATTCCTTATACGTTGTTATCCTTGTTATTTAGTATTTATGTTCTATGTTCTTTCTCTAATGCAGTAGCCAACTCATCGGGTTGTTTAGCAAATACTTCTCATGTCACCCCCAACACATCGCTAGGATATGTGCAAGCAACTCCATCTAGAGTCCTTCCCTCGCCCACAGTGAACACAAAGGAAGCCCTGGGTAAGATTTGCTTATTGATGACCCCCACAGAGTGCTAACATGTACAGGTTACATTTAAAGGGTGTTTATAAGCCAAAGCATTCTTATTAGTTTTTGATAGAGTAGGAAATGGTTAGAACCTCTGCCGGGGGTTTTATTATTTGCTTCCATTCTGGGGAGATTAACCCATCCTTTCTGTAATGGAGGCCATTGTCATGGGAAGAGAAGGTGATTGAAAATCTAAAATTTGAATGTGTCGTAGGAATAGAAGGTGAAGGGAAATCTTACAGGACACCTATTCTTTCAGGAGAGATGGGGGAACTTGGCGTTTGTTAACCCCCCCCCCAAAAAAAAAAAAAAAAAAAAAAAAAAAAGATCCTTTTCCCTTAAAGCATGTTATACAGCACTGTGCTTGTGCCGTGCAATTTGGCCCCCTGTATCACCAGAAATACCTGGCTGATCCTGCCAGGTTCTGCCCTCCCCCTGTACGCTGATCACGATTTATCAAGTAAGTGCCTCTGTCATCCGCAGCCCTGCTCTCTGTGTCTCCTCTGTCCTCTCTTCCCCCTCTCCCCTCCCCTCCCTGCCTGTCAGCTCCCTGATCCTCCCCTTCCTGCTGTAAAAATAACCATTTTTTTTCTTCTATAGTTCCCTCTTATATGTAACACTAAGCTCCCCAGAGGATGTCATTTATAAAAATATGCGGTATAATGGCTTGTTTCAGAGCGCCGCTCACGTGACTGCCCGTCGGTCTCCTCTCCTCTCGTCAGCAGGGGTTTCCCAGCACCTCCCCCTGCAGTGATCAGATCGGGAGAGGAGACCAGCGGACAGTCAGCTGAGCGCCGAACGGCGCTCTGAAGTAAGCTATTATACAGCATATTTGCATAAATAACATGCACTGGGGAGCTTGGTGTTATATATTGGAGGAAACTATAGAGGAGAAAACTTTACCTTAACAAATACTTTAACATCTTCACAACTGCGCTATAGCCGAATGACGGCTACAGCGCGGTAACACATTACCAGGAGTGCGTCTATTGACGTCCACCTGTGATCTCGCTTCCCTGCGGCACCCATTGCGAGCGCTCTGTGATCACTGTGTCCTTCGGACATAGCTGATCACAGATCGGGATAGAGAGCCAAACACACCGGCTCTTTACCATGTAACCAGCTGTGTCCAAATCACAGCTGATCACGATGTAAACCGGATTTGCCAGTTATCGGCAGTCCTCTCCTCACGCTGATAGTGCGTGAGGAGAGCCGGTAACCGGCCAGTGTGAAAGGGAACATCTACACTAATAATCAGGGCACTGATCATCGGTGTCCTGGTTATCAGTGCAGCCTATGAGTTTCCATCAGTGCAGCCTCATGAGCGCACATCGGTAAAGGAGAAGAATTACTTATTTACAAAATGTTATTAAGGGGTGTAAGTGTCCAGTAGGCAAGTGGTTAAAGTTGTTATAAAGGCTCAACGTTTTTTACCTTCATGCAGTCTATGCATAAAGCTAAAAAAAACCTTCTCTTAGTAGCAGCCCCCCTAATACTTGGGCACCATTGCAATCTGGTTTTGTGCACGAGGGCCTTTGTCTCTCGGGAGCGAGCCTGTTTGGGTGCCCCTATTGCAAGTTGCTTACTCTGGAGGCACTTGGCAAGAGGAAGGGGCCGGGAGTGCTGCTGGGGCACCCGAGAAGAGGAGGATCGGGGCTGCTCTGTGCAAAACCGCTGCACAGAGAAGTTAAATATAAGGCTGGCCATACATTATACAATTTTCCTTTAGATTTATCAACACCATATAATGAGGTCAAACCTAAACACTTTCAATTTGTATGCAATCAGGCAGGCACTTACACTACTTGGTTGAAGGTAAAATTGTATAATGTATGGCCAGCCTAACATGGAAAAAAAAAATTGCCTTCAGTATCACTTTAATAAGTACAACATCTTGAAAGGAAAGGCAAAGCGTGGACTTGACGGAAACTTAAATACATTGGGGTATGAATAAGGTTCAGGAGGGCAGTGTTTTCAGTATGAATCTAAGAACACAGGGGCATGACATCCAACCAGCAGGAGGCAATGTCTAGGGCTATGTGAGCGAGTTGTATTCTGCCGAGAGAGTAGTAAAAACTTGGACCAGACCTCCAAAAGCTTAACAAGTTGACAGTAAGTGATTATAAACATCAACAGGTCTCTGCAGACCTAAATGTTTAGGTGTAAAATAAATGTCAGAATCTATGAACCACTTGGTCTTTTTCTGCCATCACTTTTCTATATATTTGACAGCTCTCTGAGGTTATTTCCCTAATCTTGGAGAGATTTCCACTTCCTGTTGTGTGATTGGCAGAGAAGGCAATGATATGGGTAATCTTCCCTACCAGATGCAGGAAAACTGACAAAAAATACTGCTCAAATCTCCACCCCTTGTTTAGCTTTCAAGATTTCTATGACATGCAGTTGGAAATTTCTGGCTGTATAATTGTAGTATGTAATAGGCAAATTTATCTGATATCATTGTTTCTTTTCCTAGATCACATGAAAAAATGTAATCGAAAAACACGTACCTAATTGGCTTGCAGTGGGATAGAAGATAATGTTATAGTTCCCAATTTTACACTAGCTCATACTTTTGGTGGTTGACCTTGCTATATGCAGCACTTCATTGAAAGCTTTTACATTTCTCCTTTACCCAATAATAAAAAGTTTTGAAAATAATTTATGCCTTGAGGTTATTCGCTAAGTTCCATGATATGTTATATTTTCTTTACAGGTTTTATAATGGATATCTTCCAGACATCTACTTTACCTGATGATGAAGAGGATGAAAACCTTTTTGAAGCAACAGATCCCAAAAAACCTGATCTTGAGACCCTTTGCCGAAATGACAGTAAGTTTCTTTTCATCTCAAAGATAAGCTGGTTGGCCCCTGGCCTATTGTGTTCTAGCTTCCGATTCAGAGTACTATAATTGTTTAAAAAATGTATATAATGCAGATCATGAATTAGTAAACTGCGCTCACTTACACTAAAATAAAATTAAAATAACAAACTCAAAGTCCAGTGAACTATTGTGGTATTAACTGTTCTTTCCAAAAATTTGTGTCCACCAACACCAAGGTAATTTCACACCAACAGTGCCTTTTAGGGTCTCCTCTTCACCAACATACAAGCACACAGCTCACTCACCAGAACCATTTGACCCATATTGCAGGCAGTCAGCTATAGCATCTCAGGGTACACCATCAGTGGCGGCGCTCCTGCACCTTTAAACTCACATGACAGACCATGTTCCGAGGGGGGATGAAAGAGAAGCCTCTCAAAGTGCGGTATATCCAGGTTTATTAAAATCACACTTACAATGTGTAGAATAAATCACCAGCATTCAGAACATTCCAGGAACGCCGTTTTGTTTCACCTGCATTCCAATATGGAGGAAGTGTGATGTCTCGTTAGTCCCACCCTACGCACCTTTCATCAGGAACGTCTGACGTCATCAGGTGTTGCCTACGACCACATCACCCTGAACACGCCTGATTTCGGATGCCAAACAGGTTCGGGCCTGGTTAGTACCTGGATGGGAGACCGCCTGAGAATAACAAATGCAGTAGGCTCTGGCCCCCTGATGACGTCAGACGTTCCTGACAAAACGTGCCTAGGGTGGGACTAACCTAACACGCCACTTCCGCCATATTGGAACGCAGGTAAAATGTAAACTGGCCTTCCTGGAATGTTCTGAATGCTGTGATTTATTCTACACCTTGTAAGTGTGATTTTAATTTTATTTTTAATAAACCTGGATATACTGCAATATGAGAGGCTTCTCTTTTAGCCCCCTTCTGAACATGGGCTTTCACGCGAGTTTAAAAGCACAGGAGCGCTGCTACTGATGGTGTACCCTTGGATGCTAATGCGAGTGGAATATCAGTCACCCAATGCGATATTTGTCCACCTGTAATAGGGGTCAAATGATTCTGGTGAGTGAGCTGTGTGCTTGTATGTTGGTGAAGAGGAGACACTATAAAGGCGGCACTGTTGGTGTGAAATTACCCTTGTGTTGGTGGACACAAATGTTTGGAATATTTGGAAAGAACACTGTTAATACCACAATAGTTCACTGGACTTTTATGAGTTTGGTAAAATTTTATTTTATTTTTGTGTACGTGAGAATGTGTTTTTACTAATTCATGATCCAACATTTTTTGGCTACTGTAGCTATATAACGAGCAGCTCTCAAGTTTACCATTTTGATATCATTATTATTTTGGTTGTTTTTGTACAATTTTGTTTGAATCACTGTAAAAATTGTTGGTATTTATCCTTGCGTGGGCTTAAAGCGGGGGTCCACCTATCTATGGTTTTTTTTTTTTGTTTTTTTTAGTTCATTCACAAACTTTTCTTCTCAGCATTACATACTCACATATTGTGTGTAATATGTCCGCCTGTGTCAGATTTCGTCGGAAAGAATAACTTATATTATTCACTGCAGGCGGTTTCCATCTTTATTGTGGGCATTTGAAGCCCACAAGCATTTATTTCCTGGATGTGGTGAATGCTGTGCTCCCAGCATTCACTGCTCGTTCCCACACATGCTCAGTGGCATCCTGGGAAGCCTGAGACTAGCTCCCAGGAGTCTGTGCGGAGTCTGAGAGAGGCTAGAAACACGCCCACTCCCACGGGAGGAGAACCAGGAAGTGCAAAGAAGAATAGAAAAATAAAAGGTAATTACGGCGATTTAAATTTTTTTAAACGGCATGTCAGCTTCTAGGCAAGGAAGAGAATACATACAGATATTGTTCAAAATTTGGGTGGAACCCCGCTTTAAGGTTACATTATCCCTTTGATTGTTGTTTAATGCAGATAGTTGCCACACAAGCCTTTTCATGATTTTAATGTTAAAAATAGCAAACAAAAATAAAAACGTATTAGTTCAAACTGCAGCCAACTAACTATATGTTGGAAAACTGGCTAAGTATTTCAAGCATGGTTTCCATGTATGGGGTGGTGTGTGCAAATCACCCCACGTAAAGTCACCTCTTGCTTGTGTGATTGGCTCACTGCTATAGCCAGTAGTTTTATGTTTATTATGAAATCAGGACTGCTAATGTGATTAGTAGCTGGAGGAATTGGAAAGTGGAATCCATGTTTCAGTTTAGGTAGAAATGGCACCAGGTAGGACTGAGATGAATTTGGCTAAAATCCGTACAATGTATGTCTTTGTTTTTACCGTGAAAGATGAGTTGCACTTTTAAGAGTAATGATTTTTTTTCTTTTGTAGATAATTCAGATGTGGGTGGCCTTCTGGGACTACATAATCTTCCTCCAGCATTGCCATCTGCTTTCTGCATCTTTGAAGATGATACAGCTAAACAGAATGAGTAAGTTGTAGTATTGTAAAGTTTTTCTGCAAAACAGTTTTATAGATCAGGACTAATTTTATTTTATCAAATATATAGGAGACTAGCAGCCAATAAAGCTGCCCATAGATAGGGTTTTTTCAACCAACCAGCCAGTAAGGTGGATGGGCGAATCTTCTCCGCTGTGCCATTGTATGTAGTCTGACGGTGAAGACTCCTCCGCTGTCAGACTATACTAATCAGTACTGTAGCCAAATGGCTGCATCCATTGAGTGAATTAAAATTTTCAAACATTCTTGTTCAACGTAAGGTGATTGCTAAAATGGCCATAGATGGATCTAACTCTGTCTGGTCCCTGCTGAACTGTCTGAATCTTGATCCGCTTATGGCCAGCTTAAGCATGTTTAATTCTAGCATGCGCTCGCTGCTGTAAAAATTAAGGTTTGTGTTTTTTGTTTTGTTTTTTTTAAATGTATCCAAAAAATAAAATGTATAGTTTGATTATTTTTAGGTGGGCAGACATGTTTGCTTACATATACATACTCTGGTGTACAGCATTTCACTGCTGGTTCTCAAAGTGCAGGTCTGGTTTAAAAGGAATGCAATTTCTGCACAATATATTCCCTACAACTGTTAATGTGGTAGTAAACTCCACTTGGTCATTTTTACCTACAGGTAAGCCTATAATAAGGCTGACCTGTAACTAAAATGAATATCTCCTAAACGTGCACTGTTTAGGAGATATTCTCCCTGGATGCAGCAAGATACGTCACTTTCGCATGCGCTCTGAAGGTCTGGCATTTTGTGCCGGAACCGTGGGCTCCCCGTACGTGCATGGGAGTGACGTTATCAGGGCTCTGGCCAATCGCATATCCCTGAGCGCTAACCCGGAAGACCGGGAGAAGATGTTAGCCCTCTCAGCTGTGTTACAGCGCTGGAGGGCTTCATTGCAAGGTGAGTATTTCATAATGTGCGATGCACATTATGCCATTGCCTTGCAAGATGGGGTGCAAAATTGTTGTTCCATTCGTTAGCTACTGTACAAATATAGCTATATATAACAAGATCATGGCAGAGCAGGCACGTGAAAGAGTTTAAAAAATTTTCATACACAGCAATAATTACTTAACATGCAAGATACTTCGAAATACAATGTACTTGTGCTTTAAAGTGAATCTGAGATGACCGAAACGTGGAAGCTACTGCATCCGTGTTTTTAACCACTTGAGCCCCGGACCATTATGCTGCCTAAGGACCAGAGGTCTTTTTCCAATTTGGCACTGCGTCGCTTTAACTGCTAATTGCGCGGTCATGCAATGCTGTACCCAAACGAAATTTGCGTCCTTTTCTTCCCACAAATAGAGCTTTCTTTTGATGGTATTTGATCACCTCTGCGGTTTTTATTTTTTGCGCTATAAACGGAAAAAGACCGAAAATTTTGAAAAAAAATGATATTTTCTACTTTTTGTTATAAAAAAAATCCAATAAACTAAATTTTAGTCATACATTTAGGCCAAAATGTATTCGGCCACATATCTTTGGTAAAAAAAATGTCAATAAGCGTATATTTATTGGTTTACGCAAAAGTTATAGCGTCTACAAACTAGGGTACATTTTCTGTAATTTACACAGCTTTTAGTTTATGACTGCCTATGTCATTTCTTGAGGTGCTAAAATGGCAGGGCAGTACAAAACCCCCCCAAGTGACCCCATTTTGGAAAGTAGACACCCCAAGGAAATTGCTGAGAGGCATGTTGAACCCATTGAATATTTATTTTTTTTGTCCCAAGTGATTGAATAATGACAAAAAAAAAAAAAATATTTACAAAAAGTTGTCACTAAATGATATATTGCTCACACAGGCCATGGGCCTATGTGGAATTGCACCCCAAAATACATTCAGCTGCTTCTCCTGAGTATGGAGATACCACATGTGTGGGACTTTTTGGGAGCCTAGCCGCGTACGGAGCCCCGAAAACCAATCACCACCTTCAGGATTTCTAAGGGTGTAAATTTTTGATTTTACTCCTCACTACCTATCACAGTTTCGGAGGCCATGGAATGCCCAGGTGGCACAAAACCCCCCAAAATGACCCCATTTTGGAAAGTAGACACCCCAAGCTATTTGCTGAGAGGCATATTGAGTCCATGGAATATTTTATATTTTGACACAAGTTGTGGGAAAGTGACACTTTTTTTTTTTTTTTTTTTTTTTTTTTTTTGCATAAAGTTGTCACTAAATGATATATTGCTCACACAGACCATGGGCATATGTGGAATTGCACCCCAAAATACATTTAGCTGCTTCTCCTGAGTATGGGGATACCACATGTGTGGGACTTTTTGGGAGCCTAGCCGCATACGGGACCCCGAAAACCAATCACCGCCTTCAGGATTTCTAAGGGTGAAAATTTTTGATTTCACTCTTCACTGCCTATCACAGTTTCGGAGGCCATGGAATGCCCAGGTGGCACAAAACCCCCCCAAATGACCCCATTTTGGAAAGTAGACACCCCAAGCTATTTGCTGAGAGGCATGGTGAGTATTTTGCAGCTCTCATTTGTTTTTGAAAATGAAGAAAGACAAGAAAAAACATTTTTTTTTTTTTTTTTCTTTTTTCAATTTTCAAAACTTTGTGACAAAAAGTGAGGTCTGCAAAATACTCACTATACCTCTCAGCAAATAGCTTGGGGTGTCTACTTTCCAAAATGGGGTCATTTGGGGGGGGTTTGTGCCACCTGGGCTTTCCATGGCCTCCGAAACTGTGATAGGCAGTGAAGAGTGAAATCAAAAATTCACGCCCTTAGCCTGAAGGCGGTGCTTGGTTTTCGGGGTCCCGTACGTGGCTAGGCTCCCAAAAAGTCTCACACATGTGGTATCCCCGTACTCAGGAGAAGCAGCAGAATGTATTTTGGGGTGTAATTTCACATATTCCCATGGCATGTTTGAGCAATATAACATTTAGTGACAACTTTGTGCAAAAAAAAAAAAAAAAAAAATGTGTCTCTTTCCCGCAACTTGTGTCGCAATATAAAATATTCCATGGACTCGACATGCCTCTCAGCAAATAGCTTGGGGTGTCTACTTTCCAAAATGGGGTCATTTGGGGGGGTTTTGAACTGTCCTGGCATTTTATGCACAACATTTAGAAGCTTATGTCACACATCACCCACTCTTCTAACCACTTGAAGACAAAGCCCTTTCTGACACTTTTTGTTTACATGAAAAAGTTATTTTTTTTTTGCAAAAAAATTACTTTGAACCCCCAAACATTATATATTTTTTTAAAGCAAATGCCCTACAGATTAAAATGGTGGGTGTTTCATTTTTTTTTTTTCACACAGTATTTGCGCAGCGATTTTTCAAACGCATTTTTTGGGGAAAAAACACACTTTTTAAAATTTTAATGCACTAAAACACACTATATTGCCCAAATGTTTGATGAAATAAAAAAGATGATCTTAGGCCGAGTACATGGATACCAAACATGACATGCTTTAAAATTGCGCACAAACGTGCAGTGGCAACAAAATAAATACATTTTTAAAAGCCTTTAAAAGCCTTTACAGGTTACCACTTTAGATCTACAGAGGAGGTCTACTGCAAAAATTACTGCCCTCGATCTGACCTTCGCGGTGATACCTCACATGCATGGTGCAATTGCTGTTTACGTTTGACGACAGACCGCCGATTGCGTTCGCCTTAGCGTGAGAGCAGGGGGCGACAGGGGTGCTTTTTTTTTTTTCTTTATTATTTTTCTGCTTTTTTTATCTTATTTTTAAACTGTTCCTTTCATATTTTTTTTTTTTAATCATTTTTATTGTTATCTCGGGGAATGTAAATATCCCCTATGATAACAATAGGTAGTGACAGGTACTCTTTTTTGAAAAAATTGGGGTCTATTAGACCCTAGATCTCTCCTCTGCCCTCAAAGCATCTGACCACACCAAGATCGGTATGATAAAATGCTTCCCCAATTTCCCAATGGCGCTATTTACATCCGGCGAAATCTAAGTCATAAAATGCTCGTAGCTTCCGGTTTCTTAGGCCATAGAGATGTTTGGAGCCACTCTGGTCTCTGATCAGCTCTATGGTCAGCTGGCTGAATCACCGGCTGCATTCTCAGGTTCCCTGTTGAGACAGGAGAGCCAGAGAAAAACACGGAAGACGGTGGTGGGGGGGGGGGGGGGGGCATTCCCTCCCACGGCTTGTAAAAGCAGTCTAGAGGCTAATTAGCCGCTAGGATTGCTTTTACATGAAAGCCGACCGCTGGCTGAAAAGAATGATACCAAGATGATACCTAAACCTGCAGGCATCATTCTGGTATAACCACTCAAAGTCGTGAATGGCGTACCTGAAAACAAAAAAATGGTTAACAATAAAGCACAGTAAACGGTAAAGTATAAAAAATTGCATACCTGAAAAAGCAAACATGATAAAACATAATAACAATAAAACATTGCAGAATAGAATACAGTAAAAAAGAGCAGAACAATAGAGAGAGAATAGAGAGAGAGAGAACAATAAAACGACAACTATTTTTTTTTATTTTATATATATATATTTTTTTTTTTTGACACTTTTTTTGTAACTAACTTTTGTAACTGTAACCGGTTCCAGGTTCGGGTCTCTCAAAATGCGATGGCATCTTGGGAGACCCTGTGAAAGTGTGCCTAGTCTGTGCAATGCTGTACCCTACGCTAATACTCAACTAGTGAATGGTAGCGTTCAAAACATTCACCAATGCAAAGACCAGGATTGTCAGGACAGGAGGGACAATAATAGCGGGTGTCACGCCTATATCCACGCTTCCTGCAGACACAACATCTTTTTTGGGGGTTCGTTGGGTAGGGGTATTCGGGAGGACATAAAGAAAATGCCTCTCATGCAGCCGACTGCATTTGGTTGGGGATGTGAATGGGGGAAGTATGGGCGCTGCAGAAGTGGTGGGTTCCCAATTAGGATTGGCGAATGCAGCAGGAAGGGCACTATGGGCACGACGGGCCTGTGTTTGTCTTCTTCTTGGTGGCAGCGGGACACTACTTGTGCTTGCCACCTCACCAGCTTGAACTGCACTTATGGGACTCGCCACGTCACCAAGTGTTACTGCAGTGCTGGTTTGACTACGACCGGGGTGTACTAGGCCGCTGGTGCTTGCCAGTTCACCAAAACGCTACCAAAAAAACTGTTAGCGATCGCAGGGATCAGGCCTGACTCTGCGAACGCTGCAGTTATGCGTTTAGTGTTTTGTAAGTGTCAGTGATCGATCGATACTGCACTTGGGTGGGCTGGGCTGGGCCGGGCGGAGGGGCAAAACACAGGTGCTAGCAGGTATCTGGGCTGATCCCGCTAACACTGCGTTTTTGGGAACCCTAAACTGCTGGGGATGCTAGTATAGATCTGATCGGATCAGATATTGATCCGTTCAGATACTATACCACTAAGGGAGGTGTATGCTGCGTGCGTGGATGTTAGCGGTACTGGCGCTAACCTGATGCTGCCTGGGGCTGGTGCTTGCCAGTTCACCAAAACGCCACCAAAAAAACTGTTAGCGATCGCAGGGATCAGGCCTGACTCTGCGAACGCTGCAGTTATGCGTTTAGTGTTTTGTAAGGGACAGTGATCGATCGATACTGCACTTGGGTGGGCCGGGCCGGGCGGAGGGGCAAAACGCAGGTGCTAGCAGGTATCTGGGCTGATCCCGCTAACACTGCGTTTTTGGGAACCCTAAACTGCTGGGGACGCTAGTATAGATCTGATCGGATCAGATATTGATCCGATTAGATACTATACCACTAAGGGAGGTGTACGGTGCGTGCGTGGGTGTTAGCGCTACTGGCGCTAACCTGACGCTGCCTGGTGCTTGCTTGCCAGTTCACCAAAATGCTACCAAAAAAACTGTTAGCGATCGCAGGGATCAGGCCTGACTCTGCGAACGCTGCAGTTATGCGTTTAGTGTTTTGTAAGTGACAGCGATCGATCGATACTGCACTTGGGTGGGCCGGGCGGAGGGGCAAAACGCAGGTGCTAGCGGGTATCTGGGCTGATCCCGCTAACACTGCGTTTTTGGGAACCCTAAACTGCTGGGGACGCTAGTATAGATCTGATCGGATCAGATATTGATCCGATCAGATACTATACCACTAAGGGAGGCGTATGCTGCGTGCGTGGGTGTTAGCGGTACTGGCGCTAATCTGACACTGCCTGGGGCGACGCATATCACCGCCGGGCGATCAGGGGGCTAAACCTTTATTCGGTAATAAACGGCGGGTGCCCTGACACTATAAAAAATAAACGAACTAACCAGCGTCAACCGTAACGTTTATACGGTGATCAGTGGTGAAAGGGTTAACTAGGGGGCAATCAAGGGGTTAAAACATTTATTAGATAGTATATGGGGGTCCCTGATGCTATAAAACGCTGACGGCGAACCTAAATATTTACGTCCCTAACTAGCGTCACCAGCGACACTAATACAGCGATCAGAAAAATGATCGCTTAGCAACACTGGTGACAGGGGGTGATCAAGGGGTTAAAACTTTATTAGGGGGGGTTAGGGGGGTATCCTAGACCTACAGGGGGGTAATACTAACTGTCCCAACACTGTAACTGTCACAAACTGACACTATGCAGTAATCAGGAAAAAAAAAAAAAAAAAAAAACCTGCTGGTGTCAGTTTGTGACAGGGGGGGGGGGGTGATTGGGGGGGGGTCGGGGGGGGGATCGGGGTGTTTTGTGTGCCTGGCATGTTCTACTGTGTGTGTAGTGTGTTGTGCACTTACATTGATGTCTTCTCCCCTCGGCGCTGGAACGGAATACCGAGCTGAGGGGAGATGACATCATTTCCTTTGCTGCTGTTTAGCATACAGCAGCAAAGGAATGTTCCCATTGGCCGGCGGCGATCGCGAGGGGGGGGCCACGAACAGATGGCCTCCCCCTCATCTCGGATCGCCGGGGAACAGAACGGGACCGCCTCGGGCGGCGGGGGGGGTCCGATCGGACCCCCCACCCGCGGAAGGCAAATCACGTACATGTACGTGATTTTGCCTGCCCGTGCCGCTTTGCCGACGTAAATCGGCGTTAGGCGGTCCTTAAGTGGTTAAAGGAGTGTTCCGGCCGGGAAAAAAAAAAATTTAAAAGTCTGCAGCTACAAACACTGTAACTTTTAATAAGCACACTTACCTGTCCTGGGTGCCTGCGATGACGGCTGCCCGAGGCCGACCCGTCCCTCAGCTCTCAGGTCCCAGCACCGCCATTCCAACTAAGGAAAACAGGCAGTGGAGCCTTGCGGCTTCACTGCCCGTTTCCTACCGCGCATCGCTTTGTGAATGGGACGCGATGTGTTCACACCGTGAAGATGATATTCCCCAGAAGACAACGCGGGAAGGAGAAGACTGAACATCACCGCGGCGTAGGGAGAGGCAGGTTAGGAAGACTGCCTAGCAACAGCCATTTCAGGTGAGTTAAATTTTTTTTTTTTTTCCTCCCAATTTTTTAGGAATTTTTTTATTGCTATTTTATTTTTTTAAATTTTTTTTTTTAGGGTGGACCTCCACTTTAAAAAAAAAAAAAAAGGTGCAGGGCTCCATGACTCTTACCCTTATTCTGGCCTCAAAAAAAAAAGTATGTTGCATGTTCCCATATGCTTTACACTTTAAAGAACCTGCACGGTACAGTACGTGGGCTGACAACACGCAACATTTTTGTGGACTGAGTGGTGTCAGCTCTCCCAGGGATCCACACACCCCCCACCCCCCCAATCTACCAACTGCTCTCAACTCTCAGATCTCTGCATCACAAAGGCTAAAGCATTCTTTAGCCCCAAGGTAAGAACTTAGAGGGCTGTTTGAAATAACACAGGAAGTGTTCTGCATTTATCAAAAGAATAGAACAAAATGCTTCTACAGGTATATATATCAAACAGACCAAAAGGAAGTAAATGAGAGAAGTTCTTTGTTCTGGCTTATGTACACTTTATTAAGTTATTAACTTGCAATAAGCATGCATGGTGGAAGCTGACTCTTCGGAGTCAACACTGACAGGTTGATGGAGGAATCCTTCCTGTGGAGCTATTGTGTTCTCCTGGCGGGAGGAGAACACACAGTGATTAGTGCTATAAACTATAGCCGCTAGTTGCCCATGCATGGTTCGAACTGTCTATGGCCGGCTTTAGTGTCTATTATCCTACAAGCATACAGTGTGTGATCTATGAAGAGACAGCTCCCACCATGCATGCTTATTGCAAGTCAATAACTTAATCGAGTGATTTTTCTTTCCTGCAACCACGGGTTAAAGGAAAGAAAACCAAACCGCCTCTGGTGGGTTTTTTTCATGTACAGCTTGTTCAGTTGTATGCTGATTTTTATCTTGTCCCAATCCCCCCCCTCTGTCCCCTCTCTCTCTTTTGCAGGCCTTCTAAAGTCAAACCAACAGAGGTGAAGACTTTTGGAGAGCGCCCTGCACTCAGACCTACTATTAAAAGTGTAAGTTCCAGTTCACTGACCAAATAATCTAATCGGCACAATTATTTCGCTAATAATATTTGAGATGGTATACTGCTGTTTTGTCAATGAAAATGCAGTTATTTGAGAATACACGAAGCCGCCTTCAGAGTATATGGCTAGACTGCTGCTCTTTTTAGCCTTTAGGAGTAACAGGCCCTGTTACTACTCACTAACTTGTTGACCCTCATCTAATGAGATGCAAACAGAGTAGAGTTTTTTTATAGCAATGCATTTGATTTGCTTGTATCCTGGTAAACCTAGTTTTGATTCAAGGCTACTCCGTCGTTTTACTGCAGCACAGCTGTGTTGGTAGTGTATTCTCTGTAATTTACTTTATATAAAGGCAGTGTCAGTAACAAAGAAAAAAAAAAAAAAAAAGCCTGCCTGTAAGACTGGCAAAAACAATAATTCCTGTTTTATCTTGTGAAGTCCCATTATTTCTATTATAATGTCTCTGTAGTAAGGTAGAAAGTGATGCATGACTCCTGTTTATAAGTCGTAATCACCTGTAACATGTTTCTATATTGTCATTTTATCTCCATATTCCCTAAACCCACACCAAAATCTAATTTCTTCATCAATATAAACCAATATGTATTCTACTACATATTTTTATTAAAAAAAAAAAAAAAAAAAAAAAAAACCCACCAATAAGCGTATATTGATTGGGTTGCGCAAGTTATAATGTCTACAAACTATATGATTTATGGACTTTTTATTTTTTTTGACTAGTAATGTCGGTGATTAGCAATTTTTGGGACTGCAACATTGCTGCAGACTAATAGGACACTTGACACTTTTTGGGGACCAGTGACACAAATACAGTGATCCGTGCTAAAAAAAAAAAAAAAAAAAAAAAATGCACTGGCAGGGAAGGGGTTAACATTGGGCGATTAAAGGGTTAAATGTGTTCCCTGGGTGTGCTTTCTTACTGTATGGGGGATGATTTAACTGTAGAAAGACGGAGATCCGTGTTCCTGCTTGGCAGAAATACAAGACCTGTCTTCATTACAAGCATAACGTCGATCTGCATTGTTTACATCGGCAGACTGCCGTTCTGCCTCTCTCGGGCTGATAGCCGTGTTTCTGGGGGACATCGGGTCCGCAGGAACCGCTGATTGGCTCTCGCTGTGTCACAACCCTAGAGCCAAAGAGAAAAAAATCACATACAGGTAGGTGATTTTGCGATTAAGGGCCACCCTACCGCAGTATATGTACGTGGGGCAGTATTTAAACAGTCAAATGTTTGCCCATGCTGGAGTTGGACTTTTATATGACACTAAACAATATACTTATTTCCCAAAAATAATTCACATTCACTACCTATTGGCCCTGTAATCTATTTTTCATGAAATCTTCTTACTGTGTTTTTTTTTCTGCCCCCTTGTAACATCCTCTGCAAGCTCCCAAACCTCACTTTTTCCTCCCCTCATTTCTGTTTGTTTGAAACAAACCATATATATTGGTTGCAGTCATGTGCACTGCTATAGGCACAGTAGCATCCCAATTGTCCATGGTCCATCCTCAGGTGTGAGAGAGGATGACTTACACTCTTACTTTGTGGGACCATGGAGAACAAACCTAGTCAACCCTTTTACAGGAAACTGGATCACAGCTGCCTTAAAAAGGGAACTTGGAGATTGAGAGGCAGAGAACAATCAGGTACTTTTGAGTTCAAGTATATCTAAAGGCAAAACTTTTTTTTTTTAATAGTTTTGGATAGAGTAGAGATGGATTAGAGCACCTATTAAGTTACTATTGTCTGTTATCCTGTTAGGATAAATAGAGGATGGTAAATCTACCTGTTTACCATTATTGGTGAAAGTAAAGAAACTCCCAGATTCCGGGTTGTCCCCAGAACAATAATAGAGGGGAAAACTTCCAAAGGGGACACTAGTTCTAGTGGCATGGGGTTCCCCAAAGAATTCCCTTCATTTACGGGGATTTCCTCTCACTTCCTGTGTTGGCTATAGTACAGTAAGTGAAGGTAAATCTAGTATGCGATGCATACTAGCCCATTATGCTTTTAATTTGCAGGGAGCAAAAGAGGAAGTAAAACCCATCAGGGTTTACTTCCTCTTTAAGAATACTGTATGTATTTTATTTTTAAAACCTGAGTTTAGGGCTACTTTAACATTCACAGCATAGAAGTGACTGGAATGCACTTGCTAGTTTAATCGGAATAGCAGCAGGTATTACTAAGCAGAGTAATGGCCGGAATTTCTGATTGATTGGCAGAACAATATTAAAAGTAGCAATTGTCTGTTGTAAAATGTTGGCTAACTTATTGTTTATCTACCACCGTTTTATAGGAAGAGGTGAAAGCTGCTGAATCTCTGGTAGATGACTGCACTGTGTGGGCTGTTCGATGTAACAAAACACTGGCCCCCTGTCCGAACAATACAGGAGACTTTGCACTATCCGCTCGATTTGCATCCACGCCCGCTAGCAGCAAGCAGCCTGAGCAAAACTGGAAGATCCTGGAGGATAAAGGTAGAGAATAAACTCCATGTTTTACATGTTCATGTATAATAGGACTTAGAGTGCGTTTTGTACACAGTTACTTGCTTAGTTAGTTTAAACTTAGGCTTTCTGTAGCTCTACATTTCAGATCTATTTGCAGTAACCATTATGGCCAAAAGTTATAGGAGTTGTAATACTAACATTTCTTAACCACTTCAATACCAGGCACTTAGACACCTTCCCGCCCAGACCAATTTTCAGCTTTCAGCGCTGTCGCAATTTGAATGACAATTGCGCGGTCATGCTACACTGTACCCAAACAAATTTTTTATCATTTTGTTCCCACAAATAGAGCTTTCTTTTGGGGGTATTTGATCACCTCTGCGGTTTTTATTTTTTGCGCAACAAATAAAAAAAGACCGAAAATTTTGAAAAAAAAACAAGTTTTTCTTTGTTTCTGTTAAAACTTTTTTGTAAATAAGTACATTTTCTTCTTCAATGACGGGCACTGATATGGCTTCACTGACGGGCACCGATGAGGCGGCACTGATGGGCACTGATAGGCGGCACTGATGGGCACTGATAGGCGGCACAGATGGGCACTGATAGGTGGCACTGGTATGCGGCACTGATGGGCACTCATAGGCGGCACTGATGGGCACTCATAGGCGGCACTGATGGGCACTCATAGGCGGCACTGATGGGCACTCATAGGCGGCACTGATGGGCACTCATAGGCGGCACTGATGGGCACTCATAGGCGGCACTGATAGTTGGCACAGATGGGCACGGATGGGCACTGACAGGTGGCATGAATAGACACTGGGTGGCACTGATGGCACTGCTTGTTTGCAGTGATGCCCCTAAGGGTGGCATTGCTGGGCATCACTGCAACATAATGGTGCCAATCAGTGCCCATTTGTGGGCACTGGCACAGATTTGGCACACTGGGCACATGTGGATGGCCATGGGGTACACACCTGGCCATCCACATGTTGCCCCTTCCCTGGTGGTCCTAGTGGCGATCCCTGGTGGTCCACTGTGGTGATCTGCGGGGGGACTGCGCTGATAAACAATCAGCACAGACCCCCCCCGCCAGGAGAGCCGCCGATCGGCTCTCCTCTAATCGCGTCTGTCAGAATAACAGAACCACTTCCCGGACGTCAATCCGCTATAGGGCGGGCGGGAAGTGGTTAAACATGGGCTGACTGTATCATTTGTACATTTAGTAATTTTGTATTCAGAGGTGTGAACTTGAGAACTTGAACTGAAGCATTGGACAAGCTAAAAAAAAATAAGTTCTATTGAAGCGGTGATGTTATTAAAAGCTTAAGTTCACCTTCGGCACTAAATATCTAATTCCTATATAAATTGTGTCTAACACTGATGACAATCTTAATGTGCATATTATTTTTTTGGTAAAAAATTACTTGCCCCTGTATTCTGGATATCCCATTTTTTTTTTTTTTGTGAGTCGTTTCCAAAAATGCACGGAAAGCGTCTCCTTCCTGCTTTCTACTACCTTCTTCTGGCAATGCCTTCTGGGATTGTAGTTCACTGAGCTAATAAGAAACTGCAAGTCCCATGAATCATTGCCTTTGTGCCTGTATAGGAGGGCTGGCATGTGTGCTAACATTTCGCTAGTATGTGGAAACCAAATCTCACACACACAAACACACGCGCACACACACACGTACAACAATTTCCCAATAATCCTCCAAAAGTGACCAGAAAAAAATCCCTCTTCAGCACACCACACACATACTACAACAATGATATGCCCCCCCCCCCCCCTCCCCCTTTATAAGAGGTCTGAGAAGTGCCCTGATATATCAGCGTTACTAAACATTGAATTTTAATTTTCTTTTTTTTTTTTCACTAATCACTATTGGAGGATTATTGGGAAATTGTTTGCTGTGTTTATTTTTTTCCACATACTAATTGATAAGGGAATTGTTTTGAGTAGTCTCATCCATAACGCTACACAATTTGTTTTTAAATGATATTTCACATATGTATACACTTAAACACATGGGATTTGTATGTTTTTTAATAAAATGCATGTTGCTATAGAGATTCCCCCCCCCAGAATTCTGTAGTCTCTCCATTTCTCTTTCTCCCTACTTCTCTATGGCTCCATTCACACCGGTGAGCTGCATCGCACTGCTGTGCAAATCACATGCAATGTCTGTGTGATGCAAATTCAAATTGTATTGCTGAATTTGCCTCGCATTCGGACCAAAGTCGCGCAGGACCCTTTTTTTCGGTCCGCACCAGAATCAGATCGCATTGGGTGTCCGAATTCACAGTTTGCACTGTGATTTGCGAACCAGTCTGGGGATGTCATTAACTTTGTATTGACACTCCCATTGGTTTGCATAGGGTAGTGTGAACTGCCTGCAGCAGTGGATTCGCAGGGTTTCCCGCATTGTACCAATATAAAACGAGCCTCCGTCCCCCTATACCTAATACATGGGGTTTTTTTTCTCTCTCTTTCTTCTCCCTGCCTTCTTTCCTATCTCACCCTTCTCTCTACTCAGTCACATTGTAAAATGACTTTGTAATTACTAACTTGCTTATCTACGAAGCAAACACCAGCCTGGTCCTTCAGATGCTGAGGGGAAGGGAGGAGCATCACAGAGAGGTGTAGGAAAGGAGAGAAACGCGCTGTTTGTGCACAAGCTCTGCTAGTTCTGGTGAGGAGAGGGCATCAGACAAGTGCGGAGCGCACAGAGAGGAGAGCAGCAAGGCATCATGGGACTCAGGAAGTCACACAGGGCAAAATCTTAGCCGTACAGTTTAAGGGCAATCTAAATGTGGCTTTTGAATTACCTACAACCAGAAATGGCAGCTTTACAGGGAATATTTAGGTAATTAATTAGTGTAAATGCCTGAGCACAATTTTTAAATTTTTGACATGTTGGTAAAACTGTAGAAATCTTCAAAACTACTTTGTGCATCCAGGTTGATTCTACCTTGTTTTTTAGGACAAATTGGGCTTTCATTTGATAGTAAATAGTTATGGATAGCGAGTGTGTGTTTTTTTTTTTTTTTTTTTAATGGGCTGTATATTTCTTGCTACTACCACCAAAGAACAAGGGCTTTTGACATATAGGGTTTGTTGGGTAAAAAAGGCATTTTATCTTTTGACAGAGACTAGGTCACTGCCCATTCAGGGGAAAATCTCTAACTATCCCACCCCTTGACTTGCTTATACTCCCCTTCCCTGAACCCCTCTCCAATCTCAGGTCCTCCATTGTTCTAACCCTTCAAGCTCCATGTTGAACCCAAGCAAAGTTTATGTTGTGTCCATTTTATAAAAATTATAATGTGTGGGGCTGGCATTTGGTTACCAAGTCTGAGCATTGCATCATGGGAGGAGGTCACATTCCCCTATACCCAGAAGCTCTGGGGTCTTTGTGGCGGCTCTAATGTAGTATCGGTGCTACTGAATGGACAAAGTAACAGTTTCCATAGGTAAAAATTTGGATCAACCATTAAAAATGTAGCAGTTTACATAAAACAGCATTGGGCTTTTGCAATTGTTTTGGTTTTGTTGTTGCTATAAATTGTTTCTCCCTTAACAGAAAATGCAATAGGAGCGGGTACAGACAGCAGCAGTAATATAGGTTTTGACTCTTCTGATGATAAAACTGTCCAGCCATCCAAAATAAGGAAGCTCAGGTACAGCACTCTTCAATTGTACTTTATTTTTATGTTTACTCTTGTGTCATGTGATAATTCTAAAAGGGTAATATCAATGTGTGCTGTTCTCCTGTTTTTATAGCCCCATTCAAGAACACAGCCCAGAACATTCCAAAATGGCCCCTTCACCTTCTTCATGCAGCATTTTTCCTACAAAGAGTTCAGAGATTGTGGAGGATGTCGAATTGGAGAATGCTGAGCATCTCCTGGCAGCCTGTAAACTCTCAGAGACATTACAGGGCATCACATTGGATATTGAAGATCCCTGGGGTGTAAAAACACAGCCATTCAGACTAGAGGAAGAGATTCAGCCAGAAGTTCACGCTCCAGGTAAGCCTTTTTCTATCCTTGTCATCTTTGGTTTGTTTGGTTTTCCCAGAAGGGCTAAAAAAATGTTTTCTTCTGTTAAAGTCTATGCTAGAAACTGTTGTTTCTTGCTGTATATCAAACCTCTCTAAAATATAAAGCATGTCATTTAAACATGTTAGAAAATGCACTTCAAGCGCAACTACACTGCATCTGAGTACCACAAACCAAAAACACTATTTAATTCTTTAACCACTTCCTGCCCGGCCTATAGCAGAATAACGGCCGAGAAGTGCTTCAGTTATCCTGACTGGGCGTCATACAACTTTTTTTTTTTGGTCTGCGCACTTCTGGTGAAAGTGACTACTCTGGATATCCTCACCTTGCACTCTCTCTACTGTAAGCCCTGACCACCATCAACCTACAGGGCAGGCTATCCACTCCATCTCTGATGGCAATTTGCAACTAGCCTGTGATACCTCCTGGTATATCGATTTTTCAGATGTTCATTGGTGGATATTTCAGACGATTGAATATTTTCCCAGAGTTCCCCTTTAATTGCTGGTATTTTTAAATAACAATTTAATAATATGAACCTATGCTTGCTTGCTACGGAGGCATCAGTTTTAGTACAGCTCTTGCTGAACCTCTTTGAAACAAATAAACAAAGACTTTTAGGTCTTAAGTCACCAAACACAAAAAGCCACTGCACAAACGTGTGCGCTTGATTTGCCTTTTTTCTGATACTGAAAGTGACTGGATTACTTTTTTTTCTTCTGTTCCAGTAGTTTTTTATTGAATGTAACAAGTGTAGTAGAGCACTACACCTAATAAGATACAACCAATAGCAAAGGAACAATATGGGAAAATGCAGATGAAAACTAAGAGGTACAGGAAATCTGAATACACATGGCCCAATTGGCTGTTGTGAAGTAAAGTAAGTATGTTGTGAAAAAATGTGCCCTGAGAGCTCAGGTGGATATGGACAGCTGCTGTCGGGAAGACCATACAAAGCACTTGGTCAGCAATTACCTACAGTAAAGGACAGATAATCATCTCTAGACACAAGCTACTTGCATCCAGGGGGGATTATCTGTCTTAACCACAGATGATTAATTCAGAACACCAGCAGACAGCTGTGGCTGGTGTTAACTCATCATTGCTTCACACCCGTGGCTGTCTGCATCCACCTGGACTCCCAGGTACAGTTTTTCACAACGTATGTTCTGCACCCTGACCAACTTGGCCATGTAAATGAGGTGCGAGTTCCTTTTTTTTTTTTTTTTTTTTTAAATGAAACCTTACAGAACTCAGGATCTTGGTCATAGAACATGGGTTATGAAGCCATCTTCAGGTATTTGGACACTGGTAAACAAAGCTGTAAGGGCGGCTCTAGCATATGCCTCCCAGTCCTAGCCAGCCTCTGCTTTTTCATTGTGTCTTTTAGGTGAACAGACATCTTCTCAATGCCCTGTTTTCTTTTAACTCTTCTCTCTAGATTCCTAGCTGCTACATAACCACTGCGGCTTCCCCTTTTCAGCTTTTCCAGGATCAGTTGACCCCTCAGCTGAGCCATGGGGGACTGTTATTGGCCCACAGGGAAAAGATGCAAGGCCGACTTGTAAAATCACGTGGTGTGATGCTTTGTTAGCCATATAATTTTATTTACCTGTAAAATCCTTTTCTTGGGGTACATTACATGAAACAGTAATGTACCCCAATCTTTGTTACTTGCTTTATTACTCACTCTTTATTACTTGCTACAAAATTGAGGCTTGCTGGTAGTAGGAGGGGTTTATGCTAGGCTTTGCAGCTTTTTTCACCATTGTCCAATAACCTGAAGGTAACTAACCCATGGTTGAAGACAGTGGTCTCCAAACTGGGCCCCGGGGGTGGGATGCAGCCCTTTGCTTTTATATGGCCCCGTGGCACTATTCCTCCCGTGGACACCAACAATGGAGCACTATTCCTCCCACTGACATTAACCATGGGGGCACTTTTCTTCCTATTGATACCAATGATGGTACACTAATACTCCCATGGACACCACAGCGATGGAGCACTATTCCTCCCACTGAAATTGACTATGGGGCACCATTATTCCCATTGATACCAATGATGGGGTACTCTTCCTTCTACTGACACCAAAGATGGGGCCACTGATGCCACAACATTTCTTTTTCCTCCCACTGGCCATCCTAAGGTTTGAAGGATCGTAAACTGGCGCTTTGTTTATAAAGTTTGGAGACCCCTGGCTGAAGACTTAGATTGTGTCCCTGTAATGTACTACAAGAAAAGGATCTTGCAAAAAATCCTTTTATACCTCTCACTACAGTTGTAGTATGCAGATGCCAAATAATTATTTATATGTAGTGCAATAAACTTGTAATTGGTGCTCATCACTGATAAAGGCTAATTGTACCAATAAAGTAGTAAGGAGATAGAGGGGGATACAAAGGCATAAGAGGGGCTATTATAGAAGAGAAAAGAGAAGTGTGGATAATAAGAAAGGGAACCAGGGATGGGAAGAAAAGAAAGGAACTTACCCAGGGAGACCGACCCGCAAGACCACACTATTCCACGACTTGGTAAAAGGTCAGCAATGTCCAGGCAAAGTCATGACATGTAATGTGTAATACAATTTCCCTTTAACCTATCTTACAGTTTGCATATTTTTTTTTCCTTATCTTTAGAACAAGTAGTGGTTGAAAATGCCTGGGATGACAACTTGATTACCAGCCTTCTGTCAGAATTGCCCACACCACAAAGTTCCCTGAGCAACTACCATCAATGGCCAACAAACATTCCATCCTTCAAGGCTAAAATGGAGGCAAAGCTGGGTAAGGCTGACTCGCTGTATTTATACCCGTCTGAACAGTAGACCATTATCCTTGCACAATTGGCGGTATTGGTCACAAATGTTTGATTTGTACTGCCATTTCTCTTTTAGGATCCCAGTCATTTCACGTTGATTATTTGCTTGGAGAAGGGGCTTTTGCACATGTTTATCAAGCTTCTATATTGGGTACACAATACCAACACAATCCTAAAGTTACCCTAAAGGTAATTTTCAACCTTTTCATAAAACAGATGTGGTTATTGTATAGAGATTTGGAATCGATGTGCTTTTTATTTTTCTTGGACACAGGTACAAAAGCCTGCAAAGCCCTGGGAGTTCTACATTAGTACACAGATTTCACAACGGATTAGTCCAGCGCTGAGGCATCTCTTCATCAGTTTCCACTCTGCACATATATTCCAGAATGGAAGTGTATTGGTTGGAGATCTCTACAGCTATGGGTCCCTTTTGGTAAGACCAAGGCTGTCTCTTAGAGGGTTGTTTTGCATGTGTCTTTAACTTTTTAGTTGAGCTCCATTACTAGGTGAACATAAATCCCTGACAGTCTTGTCAACAAATGATGAACACTCAGCAGAACATGTTTTAGTTCAGTCTACTATCTGCAATGGATGATCTGGTGCTTGATTGCCTAATCTGTGCAGAGATTAGTATTTTATTATCAGGTGATATGAAATATTGCTTGTAAATGCTGTATTCTTACTTTCAGCCAGCACCTGGAGCTATAGACTCCCTTTTACATGATTTTCAGTTTCTCTGTAATAAAAAAAAGGACGGGGGGGGGGGGGGGGGGGGCACTCTTATTTGCACTCGGGGGGGGGGGAGGGCAGGTTATTTGTATTCACCTGTGGTCTTGAAACTTGCTGAAATGGTTTGAAGATAAACATTATGACGTGTGTAAGATTTAATTTGTGTATTCAAGGTTTTTGAGCTGGTGAATTAGGGTTTTTCTAGTACTCTTCTATTTTGTTGATAACATGCACATATTTTTATAAGCCTTTTTTATTTTTTGAATGTCTTAATTTGATTACGTTTGTGCTATGTATGTGAGTATTATAACACCGCTTTCTAGACTAGTTAAAGTTGTTTCTGATGTAATAGTAATGCCTTTTTGGATTTTTGAAACTATGGCTCACTGTCCTGCTAATTCAAACACTCATTTTGCTTTCTCTAGAATGCTATTAACCTCTACAAGAAATTGTCAGAAAAGGTGATGCCTGTGCCATTAGTCATGTATTTTGCCATCAATATCCTGTACATAGTGGAACAGCTACATAACATTGGCATCATCCACGGTGATATAAAACCTGATAACTTTGCTCTTGGTGAAAAGTAAGTTTGATTTATTTTATCCCATTTATTAGATTGTACAAAACCGTTGAAAAAGAACATGGCAATGATTGTATGAACACATATTTGATCACTGACTCAATGCAGTCCTGATTAGGACCTACAGAAATGCAGCTCCCTTTGCCTCCACAAGGAGTCAGTCTGGTTATTGTTTGTGGAGAAATCAGACTGATTTTGGAAGTGTTTAAGTTGTGCTTTAAAGCAATCCATTTTTTTGCCTATATTCTTTTTTTACTGCTTTTAAACATAAACCGAGCTTAAAAACAACCTTCTAGATGCATAATCAATGAGCCAGTACTATGCTCAATCATTTTCCTAGCTGCCTCCATCTTACAATCAATGAATCAGTACTATGCTCAAACCTTTTCTTAGTTGCCGCTATCTTGCATTGCCAGAGAAAGTGGTTAGAGATCTAGATGAGGGCTGATATTGTGGAACTGACATATTAATTAGAGTTTAGTCTATTAAAGTTGCATGTTTGTAAGGAAAGGAGAGGTGCATATTAAACAGAGAGAAAAGGGGTGCATTTGAAACTGATCACAGAAAGGATAATAAAGGCACCGCTGTGTAAAGGGTTGGTTTACCTTTTAGAAAAAAATGTTAAAAAAATGCATACATGTTACAGCTGTCTGTACAGCCATGGCCAAAATATTTGATAACACAAATGTAAATTTTCACAAAGTCTGCTGCTTCAGTTTTTATGATGGCAATTTGCATATACAATACTCCAGAATGTTATGAAGAGTGATTAATTGCAATTAATTGCAAAGTCCCTCTTTGCCATGAAAATGAACTGAATCCCATGAAAAACATTTCCACTGCATTTGTGAAGGAATCTTCATGGCGCCCAAAAAAGACTAGCAAGTGCCAGGACCGCCTCCTAGTTTATTCAGCTGTGGGATAGAGGCACCACCAGTGCAGAGCTTGCTCGGGGATGGCAGGATGCCTGTGTAAGTGCATCTGCAGGCACAATGAGGCGAAGACTTTTGGAGGATGGCCAGGTGTCAAAAAGGGCAGCAAAGAAGACACTTCAGGAAAAACATCAGGGACAGACTGATATTCTGCAAAAAGTACAGGGATTAGACTGCTGAGGACTGGGGTAAACTGATTTTCTCTGAATCCCCCTTTCCGATTTTTTTTTTTTTCTTTTGGAGGGCATCTGGGAAAAAAAGCCTGTCCAGATTATAAAAATGTGAACGCTACCATCAGTCCTGTGTCATGCCACTGGTAAAGCATCCTGAGACATTCATTTGTGTGGTTGCTCCTCAGTCAAAGAAGTGGGCTCACTTACAATTTTGCTAAGAACATAGCCATAAATAAAGAATGGTAAAAAAATATCCTCCGAGAGCAACTTCTCCCAGCCATCCAAGAACAGTTTGGTGACAAACAATGCCTTTTCCAGCATGAAGGAGCACCTTGCCATAAGGCAAAAGTGATAAAGTGGCTTGGGGAACAAAACATCAAAATTTTGGGTCCATTGCCAGGAAAATCCCCAGACCTTAATCTCATTGAGAACTTGTGGTCAAGCCTCAAGAGGCGGGTAAACAAAAACAAAAAAAACCCCCCACCAATTCTGACAAACTACTAATTACTGATGGGTTATATAGGGTATCACTAGGTGATTGGACACTGGTCACACCCTAAACAGGAAGTTCAACCCCCTATATAATCCCTCCCCTTGCAGGGATACCTCAGTTTTTACGCCAGTGTCTTAGGTGATGGACGTGTAAAGATGTCCTGTGCTGAGCTCCAAAGGGAATATCCTATATCCTATAATGGGGCAAGCCAGGCGATCCGGATCCATTTCAAGGTGTCCTTTCTAGGCCGAATTGGATGGTACCCGGGCCTCGTGTCTGAAGAAACAAGGTTTTACCTGTAACGCTTCCTCTTTTTAGAGACCTGGACCGCACATTTCAGAAAATGGTTTTTCTAGCCTTATTTCTGGCCGGGTGCTTTACAGGCCCAGAACTGCGGATCCCCCTATCCGTAGGGGGCCCCAGTCTCTGAAGGTTTTCCAAACGGAGCCCACCGTGAGAGGTGAAGTATAAACGGAACCCTGCAGCTGTATAAGGTAAGGGAGATTCCACAAAATTTTTAAATTCTAGTAGGTTTCTCCTTTAAGTAAATGCATGCTATGCCTATTGCCACCACCGGGGGCTGCCAAGAGCGCATACCTTCTTATGCTGATTGTCTGTCTCGATGTTCACGCTGCACAGCTCCTCCAGCCGAGCTCCAGGTAGGATGGGATGGGGGGGGTTCTCCTCTGGGTATTCCTCCCAGAATAGGGGGAGGCCGCAGGTGGTCTGTGAGGTGGTAGTATACCGCACTATCGCCGCCGCCACGTGCAGGCCCCATCACTGCTGGCCTCTCTCCTTCCTTCCCCACCCCCAGCCTTTCCTCCACGCTTGTCCAGGAGGGTCGGCTCGCATGGGAAGCGCACATTTTTTTGAAAACCGGGGGGGGGGGGGGGCGGTGCATCAGCGCGACGTCCAGCGTGCTCAGACGCCCACATTGCCGGCTGCAAGGCTATAAGAGGCACACTTTACAGGTGCACACAGCCTTTGGAGGGACACAGACCTGACGGTCGCATGGAAGGTGGGACACAGGCATTCTCCTAGGCAGCATTTACTAAGGAAACATTAGACTGGGCATTTGGTAGCAGGGCTTTTTCCGGGCTACATCGCTCAGCAGTCAGTGTTCATTTTGTGATACCTCCACCTTGTTGCTTTGCACTATGGGTAGAAGAGGTTCAAATACCCCAAGAACCAGAGGCTCTAGGGGATTTCCTTCAGGTTCTGAGGACCCCCTTTCTGCAGCATCTCCCCCCCCCCCCCGAGGGGGCCAGGGACGGCTAACCAGGGAGAGCCATTAATGGTTTAGAGGAAAGATTAATGGCCGTAATTGCATCTTCACTCGGTGGAAGAAAACGCACTAGGTCTTCCTCTGTTACCCAGGACCCTCAGGTAGAGGAGCTCTGGGATAGGGGAGAAGAATCCCTTTCAGAGTATCGGGATGGGACGGATGATTCCTCTTCTGAGGAATCAGGTGGAGAGGAACCCTCTTCGGCTTCCCAGGAGGAGAAGGTCTTAGTACAGATCCTTGCTGGATTGGTCCGCTCCACATTTAAGTTGCCCATATCTGAATCAGTTAAAGAACCCTCTTCTTCTTTGGGGTCACTGAAACCTCCTCAAACAGCACATGCTTTTCCTGTTCATAATTTACTTGAAAAGCTCATTTTATTCTGAGTGGGATCACCCAGATAAACGTTTTTTTTCCGCCGAAAAAGTTTTCAACACTTTATCCTATGGAAGAAAAGTTTATTAAAATGTGGGGAATACCGGCCGTTGACGCCACCATTTCCTCCGTAAATAAAAATCTGACTTGTCCTGTAGACAATGCTCAGATGCTCAGGGATCCTGTGGATAAAAAGATGGAGTCCCTGTTGAAGGATGTTTTCTCCTTAGCAGGTTCAGTGTCTCAACCTGCAGTAGCAGCGATTTGGAGTCTGTCAATACTTAAGAGACCATGTTAAGCAGGTCATCAAAGTTCTACCTGAACAGCAGGCCCAGGGGTTGGCTAACCTTCCAGCGGCCTTATGTTATGTTGTTGACGCCATCAGAGATTCTATCATCCAAACCTCTCGTCTTTCACTTGGGTTGGTGCATATGCGTAGAATCTTATGGTTGAGAAATTGGTCAGCTGAAGCACCGTGTAAGAAGCTTCTGGCTGGGTTTCCATTTCATGGTGCAAGGTTGTTTGGAGAAGACTTGGATAACTATATCCAAAGGATCTCTTGTGGGAAAAGCACTCTCTTACCTGTTAAGAAAAAGAGTAAGCGTCCCTCTTTCAAACGGACTCTTTCCCCAGCGCCAGGGGCATCAGCCTCCAGGCAGTCGTGATGGCCTCCTCCGTCTGGGTCAAGAAACAAGAGTCAACCCCAGGGGCAAAAGAAGTCCTGGGGGAAGAAGTCTACTAGACAAGACACTAAGGCCTTTATGAAGGGGCGCCCCCGCTCGCTCGAGTGGGGGGAAGACTGCTACAGTTCTCAAAGCTCTGGCAGGAGGACTTCCAGGACAGATGGGTAATCTCCACGGAAGCCTTGGGGTACAAACTGGAGTTCCAAGAATTTCCCTCTCCTCGTTTCCTCAGATCAAAATGTCCCCAGGGATCCAGAGAAGAAGCAGTCGCTCCTTCTAGCGTTAGAGCGGCTTTTGTCGCAAGAGGTCATTATGGTGGTTCCCACGAAGGATCAAGGATTGGGCTTTTATTCCAACCTTTTTACGGTCCAAAAGCCAAATGGGGGTGTCAGACCCATTCTGGATCTAAGGGATCTGAATCGATTCCTAAGGATTCGGTCCTTCTGCATGGAATCAATTCGGACAGTAGTCTCCATCCTGCAGGGAGGAGAATTTCTGGCATCGATGGACATCAGAGATGCATATCTGCATGTGCCCATTTTTCCTGCTCATCAGAAGTTTCTGCGCTTCGAGATAGGAGGGTGTCATTTCCAGTTTGTGGCTCTGCCTTTAGGACTAGCCACTGCACCTCGAGTGTTTACAAAAATCTTTGCTCCTCCTCGGGCCAGATTAAGGGCTCAAGGTATAACTGTCATAGCATACCTAGACGACCTGCTCTTGATAGACTGGTCTGTAGCCTGAACGGAAACTTGAGGACCACAGTCAAGTATCTGGAACACCTAGGTTGGATCCTCAACCTAGAAAGATCTTTCCTAAAACCAGTAAGAAGACTGGAGTATTTGGGTCTGATCATAGATACAAGCCAGGAAGAAGGTATTTTTACCTCAGGCAAAGATCACTGCCTTAAGGGAGCTGATTCTGGTAGTCAGGACCAAGAAGTAGAGTGGTATTGCGCCCTCATCCTAGTTTTTTACCGAAGGTGGTTTCAGATTTTCATCTAAACCAAGACATTGTTCTGCCTTCCTTTTTTCCTGATCCCTATTCTCGGAAGAAAGGTCCCCACATTCTTTGGATGTAGTAAGAGCAGTCAAAGCTTATCTGGAAGCAACTGCTCAAGTGCGCAAAACGGATGTTTTGTTTGTGCTGCCAGAAGGTCCCAATAGAGGACAGGCAGCGTCAAGATCTACCATTTCTAAATGGATTCGACAGATGATTATTCAAGCTTACGGTTTGAAACAGAAAATTCCTCCGTTTTCAGATCAAGGCACATTCCACAAGGGCTATTGGTGCATCTTGGGCGGTGCATCACCGGGCCTCTATGGCTCAAATCTGCAAGGCCGCAACCTGGTCTTCAGTCCATACATTCACCAGATTCTATCAGGTGGATGTGAGAAGGCATGAGGATATCGCCTTTGGGCGTAGTGTGCTGCAGGCAGCGGTACAAGGTCCTCAGGTCTGATTACACCCTACTTGGTTGTGGTTCTCCTCCCCTCAGATAGCATTGCTCTGGAACATCCCATCAGTAATTACTGAGGCTCTGTGTCCTGTGATGTACGAGAAAGAAAATAGGATTTTTTATAACAGCTTACCTGTAAAATCCTTTTCTTTTGATGGACATCACGAGACACAGAGGTCCCGTCCCTCTTTTAATTCACTTATATTGCTTTGCTTCAAAACTGAGGTATCCCTGCAAGGGGAGGGATTATATAGGGGGCTGAACTTCCTGTTTAGGGTGTGACCAGTGTCCAGTCACCTAGTGATACCCTATATAACCCATCAGTAATTACTGAGGCTCTGTGTCCCGTGATGTACATCAAAAGAGAAGGATTTTACAGGTAAGCGGTTATAAAAAATTCCTATTATGTAAGAATAGGCTGCCATCAGTCAGGATGTGGCCCAGAAGTTGATTGATAGCATGCCAGGGCAAATTGCAGAGGTCTTGAAAAAGAAGGGTCAACAAACTAAAATAAACTTACAGCGTACCTTCAGTCATTTTTTTCATCTTTCCATCTATTAAATCTTCTGCCCTTGTTTTAACTTTGGATAGTAAAACTTTTTTTTCTTTCTGCCAGTAAATACCTTATACAGCCCACTTCCTGTTTCTTGTCTGATAAAAAAAGCCTAGGCTTATGACATCATGCACAGCTCTCTCTCACTCTTGTGACAGATTGCCAGGAAGGGAGGGGGAATGAGTCATAACAGGGCTAATGAGAGCTGCAGAGCTGGAGGTGTGCCTCTGTAAATCCAGGAAGTGAATAAGCAGCAGCTTCAGCTGCCCACAGTTAAAATGGTTGCAGCCAGACTTAGTGGAGGGAGATTTCTGCAGCATATTTGGCAAGTACAGAATCACAGTATATATAAAATAAGATGCAAAGTGATTGGAGGGAAGCTTCAGAATGGCAAAGATGTTTTACAAATGATGTGAGCAGACTGCAGTTCCTCTTTAATGTAATTGTCAATAAAAGCCTTTGACACTTATGAAATGCTTGTAATTATAATTCAGTATATCATAGTAACATCTGATTAAAAAAAAAAAAAAAGATCTAAAACCACTGAAGCAGCAGACTTTGTGAAAATTAATATTTGTGTCATTCTCAAAACTTTTGGCCACGGCTGTACATTAAAATACTATCCCCCATTTTTAAAAATGATCCTTAATTTTGAATCTGCTTCCACTGTGGGCTCCCCCTCTCTGTCCTGCTGTTTGGAGGCACAGTTCCAACACCTCACAATTAACCACTTCCGGACCGCTGCACGCCGATGTACGTCCAAACTTTGAAGGGGTATATCGTTGTTATGGCAGCAGCTAGCTGCCATAACCCCGGCATCCCCGCTTTCGTGCGGCGGTCCTCTTTCTGATAAAAGTGGTCCCTGCGGCGGATTCGCCATGAGATCACTTTTATCGGTGGCGGGAGAGGGGGCACGCAGCGATCCGGTGCCCTCCGCCGCTTACCGGAGCCGTCGGTAGCGGCGGAGGCGATTGCGTTCGTCTCTCTCCTGTGCCTGGAGACGAGTGAGGCTAAGATGGCGCCCACTCGTCTCCATGACACTGCTGGGCAGAAGTGACGTTTTGACGCCTCCTTAAAGGCATATTTTTTTCAATGTCATTTTTTTAAATGACTTTTTTTTTTTTTTTTATTGCATTTTAGTGTAAATATGAGATCTGAGGTCTTTTTGACCCTAGATATCATATTTAAGAGGTCCTGTCATGCTTTTTTCTATTACAAGGGATGTTTACATTCCTTGTAATAGGAATAAAAGTGACACCATTTTTTTTTTAAACTGAGAAAAAATAAATAAAATAATGTAAAATTATAAGTAGTGCCCGCATATGAAAACGGTGGTAAAACCACACATGTGAGGTATCGCTGCGATCGGTAGAGTGAGAGCAATACTTCTAGCCCTAGACCTCCTCTGTAACGCAAAACATGCAACCTGTAGAATTTTTTAAATGTCGCCTATGTAGATTTTTGAGGGTAAAAGTTTGACGCCATTCCACGAGCGGGCGCAATTTTGAAGCGTGACATGTTGGGGTATTAATTTACTTGGCGTAACATTATATTTCACAATATAAAAAAAATTGGGCTAACTTTGACTGTTGTCTTATTTTTTTTTTATTCAAAAAAGTGAATTTTTTCCAAAAAAAGTGCGCTTATAAGACCGCTGCGCAAATACGATGCAAAAAAAAAGTATTGCAACAACCGCCATTTCATTCTCTAGGGTGTTAGAAAAAAAAACATATATAATGTTTGGGGGTTCTAGGTAATTTTCTAGCAAAAAAACCTGTTTTAAACATTTAAACACCTAAAATCCAAAGCGAGGCTGGTCCTTAAGTGGTTAAGTACTCGAATTAAATGCTTGCCTAACCACACGTGCTGCCCGCTGTCTCTCACTTGCAGAATACTGAGCTCAGTTGCTGCCACGAAAGCAGAATGCACATGTGTGGTTGGGCAAGCTGTGCTGTTGTAGTTGAGTGATTTTCATGAGGTGCTGGGGCCAGGCATCCAACAGTCAGTTCGTCCCGCCATCTAGGTAGGACAGCGAGGGGGAACTCACAGCAGAAGCGGCTTCAAAGGCAAGGATCATATTTAATTTCAATACTTCTTTATTTGAATAATACAAGACAATATGGTGAGGTCACAAAAGAATATGTACCATGCAAGTGAGCATTTATGCCAGAGAGGGATAATCAAAGGCATTGAATATAAAAAGCATAATGTGTCATTTTTAAAGAACTACTCCTTTTCGCAAATGAAATGGTTTAAAACTTATTCAAAATTTAAAACAGCGTAGGATGGTACAAAAAAGGGTTTCCTTAAATCAACACTCTAGGCCCCGTGCTGCTTTATTGATCAATATTCTTCAGTATGGTTGCATTTTGTAAACTCTGCAAATCCACTTTAAACCTGCGTCAGGATATGAGAATAGAAGAGGGATTTTCATAACATAGAATGCATTAAGATAAAAAAAAACCTTCTGCCTTTACAACTCCTCTTCTAGGCCCCAGATCTCTCCATAAAGAGTACCTCTCTCGCTGCCTATTGCTGTCACAAGGGATGTTTACATTCTTTGTAACAGCAATAAAAATGATAAAAAAATAAAACGACAGTATAAAAAAAAATAATAAAACGCCCCATGTCGCCGCAAAGGCGAAGTTTGTCGCCATAAAGCCCCTTTTTTGTTTTTAAAGCCCCAGACATTCCTAAAAGCACCTCTGCCTAATAAAAAAAAAAAACATCAACCCTATATATTAAACAAGTATTTTATTTTGTTTTTTTTAAATATCCACACCCCTGGGCCCCCTACCATGTTTCTTATCATCCACTCCTATTATTGCTTTCTATAAAACGGAGGCTTCAAAAACAGAGGCTTCTATAAAACGGAGGCTTTCTATAAAACGGAGGCTTCAACCCATGTACCCGTCATGGGTTGGTCCCATGACGGGTACAATGCGTTCGCTGAAGCTCTTGTGAATCATGCTTATTGTTCACCTGTGAGTATACATTTATCAAGGGTAATGCAGGGGGTGTTTGCACCCTCCTGTGTATATTTTTTTGCAATGTTTTGAAGTTTTCCCAATCTGAGGGGGGCTGCACCCCAGAAAGGCATTGCACATTATAGCATTGTGGAAGTGAAAACCCCTGGATTTAGCACTAGGTGCAAACTGAGGCTTGCTGGAATTAGGGGGGATTATATAGGGCTGTCCTTGTGGCTTTGTTTGCCAGTGTTCATAATTTGAAGGCAGCTTCGTAACCCAATGTTCTATTAACGTTTCCTGTAATGTACTCCAAGAAAAGGGTTTTACACATAAGAGAAAAATCCAATGTTTCCTCACAATGCCTATAGATACAGAGATGAATTGAGGCGTCTTGTAATATGCTTTCTACTGTTTAGAATATGTAAATACTTTAGTGTGCATGATCTGGGCAAAGGTTTACTTTACGCTATAAATGGGAAATATATTCTTTCTATGTGTGCGCTCTCTATTGTGTAAATGTATAGTGCTATACATATCTTACAATACAATTTTCTGTGCTTCCCAGCTTTATAGATCATGAGTCTTGTACACTGGATCTGGTATCACATGGACTTTCTCTCATTGATTTGGGTCAGAGCATAGATATGACCCTCTTCCCAAAAGGAACAGCTTTCAAAGCAAAGTGTGAAACCTCAGGATTTCAATGTGTGGAAATGTTGACAAATAAGCCCTGGAACTATCAGGTAAGCATGCAATGAAACCTGTAGTCAGAATGAGAGTGGTACTGCCATTCATTGATCTGCAAATACTGTCAGCCTGTTGTGTGTTTTTTGTTTTTTTTTTTGTTTTTTTGTTTTGTTTTAACCACTTGCCGACCGCCGCACGACTATATACGTCGACAGAGCGGCACGGGCAGGCAAAAGGACGTATATGTACGTCCTTGCCTGCCCGCGGGTGGGGGGTCCGATCGGACCCCCCCCCGGTGCCAGCGGCGGTCGGCAAATCTCCCCCGGCGATCGGAGGTGAGGGGGAGGCCATCCATTCGTGGCCCCCCCCTCGCGATCGCTCTCAGCCAATGGGATCATTTCCCTGCCTCTGTATTGTACACAGAGGCAGAGGAAATGATGTCATCTCTCCTCGGCTCGGTATTTTCCGTTCCGGGCCGAGGAGAGAAGACTGCAATGTAAGTGCACCAACACACTACACACAGTAGAACATGCCAGGCACACTAAACACCCCGATCCCCCCCCCGATCGCCCCCCGATCCCCCCCCAATCACCCCCCCCCCCTGTCACAAACTGACACCAGCAGGTTTTTTTTTTTTTTTTTTTTTTTTTTTCTGATTACTGTATTGGTGTCAGTTTGTGACATTTACAGTGTTAGGACAGTTAGTATTACCCCCCTGTAGGTCTAGGGTACCCCCCTAACCCCCCCTAATAAAGTTTTAACCCCTTGATCACCCCCCGTCACCAGTGTCGCTAAGCGATCATTTTTCTGATCGCTGTATTAGTGTCACTGGTGACGCTAGTTAGTGAGGTAAATATTTAGGTTCGCCGTCAGCGTTTTATAGCGACAGGGACCCCCATATACTACCTAATAAATGTTTTAACCCCTTGATTGCCCCCTAGTTAACCCTTTCACCACTGATCACTGTATAACTGTTACGGGTGACGCTGGTTAGTTTGTTTATTTTTTATAGTGTCAGGGCACCCGCCGAATAAAGATTTAGCCCCCTGATCGCCCGGCGGTGATATGCGTCGCCCCAGGCAGCGTCAGATTAGCGCCAGTAACGCTAACACCCACGCACGCACCGTACGCCTCCCTTAGTGGTATAGTATCTGTACGGATCAATATCTGATCTGATCAGATCTATACTAGCGTCCCCAGCAGTTTAGGGTTCCCAAAAACACAGTGTTAGCAGGATCAGCCCAGATACCTGCTAGCACCTGCGTTTTGCCCCTCCGCCCGGCTCGGCCCAGCCCACCCAAGTGCAGTATCGATCGATCACTGTCACTTACAAAACACTAAACGCATAACTGCAGCGTTCGCAGAGTCAGGCCTGATCCCTGTGATCGCTAACAGTTTTTTTGGTAGCGTTTTGGTGAAATGGCAAGCACCAGCCCCAGGCAGCGTCAGGTTAGTGCCAGTAGCGCTAACACCCACGCACGCACCGTACACCTCCCTTAGTGGTATAGTATCTGTACGGATCAATATCTGATCCGATCAGATCTATACTAGCGTCCCCAACAGTTTAGGATTCCCAAAAACGCAGTGTTAGCGGGATCAGCCCAGATACCTGCTAGCACCTGCGTTTTGCCCCTCCGCCCGGCCCAGCCCAGCCCACCCAAGTGCAGTATCGATCGATCACTGTCACTTACAAAACACTAAACGCATAACTGCAGCGTTCGCAGAGTCAGGCCTGATCCCTGCGATCGCTAACAGTTTTTTTGGTAGCGTTTTGGTGAACTGGCAAGCACCAGCCCCAGGCAGCGTCAGGTTAGTGCCAGTAGCGCTAACACCCACGCACGCACCGTACACCTCCCTTAGTGGTATAGTATCTGAACTGATCAATATCTGATCTGATCCGATCAGATCTATACTGGCATCCCCAGCAGTTTAGGGTTCCCAAAAACGCAGTGTTAGTGGGATCAGCCCAGATACCTGCTAGCACCTGCGTTTTGCCCCTCCGCCCGGCCCAGCCCAGCCCACCCAAGTGCAGTATCGATCGATCACTGTCACTTACAAAACACTAAACGCATAACTGCAGCGTTCGCAGAGTCAGGCCTGATCCCTGCGATCGTTAACAGTTTTTTTGGTAGCGTTTTGGTGAACTGGCAAGCGCCAGCGGCCTAGTACACCCCGGTCATAGTCAAACCAGCACTGCAGTAACACTTGGTGACGTGGCGAGTCCCATAAGTGCAGTTCAAGCTGGTGAGGTGGCAAGCACAAGTAGTGTCCCGCTGCCACAAAGAAGACAAACACAGGCCCGTCGTGCCCATAATGCCCTTCTTGCTGCATTCGCCAATCCTAATTGGGAACCCACCACTTCTGCAGCGCCCGTACTTCCCCCATTCACATCCCCAACCAAATGCAGTCGGCTGCATGAGAGGCATTTTCTTTATGTCCTCCCCCTAGTACCCCTACCCAACGAACCCTCCCAAAAAAGATGTCGTGTCTGCAGTAAGCACGGATATAGGCGTGACACCCGCTATTATTGTCCCTCCTGTCCTGACAATCCTGGTCTTTGCATTGGTGAATGTTTTGAATGCTACCATTCACTAGCTGAGTATTAGCGTAGGGTACAGCATTGCACAGACTAGGACACACTTTCACAGGGTCTCCCAAGATGCCATCGCATTTTGAGAGACCCGAACCTGGAACCGGTTACAGTTATAAAAGTTACAGTTACAAAAAAAGTGTAAAAAAAAAAAAAAAAAACACAAACAAAAATATAAAATAAAAAGTAATAGTTGTCGTTTTATTGTTCTCTCTCTATTCTCTCTCTCTCTATTCTCTCTATTGTTCTGCTCTTTTTTACTGTATTCTATTCTGCAATGTTTTATTGTTATTATGTTTTATCATGTTTGCTTTTCAGGTATGCAATTTTTTATACTTTACCATTTACTGTGCTTTATTGTTAGCCATATTTTTGTCTTCAGGTACAGCATTCACGACTTTGAGTGGTTATACCAAAATGATGCTTGCAGGTTTAGGTATCATCTTGGTATCATTCTTTTCAGCCAGCGGTCGGCTTTCATGTAAAAGCAATCCTAGCGGCTAATTAGCCTCTAGACTGCTTTTACAAGCAGTGGGAGAGAATGCCCCCCCCCCCCCCCCCATCGTCTTCCGTGTTTTTCTCTGGCTCTCCTGTCTCAACAGGGAACCTGAGAATGCAGCCGGTGATTCAGCCAGCTGACCATAGAGCTGATCAGAGACCAGAGTGGCTCCAAACATCTCTATGGCCTAAGAAACCGGAAGCTACGAGCATTTTATGACTTAGATTTCGCCGGATGTAAATAGCGCCATTGGGAAATTGGGGAAGCATTTTATCACACCGATCTTGGTGTGGTCAGATGCTTTGAGGGCAGAGGAGAAATCTAGGGTCTAATAGACCCCAATTTTTTCAAAAAAGAGTACCTGTCACTACCTATTGCTATCATAGGGGATATTTACATTCCCTGAGATAACAGTAAAAATGATTAAAAAAAAAAAAAAATGAAAGGAACAGTTTTAAAATAAGATAAAAAAGCAAAAAAATAATAAAGAAAAAAAAAAAAAAAAAAAAAAAAAAGCACCCCTGTCCCCCCTGCTCTCGCGCTAAGGCGAACGCAAGCGTCGGTCTGGCGTCAAATGTAAACAGCAATTGCACCATGCATGTGAGGTATCACCGCGACGGTTAGATCGAGGGCAGTAATTTTAGCAGTAGACCTCCTCTGTAAATCTAAAGTGGTAACCTGTAAAGGCTTTTAAAGGCTTTTAAAAATGTATTTATTTTGTTGCCACTGCACGTTTGTGCGCAATTGTAAAGCATGTCATGTTTGGTATCCATGTACTCGGCCTAAGATCATCTTTTTTATTTCATCAAACATTTGGGCAATATAGTGTGTTTTAGTGCATTAAAATGTAAAAAAGTGTGTTTTTTCCCCAAAAAATGCGTTTGAAAAATCGCTGCGCAAATACTGTGTGAAAAAAAAAAATTAAACACCCACCATTTTAATCTGTAGGGCATTTGCTTTAAAAAAATATATAATGTGTGGGGGTTCAAAGAAATTTTCTTGCAAAAAAAAATAATTTTTTCATGTAATCAAAAAGTGTCAGAAAGGGCATTGTCTTCAAGTGGTTAGAAGAGTGGGTGATGTGTGACATAAGCTTCTAAATGTTGTGCATAAAATGCCAGGACAGTTCAAACCCCCCCCAAATGACCCCATTTTGGAAAGTAGACACCCCAAGCTATTTGCTGAGAGGCATGTCGAGTCCATGGAATATTTTATATTGTGACACAAGTTGCGGGAAAGAGACAAATTTTTTTTTTTTTTTTTTTTTTTTGCACAAAGTTGTCACTAAATTATATATTGCTCAAACATGCCATGGGAATATGTGAAATTACACCCCAAAATACATTCTGCTGCTTCTCCTGAGTACGGGGATACCACATGTGTGAGACTTTTTGGGAGCCTAGCCGCGTATGGGACCCCGAAAACCAAGCACCGCCTTCAGGCTTTCTAAGGGCGTAAATTTTTGATTTCACTCTTCACTGCCTATCACAGTCTCGGAGGCCATGGAATGCCCAGGTGGCACAAACCCCCCCCAAATGACCCCATTTTGGAAAGTAGACACCCAAAGCTATTTGCTGAGCGGTATAGTGAGTATTTTGCAGACCTCACTTTTTGTCACAAAGTTTTGAAAATTAAAAAAAGAAAAAAAAAATTTTTTTTTTTGTCTTTCTTCATTTTCAAAAACATGAGAGCTGCAAAATACTCACCATGCCTCTCAGCAAATAGCTTGGGGTGTCTACTTTCCAAAATGGGGTCATTTGGGGGGGGTTTGTGCCACCTGGGCATTCCATGACCTCCGAAACTGTGATAGGCAGTGAAGAGTGAAATCAAAAATGTACACCCTTAGAAATCCTGAAGGCGGTGATTGGTTTTCGGGGTCCCGTACGCGGCTAGGCTCCTAAAAAGTCCCACACATGTGGTATCCCCATACTCAGGAGAAGCAGCAGAATGTATTTTGGGGTGCAATTCCACATATGCCCATGACCTGTGTGAGCAATATATCATTTAGTGACAACTTTGTGCAAAAAAAAAAAAAAATTGTCACTTTCCCGCAACTTGTGTCAAAATATAAAATATTCCATGGACTCAACATGCCTCTCAGCAAATAGCTTGGGGTGTCTACTTTCCAAAATGGGGTCATTTGGGGGGGGTTTGTGCCATCTGGGCATTTTATGGCCTTCAAAACTGTGATAGGTAGTGAGGAGTAAAATCAAAAATGTACGCCCTTAGAAATCCTGAAGGCGGTGATTGGTTTTCGGGGCCCCGTACGCGGCTAGGCTCCCAAAAAGTCCCACACATGTGGTATCCCCATACTCAGGAGAAGCAGCTAAATGTATTTTGGGGTGCAATTCCACATATGCCCATGGCCTGTGTGAGCAATATATCATTTAGTGACAACTTTTTGTAATTTTTTTTTTTTTTTTTTGTCATTATTCAATCACTTGGGACAAAAAAAATGAATATTCAATGGGCTCAACATGCCTATCAGCAATTTCCTTGGGGTGTCTACTTTCCAAAATGGGGTCATTTGTGGGGGTTTTGTACTGCCCTGCCATTTTAGCACCTCAAGAAACGACATAGGCAGTCATAAATTAAAGGCTGTGTAAATTCCAGAAAATGTACCCTAGATTGTAGGCGCTATAACTTTTGCGCAAACCAATAAATATACACTTATTGACATTTTTTTTACCAAAGACATGTGGCCAAATACATTTTGGCCTAAATGTATGACTAAAATTGAGTTTATTGGATTTTTTTTAGAACAAAAAGTAGAAAATATCATTTTTTTTCAAAATTTTCGGTCTTTTTCCGTGTATAGCGCAAAAAATAAAAACGGCAGAGGTGATCAAATACCATCAAAAGAAAGCTCTATTTGTGGGAAGAAAAGGACGCAAATTTCGTTTGGTTACAGCATTGCATGACCGCGCAATTAGCAGTTAAAGCGACGCAGTGCCAATTTGTAAAAAGTGCTCTGGTCAGGAAGGGGGTAAATCCTTCCGGGGCTGAAGTGGTTAAGCATCTTCTACATTTTTTAAGGTTGAAGCTGACCTGTAGGGTGTAGGAGGCTTCCTTGTTGGGTTATCCAGGAGACCCAGAGGATTCCCCTATCTCAGATTAGACTTGCCTTTCTTTAGGGCCAGTTCACACCATAGAAACGCAGTCCGGATGCGTTCCAGATGCTTTTCTGCATGCAATTTGATGTGTTTTTCGATGCATTCCAGTGCGTTTTTGATGCAGTCCAGTGGTTGAACCACAGCTCCATGTCTGAATGGACACCGGGAGCTGCAGCTTGGGTGCCCCCATAGCAAGCTGCTTGCTGTGGGGGCACACAACAGGAGGGAGAGGCTAGTAGCACAGAAGTGGGATCCAAGAAGAGGAGGCTCCAGGCTGCCCTGTACAAAACCAACTGCACAGAGCAGGTAAGTATAACAAAAATAAGACTTTAGTATCACTTTAAGTCTTCCTCTTCTTTCTGTCTGTTTTTATTGCAAAAATATCTATTCCAGACTAACGCCATGTGTAGCCCATTATTTTTTTCAGCTCATGTTTTTTTCCCACAGCTGTCCTTGCCTTAATCAGCATACCATACTGACTTGCAAGCCTACCATCAGAACTTTTTTTTTGCTGTGTGCTAGATCTTACTGTGAACTAGAGCAGCCTTTTTCAACCAGGGTGTCTTCAGGAGTGCCTTGGCAAAATGCCTAGAAATTGCTCAAAAATTGTATATAAGCCAGTGGGGCGGATCAAGCCTGCCTACTAGTTACATAAAGCCACCAGTTTTTTTTTTTTTTCAATCTCTTTATTAAATTTTCTTTGTGGCATACAAAAAATTAACTGGTGATTAAAATTCTCGCTACTGCTTCATAGGATTCGTACAACAATTTCCCGTCTTGATCCATTTTCCATACACACTCCCTCTCCCGGGTGGGAAATCTGTGTCTTTGAGTGGTATAAATGGAGAACTATATCCCCATTTTTTTTCTTTTTGTGTATCGCGTCCCATATCTCTAGTGCTTTCTGTGTCATCTTATGTGTATTCTCATCTAATTTCCTCAAACGTGCAGGTATCCATATTGTTTTCCCCAGTGAGGCCATACTGATCTTACTTTCCATTTCCACCCATCTTTCATCTTTATTATTTTTTGCCCAGTCTATCACCCGTGAGAGAAGAACCGCATTGTAGTAATTCTACAGTAAGTAATTTGTAAGTAACAGTAGTAATTCGGCTTTTTCCCCTGCCAGATAAACCTAAGGAGTATGGTTTTAAGTGTTTTAAAATATACTTGTGGGAGGGGGATAGTCAGCATCTGAAATTTTATACATGATCTTCGGTAAGATACTCATTTTAAAAATATTGATTCTCCCCAACCATGATACATGTCTAGATGCGATTTTACTTAACCACTTGCTTACTGGGCACTTAAACCCCCCTCCTATCCATACCAATTTTCAGCTTTCAGCGCTGACGCACTTTTTACATCATGTGATCAGCTGTCATTGGATGACAGCTGATCACATGGTAAGGGGACGGGACTGGCCCCTTACTCGGATCGGTGATCATCCAAGTCTCAGTGACTCTGTGATCACAGCGTGCCCTGCAGGGCGCGTGCACAGGAGAGGCCGTCATATGACAGCCTCCCAGAAATTAAGGTCCGCGCTGTGGCCGTCATTCGGCTATAGCGTGGATGTCAAGTGGTTAAATTATAATCTGATATCATTCAATAATGGTATGAAATTTGATTGGTATAGCATCTCTAGTGATGTTGAAATCTTTATGCCCAGTTCTTTATCTCACCAAATAAATGCTAACTCATCTTGGTACGTCTGCTCATCCTGTTTTTGTACATTAATGTTTAAGATCTCAGATTTAGCTGGGTTTATCTTAAAATTAGATATCTCTCCATACTGTTTTAACTCTTTCATTAGGTTAGGAAGGGTAATCTTGGGGTTGATTATAAAGAACAGAATATCGTCGGCATATGCTGTGGGTTTGTGTTCCTCCTCTCCTATTGTTATCCCCCTGATGTTTACATTCTGCCTAAACTTCGCCAATAGCGGTTCCAAAGACAACACAAACAGGGGGGACAAGGGGCACCCCTGTCTGGTCCCACTATGCATCTCAAAAGATCCTGAGGCTGTCCCGTTGACTTTTACCCATGCTGTGGGCTGGTTATATAGCGCTTTTAATCCAGTTCATGGTTCCGAGGTCTAGTCCGATTGCCACCAAAGTATCTTGCATGGAAACCCCAGTCTACCCTGTCGAGCGCTTTTTCAGCGTCTATTGACAGGAGCAGACCGAGGATCCTGGTTTCTTTTATTTTATGTACCACCAGAAGTGTTCTAATTCCGTTACCTCAGCTTTCTCTTCCTGAAATAAACCCTACCTGGCCTGCATGGACTAAGTCATTCATTACTATTTTTATCCTTCCTGCCAGTACCTTCGCAAATAACTTTGTATCAACATTCAACAATGATATGGGTCTGTAATTAGAACAGAGTGAGACATCCTTTCCTTCCTTTGGTATTATAGTTATTGCTGCCTCCAGGGCCTCCTTCCTCATCTCTCATTTGGTTCCTATCCCATTTATATATGAACACAGTTTGGGAATTAAGATGTCTTTTGAACTTTCTATAGTACAGTATCGTCAGCCCATCTGGGCCTGGGCTTTTCCCTGTAGTTGTCTCGTTTAGAATTTTTGTTACCTCTGTTACGGGGTCCTCTAAAGCACTGCTCTTGTCTTCCAAAATTTTATTTAGGCTGATTTCTTTTAAGCATTCCCTAGTTTTTACCTTCCTCTCTCTGATCTGTTGATTCGTTTTGGTTGATTGCATATAACTTCGTATAATACTCCTGGAATGTCCTGGCGATACCTGATGTATTATAAATCGTTGTTCCTATACTGGTTTGTATTTTCTCTATGTAGTTTAGTGTGGTTTTCTTTTTTAATATTCTTGCCAAGGACTTCCCAATCTTGTTTCCCCCAAGGTACCTTTCCCTTTTAATTCTATTAGAGGCCGTTCAGGTCTCCTGCTCAATTACATCTTTTAACTCCTCCCTTTTTCTAATAAGTACCATTCTTATTTCTTCCCTTTTTTTTTATGTTGCTGTTCTAACACAAATATTTCTTTATACAAGACATTCCTTCTCTTAAAGCTGGCTTTTTTTTTCTTTTACGTTCCCATCTCGATCAATATGCCTCTAATGTAAGCCTTATGGGCTTCCCATAAAGTGGCTCCATTTATTTCTAATGTATCATTAATTTTGAAGTAATGCTCTAACTCCAACCTAATCCTTTCTTCCGCCGCTTTATCCTGTAGCAGTTCATTTAATCTCCAGGGTCGTGGCTTGTTTTGATTCCCCTCAGTCATTATTCTTATGGTCACTTGGGCATGATCAGATAATGTTGAGATTTCAATATTCGTATTAATTACTGTCTCAAACAGCCTATGTTCCACCAGGAAGAAATCAATTCTTGAGCACGTCCTGTGCACAGAGGAGTAAAATGTATAGTCCCTGAGTTTAACATGTTGTGTTCTCCAAACATCCATCAGTTGATTCTGATGAAGTTTCTTACTAGTAGCCTCCTCTGTACATTCTCAATCCTCTGTAACCGAGACATACTATCATACCTTGGTACCATACGGAAGTTAAAATCACCACCCATGATGGCTCCTCCTCTCTTAAATTCCATACATTTTTTTTTTTTTTGACGTCTGTTATATATTTTATTGGGTTAGTATTTGGGCAGTAGATATTTGTCAGGGAGTACTCCACCTCATTTATTCTACCCCTCAGAAATAGATATCGCCCTTCCGGGTCGGCCTTTCTATCTTTCAAGGTGAACCTTACTCCTTTGGCAAATCTTATAGCCACTCCCTTTGCTCGTTTCGTGGAGGAATCCCCAAAGAGCCAAAGTGGATAATCTTTTGACATTATTTTAGAGTTGGAGTCATGTGAAAATGTGTCTCTTGTAATAGCACTACATCTGCTTTATGAGACTTAAACTCTATAAGTGTATTGAACCTTTTTATGGGAGAGTTCAGCCCACGTACATTGTATGTCATAAGTTTAAGTGTAGTCATCTTTGTTCACTGTACTCCAGGTCCCCATTTCCCTTTGTCGCCATAGCTCCCAGCCGTTACATCCTGAGTAGCACAGCGGCCCCAGACATTCAATGGTACAACCATTTTTCTTGAATATCCAGGAATATTGTATATTATTCAACTTCAGATGCTCCAACAGGGGTTTAAGTCTTCTTCTTCTTCTGGCCAAGGTCTCAGCTGCTAAGTCTGGTAATATCTTCAGGGTTGACTCTTCATATTTGATTGGCTGTTTTTTTTTTGTTTTTGTTTTTTTTAGGCTCGCCCACATCTGCTCTTTATCCTGAAAGTAATGAAATCTCGCTTATATATCTCTCGGTATTTCTCCTGCTAACACAGCTGGCTTTCTAACCTGGCGGACCCTGTCAAACTTTATTTTCTCTGTCTCTGTTAGGCCCAACATGTGTCCAAATATTTTATCCATTTTTGCTTGTAAATCTTCCCCCTGCAGATCTGGTACTCCCCTAATTCTAAGATTTTTCCTTCGGTTACGATTTTCCTGGTCTTCCAGCTGGTACAATGTGTATCTATGATCTCTCTGTAATCCTGCCATCTGATCTTTTAACTCATTTATTGCCAATGCTTGTGATTCCAGCTGCTCTTCTGTTCCCTCCACCCTTCTTAGGATGTGGTTTAGGTCATCATGGACAGTGGCCATTTCTCCTTTTAATGGATGATTCCAATTTGGCGAACATCTCCACCATTTCTCCTTTAGTTGGCAGTTTTGTTTTTTTTTTGGTTTTTTTTGTCTGGGTTCAACTACCAAATTTTCCTCTTTGTCGACACTTATACTTGTTGATATATCTGTTGTATCTAAGTCCTTAGGTTGTTTTCTCTGACCTTTTTTTTTGTGTTACCTTAGGAAGCTTACTCTTGGCCTCTGTCTGTTTCCCAGGGCCCTCTGTCCCCTCATCCTGTGTCATGTATTTCTTTATAGAGCCTGGACTCACACTCACTTTGGGGGGGTTCGCACTTGCCCCCCTTACAGGTTTCCCCCTCATCCTGTTTTCTTTAATTAGATACAGGTCTGGTGCAGTGATTCTCAGAGGTATCCAATAGGCCCAATGACGTAGACAGTGAGTGGCTGGTTTAATTAGTGTGTGTCCTTGTCCACAGTCCAGGGTTCCCCACCTGATTATTACAGGTTGTTCCCAGTCTCAATTCAGTGGTTCACCGATATACCATCGAACTGAACACGCAAGTCTGCCTTCCTTTCCTCCTCTCATTATACCCCGACTTACCGGGGCTCTGTGTGTTAATCATGCATTCAATTGTAGGATGTCATATTCTGAGATTCTTTCCTAATAACGGTGCCGCACCGTCCCTTCTTTTTAACCGCACGGCCTCTCAGTTTAAACTTTGCATCCACATTTCCTCCATATTCATCATTAATGCATCTGTATTACATCAATGTTCTGTTACACACACGCACGCACACACACGCACACACACACATTTCTTCATTACACCCCCGGGTATACAGTCTGGTTAATAGTCAAACCAACGTTCTACTGCTAGCTTTAAAGAGGGAGTCCTGCAGAAAAAAAACATTTAAAAGTCAGCAGCTATAAATACTGCAGCTGCTGACTTTTAAAATAAGGACACTCACCTGTCCCAGGGTCCAGCGATGTTGGCACCCAAGACCGAATCGTCCCTCGGGTGCTGCCGCTGCCATTCTCTGTAAGGGAATCGGGAAGTGAAGCGCTGCGGCTTCACTTCCCGGTTACCTACTGTGCATGCGTGAGTCGCGCTGCGCTTCCTAACTGGTCCCCGCTGTCTCTGGGACCCGTGTGTGTCCCAGCAGACAGCGCGGTAGGGACGGGAAGAGTGGGTGCAAATACCTGTCTTAGACAGGTATCTGCACCCCCCTCCCCCCCTGAAAGGTGCCAAATGTGACACCGGAGGGGGGGAGGGTTCCGAAAAGCGGAGGTTCCATTTTGTGTAAACCTCCGCTTTAAGAAATATGCCAAAAATGTTCAGCAAGGATGTCCCTATGTCACCGAGATCTAATCAGTCCGACAGTGGTATGAAGGAAAAGCAGAGCCACTCACCCCCTGTTGATTCCGCTCCTCTAGAGTTCCAGGCAGTTCCTCTCAGCAGCTCTTGTCTTTCAATCCAGGGGGCTGACTTGTCCCAGCAGCGCATCTCCTCTCTCTTGCCAAGCCGAGACCAGTGCTGTTTTATGGCCACTTTCCTCCCTGCTACTTCTGCCACTCAAGGACCAGGTAAGCCCCTGGGAGTGCAGCCTTTCAGTGTGTCCGCTGCCTGGACCGCTGCAGGCACTCCAGTGATCTATCCCTCATGTACTCGCCAGAACAGGGTGTACGAGGGGACGGTGAGGGAATCCCTTCCTCACGCACTCATGTTGGGGAAAGTTTGCAGGCTTCAGCGGGTAATCGGCAGCAGCTGCGTCTGTCTAATTCCCACATCAGGCCACTCCCTCAGTCTAAAGAATGAGCCACCAGTTTTGATTGTGCACCATTACAACCTTCCAGCCACCGACATCCTAACAGCCAATTACATCATCGGTTAATGAGGAGTATGTTGGACAATTGCATAACATTTGTTTGCCCCTTTCCTGCCCCTCTCCATCAGCTCTGGGGTCACATTAGCTGAGTGAGGGAGAGAAACTGAGGGAGAAGAAAAACATTGGAATACTAGTCAGTGTGTCATGTGCAAAGGTGTGTTTTGCTTTGGAAGAATGATCACTATTTTACTGTCTCTATATGCAGAAGGTGTTATGTCGTGATTTTAAAAGTTTAGTTTAATGGTGGGAATATGACGTCATTTGATGTCAAGGGGCCTGGCTAAAGCTGTTTTTTGCTCACTGATTGGTAGATGGTTCTTTAAAAAAAAATTTTGTTCTGTATCACACTTTGTCACATGCCTGATGAAGGGGTCCTGCGTGGCTCCAAAACATTGCAATCTGCGGTAACGGTGTGACTGCTGATTAAAGCTTAGGACCCATTCCAGAGATTCTTGGTGTGCCGGTGACATTCTTTTGCTCTGACTTAACACGGTTCCAGATGGTGGTCGCTTCAGCACCCAGTTATATGCACAGCCATTTCTACAGGAATGTGTGTGCTGGGAATAGTGCGTTGGTTGCTTTGGAAGAATAATCTCCTTGAACATTTGGTGTCCTACGTGTGTAGTTGTTGCTGCATTATGTAAAACTATTGGTTTCGGTTTTAAACTTTAGAATGGGGTGCCTCGAGATTGTACAGCATTTTAAAGGGTGCCTTGACTGAAAAAAGGTTAAGGAACCCTGAACTAGAAGAATAGAAGGAGATGATACAACTTGCTGAGTCTACTCTATACTGCACATGAGTTTCGCCCTATCAGCGAGCCTACCCTGACCTCAGGCTGCTATGAAAGTCTTGCCTTCTCTACTAAAATTTCAGCAATGTGTCCTTAACCACTTAAAGACCGAGCCTATTTTTCACACTTGTTTACAAGTTAAAATCTTTTTTTTTTTTTTTTTTTTTTCCCAAACACCCTAGAGAATAAAATGGTTATCGTTGCAATACTTTGTCACACCGTATTTTCTCAGCGGTCTTATAAACACAAATTTTTTTTTTTTTGGGAAAAATACCTTTTTTTAATAAAAAAAAAAAAAAAAATAAGAAAACAGTTAAGTTAGCCCATTATTTTTTTTATATTGTGAAAGCTAATCATACGCTTCAAAATTGCGCTCGCAGAATGGCGACAAACTTTGGCACTTAAAAATTTTGATGTTTAAAAATTTCTACAGGTTACCAGTTTTGAGTTACAGAGGAGGTCTAGTGGTAGAATTATTGCTCTCACTCTAGAGATCACAGCTATCACATGTGTGGTTTGAACACCGTTTTCATATGTGGGCACGACTTGCGTATGCGTTCGCTTCCGTATGCAAACACGGAGGGATGGGCTTCTTCTTTCTTCTTCTTCTTCTTCTTCTTCTTCTTTTTTTTTTTTTTTTTTTTTTTCTTTTTCCAAGGAATGTAAACAACCCTTGTAATAGAAAAAAAGCATGACAGGACCCCCTTTAATGTGAAATCTGGGGTCAAAAATACCTCAGATCTCATATTTTAATGTTCCTGCGGAAGTGACGTTTTGACGTCGCTCCTGTCCTCCAAGGGCACAGAGTCGAGTGGGGGCTATCATTACCTCACTCGACTTCCTGCTCATCAGGGGAAAAAATCAGATAGTCTCCGCCGCTACCAATGGCTCCGGTATATGGCGGGGACGTGGCAGGAGGGGCATCTCTACCGCAGCCAATTAAAAGTGATCTTGCGGCGAATCTGACGCGAAGACCACTTTTATCTCAAAGCGGACCACCCACTGTTGAAAAAAATATCAAGGTTATGGCAGCTATCTGCTGCCATAACATCGGTATTTAATGTCAAAATAGACAGGTACATCCACGGTGGGCCCGTAAGTGGTACTATATACCTTTTTTTTGCCAACTGTGTCCCATTGTGGAGATTTCCCTTCACTTCCTGTCCCATAGCCAAACAGGAAGTGAGAGGAAATCCCTACAAATTAAAGGGTACTCCTTGGGGACCCCCAGGACACCAGAACTGGTGTCTCCATTGAAAGATTTTACCCTCTCTATTACTTTTCTGGGTACAACCCAAAACTTGGGATTTTCTTTTACTTTCAATGGTAAATGGGACATATCGAGAGGGTGGATCTCCTAAACGGAGGTGCAGAAAGCAATAAAAACTGACAGGTGTTCTAATCCTTCTCCCCTCTATTCAAAACTAAAAAAAAAAATGTTGCTTTAGTTAAACATTAAATTCCTATCCTCTAGCTAAAGTTGGCAAGAATTGTGATGGGTGTGCTATCCTTTTTCTGTCTTTAGAGAGAAATCAAGACTCAGAATGATGTCTGTCATGGTGTTGCACTAACATAATCAATCATTTATTGGCTAATCTGCAAGTCTCTATATTTAATACAATAACACAAATCTACCCACAAGCATGTAATGGTGACAGTTCTACTTTAAAGTAATTTTAGTTTTTAGTTTACTTTCACAACTTTAAAAAATGCAGCCAAACGCACAGAAAAATCAAGTATATGAAATGCTTACTAGCAGCACTTTTCTTTTCAAATGATTTTTTAACTCACTTGCAACGTACCTACTAACTTGATAGTCAGCTGGTGCTGCTGGCATCACGTTCATGATTGTGGTGCCCAGCAGCAGTCTCAGGTCTTTTGGCTGTGTACACAAGGGAAGTTTTTACACGTAAATGGTATGCATTAAAAGGAACATTTAATCTTTTGGGAAGATGATTGTTGAAATGAAAGGCCTGATGACAGGATCTCTTTAAAGTCATGGCACTTCATTGTTTTAAGCTGGCTAGTGATGCTTCTCAGTCTAAAATTCTTATTTTTATGAGAGCTGATTTATCTTTTATAACTGCTCTTTTTGTGAGTGTGTACATGTAATAAAAGCATACGTATCTACCTACATCTGATGCTACAAATGGAGCACTGACATTGTATTGGCTTCTTTGTTTCCAGACAGACTACTTTGGCATAGCTGGAACAGTTTACTGTATGCTGTTTGGCAACTACATGAAAGTCCGTGAGGATTGTGGTGCTTGGAAGACAGAAGGAACTTTTAGACGGTAAGTTGGGTTTTATTATTCTTAATAGAGCCATAGAAAAGTGACGGCAGAAAAAAGACCAAGTGGTCCAAGTCTGCCCATATTTTTTTTTTGTTAGTTTTTCCTTTCTCAGTATAGATCTATGTTTTTGTCCCAAGCATGTTTGAAACAACTTACTGTTGACCAACTCGCTATCTTTGCTGGAAGTCTATGCCAAACATCCACTACCCTTTCAGTAAAATAAAACTTTCTAAGATAAGTTTTGAACTTTACTCTTTCTAGTTTGAGGTTATATCAAAATCCTGCCCTCTTAAACCTCAATCATCCCCTTGATGTATTTAAAGGTTTCAATCATCTCTCCTCTTTCTTTCCTCCAGACTGTACATATTACGTTTCTGAAGTCTATCCTGATATATTTTATCCCTCAGACCTTTCACTATTTTTTGTTATCAGTCTCTGGACTTGTTTTATCTTATCAACATCTTTGTGTGAGGTCTCCAGAACTGGACACAATATTCTAAATGAGGTCGCACTAAAGATCTATATTGGGGAATCAGAACCTCCCTCCTCCTGCTGGTGATGCATCCTAGAATTCTATTTGCTTTTCTCCCTGCCTGGTCACACTGTTTTCCGATTTTGAAATTATCTGAAATAAGTACCCCCAAATATTTTTTCCTCTGTAGCGCTGGCCAAAACTGTACCCCCAATACTGTGCTCTCTCAAGGGATTATTTTCCCTAGGTGCATTATTTTACATTTAGAAATATTGATTGTCTGTTAAAACTTATTTTCATTAAGAATCATTGGAAAAAAAACATTGAACTGCAGTTTCCACTGCTTTGACCAATCTTCCAGCAATGCCAAAGCAAGTTCCTTGTTACAGACACCTCCAGGGATATCAACCCTTTTACACACCTTTGTACCATCAGCAAAAAGTCATACCTTACCCAACAAAACTTTAGTTATATCACTTACATATATATTAAATAGAACAGGACTTAGTACAGAGCCTTGTGGAACACCAATAGTGAGTGGACCCCATTTACAATCTCACTCTGGTATCTTTCTTTTAGCCAACTACATATTCACTGAACCACCCAAGGGGTTAAGTCCTAGCTTGTACAACTTTGGTATTAGATTGTCATGTGGAACTGTATTCAATGCCTTCCTGAAATCAAGATATGCTATGTCCACAGCACCACCCTGGTCCAAAACATTGGTAATCTAGTAAAGAAATTCAATTTGACATGATCTGCCTTGGGTCCAGCAAGTTGTGTTTTTAAGTGATCAATGATCCTTCGTTTCAGGAGTGATTCCATTCACTTGTGTGATTAACCCCTGCTCTCCTTGTTCACATCAAATACTCTGCACCTTAACTGTGATGGTGCCCCCATTATGTGTGGATCAATGTTATAAACTGAAAAATATATACAGTATATAAAGACTGTGCATGTAGAACAGTTATGGTTGCTGCTAGGGGTGCAACGGATCGTTGCCGATCCGTGATCCGTACGGATCACCCTCCGCGGATCGGCACACCCGCGATCCGCGGAGCACTTTTCGGCCTCAGCCATAGGAAAGGCCGCGGCTTCGGCCTAGCTCCGGAGCCGGCGGCCATCTTAGTACACCCGGAAGCGGCCGCTGTCTCGACAGGAAGTGACGTTTCGTCGCCATCTTGCTACACCCCACACTCCTGCACAGTACAAGAATGATAGAGTGAGAAGGGGGCAAGCGGACATCTTGTTACACCCACCGGAGTTTTAGATTTAAAAGCCATTTTCAACACAAAACTGAGCTTATATGCACAAATACTGTATTTATGCATATAAGCTCGGTTTTGTGTTGAAAATAGCTTTCAAATCTAAAACTCTGGTGGGTGTAAAAAGATTTGTGCGGTTTTTTTTTTTGGTTTTTTTTTGGTTTTTGTTTTTTTTTTTTGCTGATCCGAAAATTATCCGATCCGTGACTCTGATCCGAGGATCGATCCGATCCGTGAGATTTTTGATCCGTTGCACCCCTAGTTGCTGCATGCACACAATTTATGCCAATTCATATAAGTATTAGATCGAGATAAGTGCAGCGCTACCACCTAATGATACCATAAACCATACAAAACGCCAATATACCAAATACAATATGAAATAATGTATAAATAATCATGCAAGATATCATTATATTAAATCATATAAGAATAAAGTGACACTCCGTCTTTAATGTGCAGTTATTATTGAAGAATAAAATATATCCAGTGCTTTTGTGACCACTTCCCGTCACCTCTGTGTTCCCACTTTAAAGGAATTGTAAACCCCCGTTTTTTCACCTTAATGCATTAAGGTGAAAAACCTTTTGTGCTGCAGCTGCCCCCCCCAGAGCCCCCTTTTTTTTCTTACCTGAACCCGATCGTTCCAGTGACAAGCACAGCCGCTGTCTGGGGTCCTCATTGGATAGATTGATAGCAGCAGGAGCCATTGGCTCCCACTGCTGTCAATCAAATCCAGTGACCCAGGGGCAGGGCTGAGTCCTGCTGTCTGTATCAATGGACACAGCAGTAGGACTCGGAGCAAGCCCGCACGAGTGCCCCATGGAATGCGGCTCTCCGTGGGGGCACTTGATGAAGAGGAGGAGCCAGGAATGTTGCTGGGGGCCCCCAGAAGAGGAGGAACAGGGCCACTTTGTGCAAAACCCTTGCACAGAGCAGGTAAATATGACATGTTTGTAATTTTTCTAACAAACCTTTGCAATCCCTTTAATGATATGTTACAGTGCCTGTGTAATTATATCCAACTTTTGATCTGTTATCCAGTAAAGAACATCCTGTAGTATGGCCTCCCTTTCACTAGGGTGCTTGTATCCTGTTGGATGTACTTCATGGAGGGCAAGTGTGCTGGTCCTTTTAAGAGCACCTTACCTGCAATGTTGGTTACACCTATGCCATGTGGGAATGAAGAGGATGCTCCCAATAGTGTAAAACCATATATAACCAATTTATATAAAATTATGCTTATTTATAAAATTAAAATTCCACAGCATTCATTAAAACCTTATTCTTCCTGGTATGAAGTAGCTTCCGGCCCAGGATCCCTCAGGCTCTACCCTATGCATTACAACACACACCACGGGACTTCATTAGGAACTATTAACTTCAATTTCATTCTTAATTCCGTTAACTTGACTACAACCGATGTTAAATTCACTGGCCTGTAATTGCCAACTTCGACCTTGCTGTTCTTCTTGTTGATAGGTACAATATTAGCTGTCTGCCAGTCATGTGGAACTTCTCCTGTTAGAAGAGATTGATTAAAAAGATCCTTTAATGGTCCAACAACTATACCTTAAAGTTCTCTTAGAACTCCGGGATGAATGCCATCAGGGCCCATTGCTTTATTAATCTTTAACCGAGCCGGTTCCTCTGCTACCTAAAAATGAACTGCCATTACTAGAACCAATATAATTTCCCCACTTGTTATTGAATGTACAATATATTTCTGAAAAGGCTGAACAGAAGTAATTGCTTAAATGATTTGCTATACCCAGGCTTCCCTCAACATAAGTGTTGTGTGCAGTTTTAATCTTAGTAATCCCATTGTATTTTTTTTCCTAATGTATCTATTAAAGCGGGGGTCCACCTATCTATCTTTTTTTTTTTTTTTTTTTTTTTTTTTTGAGTTCATTCACAAACTTTTCTTCTCAGCATTACATACTCACATATTGTGTGTAATATGTCCGCCTGTGTCAGATTTCGTCGGAAAGAATGACTTATATTATTCACTGCAGGCGGTTTCCATCTTCATTGTGGGCATTTGAAGCCCACAAGCATTTATTTCCTGGATGCGGTGAATGCTGTGCTCCCAGCATTCACCGCTCGTTCCCGCACATGCTCAGTGGCATCCTGGGAAGCCTGAGACTAGCTCCCAGGAGACTGTGCGGAGTCTGGTAGAGGCTAGAAACACGCCTACTCCCACGGGAGGAGAACCAGGATGTGCAAAGAAGAATAGAAAAATAAAAGGTAATTACTGCGATTTAAATTTTTTTAAACGGCATGTCAGCATCTAGGCAAGGAAGAGAATACATACAGATATTGTTCAAAATTTGGGTGGAACCCCGCTTTTAAGGTTTTCTCTCCATTAGCAATTTCCTCCCTTTTCTGTGCTTTGGCAGCCCTGACAATGTGTTTGGCCTCCTTTTTTGTCTATTTTTATACTCCCATCAGCTACACCTCCCGTTTCCTTGAATCTCCTATATGCTGTTTTTTTTGTTTTTTTTTTCCTTTGCTATCCTACTTACCTCTTTAGTGAACCATACTGGTTAATAAGTGTGTGTGTGTGTGTGTGTGTGTGTGTGTGTGTGTGTGTGTGTGTGTGTGTGTGTGTGTGTGTGTGTTTTTGTTGTATATCTAACTTGAAATTTTCTTTTCTTTTTTTTTTTGTTTAGATTGCCAAATGGGGAGTTGTGGGTAGAATTTTTCCATACCTTGTTGACTATCCCTGACTGTCACAGCCCATCGCCTCTCCAAGCCCTGCGAGAGAAACTCACAAGGACTTACCAGATGATGTATACAAACAAAGTAAAATCCCTGCGCAACAGACTTGTCATCCTACTTCTGGAAAACAAGCCTACGAGGAAATAAATGTTTCAGCTACTGCTATGTAGTTCTTCATCTACAAACTGTGTATTCTCCCTCCTGACTTTAAAATGAGCACACTGCCAAGCTGCTGCAATGACTTTGCTTCTATCACAACGTTGAAGACTTTTTTTTTTTTAAGCTAGAGACCTGTATAAATGTTGCAAATAACATCATAGCAATGTATGTTTTAAATTCATCATAAATGGGCACCAGTTCTGTTGAATGTGATTTAAATGTGGTTTTAAGTAATTATATATGGCGTTCACAAAAATATTATACAGGTCTGTCTTGCTGCATACTGTTACTATGTACATAGTGCCTTTTACCTTGCCTCCTCAAATTCTCCAGAGCTTTGGTTTGTGTGACTTGTATAAATGTATAATACAATGCTATTACTTTGTCTGGGAACTGGTAGAAATTTCGTATAGCTGAAGTGACTGCCCATTGTGGTGATAGGACTTGCTTCTCCAATCAGAACTATAAATCATACAGTGAGATAATCTATTTTAATTTACTCACTATTTTTTAAAATGTACAGAAACCCTTAACATCAATGGCTGTTGTTTGTTCCTTTCTGGTCTGTTAAATATACCATTGAGTGCTTTCGTTACATCTGTTTAAAAAAAAAAAACAAACAAAAAACCCTCTTTATCCTGCCAGTGTTTTCAAGCAGGTTTGTCAGCGCCTGCCCAGTTCTCTCAAGTACAGAACACCCTCCTTCTAAGTGTTACGAAGTCCTAACTTAGGGTAACAGCACTGCTCCTCCATAGATGCACTACAGTGAGTAAGTGCTGTCGCTCTAGGAAAGGAAGTGTGTGCTGGCATAATCACAAGGTGAAAATGGGGGGGGCTTTTATAAAAAAAAAAAAAAGTAGCTTCTAGTGGTTTTGTATTTATTTTAATCAGGACTAAAAATAAAATTGTACAAAATTATTTTAGTTGGATAAATAAGCATACTAGAACTTGTCTTTTCATATACATGAAAGATTTTGTTTTCAGTTCCTTTTTGTATTTTCCAGATTGTTCTTGTGACTTTGTTTAAAGTAGGCTCACTTCCTCTCCCCTGCCATCTTTTAGGACAATTTTTTTTTTTTTGGAAAACATAGGAACAATGCTTCTGCTGTGCTTTCTGTATCCAGTTTTGTAGGCTTACCTGGTGCCGGACAAAGTTAGCAATATGCTCCTGATCAGACCCCCTCCTTTTACATTTAGGATAAGTTCACCTTTGGGAAAATGTTACATGTTCCACCTGTCTTTAGGGTTGAACATGTTAATGCGTCCCCCCCCCCCCCCCGCCGCACTAGTGTAAGCAAACCCTAACTGAGAAATTAAATTGTCAAGATTAAAGAGGTTGTAACCATAAAACAAAAAAAAAAAATCCTATTCCCTTATAGCAGGTTAAACCGCACATAGTGCTTGTGCTATCTAATCCATCCCCTTCGATGCTGTTTAAAAAAAAAAAAAACACCCCGGGTTGATACTGTCTGTTCTTGTGTCACTCTATGTAACCTGACCATGGTAAATCATGGCTGCTGATCCATAACACAGTGGTCAGGTTACATGCCTCAGTCATCCTGCTGCTCTCAACACCCCCCCACCCCCCCACCCCCCCCCCCGCCTGCCTGTCATATCCTGTATGTGAGCGATCTCTTCCCCTCCTGTTGCTATTAGTAGCTGGCAGTAAACTCAAAAGATTACAGCCAGCCCCCTCTGTTCCACTAAGCTATACTACACTATGTACATTTTTGTAGAAAATTTATGCCTCTAAATACCTTCTTTTAGATCACTTCTGTTTGGTCATGTGACCTCTGGCTGCTCTCCTCCCCCGATCTAAGGGCTACAGCCAGAGGGGCTGAGCAGCCAGCACGGAGAGCTGCCAGAGGTCACGTGACCTAACATATTATCTGAAATAAGGTATTTAGAGGAATCATTTTATACATACAGTATCTCACAAAAGTGAGTACACCCTCACAGTTTTGTAAATATTTTATTTATATCTTTTCATGTGACAGCACTGAAGAAATGACACTTTGCTATTATGAAAAGTAATGAGTGTACAGCTTGTATAATCATGTAAATTTGCTGTCCCCTCAAAATAACTCAAACACAGCTATTAATGTCTAAACCGCTGGCAACAAAAGTGAGTACACTCCTAAGTGAAAATGTCCAAATTTGGCCCAATTAGCCATTTTCCCCTCCCTGGTATCATGTGACTCGTTAGTGTTACAAGGTCTCAGGGGTGAATGGGGAGCAGTTGTGTTAAATTTGGTGTTGGCGCTCTCACTCTCTCATACTGGTCACTGGAAGTTCAACATGGCCCTGCACGGCAAAGAGCTCTCTGAGGATCTGAAAAAAAGAATTGTTGCTCTACATAAAGATGGCTTAGGCCCTAGGCTAAAAGAAGATTGCTAAGATCCTAAAACTGAGCTGCAGCATGGTAGCTAAGACCATACAGTTGAAAAAAAAAATCCAAATAAATGTGTACTACCACAGGGTGACACTGTGGGTACACCGATAACAGTCTGCCAACGTCCCTGTAATAGGCATATGAATACTAAAAGAAACTATGAAGTGGACTTTAGAGGCACACACGTAAACTGTCTAAAAATTGTATGGTTGGTTTATTGGATACAAAAATTCTTATAGTACAAACAATAAGTACAGATAAAGGAATATAAAATTCTATGAGATTAATATTGTATACCCCACACATAACCTTAACACCACTTCATACGATACATAGAAATAGTGGTGAAATCAAAATTCCCGTAATAGTATTTCGGTTGAGGGTGTAGATAAGCAGGCTTGTGGTTCAGGATGTAGGTCCGGATATACACGATCCTTTAATTGCTCGGCATGTTGTGTGTAAGAGTACGCTTCTTCAGGAGAATAAGGGTTCCTGTGATAGTCAGACGCAGGACACAGAAAGTCAAAGTTAGCCAACAAGCACAGCTTTCAGAGTCCATCCAGAGACCACAAGTTAAATAGCAGCACAGCACTGGAAGAGTATAGATACTGGTTGGTAACCCTGTATTAATGTGGTTCAGTGGTCGGTCTGTTTTTTCCTCATGACTACACAAACAAATAGCTCAGGGAGGTAAACACCTCAAGAGTAAAAAAAAGGCAGGCCCTAGAAGGGATGTGCATAGCTTAATAGCCCATCAGCGTCTGACTATCGTATGAATTCCTTATGCTCCTGAGGAAGCGTACTCTTATGCGCAACATGTCGAGCAATTAAAAGATCATGTTTACCTGGACCTACATCCTGACCCACAAGCCTGCTTATCTACACCGTCAACAGAAATACTATTACTGGAATTTTGATTTCCATTTTGTTGGTTTCACCACTATTTCTATGTATCGTATGAAGTGGTGTTAAGGTTATGTGCGGGGTATACAATATTAATCTCATAGAATTTTATGTGCCTTTATCTGTACCTATTGTTTGTACGATATGAATTTTTGTATCCAATAAACCAACCATACCATTTTTAGACAGTTTACGTGTGTGCCTCTAAAGTCCACATCATAGTTTTTTTTAGTATTCATAAGACCATACAGTGTTTTAGCAGGACAGGTTCCACTCAGAACAGGCCTCGCCATGGTCGACCAAAGAAGTTGAGTACATGTGCTCAGCGTCATATCTAGAGGTTGTCTTTGGGAAATAGATGTATGAGTGCTGCCAGCATTGCTGCAGAGGTTGAAGGGGGGCGGGTCAGCCTGTCAGTGTTCAGACCATACGCCGCACACTGCATCAAATTGGTCTCCATGGTTGTTGTTCCAGAAGGAAGCTCCTTCTAAAGATAATGCACAAGAGCCTGCAAACAGACTAAGGACATGGATTACTGGAACCATGTCCTGTGGTCTCATGAGACCAAAATAAATGTATTTGGTTCCGATGGTGTCAAGCGTGTGTGGTGGCAACCAGGTGAGGAGTACAAAGACAAGTGTGTCTTGCCTACTGTCTAGCATTAAAAGAATGAGGGAGTGGGGGTGTGAGGACAATTGATGCTACTGACCTACTCACGTCCACGCCTGAAAAGTGGTTATTGGACTATCTCGGTACTTGATAATAAAAAAAATATATACAGTTTAATGCATATAATACATAAATATACAACCAGTGTGTAATAAAAACAGCAGTTAGTATACACCACAATTAAATTACTAACGGGTTCCCCCCGTGAAGTTTCTGTTGGAGAGGGGTATACATAGGATTCCTCAACTGGTTTCGCGTTAAAGAACCGCTTCTTTAGGAGGAGTGGTCTAAAAAACAATTGATATATTTACAATAACGTAAACAATGCAGCAAACATTAAGACAAAATATTACATTCAATAGTATAAGGGGAGAAGACCAGCTCACCAACTCAAACGGACCAGTGGAACAGCAGGACCCAAACAATTCACACACCCCCCCCCCCCCTGGCGGGCACGGGGGATTGTAATAACAGAATCTGGTTAAAGGATAATAAATATTACGAGTTTGGAAACGACATGTTTTGAGGTGCACACCCAGGTGTGATAGGGTAGTGAGTGGATAAAGGAATAACGTGGAGGTGGATACGTGTGAGGGGGAAGGGACAAGGGGGGGAGGGGTTTGTGGGGAAAGGGGAGGAGGGAAGGGGAAAGAAGGGGTGGAAAGAGGGAGAAGGAAGAAGGGGGGGGGTGGGAATGGGGGGAGGGAGAAGAGAGGATATGCGGAAAGGAAAGAGAAAAAGGGGGGGGGATGGGGAAGAAAGGAGGAGGGGAAGGGAGGGCTGGAAAGAGGGAGGAAAGGAAAGGGGGGAAGGAAGGAGTGGTGGAAAAAGGGGGAAAGGATTGAAATAATGGAGAAGGGGAAGGGACCAGGAAAACAGGGGAGGGGGTGCCACACAGGTAGCCACAAAACATCCTATCCATAAATAAATATATAAATTGGTATATAGTTTTTGAAAAGATAACTCACCAGGTTCTTAAGCTGGCCACCAAAAATGCATGAACTGAAGGTACCAGAACACGGTGTGTGATAATAACTATCGATTAGGGGTGACTCCCAGAATCAAACAATTGCCACTTAATGTCTAGGGATACAGCGAAACAGCTGACACTTGATGTGTGAAATCCCAGAGTGACACTGTAATCTGTAAGGTACAATAATAGTTTAAGTCAGGACACTGAAGGTATGGGCCAGGGAGGGGAACGAGACAGGAAGGGGGTGAGGACAGCAGCAGGGGCTGTGGGGAGCGGAGAAAACACCTCCCGAACCACTCTCAAAGCATACCTACCTTCAGAAATGACATGCACCGTGACAGCTCAGCAAGAAGAGTCTGTTAGTGCTCACACAGTGGTCCGGCATAGACCACTGTATGAGCTCCCCAACGCTGCCGGCTTCAGATAAAGCCGCCGTGAGCGGTGTCTGACGTCACAGGGTCTGTTTACCCGCACTCCCTCATTCTTTCAATTCTAGTCTGGATGATGGTACTTGTACCTATTGGATACTAGTTTTCAATCTGAGGCCATACTCATTAATTACTCTCTACTGTCTAGCATGGTGGTGGGAGTGTCATGATCTGGGGCTGCATGTGTGCTGCTGACACTGGGGAGCTACAGTTCATTGAGGGAACCATGAATGCCAACATGTACTGTGACATACTGAAGCAGAGCATGAGCCCTCCCTTAGGAGACTGGGCCGCAGGGCAGTATTCCAACATGATAACGACCAGAAACACACCTCCAAGACAACCACTGCCTTGCTAAAGAAGCTGAGGGTAAAGGTGATGGACTGGCCAAGCATGTCTCCAGACCTAAACCCTATTGAGCATCTGTGGGGCATCCTCAAATGGAAGTTGGAGGAGCGCAAGGTCTCTAACATCCACCAGCTCCGTGATGTTGTCATGGAGGAGTGGAAGAGGACTCCAGTGGCAACCAGTGAAGCTCTGGTCCATGCCCAAGAGGGTTAAGGCAGTGCTGGAAAATAATGGTGGCCACACAAAATATTGCCAGCGGTTTAGACATTTATGGCTGTGTTGAGTTATTTTGAAGGGACAGCACATTTACACTGTTATACAAGCTGTACACTCACTACTTTGCATTGTAACAAAGTGTCATATCTTCAGTGTTGTCACAGGAAAAGATGTAATAAAATATTTACAAAATATGAGGGGTGTACTCGCTTTTGTGAGATACTGTACATGTACACTGTGTAGTATAGGTTAGTAGAACAGAGTGCCTGGCAGTAATCTTTCCTTGATTTTACAACAACTTTAACCATAATTACACTGAAAGTAATTAACTGTATATTGACAACATTATTCAGCCATCAATTTCCCCTCTATTGTGAGGGCCCCTTCAGCTGCCACCAGCCCCTGTAATATGCAGCCCCCTCATATTCACAAACCATTAGACCCTCCCCCAAGAAGCTCCCCTAAACTTATCCAGCACAATTAGACCTCTCCCCAATAAAGCCCACTGGCATTCAGCATAGCATCTCCTTAGCAGAGATATTTACATGGACCACCAAAGTAAAGGGCATTTACACCGTCCACCAATTTGCCTGTTTTATTAGTGGTCAGTGTAAGGCCCTTTTCACACTGGTGCGACTGGTCCTGTGACTCGGGACTGCAAAGTAGCATGACAAGTCATACCACATGATTTCCAATGAGGTGAGTATTGAGAGGCATGTGGGGAGAGCAGCACACAGGTTTTTTACCTTCATGCATAAAAGGTAAAAAAAAAAAAAAACCTTGTCTTTACAACCGCTTAAAGTAGCTTGATTGGGATAAGCTAACTCAAACTATTTCTATTAGTAACAACTGTTGCTGCTGTGTGTGTGGCAATATACTGTCGTAACATCAGCTACATTCAGTGAGCGGTGCTGTGTTCTAAAGCAGTACGGGCAACTTCCTGACTGCTGCTGAAACTAAATCAAGTTGGCCTGAATGCTTCCTCACCATTCAGAAGTCTTGTATTTCTATCATTGCATACAAGGTTTCCTCTGATTGGCTGTGGAGAGGCAGGCAGATAATGTCATGATTTCCACCTTGGCCAATCCAAGGAAGCCTTGTATTCATTGACAAAAATACAAGGCTTCTCCCAAATGGCAAAGAAGACCGATTTGCTTAAGTTCCAGCAGCATATAGAAAATCACCTGTACTACTTCTGGAAACACAGTGCTGCTTACTGTAAGTAACTGATGCTACCACAGTATAGTACAGCTGCATCAGTTAGTAATGGAAAATGTTTGCTTAGGCCAGCTTGGCTCTAACAAACTATTTAACGTCAAAGTAAACCTGGAATTCTACTTTAATGATCAGTGTAAATTTTCCTATTATGTTGAAGTCATTATTTGTCCGGCCCATTACTAGTTGGCATAATGCTTTCATTTACTTGGTGTTGTGGGGCATAAGGCTCCTGTTCCACTGGTGATCAATAATGTGCCCCCAATCGTTGTCGTGCAGTGGGAGAAGGCTTTTTTTTTTTTTTTTTTTTTTTATATACACATGAGCCCCTCTAGCCTGATACTGCATAAAGATCTGGAATGTGGGCCAAGGTAATTTAATTTCACTGAAAGTACCCTGTCCATCAGTCACTGAGATTCTGGGAGCACATTACTAGCAGGATCAGCCCTTACCTGTAATGAAAACAAACTCTTTTGCGCTCAGGGGTGAAATACGGTAACTAATGAGTATGCCCTCTTGTCCTACCTGTGAGGGACCTCAGAGGCCCCTGTGCACAAGTATGAGCTTTGCAGCTGAAATGCCTCCCACTGGGTGTACCATGAATTATGGTGGCTCTTTTACAATTCTGCATAAATACATTTGTGATACATCACAATATACAGCAACAGTAGGATTTGTTTGTACCATTTATCATTCAAATAATTTATTCAGTAAGGTGACTTTATCTAGGGTGAGATAATTCCATCAGCCTGCTGCAGGCAGGAGGGAGTATTTTTTCAGTCTTTTTTTTTTTTTTTTCCTTCCCAACCATGAGACTGCAGGTCACAAGGTTGATTTTTTTGCTATGCCCTTCCAGGACGTAAAAGCTGATTTTAGACGGTGCCATCCTTTTGTAGAGTAAAGGAATAGGAAGGGACTGGTATTGTTATTGCTGTAAGAGGTGATACATCCTTGTAAGCTTTACATCTACACATTACAAATTTAAAAACCTTCCTCTAGCACTGTAGAGAGTGCAAACCCCTATCCAGTAAAGCAGGGGTGGCCAACATTTTGAAGAGCCACGGCCACCTAAGCAACTTGGTAACTGGAAAAGCAAACAGGAGGACCAGATCGTGTGAAATGGGCCTAAGACTGCTTTCACACTGATGCGCTGTGGTTTACACGCGCTGTGTGCGCAATGGTTTTTCAAATGCAAAAATTACTCTTTCTCCCTCACCTTCCAGGATGGCACACCTGAGAGATGAGAGGCTCCCTACCTACAGGAAACATAATCACTTTAGCAGCTGTTACAAGTCCACACCCTTCCGCATGGTTCTCAGTATTGATTGTGTTTCTCCCTACACAGTGGAATGTTTGTTATTTTCCTAACCAGATGACCGTGGAGGGTCGGATCCTTCTCTCCTCCTTGGACAGGAAGAGAGAATCCTTGGACGAGAAGGTGGTCCTCACTCCTGAGGTGAGGGTGTCTCTGGACTGGTGGTTGGACCCAAGCAACCTGCTGGGAGGCAGACCTTGGGCCCAATGGAACCTGGTAAAAGTTACGACAGATGCGAGCACCTGGGGGTCGGGGGGCCCACCTAGGAAAAGCCAAGGGGCCTGGGACAGTACAGTGACCGGGATCTCATCCAATCTGAGAGAAATAAGGGAGGTTCAGGTAAACTCCGACAATGTCACAGCGGTGGCGCACCTGAATCACCAAGGAGGGACCAGATCAGATACCCTCCTGGACCTTGCCAAAAAACATCTTGGGCTGGGCCGAAAGAAGGGTCGTTTGCTGCAGTTCACATAAAAGGCGCAAGCAACCATGAAGCAGACTTTCTCACCATCCAATCAGGCAAGGAGAGTGGGAGCTGAACCAGAGGGTATTTTAGGTGTTAATACAGCGCTTTGGCCATCTAGAGATGGACCTTTTTTACCAAAGGCAAGAACAAGAAGGTAAAATGGTTCTTCTCTCTCGTGTGAAAGAGAGTCTGAGGGTCTGGATGCCTTGGCTCAGGTTTAGCAGTTTAAGCTGGCATATGCCTTTCTTCCTCTGGCCCTAATCCCATGAGTCCTGCAGAAGCTCAGCCGGTCGTCTGGCCACCTTCTCCCGATAGTGACGTGGTGGCCAAGGAGGCCGTGGTTCTTGACCCTGAAGGTTGTCAGTGGCACTCCCCTGGAGACTGCCGATCCAGCCAGATCTTCTGTCCCAGGGCCTAGTGCTACACCCCAGATCGGAATTCTTCCAGTTCACATCGTGGCTTCTGAGTGCCAGATCCTTAGACTAAAAGGCTGCTTTGATCGGGTTATAGACACCCTCCCTCTAAGTAGAAAGCCAGTAATGAGAAAAATGTACTCTTGGAAAACCTTTTGTTCATGGTGCAAGTAGAAATAGGTTTCTTCTACCTCTGTTCTTGTGGTTCTAGAATCCCTTCTGGATGGGGGTAAATAAAGGGGTAGTGGTTAGCACCCTTCGAGAGCAGATTGCAACACATTCAGTTTTTCTAGAGGCCAGGTTGGCGAAAGATCCTTTAGTTAAAGAGAAAGTAAACCCTGATGGGTTTTACTTCCTCTTTTTTCCCTTGCAAAGTAAAAGCATAATGGGCTAGTATGCATCGCATATTAGCCCATCATGTGGCGCTTACCTGCAAAGGAAGCCTGCGATGTCCCCGATGGTGGCCGCATCCATCTTTGCCCCTCTTCCTTCCGAGGCCGCAGACTCCGGCTCTGACTGGCCGGAGTAGCGTGAAGTCACTCTCGAGCTGTCAGTCACAGCAGTTGCTAGTGAAGAAATGGCATGGAGGTCTGTTTCTTCACATTGCATGCACTGATGACGTCGGCGCAAGCGTATATGGTAAATATCTCCTAAACCATGCAGGTTTTGGAGATATTTACAGTACCTACAGGTAAGCCTTATTATATGCTTACCTGTAGGTAAAAGTGGGGTTTACAACCACTTTAAAGGATTTCTGGTGGTTAGGGATAGAGTTACCTCAGTCACAAAAGACAGGTTCCCGCTGTGGGATTTGACTAAGGTGCTAGAGGCCTTATCGAAGCACCCATTTGAACCAACAGAAGACATTCACCTTAAGTTTCTTCCATTTAAAAATGTCCTTTTTGTTAGCTATCACTACGGCTAGAAGAGTAGGGGACCTACAAAGTTTATCTATAAAAGAACTTTTTGTTGATCCTGCCAGGCAGGATTATTCTCAGGCCAGATCTGCTTTATTTGCCCAAGGTAGCTTCCTCATTTCATAGAGCACAGGAGATTACCTTACTATCATTTTGCAATAATCCCAAAAATAACAAAGAAAGTAAGTTTCACTGTTTACACTTACTGAGGGGTAAAGAATTTAGGAGATCTAATCATTTTTTAATCCTCTATTCTGTACTAAGGAAGGGACTACACGTGTCTATAGCTTCAGTCTCCAGCTGGATTAGACAGGCTATTGTTCTAGCATATGCAAACTCAGGGGTACCAGCACCAGCTAAAATGGTAGCACACTCAACTAGAGTTCTGGCAACACCCTGGTCAAAGAAGGCAGGGGCCTCTTGGGAGCAGATTCGCAACACAGCCACCTGGTCCAGCCAAGATACTTTCTTGAAGGACTACAGAGTTGTCTACTAAGACTAAAACTACTGAGACTACTGTCTCAGCAAGATCTAGCCTTTGGACAGAAGGTTCTTCAGGCAGTGGTAGGCCTGTAGTAACTTTTTTATCCTTTCAGGTGTGCAGTCCTGGAAGGTGAGGGAGAAAATCCTAAGTTAGACTTTATGGGCAACAGTTCTACAAACCTTCCAGGACGGCAGGCCTACTTCCCACCCATAGGAGGAGGAAAATGTGTTGAATGGTAGGTGGTGAGTACCTATGCGAGATCATTTCCCTTGTGAACCATCTCTCGGGTGTGCGTCCTGGAAGGTTTGTAGAAATACTGTAGCCGGTAAATCTAATGTGGGATTTTTTTGAATAGTTGATAAATGCACAAAACACAATATAGTACCCAATTGTTTGATATCTATTTACTCAGCGTATATTTTACCAAACATGTTGCGCTTTAAAATTGTGCACACTCGTACAACGACGACAAACTACGTAAATCTTATTATCCATAGCCAGCATTTTAAAAGCCTTTACCAGTTACCACTTTAGATGTACACAGGAGGTCTGATGCTAGAATTACTGCCCTCGATCTGACAATCATGGTGATACCTCACGTGTGGTGCAATCGCTAATTAGCCACTAAGATTGCTTTTACAAGAAAGCGGGCCACCAGCTTTCTTTAGGTATAACCACCTAAAGTCCAGTGGTGTACGGTCAAGTGGTTGCAGTATTATACGTACTTTAATAGGTCAACTGTCTAATGAAAATGTAGGTTATTTTTAAAATAACATTTGTAAATGATTTTATTTGGGACAGAAAATTGGTTTAAAACCGTACACAAATATGTGCTCTCGGCTTGAAGGGGTTGTACCCTGTTACTGCAGGCATCACCCCGATACTGTTTTGTTAGAGCCAGCGGTTGGCTTTCTTGGGGTAAAAACCAATGTGGCTGAAAGCCGCTCAGCTGTTATTCTAAGGAGCAGGACCTCCCCCCCCCCCCCCCCCCCACGGCTCTCCCGTCCCACCGGGAGAGCGACCAGCCGACATGTCCGCTGACTGGCCGAAGACTCGAACGAAGATGGAATCGGCTTCGATCGGGTCTCAGATCTAGTAACCCGGAAGCGATGTCATGGCATCGCTTCCAGTTTACTCGGCTGCCAATGGCGCAGATTTTAAAAAAATCCCTAGTATTCCAAAATGCAGATTTTGGCGTTTTGAATACTTTTAAGTACAAAGGAGGAATTTGGGGTCTTATAGACCCCTGATCCCTCCATTAAGGGATCAGGGGTCTATATTGGAAATTTTAATTTGTTTAGGTACTGACATTATATATCATCTTGAAAGAACATTTAAAAAATAAAAGTGTTATAATTTCACTAGTCATGACTTGAACATCAGTAGGTTGTGAGAATGAATGCCCAGCCAGCAGTAAACAGCCAATATTTAATCATTACAAGGCAACTGCTTAGGGAGCAGTTTCATTCTAAATAGATTTTTTTCTGGAAAAAAATACTGTAACAATGCTTAAAGCGAAGTTTCGCGAAAAAAAAAAAAAATTTAGATGTCAGCAGCTGCAAATACTGCAGCTGCTGACTTTTAAAATAAGGACACTTACTTACCTGTCCCGGGGTCCAGTGATGTCGGCACCCGAGGCCGTCCCTCGATCCTCGGGTGCTGCCGCCGCCATTCTCACTGAGGGAATCAGGAAGTGAAGCGTTGCGACTTCACTGCCCGGTTCCCTACTGCGCATGCACGAGTCGCGCTGCGCGTCTACACTGGTCCCCGTTGTGTTGTGGGAACTGTGTATTTCCCACAACACAACGGGGGTGGGCAGGGAGTCTGCGGCTAGCTATACCCGGAAGTGGGTGCAGATACCTGCAGATACCTGTATTATACAGGTATCTGCACCCCCCTACCCCCTGAAAGGTGCCAATTGTGACACCGGAGGGGGGGAGGAATCCGATGAGCGGAAGTTCCACTTTAGGGTGGAACTCCGCTTTAAATGTGTGGACAAAGCTCAGTGCAAGATACTTTCTAGCTTTTTTTTTTTTTTTTTTTACATAATTTTAAGGGAATCAATTCACACAAAAATATATTAGGTAAGGGTGAAATCTGGTGGTTTGCATCATCTGCTGGTTTCTTATATCTCTTGGGGGCTTTGGGGAGTTTTGGGTGTTCCTGCTAACATTGTGTGGGCCTAGACACATCATCTGCTGGTTTCTTCTAACCATTCACAGCAATTGTACATATGGTAGTTCTGTATCTTCTGGAATGTAGCTCTGAAGCCAGCAGTAAACACAAAGCACAACCTTATGGCACTGACTATTACAAGGAATGTTTACATTCCTTGTGACAGCAATAAAAATGATCAGAATGATTTTTTTTTAAAGCGCCCTGTCCCTCTGTACTTGCGCGCAGAAGCGAACGCATACGTAAATCGTGCCCGCAAATGTAAACGGTGTTCAAACTACACGTGTGAGGTTTTGCCGCGATCATTAGAGCGAGAGCAATAACTCTAGTAAAAGACCTCCTCTGTAACTCTAAACTGGTAATCTGTAGAAATTTTTAAACAGTCGCCTATGGAGATTTTTAAGTATGGTAGTTTGTCGCCATTCCTTGACTGTGCGCAATTTCAAAGCATGACATGTTAGGTATCTATTTACTCGGCGTAACATCATCTTTCACATTATACAAAAATAATTGGACTAACTTTACTGTTTTGTTTTTTTTTTAATTCATGAATAGTGTATTTTTTCCCCCAAAAAGGGTTTGAAAGACTTGTGACACAAAATATTGCAACGATCGCCATTTTATTCTCTAGGGTCTCTACTAAAAAATATATATATTTAACATTTGGGAGTTATAAGTAATTTTCTAGCAAAAAATACGGATTTTAAATTGTAAGCAACAAATGTCAGAAAAAGGCTTAGGCATGAAAAGGTTTTTAAAATATACACAAAATATATTAACCACTTAAGGACCGCCTAACGCCGATTTACGTCGGCAAAGCGGCACGGGCAGGCAAAATCACATACATGTACGTGATTTGCCTTCCGCGGGTGGGGGGTCCGATCGGACCCCCCCCCGCCGCCCGAGGCGGTCCCGTTCTGTTCCCCGGCGATCCGAGATGAGGGGGAGGCCATCCGTTCGTGGCCCCCCCCTCGCGATCGCCGCCGGCCAATGGGAACACTCCTTTGCTGCTGTATGCTAAACAGCAGCAAAGGAAATGATGTCATCTCCCCTCAGCTCGGTATTCCGTTCCAGCGCCGAGGGGAGAAGACATCAATGTGAGTGCACAACACACTACACACACAGTAGAACATGCCAGGCATACAAAACACCCCGATCCCCCCCCCGATTGCCCCCCGATCCCCCCCCAATCACCCCCCCCCCCCGTCACAAACTGACACCAGCAGGTTTTTTTTTTTTTTTTTTCTGATTACTGCATAGTGTCAGTTTGTGACAGTTACAGTGTTGGGACAGTTAGTATTACCCCCCTTTAGGTCTAGGGTACCCCCCTAACCCCCCCTAATAAAGTTTTAACCCCTTGATCACCCCCTGTCACCAGTGTTGCTAAGCGATCATTTTTCTGATCGCTGTATTAGTGTCACTGGTGACGCTAGTTAGGGACGTAAATATTTAGGTTCGCCGTCATCGTTTTATAGTGTCAGGGACCCCCATATACTATCTAATAAATGTTTTAACCCCTTGATTGCCCCCTAGATTAACCCTTTCACCACTGATCACCGTATAAACGTTACGGTTGACGCTGGTTAGTTAGTTTATTTTTTATAGTGTCAGGGCACCCGCCGTTTATTACCGAATAAAGGTTTAGCCCCCTGATCGCCCGGCGGTGATATGCGTCGCCCCAGGCAGCGTCAGATTAGCGCCAGTACCGCTAACACCCACGCACGCAGCATACGCCTCCCTTAGTGGTATAGTATCTGATCGGATCAATATCTGATCCGATCAGATCTATACTAGCGTCCCCAGCAGTTTAGGGTTCCCAAAAACGCAGTGTTAGCGGGATCAGCCCAGATACCCGCTAGCACCTGCGTTTTGCCCCTCCGCCCGGCCCACCCAAGTGCAGTATCGATCGATCGCTGTCACTTACAAAACACTAAACGCATAACTGCAGCGTTCGCAGAGTCAGGCCTGATCCCTGCGATCGCTAACAGTTTTTTTGGTAGCATTTTGGTGAACTGGCAAGCAAGCACCAGGCAGCGTCAGGTTAGCGCCAGTAGCGCTAACACCCACGCACGCACCGTACACCTCTCTTAGTGGTATAGTATCTGATCGGATCAATATCTGATCCGATCAGATCTATACTAGCGTCCCCAGCAGTTTAGGGTTCCCAAAAACGCAGTGTTAGCGGGATCAGCCCAGATACCTGCTAGCACCTGCGTTTTGCCCCTCCGCCCGGCCCGGCCCACCCAAGTGCAGTATCGATCGATCACTGTCCCTTACAAAACACTAAACGCATAACTGCAGCGTTCGCAGAGTCAGGCCTTGATCCCTGCGATCGCTAACAGTTTTTTTGGTAGTGTTTTGGTGAACTGGCAAGCACCAGCGGCCTAGTACACCCCGGTCGTAGTCAAACCAGCACTGCAGTAACACTTGGTGACGTGGCGAGTCCCATAAGTGCAGTTCAAGCTGGTGAGGTGGCAAGCACAAGTAGTGTCCCGCTGCCACCAAGAAGACAAACACAGGCCCGTCGTGCCCATAGTGCCCTTCCTGCTGCATTCGCCAATCCTAATTGGGAACCCACCACTTCTGCAGCGCCCGTACTTCCCCCATTCACATCCCCAACCAAATGCAGTCGGCTGCATGAGAAGCATTTTCTTTATGTCCTCCCGAATACCCCTACCCAACGAACCCCCCCAAAAAAGATGTTGTGTCTGCAGGAAGCTTGGATATAGGCGTGACACCCGCTATTATTGTCCCTCCTGTCCTGACAATCCTGGTCTTTGCATTGGTGAATGTTTTGAACTCTACCATTCACTAGTTGAGTATTAGCGTAGGTTACAGCATTCCACAGACTAGGCACACTTTCACAGGGTCTCCCAAGATGCCATCGCATTTTGAGAGACCCGAACCTGGAACCGGTTACAGTTATAAAAGTTAGTTACAAAAAAAGTGTCAAAAAAAAAAAATATATAAAATAAAAAAAAATAGTTGTCGTTTTATTGTTCTCTCTCTCTCTATTCTCTCTCTATTGTTCTGCTCTTTTTTACTGTATTCTATTCTGCAATGTTTTATTGTTATTATGTTTTATCATGTTTGCTTTTTCAGGTATGCAATTTTTTATACTTTACCGTTTACTGTGCTTTATTGTTAACCATTTTTTTGTCTTCAGGTACGCCATTCACGACTTTGAGTGGTTATACCAGAATGATGCCTGCAGGTTTAGGTATCATCTTGGTATCATTCTTTTCAGCCAGCGGTCGGCTTTCATGTAAAAGCAAACCTAGCGGCTAATTAGCCTCTAGACTGCTTTTACAAGCCGTGGGAGGGAATGCCTCCCCCCCCCCCCACCGTCTTCCGTGTTTTTCTCTGGCTCTCCTGTCTCAACAGGGAACCTGAGAATGCAGCCGGTGATTCAGCCAGCTGACCATAGAGCTGATCAGAGACCAGAGTGGCTCCAAACATCTCTATGGCCTAAGAAACCGGAAGCTACGAGCATTTTATGACTTAGATTTCGCCGGATGTAAATAGCGCCATTGGGAAATTGGGGAAGCATTTTATCACACCGATCTTGGTGTGGTCAGATGCTTTGAGGGCAGAGGAGAGATCTAGGGTCTAATAGACCCCAATTTTTTCAAAAAAGAGTACCTGTCACTACCTATTGCTATCATAGGGGATATTTACATTCCCCGAGATAACAATAAAAATGATTAAAAAAAAAAAATATGAAAGGAACAGTTTAAAAATAAGATAAAAAAAGCAGAAAAATAATAAAGAAAAAAAAAAAAAAAAAAAAAAAAAAAAAAAAAAAAAAGCACCCCTGTCGCCCCCTGCTCTCGCGCTAAGGCGAACGCAATCGGCGGTCTGTCGTCAAACGTAAACAGCAATTGCACCATGCATGTGAGGTATCACCGCGAAGGTCAGATCGAGGGCAGTAATTTTTGCAGTAGACCTCCTCTGTAGATCTAAAGTGGTAACCTGTAAAGGCTTTTAAAGGCTTTTAAAAATGTATTTATTTTGTTGCCACTGCACGTTTGTGCGCAATTTTAAAGCATGTCATGTTTGGTATCCATGTACTCGGCCTAAGATCATCTTTTTTATTTCATCAAACATTTGGGCAATATAGTGTGTTTTAGTGCATTAAAATTTAAAAAAGTGTGTTTTTTCCCCAAAAAATGCGTTTGAAAAATCGCTGCGCAAATACTGTGTGAAAAAAAAAAATGAAACACCCACCATTTTAATCTGTAGGGCATTTGCTTTAAAAAAATATATAATGTTTGGGGGTTCAAAGTAATTTTTTTGCAAAAAAAAAATAACTTTTTCATGTAAACAATAAGTGTCAGAAAGGGCTTTGTCTTCAAGTGGTTAGAAGAGTGGGTGATGTGTGACATAAGCTTCTAAATGTTGTGCATAAAATGCCAGGACAATTCAAAACCCCCCCAAATGACCCCATTTTGGAAAGTAGACACCCCAAGCTATTTGCTGAGAGGCATGTCGAGTCCATGGAATATTTTATATTGCGACACAAGTTGCGGGAAAGAGACACATTTTTTTTTTTTTTTTGCACAAAGTTGTCACTAAATGTTATATTGCTCAAACATGCCATGGGAATATGTGAAATTACACCCCAAAATACATTCTGCTGCTTCTCCTGAGTACGGGGATACCACATGTGTGAGACTTTTTGGGAGCCTAGCCACGTACGGGACCCCGAAAACCAAGCACCGCCTTCAGGCTTTCTAGGGGCGTGAATTTTTGATTTCACTCTTCACTGCCTATCACAGTTTCGGAGGCCATGGAAAGCCCAGGTGGCACAAACCCCCCCCCAAATGACCCCATTTTGGAAAGTAGACACCCCAAGCTATTTGCTGAGAGGTATAGTGAGTATTTTGCAGACCTCACTTTTTGTCACAAAGTTTTGAAAATTGAAAAAAGAAAAAAAAAAATGTTTTTTCTTGTCTTTCTTCATTTTCAGAAACAAATGAGAGCTGCAAAATACTCACCATGCCTCTCAGCAAATAGCTTGGGGTGTCTACTTTCCAAAATGGGGTCATTTGGGGGGGTTTTGTGCCACCTGGGCATTCCATGGCCTCCGAAACTGTGATAGGCAGTGAAGAGTGAAATCAAAAATTTTCACCCTTAGAAATCCTGAAGGCGGTGATTGGTTTTCGGGGTCCCGTACGCGGCTAGGCTCCCAAAAAGTCCCACACATGTGGTATCCCCATACTCAGGAGAAGCAGCTAAATGTATTTTGGGGTGCAATTCCACATATGCCCATGACCTGTGTGAGCAATATATCATTTAGTGACAACTTTATGCAAAAAAAAAAAAAAAAAAAAGTGTCACTTTCCCACAACTTGTGTCAAAATATAAAATATTCCATGGACTCAATATGCCTCTCAGCAAATAGCTTGGGGTGTCTACTTTCCAAAATGGGGTCATTTTGGGGGGTTTTGTGCCACCTGGGCATTCCATGGCCTCCGAAACTGTGATAGGTAGTGAGGAGTAAAATCAAAAATTTACACCCTTAGAAATCCTGAAGGTGGTGATTGGTTTTCGGGGCCCCGTACGCGGCTAGGCTCCCAAAAAGTCCCACACATGTGGTATCCCCATACTCAGGAGAAGCAGCCGAATGTATTTTGGGGTGCAATTCCACATAGGCCCATGGCCTGTGTGAGCAATATATCATTTAGTGACAACTTTTTGTAAATATTTTTTTTTTTTTTTGTCATTATTCAATCACTTGGGACAAAAAAAATAAATATTCAATGGGTTCAACATGCCTCTCAGCAATTTCCTTGGGGTGTCTACTTTCCAAAATGGGGTCACTTGGGGGGGTTTTGTACTGCCCTGCCATTTTAGCACCTCAAGAAATGACATAGGCAGTCATAAACTAAAAGCTGTGTAAATTACAGAAAATGTACCCTAGTTTGTAGACGCTATAACTTTTGCGTAAACCAATAAATATACGCTTATTGACATTTTTTTTACCAAAGACATGTGGCCGAATACATTTTGGCCTAAATGTATGACTAAAATTTAGTTTATTGGATTTTTTTTATAACAAAAAGTAGAAAATATCATTTTTTTTCAAAATTTTCGGTCTTTTTCCGTTTATAGCGCAAAAAAAAAAAACCGCAGAGGTGATCAAATACCATCAAAAGAAAGCTCTATTTGTGGGAAGAAAAGGACGCAAATTTCGTTTGGGTACAGCATTGCATGACCGCGCAATTAGCAGTTAAAGCGACGCAGTGCCAAACTGGAAAAAGACCTCTGGTCCTTAGGCAGCATAATGGTCCGGGGCTCAAGTGGTTAAGCTCCATGTCATAGACCAGCCCTTAAATTTTCCACTCACAAGTGGAAAATGAGGGCTGGCGAGGAGCTGGGCTGCCTGGGAGCGGGGGGGGGGAGCACTGCCGGCAGGTGGGGTTGATCGGGAGCCGTTCTCCCAGTGATCGCCCCGGGGGAAGAGAGCATGGAAGAAGAGAAGATCTGCCAGATCACAGAGCGGGGATAGCACACCGTTACAGCTTACATTACAATTGTCTCTGCTCTATTCGCCATCACACACAGCCCCCGTCTCCTCCTGACCCAGAGCCTGTGATAGACAGAACACGGGTCCAATGCTGGGATGCAGTCTGTCTATCACAGGCTCCAGGTCAGGAGGAGGCGGGGGCTGTGCGTGACGGCGAATAGAGCAGAGACAATTGTAATGTAAGCTGTAACAGCGTGCTATCCCCACTCTGTGATCCCACGGCTCTCCTTTTCCTCTTTTCCTCCAGTCATGATTCTGCCACCCTCTCTCTTCCTCTGCCCAGGTGAGGCTGCAATGGTGGGCACAGTGTGGATGCAATAGTGGGCAGTGGGCACAGTGTGGCTGCAGCAGTGGGCACAGTGTGGCTGCAATGGTGGACACAGTGAGGCTGCAATAATGGGCACAGGTGAGGCTGCAATGGTGGGCATTGATGGGCACAGGTAAGGCTGTGCTGAGGGGCACTGATAAAGTTGTTAATATTTATTTTTGTATAAAGCATTTAAGTGTCATTTCATGAGATAATTTATGAGGGAGGTTTTAGGGGTGGGGCAGGGTAGGGGTTGGGTGGGGCAACTGGTAGCGAGTAACCCTTGAGGCCTGGCTAGTAGCTCAGGACTTGAAATTTTGAGCCCTGTCATAGACAATAGTATTTATTATTATGACATATTCTCTTCAGGCCATGGCCATTTTTTTTTTTTTTGCAACGTTGAATGTTACTTCATACTTTGCTAAACAGGAGCCCACTAACTTCTTAAACATAAATTGGTCCCCAGCAATCACGCAATGGCTAGCATTTGTCAAGTCTTTTGCACAGAATGATAGACTGTGCAATTGATTTACTACAAGATTACAGCTTAAGTCATAAATTCCTCCCTGTGCTGCTCTAAAGAAGCTCCATGACAGATAAAACCTTTCCCTGACCACTTCTTTTTGTGTGTCTGTTTGGAGGGAAAAATCTGTCTAATCTACAGTGATAAATCTTTCTCAACTTTGCTAGTTGGCTGCCCAGGATTACAAGGCTGAGGGGTCCACAAATACACAGAAAAAGTGTAGGCTAGACTTAACGCAGAACTACACTGCATCTGAGCACCAAAAACACTATTTAATTTTTAATATTCAAAGCAAACTCCCCCATCCATCCATGCTTTATTTTGCAGAGAAATCACTTTGAAAAATACCTACCCAGCATTTCTGCCCGTGGCCATCTTGAGTAAGGGCAGATGATTCATGTAGCATTTACTTCCTGGAATCCATCTGCCTTTAGCTCAAGTATTCAGGCACGAGTGAGAAAACCCATCCTCCCCTCCTGAAGACTTCTTGGATGTATGACATTTGTCTAGGCCTAGAAGCCAGGAAGTAATTGAAGATATGTAAAAAAAAAAAAATTTTAAACAATATAATATACTTTCCTATTTACTAATGCTAGCAGCATAAGGGTTAATAATAGTCAATGTGAGTGAAATTCATCTTTATGAAATAAATAAATAAATAAATGCACATATTTTTGAAGGAAAAAAAATGTGCATTTGTTTTTTGTTTTTTTCACCGGAGCCTGCAAAGTATTGCACCTAGAAATCAGTAGATCATGGGTGCAATATCAGGCACCTGCAGACATTTCCTATAGCTCTCTGCTCTACTTTTTCACACATATAGAGCTTTCTTTGATCACAACTGGGTTTTTTATTGTTTGCGCTATAAAACATATCCATTTAAAAAAAAAAAAAAAGTATAAAATCAAATTTCTTAAATTTAGGCCAATATATATTCTGCTATGTATTTTTGGTAAAAAAAATCCCAATAAATGTATATATCGTCTACAAACTATGGTGTGTGTATATATACTGGTATGCATACTTATTTTTTTATACTAGTAAGGACAGTGATCAGCAACTGTGATAGTATGGCAGACAATCTGACACTTTATGGGAACCAGTGATACGAATACAGTGATCAGTGGTGAAAATATACACTGTCGCTGTAATAACACTGGTTGGATCTAGGGCGATCAAGGGGTTAAATGTGTGCCTAACAGGGCTTGGTGCATTCACTGTGTGGTGCTTTTACTAAGCGATATGCCGGCTTTTATCCCCGGTTTTGCTTTTTTCCGGGAAATTACATTCATTCCATTTAAATCGAATGTTAAAAGCAAACAAAATTTTGCAGTAGTTTTGAATGACAATCATCCAGTCATCGAATTTACAAAGAATTTTCATATAAAAATACGTACAAAAATCTACTAGTGTATAGCCAGCTTTAACGAAAAGGGGGAGAACCCGATTTGCAGTTAATTGTGTCACTAATTTGCTTGATAAATGCCCCCCAATGTAATGTATATTCTCAGGATTTACTAAAAGCAAAGAGGATTTTAACTTTGCGAGGAAAGTTGCACTTTAAAAAAGGAATTTGTCTCAGAAAAGTATTTCCATTTAAAAGCAAGGAAAAAAATAGTTTTCACATTTTTACTTGCACATGATTGGATGATGGAAGTCAGCAGAGCTTCCCCTCTTTCACTAAACCCTAGGGAAAATTCCCTTCCAAAGTGAACAGCCTTTTAGCTTTTAATTATATCAGCCACTATGTGTGCACATTGCAGACCAAGTCTGTTGTGATTGTAGTGACTAATAGTTTCAATTGTGGGTGGTACATGCTAGCTTCTATGAATTAAACACGATCTATGAACGGTGGATGATTTCCGCTCAGCTTCTCCATTTTATAGATCATGTTTCATTCATAAAAGCTGTAGTATGGCTTCTATGAATGAAGAAGGTGGGTGGAAAGGACGGGCATAGCTAGGCACTCTTGATGAGTACCTGCCACAGCTCCCTAAGTTCTATTAACCCCCGAACTGCACCAGAAGATTAGGGTGGCAGGGGGGACTTGAGAGGAGGAAGATTTAACCTAAACCAGGAGATAACAGCACAAGGGACATATCACACTTTAAGAGGTTCTTCTGTACCCCTCTCCAAAAAGAAATTAAAAGTCAGCAGCCACAAATACTGTAGCTGCTGACTTTTAATAAAAATACACTTTCCTGTCTAGGGATCCAGTGTTTTTCTCTCCAGGCTGGTTCTTCTCAGGTCTTTGAGAATCCAGTGCCACCATGCTAACTGTGGGAAGCCAGCTGTGACTTCTGGCGGCTTCACAGCCAGCTCCCCACTGTGTATGTGCAAGCCGTGCTGTGCCCTGTAGCCTTCTGGGACCTGTAATGTGTCCTAACAGGCTGCGGGCAGAGATGGGGTAAGGGGGAGAAGTTCCACTCAGATCGCCTAGGTGATCTGGGTGGAAGTGGGAGTGGGTACCTGTGAAAACCAGGTACCCACTGCCCCCCCCCCCCCCCCCCCAACAGTCGAAGAGGAGGAAATGAGGAGGCAGAAAAGTGGAATTTCCCTTTAGCGGTGAAGTTCCTCTTTAAGCTTTGAGATAACAATCATGTTTTGTCAAGTGGAGGAAAGTCCCATAGCAATGTTCAATTAGCAAAATAAGCAGCCTCTACCCCTTGACTACATCCAACACCACACCAAAAAAAAAAAAAAAAAAAGTGCAGCAAATCTTCTACAATGGGTCACACGGACAGGATAAACAAACAGAATGCAAATATGACATTGTGCTCAAGAATATATAGGGGGAAGAAGAAGAAGAAAGCAAACTTAATATAAGCGCAATGACAACAAACACACTAATCAGATTAAAAATACAAATTTACATTTGGCAAACATTTAGCATTCATAATCCCAAACATACATGATTACAAACATAAGCACTTTGATTTAACAAAACTACACATAACTAGAAATGTGCGATTTGTTTTGATATGAACCAAAATTCAAAGAAAGGTTTTGTTATTTGAAGGTATATGAATTTCCAAATCACAATAGTAGCAGATTTCAATGAATCCAAAATTAATTTGCCGTATATAAATAAATATACCGAAATGAATTATCTGAATTTGAAAACGGATTTGAATTGGAAAGTGAATTTGAATGAAAAAATTAATTCAATGGATAGCTTGCCAAAACTCTTATACAAGTTTCAGGCTATTCCTCCTCTCCCCCCTCCAGGAGTTTTTTTTTTGGTCCATCAACAAGGCTATATGCTCATATATATGGTGGAATAAAAAACCCAAAGAATTATTCAGGCTATCCTTTTTTTACCTAAAATTGGGGGGTGGGGAGCTTGGCTTTACCGCAGATAGCATTATACTCTCAAGCAGCATCCCTACTCAGAATAGTGGATTGGTATCATAGTAGGTCATTCAAACTCTGGACCCATAATGAGGATGCCCTACTATCTCCAGACCTTACCTCCTTACTTTGGACTGACCCTATCCATAGGCCCTCAACTGATCTTGTACCAACCATAACCTCTGCCACTCTGCGTAAGTAAGGGATACATTTCTTCAAAACCGAGCCCCTTGACCACTCGTAGCTCTCGATCTCAATCTTGGCTTAAGAGCGATTAGCCTCTATTGTGCCATACGTTAGCTGGAGGTAAACTCCACCCTCTCTCACGAATTGTCACAACCCACAGTGTGCTAGGTTTGAATATATGCAGCTCCGACACTTCCTTAGAAAATACTCCTCCTTGGCACCACTAGGACAACCACGGATTTTCGGGTCATTGCTGTCCCAATCCTCCAGGCCTGATAATCCACTCTCTCAGATATACCAAATCCTACTACAGGAATATTATCCACACCTGCCCTTATTTATATCTAAATGGGAACAGGAACTGAATGTACCGGCAGATGATCCTGAGTGATCCAAAATGTTGGCATTATCCTATAAACTTTCAGCATCTTCAGCTGCCCAAGAACGCAGCTATCATATTACTCACAAAATCGTATCGCTGTCCCTCAACCCCTCATAAATTCGACCCCACCATCCCTGATGTCATTTGGCACTGTTTGCAGGCTCCTGGCACCATCCTGACCAAAAGTTTACATACCCTGGTGATTTTGGCCTGATAACATGCACACAAGTTGACACAAAGGGGTTTGAATGGCTATTAAAAGGCAACTATCCTCACCTGTGATCTGTTTGCTTGTAATTAGTGGGATCCCAATTGGAATCCAGCCATTGGTTCCCACTGCTGTCAATCACAGCCAGTGAGGAGGGATCTTGGCCAAGCCCCATTCTGTGTGTCTTATGGACACAGAGTAGGGCAGAGAGCGAGCACGCATGAGTGCCCCCTTAGCAAGTCGAGCACTAGGAAAAGAGGTGGAGCAGGCAGCACTGGCAGGGTACCAGAGAAGAAGAGGATTGAGCTGGTAAGTATAACATTTTTGTTTGAAAAAAAAAAACAAAAAACGAACCTTTACTATCACTTCACAGTTGAGCTCCATATTTTGTTATACTTTACATAGCTTGGCCCAAACGAACTACACTGAGCAAAATTAGAAATGCAACACTTTTGTGTTTGCCCCTATTTATCATGAGCTGAACTTAAAGATCTACGACTTTTTCTATGTACACAAAAGGCCTATTTCTCTCAAATATTTTTCACAAATCTGTCTAAATCTGTTAGTGAGCACTTCTCCTTTTCCAAAATAACCCATCCACCTCACAGGTGTGGCATATCAAGATGCTGATCCGACAGCATGATTATTGCACAGGTGTGCAACAATAAAAGGCCACTCTAAAATGTGCAGTTTTACTCTATTGGGGGATCCGAAAACCAGTCAGTATCTGGTGTGACCACCATTTGCCTCACGCAGTGCAGCACATCTCCTTCGCATAGAGTTGATCAGGTTGTTGATTGTGGCCTGTGGAATGTTGGTCCATTCCTCTTCAATGGCTGTGTGAAGATGCTGGATATTGGCAGGAACTGGAATGCGCTGTCGTATACGCCGATCCAGAGCATCCCGAACATGCTCAATGGGTGACATGTCTGGTGAGTATGCTGGCCATGCAAGAACTGGGATGTTTTCAGCTTCCAGAAATTGTGTACAGAGCCTTGTAACATGGAGCCATGTATTATCATGCTGCAACATGAGGTGATGGTCGTGGATGAATGGCACAACAATGGGCCTAAGGATCTTGTCACTATCTCTGTGCATGCAAAATGTCATCAATAAAATGCCCCTGTGTTCGTTGTCCATAGCATATGCCTGCCCATACCATAACCCCACCGCCACTCGATCCACAATGTTGACATCAGTAAACAGCTCACCCACACAACGCCATACATACTGTCTGCCATCTGCCCTGTACAGTGAAAAACGGGATTCATCCGTGAAGAGAACACCTCTCCAAAGTGCCAGATGCCATCGAATTGCACGCTCCCTCAAAACTTGCGACATCTGTGGCATTGTGCTGTGTGATAAAACTGCACATTTTAGAGTGGCCTTTTATTGTGGCCAGCCTAAGGCACACCTATGCAATATTCATGCTGTCTAATCAGCATCTTGATATGCCACACCTGTGAGGTGGATAGATTATCTTGGCAAAGGAGAAGTGCTCAACACAGATTTAGACAGATTTGTGAACAATATTTGAGAGAAATAGGCCTTTTGTGTACATAGAAAAAGTCGTAGATCAAAAGTGTTGCGTTTATAATTTTGCTCAGTGTATGTCCCTCAATAACTTGTGGGGCTGCTGAATGTGCTGTATAAACTGTATGTAGCTGTTAGGTTACATACAGCATACCGCACTGTGTTCTGGGTTCAAACGGAGATTTCCTGTCTCATACCCGGAATACAGTAGTCTATCACAGTGGTGCTCAGCCATTCAGAGAAAGCGATGTACTATGGAAATGGTTGTGACATCATCAGCCTACCTCTCTGACTCAATCTTCATTGCTAGAATACATCGCTTTCTCTGAATAGCCTCAGGTCTACTGTGTTTTGGGTATGAGACAGGAAGTCTCAGCTCGACCCAGGAACACAGTGCGGTATGCTGGCTCAGCTATACCGCACATCCAGCGACCTCACATGTTAGAAAGGGACATATATAGTTTGGGCCAAGCTGGCCCAAACAAACAATGTAAAGTGTATCAAAAGCTGGAGTTCAGCTTTAAGAAGAAAAGAGAAACGTTGGGAACCATCTCAGCGATCTATGCCCCCTTGAATACTATTGGTGCTTCTCCATCCAACTCCCATATATCTGAATAAGAACGAGACTTAGCAACCCCCCATTGACCCCAAGGATTGGAACAAAGCCTGGTCTGTGAGAGCAAAATGTTCTTTTTAACACAACCATCCTAGAAGCAGCATACAAGGTCCTGCTAAGTACTGGTACTGGGTCCCAGCCCATATAGCACATACAAACCATTCATTCATAGATGTTTTTAGGGGTTGTGGCCAACATAGAGATGTCCTCCATATCTGGTGGTCCTGTCCACACTTAACTGGATTTTGGTCCAGGGTATTCGAACTATTGTATACACAGTTTAATTTGCATATCCATAAGGATGCAAGACTGGCTTTATTGCATTGCCCTATCCAGGACCCATTTTTGTATCAGCAGAAGCTGGTAACTTAATTGTTCCTCACTCCCAAGTGAACCATAGCCAAGGCTTGGAAGAAACCCACCTCATCATTTGCAGTGGTGAAGGACAGCATGAACACTCTAATGATTAATGAAGAGGTCTAGTATTCTGCATGATTCTCATTCCAAATTTCTACGGGTTTGGGAACCTTGGTTGGCTGATCCTTTCACTACTTTGCATCTGACCACTCTGGGCAAACTGTGATCTATTTATCGCTTAACTCCCGAGCCTGAAGTTTTGATTCTGGCAAAAAAGAATTTAGGGGCTGCTATGGGAAGAGCTTGAAAGGCATATGGGAAACACGGTAACATGTCCATATTAAAAAGGTCAAAGGGGCCAAACCAAGAATGTTTCTCAGAGGACCAGTTCATAAGTCTAAAAAGGTAAATGTTGCCCTATGTTGTAAAAGTGCAAGGCACAGCACCCTGAAGCCAGCAAGAGCATGCACAGGAAAATGGGTTGTTTTATTTCAGGCAAATCAGACAAGTTTAGAATATTTCACCTTTTTTTTCCTTTCTTCTGCAGTTACCTGATACACTTGGATCATCTAAAGTGCTGCCAGTGAGAAGTACCTTCTATTTCTAGGTGTGCATGCCTGACTAGTTCATAAATGGTTAGCATTTATTAACAGGGAGTGTGTACATCTACTCCGATCAGCCATAATATTATGACCACATACAAAGTGAATAACAATAATTATCTTGCGACAATGGCACCTGAAACGGGGTAGGATATATTATGGAGCAAGTGAACATGTTGCCCCTGGGGTTGATGTGTTAAAAGCAGAAACAAATGGGCAAGCATAGAGATTTAAGCAACTTTGACAAGGGCCAAATTGTCATGGCTAGACAGAGTCATGGGTGGCCAAAGTTTATTTGATGCACGTGGGAAGCAAAGGTTGGCCCATATAGTCAGATCCAATAAAAGAGCTACTATAGCTCAGATTACTGGTTTCAATAGAAAGATGTCAGAACACACAGTGGCCTGGTCTGATGAATCACATTTTTTTCTTCTACATGTGGGTGTGTATGGGCACTGCTTACCTGGGGAAGATATAGCACCAGGATTCACTACAAGAAGAAGGCAAGCCGATGGAGGCAGTTTGATGCTTTGTTTAGTGGTGTTCATGCCTCCATGAGGTCAGGGCTGTTTTGGTGACAAAAGGGGGGACCTGCTCAGTAATAGGTGGGTGCTCATAATGTTATGGCTAATTGGTGTACGAGGATCCCTTCTTTCATAAAACTGATAACAAAATCAACCTCTTCTCTCAGCAAAATTCCTTTTACACATGCTTCCAGACACACAGTAAGGGTTGCACTAAAACAGCCATTACCATTTAAACAACCAGACACGACCAGCCACATTGTAATCCATCATATTCCCAAGGTATGTTTACATGCAACTGTCTGCTGTTGGTTACTGCATATTGTTTAAATAATCCACAATTCTCTTATTTTATGTATACTGTAAAACTAACATACTAAAACACCAAGCAGCGAATCATACAGACTGACATGTATGTATAAATAATTTATTTGGCATAAAAAATGTACTTATACAGTTCATTTATATATTATATAGAAAATGCAATCAATGCAAAAAATTTCAAGACAAATATGCAAACTGAACACTAAAAGATCTTCATAGAAATCCTTAACAGTATTATAAACAAGAAAGTGCAGTGCAAAAATCAATTACAAAAGAATAAAAAGTCCAAAAGGAAACTGGTGAACTACAAGTCTCAACAGAGAAGAGCCAGGATAATTCCACAAGTGATTAGCGGACACAAATCAGTGGTGACAAACGCTCCACCTTCAAACCTATCGCTACGCTCACCTCACGGTATTGGACCCCTGAACTTACAGCCAGTCACACCAGCAGGTCCCACACAATTGATCAGGCAGCAACAATGTCCAGTGAATCTTCTCCTCTAAAGCAATACCGCCAATGAGAGCACCAGAACCATATACAAATAAAGAAGAGGAGAACTAAGTGCTCACTGTATGAATCCTGAACTTTATTAAAAGGAGGAGCCACGCATGGATGACATCACCCACTGCCATCCTAGTTTTACACAGCACCATTTTTGTGCTACATGCTCGATGATATCTGTTAACATGTGAGTAGGATACCTTGTTTTCAAAAAAAGAAGTTTTCAGGATTCATACAGTGAGCACTTAGATCTCCCCTTCTTTATTTGTATATGGTTCTGTTGCTCTCATTGGCGGTATCGCTTTGGAGGAGAAGATTCACTGCATATTGTTGCTGCCTACCTAATTGTGTGGGACCTGCTGGTGTGATTGCCTGTTAGTTCAGGGGTCCACACTGAGGTGAGCATAGCGATAAATTTGAAGGTGGAGGGTCTGTCACCACTGATTTGTGTCTGCTGATCTTCACTTGTGGAATCATACTGGCTCATCTCTTTTGGGACTTGTACTTCACCAGTTTCCCTTTTGACTTTTATTCTTTTAGAATTAATTTTTGCGCTGCACTTTCTTGTTTACAATACATTTATATATTCTGCAAATGATTCATCTTTTATTACTATTGCTTTGTTTTAAAGTAGCTGAGTATCATCATAAACCTCATACAGACAGCTGCATCTTTTACATATCAGATTGTCATTAGTAACAATTTCATAGCTTTACGGAATCTGTCGATAAAATGGGATAAAAAAAAAAAAAAAAACATTAAGGTTAACTTGATGATGTGTACAAACAGGAGACTTTTACAATTACCGGTATTTTTTTTGTAGGAAAGGGGATTTAGATTTTTATGGACATTCGCTATCTGGGTGGGTTATATTTAGAACAGGAATGGATTAGATTCATTCATTAAAAAGGAAAGAGTGTGAGCTGTGTATATTTAATGTAGGCAGCCATCTGAAATATCTTATCTGCTGGATGGCTAATAACTTTGTCATTTAAATTTCACCTAGATAACCTATAAATCACATGGTCCAGATCTCGGTTTGTTGATTTTGTTAGATTTTTCGCACTTGCCATAGGGTGGATTGATGCTGTATTGCTTCCCATTTGGTTTTCTTTCCTACGGACTATAAGATCTGCTGTTTAAGATGGTAAAAGATTTCATAAAGAATGCAAAAAAAAGTAGAGTGTGGCTGGATGCTGTGGATAACACCTCCACCTTCCTTTCCTCCAGACTGTATCCTTGAAGATCCTAAAAACTAGCTAATTTATTCATGGAAGTAATAGGATCTAAACCAACACTGGTCTAGTCAAAAACATTGTTTGGTCAATATTGTATCATATATAGTACAGTATATCAAATATTGTATATTAAGAATACACATTTTTTTTTGCAGATTGTTTTCAGTGGAGACAAGTGAATTTTTGTGATAACAGTCAAGGTCACATACATTAGACAACATATAAACACATCTATTCAATAATCATAATAAAAAAGTGTCATCTCTTATTTTTAGTGAAGCGGTGCTTTCCAGACAGTGCCAGTGGAAAAGTGTTTACAAAAAGTGTAGCAACAAAATTACCAAATCCTTGTGCTGGGGGTATCAATAATATTGAACAGCAATAATTCCATACATTGCAAAGTACATGTACATACACTGTCCACGGTGCATTTTGTGAGCAGAACCAGTGCTAAAAAGAATACAGGTATGGGATAGTTATTTGATTTCTACAGATTTATTTCTCTATAGCTAGCTTTAGTGCCTGCACAAGGCAGGCAGAAGTTCAGTGTGGATATGTATTCATAAGGAAAGCCCTTGACTGTTGTACAATAATTCTATGCTTTGTACAATAAGACCATTTATATTTTTATAAAATTGGAAACAGGTAGCTTTACTTTGGCGTTTTCCTTACATGATTTTCTTACTATATTTATAATAAAAATGTTTCTCTGTAAAAATAAAATATTTCTATCAGATAAGCATTGTGGTGTCTATATTTACCCACATAAACCTTATTAGTCCACTTGATTCAAGTCAAATTTCAGAGATGATATGGTAACACTAGGATGCAGAATTAAATGTTGGATTTTCAATGTAGTAATCGCTAGGAGACAGATTTAAAATATCCTCCAATGGGGGACCTTCATCTTCTGGAGGTATTTCGGCTTCAAACATTCGCAGTAACAGGGCATCCACTGTTCTGTACCCTAAGGAAAGCAGCCATATATACTTTAGGATATATAGTATATTGTACCATCCTCAAAGACAAGAAGTATATAAATAACTCTAACATTTAAACTATAATGCCCTGTACACACGGTCGGACTTTGTTCGGACATTCCGACAACAAAATCCTACAATTTTTGCCGACAGATGTTGGCTCAAACTTGTCTTGCATACACACGGTCACACAAAGTTGTCGGAAAATCCGATCGTTCTAAACGCGGTGACGTAAAACATGTACGTCGGGACTATAAACGGGGCAGTGGCCAATAGCTTTCATCTCTTTATTTATTCTGAGCATGCGTGGCACTTTGTCCGTCGGATTTGTGTACACACGATCGGAATTTCCGACAACGGATTTTGTTGGGACTGATGTCCCTCTGACAGCTGCCGGTGATCTGCTTTTTTTTTTTCTCCTCACGCTATCAGCGTGAGGAGAAACCATAGCTGATTACATTACACGATCAGCTAAAAGCTGATCACATGGTAAGGGGTCGGGATCAACCCCCTTATTCCAATCTGTGATCCAGCGAATCTCAGACTCGCTGATCACAGAGCGTGCCGCATACGCTCTGCAAGGGGTGCACAGGCTGCTCGAGTGTCAATAGACGTCCTCCCGGCAAAGTAGGTCCACGCTGTAACCGTCATTCGGCTATAGCACAGATCTGAAGCGGTTAAGGTCTCTCTCTGCCACACATGCTTTATTATTTTTCCTCCTTCAGTGGGGATTACTTTAAAATTATTTTTAGGGATCCTTACATAGACTGGACAGTAGCTTAATGTAATCCATTCATGCTGCCTCCCCACTGCTGTCACATCTATTGTTTCACTAAGACCCCTTTCACAATGAGGCACCTGTAAAGCGCCTTAAAAAATGCCTCCACTGCCACCCCAATGTGAAAGCCTGAGTGCTTTCACACTAGGGCAGTGTGCTGACAGGACGTTAAAAAAAAGTGCAAGCTGCATCTTTGGGGCGGTGGAGAAGCGGTGTATACACCACTCCTCCACCGCCCTTGCCCATTGAAATGAATTCGCCATGTAGCGCCGCTGCCGAAGCGTTTTGCAGGCGCTTCGGCAGCGGCGCTACATGGCGAATTTAACCCTTTCTTCGGCCGCTAGCGGGGGTTAAAAGCACCCCGCTAGCGGCTGAGCAGCACTGCTAAAACTACGTCAAAGCGCCACTAAAACTAGTGGCGCTTTACCGTTAACGCTGCCCGTGGCTCAGTGTGAAAGGGCTCTTAAGCAGTGTTGTGAATTTTCAGCTCCCGGCAAGTGCCTGCTTTCTTTTCCTGTATTTACATTCTGAAGAAATAGCTTAAAAATAGGATTTTTATAACAGCTTACCTGTAAAATCCTTTTATTGAAGTACATCACGGGACACAGAGCACCACAGTAATTACTATGTGGGTTACAGGCCACCTTCAGGCGATGGACACTGGCACACCCCAAACAGGAAGTTGCCTCTCTATATAGCCCTCCCACACAGGGAGCACCTCAGTTTTTGTAGCAAAGCAATATACATACGTCCCAAAAGAGGGGAGGGACCTCTGTGCCCAGTGATGTACTTCAAGAAAAGAATTTTACAGGTAAGCTGTTATAAAAATCCTATTTTCTTTATTGTACATCACGGGACACAGAGCACCATAGTAATTACTATGTGGGATGTCCCAAAGCAATGCTATCTGAGGGGAGGGAGACACAAACAATCAGGGCGTCATCAGACTTGAGGACCTATACTGCTGCCTGCAGCACACTGTACCCAAAAGCGGCATCCTCAGGCCTTTTTTACATCCACCTGATAGAAACTAGTGAATGTATGGACCGAAGATCAAGTTGCGACCTTGCAAGTCTGAGTCATGGAGGCTTTGGTGATGCATGCCTGTATGCACCAGCTTTACATGACCTTACTGCTCCTGTGTCCGTTCAGCCAGCTGCACTGTATGCTCCAAGGCTGTCTTATGGACTCAGCAGCCATCCGATACACATGGACACCGCACACTGTACACCGTCCTGCACAAGGCACAGTGCTAAGCCACGTCCCATTCCGTCCCCCAACACGCCCTTCCTTACTTTTAAAATTTACAATTCCCGCACGTGCAGGCGCCATTTGGATCTGCCATTTGGCAGGTCTGGCGTGAGGGGAGAGAATAAAAGGGGCAACATAAAGGAAGAAACACGGGGAGCCGCTGCACCCCCGAGGGAAGGGGGACACAAGCTATCTGTTGTAGCCTTCAACACCCTTGCTCCCCAAGGGGGGAAAAGCTGCAGTAAGGTGCTAACTTTTCATGGAATATCCAAGAATCCCCCCCTGTAGTATCCTCCTGGTGGCTGAGACTAAGCATGCTGTCTGCTGCTGACACAGGGTGAGATCTGAGGAGCATGAAAAAGGTATGTGCATTTTACCCCTCTAGTGGAGAAATTAGACATGACAACATTTACTCACAGAAGAAATCCATAGGTGGACTTAGTTCCTAGGAGGTTCTTCACTTACTTGATCCCCACCGCAGGATTCTGCTGATATAGGATTCTGCAGACAGATCCAACCTTCACCCATCATGGCGGGCTGCGTTTAGTAAACCTTTAAGGTCCCTTTTTATCGGGGTTCCACTCCCTTGGACCTGTATAGCACTCCACCAGGAAAACTTTATGGTAATGTGAGCATGACCAAAGCACTGTGTCCCGGGGTCCAGCCCTCCAAACAGAGTCATTACAGGCAAAACCTTATTCTTCTAATACGAGGCCTGGGTACCATCCACTTTGGCCTCAGTGGCACTTTTAATGGATCCGGTCTGTAGAGGCTGTTTAAATCCAGTAAGGATCCCTCCAGCAGAGCTCTTTATAACACATCTTCACTCGTGACCAACACCTTAGACACTGGCGAAAAAACTGAGGTGTTCCCTGTGTGGGAGAGGTTATATAGGGAGGCAACTTCCCGTTTAGGGTGTGCCAGTGTCCATCACCTGAAGGTGGCCTATAACCCACATAGTAATTACTATGGTGCTCTGTGTCCCGTGATGTACAATAAAGAAATAAATTCATGGAAGAAGAAGATGGAAAAAAGTTTACTATGTGCAATGTCATTTTCAACACGAGAGGGAGTACAAAGACTATAAGGGTAAACTATGATAGGAGTGCCAAATACAAAGTAAGACCCTCTAGAAACTGGAGCAAGGAAGAGCAAAATAGCCATGAAACTACATTGGGTGGTAGAAGAGGTAATTCAAGTTCTTTTTTTAACATAACTGGAAGAAAAAGATATAACTAGAACCATACAAATTTAATGACTGGTTGACAAGTGTACACAACTGCCCTTTCTCCTTGCTCAAGGTACCAGGCTAATAATAATGTATATATGTCTCTACAAAACATCTATTTTGGGAACCTTATCTCAAATATTTTTTTTCAATATTGGTTTATTGAACAGAAAATAAATTGTATAACCCCTTAACGCCGACCGTATGCAAATTTGCATTCATGGCTTGAAGGGGTTATACCGGGGTGATGCCTGCAGTCAATTTGCAAAAAATATGGATTTTTACTTGTAAGCAACAAATGTCAGAAAGGCGTGAAAGGGATAAACATCACAAAAAAATTGTGCCACATAAAAATGAATTAACCAAACTTATAACAAGTAAAGTCCACTTTTAGTGTATTTCTGCAAAAAATCTTCAGTTTCGCCAACTTTTCCTTTACCATGTGCAAATCTAGTGAAACATGCTCTTCACACTCAATAGTGCTCCATCTTGCTATGTGCTCCACCACCTATTATAAGGAGGCCACTCACCAGATATCTTTGGGCCGCCAGGACCCTCTCCAGCTTAGACAATTACAATCCTATAGATAGATCTCTAGTTAGTGGCCCCCACATACAATAGGTGGTGGAGCACTATTGAGTGTGAAGAGCATTTTTCACTAGATTTGCACATGGTGAAGGAAAAATTGGCGAAATAGAATCTTTTTCAGAAATACACTAAAAGTTTACTTGTTATAAGTTTGGTTAATTAATTTTTATGTTGCACAAATTTGCTTTGATGTTTATACAATTGCATTGTCAATTGTACTAGTACATACACTAGCTATCACAGGATTAAGCTAGCGCCTCAAGACATGGTTTATAAAACCTTTGGGGATTGCACTAAAAAGATGGCAGAAGCTTACTAATAGCACTATTAAGCATTTCAATTTAGGGGGCGCCATTTTTATAATTATATCATAAAAGATAAACTGCACACATACATATACACTGTAGAGTTAACCAGTGTAACAAGTATTAATGATACACTTCAACAAGCAATTACAAATCTGAACTTTGTGCTCCCCCATTCCCACTTGAGCCCCCCCCCCAGCAGTATTCTGTGTTTTTCTTTCTTCTGATGTCTTTTTCCATCTTCTCTGCATAAATACACTGAATGCTGGGCACTGAATTGAGTAGTATTAAAGCTCCATTGTTTTAAACCTCTAGAGCAGGGATATGCAAGTAGCGGACCTACAGCTGTTGCAGAACTACAAGTCCCATGAGGCATAGCAAGACTCTGATAGTCACAAGCATGAAACCCAGAGCCAGAGGCATGATGGGACTTGTAGTTTTGCAACAGCTGGAGGTCCGCTAATTGCATACCCCTGCTCTAGAGGGAACGTTTTCACAAATTACCCGAGTTGAGCGATAAACAGTTAATACAGACAAGTACCTGTTTTAAACAACAAAAAAAACTGTTTCCTTAAAATATCAAAATATCTGTGGGAGTCTACAAATTTATTGATTTTATATTGATCCTACACAGGTAGCATTAGGTTGGTACCTTGGGGTGCACATAACCATTCAATGTCTAAAGTTGAATTTGAAAGAGGGGCATCCCCACAGGGTGGTACTGTGGATGCAATGAGAAACAGGTGCCACAACCTAAATTGAAGGTAAATTGTGAAAATAAACTCTAGATGGACTTTTAGGCACCACAATATACACAATCATCTAAAAATAATAGTAGTTTATTAAATCACAAAAATATAAAATTGACCCCCGCTGCCCGGGACAGTGGACAATGGGAATTTACATAATACACTGAGGATTGGCTCCCATTGTGTGCTGGAGTGGGCAGCAGGTTTAGTGTGATCTATTGGGGTGGAGGTTACTTCATAAGTACCTGGGGTTTCTGATGGACCCCATATAATATCGATATACTCTCTAACATATACTTTCTTTTTCCCCTTAAACCCATTCCCCCTGCCGCCATCCATTTCTTAGCTGACTACTGCTTGAATGCTATATCCCCTGGTCTATGCCTTTTTACTACTGCAGGACTATACTTTGTATAGTACTCACCTAAATCTCCTGAAGAAGCGCAAAACATGTAGAGCATTGAGTGTTAAGCTCCCCTACCCTTGACATCAACACCAGACCCATCTTTGATATTGATGATCATATCTACACAAGTTCTATGTTGAATTACAGTGTGGCCTAAGGTGCATATGTCGTAGCTTCTCTAGCATATAATACTAGGAATTTTAAATTGCACCTTGTTTGTCAATGTTATATTTTTGTTATAATAAACTACTATATTTTTAGATTATTGTGTATATTGTGGTGCCTAAAAAGTCCATCTAGAATTTATTTTCCCAATTTACATTCAAAGTCTAAGGCCAGCCTTACATGTACAGGTTTCTCTATCCACAGTGTGGATGGAGGAATACCGCTGGCTATTTCATTCAAGCAGCTGCAACACCCACGGCTGCTTATGTACCAGAACAGTGACTGCATCCGATGGGACTCAGCTGACAATTTTCCACCTGGCTCCTTCAATTTTTCAAATTTTTTTGGAGCCAGGTGATGCCGGCAGGGCAACCAACAGTTCAAGCTTTGTCCAGTTTGGCAGAATTTGTCAATTTATAGAGCAGTATATAACCAGCTTATGGGACAATTACCGTATATACTCGAGTATAAGCCGAGTCTTTTAGCAGATTTTTTTGTGCTGAAAGTGGCCCCCTCGGCTTATACTTGAGTCAAGCACTTTTCTGCAGCAAAGAATTACATTTTCCAAACCGACTTTAGGGCCCCATATCAAGGGGCCACTTAGTGCTAGGAACTCCAAATTTGGTGTGCACACCCAGTGGAACTAGCAATACAACATATCCAAAGCTGGGGCTCCTAGCACCAAGTGGCACCGAGATACGGGGCCCCAAAGTTGGTTCGGAAAATGTCATTCTCTGCTGCAGAAAAGGTGCATATATAGTGTAGCGCTAACTTAAATTACAAAGATTTTTAAATGGAAAAAAATGCATACACAAAAAACGCAAATGACTGCATATATCACAAATATTGATGTGAGATACTCTAATAGGCATCTATAAAAACAAGATTTTGAAAAAGGGTAAAAGTCCCATAGACATGATAGTGTTGTTCACCACGTGGATAGCTGGTAAAGAAGTGACACAGGTATAATGGGTCCCCCGCGTAGAAGCAATGCAGGCTTACCAGAACAGTTGGACTCATACAAACATATGTCTCATGAGTCAGTAAAGCTTGTATTGCCAATAGGCAATGAAGTGGGGTCTCCCAACCAAACGATATGGAATCCAAATTGCATCTAGGACTCTGGGCAGAGCTCTTCTACACGTAACTTGGTCTCCGTGTGATGACCTCAGATTCTGACTCCTTTCTGTCTCTGGATGTGCTGCCCTTGCTCCCTTGTTATGCTGTGTACTTCTGTGGATTTGATAGTCTGACTGTTTTTTGTCTCAGGAGACAAAAAACAGAGTTTTTTTGTGTATGCATTTTTTTCAATTTAAAAATCTTTGTAATTTAAGTTAGCGCTACACTATATATGCACCTGTACCTTTTACAAATCTCCTTGTTTGTCGTGTGAGCTGCTATTTAATTGAGTAAGCGCAGTGTTTTGATTATTTTGTTCTGCTGCAGAAAAGTGCTTGACATTTTCTGAACCGATTTTGGGGCCCCGTATCTCAGGGCCACTTGGTGCTAGGAACCCAGGCTTTGGATATGTTGTAGTGCTAGTTCCACTGGGTTTGCACACCAAATCTGGGATTCCGAGCACCAAGTAGCCCTGAGATAGGGGGCCCCAAATTCGGTCAACTGTGTCCATCTGCAACAATGTCATTTTGGGACCCTTCGGGTCCAAAGACCCCAAATTTTGGCTGCAGCTAAGGGGGCATCTAGGAACCCTTAACTACCGAGTTTGAAGTTCGGGGACCTATGGCTGCAAATGGGCACAGTGAGACATGCAATTGGGCACAGTGAGGCTGCAAAAGGGCATTGTTGACCCTCTTTTCCACTTACAGTAGCTGCGCATTTCTCACCCTAGGCTTATACTCGAGTCAATAAGTTTTCCCAGTTTTTTGTGGTAAAATTAGGTGCCTCAGCTTATATTCGAGTCGGCTTATAGTCGAGTATATACGGTGGTTTATAATAGATAAGAAGTGCAATAACTCCCCCACCCAGTACAAGTGCATTAATACTGCCCACTCACCCGGTAATTTCACTTCTGAGGTACAGTAATCCTATCATTTATAATAAAAATACATACGTTTTGAAGCTATTCGAAACATCAGTCCATTTTGCTCTCTCTCTCCAAATGCTCCAATATCATTTTCACAGTCTTCCATGTTGTTTGTCAAGTTTCCAGAAAGATGATCTTCCCTTTGGAAAAATCAATACCATATAAGACTAATAGTTACATCGGGGTAGGCAACATTTTAAGCCTAGTGTGCCAAAAACATATTTATAAGAAATTGAAAAGAGTCAGACATACAGTATAGAACAATATGTCTACTTCACACTTTCATTCAGGAAAAGGAATATTTGGCAAGTGAATTGTAACTAGAATATATTAATAATAAACAAAAAAATCCAACGCTGTTCCCCAACATTAGTTGCTGCAATAAAACACCTCAAAATTGGTGTCAGTGATTGCAATAACAACCCCCAACACTGGTGTCAGAGACTGCAATAATAAACCCCCAGGATTGGCATCAGTGCAGCAAAAAGAAACAGAATGAGGGGAAAGGAAAAGCAGGGTTGCAGTCAGCGTGTTGGGAAATTGAGATGGGGGTGGAACGAATTTAGGTGACGGTGGCTGGTAGGGATGATAAATGTGTATGAGTTCTGCAACCTGGACAGTAGGGGGAACACAAGGGGATATGAAGGAGGATAGAAGAAGCATGAGGAATACAGAAGCCAATTGGAGAGGTCATAGATGCAGAGGTAGTGAGGGAAATGCATAGAAGGCTTTCAGGAAAGAATTTGGGACCGGAGGAGGAATACCAGAGGTGCACACAACAGGGGAAGGTTGGGCAGATGCCGAGTGAATGAAAGTGTGGATGATGAAAGATTAGGAAACAACACCGGCAGCGGAAAGTGTATTTACATTGTTAGGTTGAAAAAAAAAATTGGATTTTTATAACAGCTTACCTGTAAAATCCTTTTCTTGGAGTACATCATGGGACACAGAGCACCACAGTAATTACTATGTTGGGTATATAGGCACCTTCAGGTGATGGACACTGGCATACCCAATACAGGAAGTTTACTCCCTATATAACCCCTCCTCCTACTAGGAGTACCTTAGTTTTTCTTAGCAAAGCAATATAGTTAAACCCCAGAAAAGAGGGGCGGAACACCTCTGTGTCCCATGATGTACTCCAAGAAAAGGATTTTACAGGTAAGCTGTTATAAAAATCCTATTTTCTTTATCGTACATCATGGCACACAGAACACCATAGTAATTACTATGTGGGACGTCCCATAGCAATGCTATTTGAGGGGAGGGAGAGACAACCCATAGGCCACCCCCAGACTTGAGGACTTATACTCCTGCCTGCAGCACACTGCGCCCGAAGGCGATATCCTCATGCCTCCTAACATCCACCTGATAAAATTTGGTGAATGTATGTACTGAAGTTGCGGCCTTACAGATTTGAGCCATGGAGGCCTGGTGACGCACTGCCCAAGAAGCACTAATCGACATGGTAGAGTGCGCTTTGACTTGAAAAGGGGGAACATTACCCCTTAAATCATAAGTCTGAATTATAACTTGCCGAATCCACTTAGCAACAGTGGATTTCAATGCTGCCTGTCCTTTCTTAGGACCCTCTGGCAGTACAAATAAGACATCAGTCTTTGGAATCTGAGCAGTCATCTTTAAATAGACTTTGACTGCTCTTACCACATCAAGACAATGTAGCGACTTCTCTTCGCTGGAACATGGTTTTTGAAAATACGATAACAATATCTTGGTTCAGGTAAAAACCTGAGACCACTTTTGGCAAAAAATCGGGACAAGGGCACAACACCACTCTGTCCTCATGAATAATCAAGTATGGCTCTTTACAAGAAAGAGCAGCCAATTCCGAAACCCACCTTGCTGAGGATATAGCAATCAAGAACAAAAGCTTCCTTGTCAGAAGGACTAAGGGAATATGCTGTATCGGTTCAAATGACACTGACAAAACTAAGTTTAAGTCCCAAGGGCTCAAAGGTGATTTAACTGGTGGATTAATCCACATCACCCCTTGTATAAAACCTCGGACTAAAGAATGTGTAGCAAGCGGTCTTTGAAATAAGATTGATAAAGCTGAGACTTGGCCCTTAATAGTACTTAAGGCCAACTTCATCTCTACCCCTAATTGTAGAAAGGCAAGAATTCTGCCTATGATATATCTCCGAGGGTGCCAACCCTTGGATTCACACCAGGAAACATAAGCCCTCCAGACTCTGTAATATATAGTTCAGGAAGCTGGCTTCCTTGCATTAATCAAGGTGGAGATAACTGACCCGGAAAGCCCACGTTTCTTTAGAATGTGTGTTTCAATAGCCAAGCTGTTAAATGTAGCGTTTGTAAAGTAGGATGGAATATTGGCCCCTGTGAGAGCAGGTCTGGCCATAGTGGAAGGGACCATGGATCCTCCACTGTCATCTTTACGATTTCTGCATACCATGACCTTCTGGGCCATGCTGGTGCTACCAGAATTACAGGCTCTCTTTCCAGCTTGATCCTTCAAAGAAGTCGTGGCAGCAACTGAATAGGGGGGATGCATAGATCAGTGAGAACTGATCCCACGGGGTCACCAACGCATCTGTTCCGCATGCGAGTGGATCCCTTGTCCTGGACACAAAGTTGACTAACTTCATGTTGAATCTCGACGCTAGAAGATCTACGTCCGGAGTCCCCCATCTTTGGCAAACAGCCCGAAAAATGTCAGAGGGTGAAGAGACCATTCCCCTGGGAATAACTGCTGGCGACTCAGGTAGTACGCCTGCCAATTCTCTACTCCCAGAATGAAGACTGCTGATAGGCACAGAACATTCCTTTCTGCCCAAGTTAGAATATGGTTCACCTCTGTCTGCGCTGCAAGACTTGGTGCCCCCTTGGTGATTGATATAGGCCGCAGCTGTGGCATTGTCAGAGTGAAACCTGACAGGACAATCCCTTAACCTGAAAGTCAAAGCCTTCAGAGCCAGACGCACTGCCTGAATCTCTAGGACGTTGATGGGCAAGGCTTTTTCGGTTCTTGACCACTGTCCCTGGACAGTTGTCTTCTCTAGTACTGCTCCCCAGCCTGAAAGGCTGGCATCTGTCGTTACCACTTTCCAGATAACTGGACTGAAGGATTTTGCTTTCAGCAGATTCTGGGTTAGTAACCACCAACTGAGGCTTTGGGACACCCTTGGAGACAGCCGCATTGGCAAGTCTAAAGCTTGAATCGTTTTGTTCCAAGCAGACAGGATACTGTTTTGCAACAGTCTTGAATGGCACTGGGCATAGGGAACCGCTTCGAACGAAGCCACCATCTTTACTAACAACCTCATGCAAAGGCGAATGGAGGGATCTCCTTTCGACCTGACCATCCACACCAGCTCTCTTATGGAGTTGATTTTTGCCGGAGGCAAGAACACCTTTTTCTGGGCCATGTCTATGATGAGGCCCAAATACTCCAGCTTTTTTAGCTGCGTTTTAAGGAAGACTTCTCTAGGTTGAGAATCCAACCCAGACTTTCCAGGTAACTGGTTGTAATGCGTACACTTTGCTCCAAACGAGCCACCGACTGGTCTATTATCAATAGATCATCTAGGTACGCCAAAACTGTTATGCCCTGTGCCCTTAACCTGGCTAGAGGTTGGGCCAGCACTTTTGTGAACACCCGGGGTGCTGTAGCTAGCCCGAAGGGCAAGGCTACAAACTGAAAGTGCTGCTGTTCTACTTCAAACCGCAGAAACCTTTGGTGAGCTGGAAATATAGGGACATGCAGATATGCATCCCTGATGTTGATATACGACAGAAGTTCTCTTCCTTGTAGGATAGAAACTACTGACCTGATCGACTCCATGCGAAAGGAGCTAATTTTCAGGAACTGATTTAGATCTAGAATGGGTCTGACATCTCCATTTGGTTTTGGTACCGTAAAGTGGTTTGAATAAAACCCCAAACCTTGCTCTTCTGTTGGGATCTGTATGATCACCCCCTGAGCCAGTAATCGGTCTAATGACCGAAAGAGAGATGGCCTTTTCCCTGGATCTTTGGGAACGTTTGATCTCAGAAAACGAGATGGTGGAAGCTCCCGAAATTCTAGTTTGTATCCTAGAGACACCGTGGAGATGACCCATCTGTCCTGAATTTCCTCTTGCCAGACTTCTGAGTATTGCAGAAGTCTTCCCCCCACTCTGGTGAGGGGGGGGCGCCTCTTCATAATGAGGCTTTAGAATTCTGCTTTGCAGATTTCCAGCCCCAGGCCTTCTTTTGTGCCTGGGCCTGACCCTGAGGTTTTCCTCTAGAGTCCGAGGGCGGAGACCGTCGCCACTGCTTAGAGGCGGATGCCCCTGGCGCAGGAGAAAAAGTCAGTTTAAATGAAGGACATTTCTACTTTCTTTTGACTGGCAAAAGAGTACTCTTCCCACTAGAAATCATTTGAATGTATTTGTCCAAATCATCCCCAAATAGCCGATCCCCATGAAAAGCAAAGCCACTCAGGAGCTTTTTGCATGGTGCTTCGGCTGACCAATTTTTTTAACCAAAGGATCCTACGCATGTATACTAGCACAAGCACAAGGCGGGACGCCTGGTGAATAGAGTCTTTCATAGCGTCTATGGAAAAACATAATGCCTTTTGGTAGTTAGGCCAACTTGCAGGCCTGTTGTGCAGGGACCTCTTTAAGGGCCTGTCTGACCTGGTCCTTTAGGGACTGACAGATTCCTATTGCAGTGACTGTAGGCTAACGGCACCTGCCAAAAAAAAAAAAAAGAGGATTTTAACAGGAATTCCAACCTTTTATTTGTTGGATCCTTAAGCATTTGCTCATTGTCTACTGGACAAGTTAAACTTTTATTCAAACTGGAAATCGCAGCGTCAACTGCTGGCACATTCCATTTTTTGGTGAATTTCTCTTCCATGGGATAGAGAACTGAGAATCTCTTTGGAGGGAGAAAATGCTTATCCGGGTGATCCCATTCAGCATAAATAAGCTTTTCTAGTAATGCATGGACAGGAAACGCATGAAAAGGCTGTAAAGATTTAAAAGAACCCAAGGAAGAAACCAGACTTTCCGCAGACTGCGTTAGGGGTAGCATGAAAGTGGAAAGAACCATCTCCGCAAGAGATTGTACCAGCAATTTCTCAGATTGCATGGCTGAAAAGGGTTCACCTACTGTCGTTTCCTCCGCAGAGGAATAATCGGTTTGTTTTTCCTCCCGATCGCCTGAGGGTAACACCTCATCCTAGTACCCACTGTTCCCTTGGTAAAGGGTCTTAGGTGGGAGAGGGTGATCTAGCATGCTTCCTATCCTTTTGGATGAAGGATGCGATTAAAGCCAGTAATCTTCCTTCTAGGCCATGCAAGGTGGAGGAAAATGCATTTTCAGTCATGTATAAAGGGGATGAAGTGTGAGAAGCAGTTGCACCACCAATTGGTTCCAATGACTCACCCTGGCCTGCCATATCTGGTATCTCAGGAGAGGATGACAGTGTGGAGGCATGACTGGAGTTCCCAGTGCCTGGGGGTGGAGTTTTTGGTACCTTTGTGGTATTTCTTTTGGAAGCCATAGTGCTAAGCACAAAAGCAGAGGCACTAAATAAATGCACTACTTGCTGAGCAATAGTCTAGCAATACAATGCCGCTATAAAAATCAGCTTGGTGCTGACTAACAATGTATTTCCTGTACTAGTAATGCCTGTATACATCCCTTACGTGCCCCAACGCTCCTGTGTCCTGTGTGTTTCAGACTTCCATCTCTTTAGTTGCTCTGATAAAGATCTTCTGACAGAGTAAGAGTCTGTTTTAACAAGCCTCAGATGTGAGCCTGTTCGGCGTCTTCAGCGTCTGCACCTGCCTTAGCCACGCCCCTTCGCCATTACCTGCCGCCCCGTTTCAAATGGGCACTAGTCCGCGCGTTTATCCCGAGACGAGCCCCCTCTGCTGTAGGTGTTGTTCCTTCCCGGGTACGTTCTTCCACATGGTATGGGAGTGCCCGCTTATCCGTCAGTTTTGGGAGAAAGTAATTGGGGCTTTGAATAAATTTGGAGACTGGTCCCTTAGGCAGGATTCAGCCTTAGCGCTACTTGGTACCATGGAGGATATTGTGGCCTCCAAGCACATGAAATTATTTCTCTTCTATACTCTATATTACGCCAGAAGAGAGATTTTTCCTTAGGTGGAAACAGCCAACACCGCCAATGCTCAACTGGATAGCAACGATTAACTCTGTATTGCCACTGTATAAACAAACCTATCAGAGTAGGTAGTAGAAAAAAATTGATAAGGTCCGGTCACAATGGATCAACACACATGGCTCAATCTCTTAAGATGCATTGTATTATCCTGTGAGATGTTCCTATGCTGATATCCTATGACTATATTGTCCTATGAGATGCTCCTATAATCGTATCCTTCCCCCTCCCTCCTCCTTTCCTCCCTAATAGGGCACTATGGTGACTATAATTGTCGTATTGATGGCTATGCCTGATTGTATACCAGAAGAAATGTTAAAGTCTGACTTCTAAGTTGCCTTAGCTCCTTAGTCTACTTTGCTGTATTGACTGTGTATTGTGTCACCATTAACCTGTATAATTCTGTTTCTTTTTTGAATAAAATTCATCTGTTAAAAAGAAAAATATATATATATATATATATATATATATATATATATATATATATATATATATATAATCGAGTCATATATGGGAGAAAGTGAGTTGAGAAAGTCTTATAGTATTCACGTGGGAGGCCATCAGGCCCTGGGGCCTTGTTGTTTGGCAGAAGCCTCAATGTCTCCGTCACCTCCTCTTCAGTTATCGGAGAGTTGAGAGACTGTAAAGCATCCTCCGGCAGAGTGGTCACACCACTACTCATAAGGTAGGCTCGCACGCAGTCAGTGAAATGCAACTGCACTGGTAAAAGCGGTATGGATGGAATGTAAAGGTTGGAAAAATAATTGCGAAACAAATGGGCAATACAATCAGGGTAGGAATGTAAAATCCCACTAGGGTCACGTAGAGCCTGGGGGGCCGAAGTGTGAGTGTGCTCCTGCAGTTTATGTGCTAATAAGGTGTGGGCCTTGTTACCCTTGTCATAGTAAATCTGACACATTCTTTGGAGGGCTTTTTCGACTTTGCTTACATCAATACTTTTCAAAACAGCCTGGAGGTGTATTATTTCCCTCAGGAGACGGATCGAGAATGAAGAGGAAAGTCAGGACTCCAGGTCCCGCAGTCTTTTTTACAGTCTGCTGTCACAGCCGTTTGGTGTTTTTCTTCCATGCACTAGAGATAGCTATACATTATCCACGTATTACTGATGTATGTGCCTACAATAGAGTCCCTGTGGAAATATCTGGGGTGTTATTCTCAGCAAAGTATACATTTTAAGGCTGTCTCCAGGTCTGTTTTGGTACCAATATTTTTAAGAAGTCGTCATTAAGTTGCCAGAGACGGTTGACCTTAGAGGCTGCTAAATTAAGCTTCAGTAGTATCGGAGCATGGTCGGACCAGGACATAGGGAGGATATCCACTGTATTAAATGCCCTCAGGGAAGGGGCGTTTATGAAAAAGTAGTTAAAACTCACGTGAGTATGGAATGGATGAGAGTAGGAGTATTGTCGCTCCCTCAGGTGAGCAACGTCTGTCTGTCTGGTCTGTCTAAACTGTTGGGATTGTCGAGAGAGGCGTGGGGGAGTATTTTAGAAAGGGATGTCCCGTCCGACGTCGGGGAAAATGAGAGGTTAAAGTCCCCCACCCCCCCCCCACCAAGAATGAATGTGCAACTCTAAATAACCGATTGTTAACCCTAGTGACAAAGGACATCGGATTCGCATTCGGGGCATAAATGTTACAGAAAGTTATATCAGATTGTGGCCATTTGCCTCTAATAATTAGATACTGCCCCTAGGGATCAGAGTAAGAGGATGTGGGCGTGAAAAGGGATCCCTTTTTAATCAAAATGGCCACTGCTGCTTTCTTTTTTAGGGCTAGAAGTTAAGAACCCAGAGGGGAAAAATGTGGATGCGAATGTCAGAGCCTCTTTTGTCCAGTAATAGCCCTTTACAGGCAGGAACCGCAAGTCATTTTGGTGTGTAGAAAAAGTCCTAGTGTCCAGCTACCTTCCTGTGGCTACTGATCCCAACACCACCTCTTCAGGAGCTGCCAGCTCACCTGGCTGCAGCTTCCCCTTTCACCAGCCCTCCTGGCTAATCTTCCACAGTCCTCCCAGACTGACTGTACCACCATCTCAGACTGCCACTCCTCAGTCCTCTCAGGAGGTCCCTCAGTCCTCCCTGACTGTCTCACCAGTCACCTGGCTGTCTTCTCCCTGGAGATCTCCTGGTCATGCTCGCTGGCTCCTGCTGTCCTCACACCTGCTCCATGCCACTGGACAGGACTCCTCCTTGTGTTATCAGAGGATACCTCCTGCACCCAAGCCCCAGGCCGAGGTCACCCCCCCCCCCCAGACTAGGGGGCTACCTTCAAGGGCCTCCAACAGCCTCCTCAGCACTCCATTTCCAGCTTTCACCTGAACTCTACTGCCCCTGCTGGTCTGACCCTGAGTATTTAAGTCTGCCAGCCCATTTGGCCAGGGATTGGCTGGGACCCTCACCAAAACTCCAGGCAGCTCCTCCTAACCTCCCTCCCATTCTTCTGGAAGTTTCTGCAAAGTTCCAGCAAGTAGGGGGAGGTATCAGAGATGCTGCCTAATGAGTCATTCCAGCTGACAGCCAAGCCAAACAAACAATTTACCTACACTACAGAAAACCATACAGAAATCACATTAGCACACTAAGCTAGAGGGTGCTAAATACAGTACAGCATATTATTTTGCAGTAGCGCTGCCAAATCTAAAGGATATTGTACAAGTTTACAATCAGATTGTAATCTGTACAAGGAGATTTAATTTGATCAACTTCATCATTAGTAGCCTTTACTTTTCAAGAACCACACTGAATATAAAAAGGTAAATAGTGTTAAAGACAAACTGATGTTAACATGAAGTATTAATACAGTATGTATTACTACCTCACTGTTAGCATTATTATTTACAGCACAGCATTTTCAAGCTTTTTTCAGTCATTGTCCCCTATTAAAAATATGTTAAATTGTAAAGCACCCTTGTATTACATGAGAATCCCCGCTTCCACATCAGAGTCCTCAGTACCCCCCGTCCTCTATCGGAATGCTCAGTAAACCCCCTCCCTTTAAATAAGAGTTCTCACTTTCCCCTTCTCTTCTTTCACATTAGAGTCCTTAGCCCCACCCCCTCTTTCACATCAGAGCCCCCCCTTTCAAATCAGAATCCTTCATGCCCCCTTCCTCTTTCACATAAGTTATCTGTTCCCCCCTCTCCATTTATCACATTAGAGTCCTCAGACCCCTTCTCTTCTGCTCCCTTTCACATTTAACCCTTTCGCTGCCATGTCCTGTGCTCCATTTTGTACACTCAAGTGGCCAGACCATTTTTGCAATTTTCCCTTTGGTTTTTTATTTTTTCACTTATAGCTTTCACAGTTATAAATATATAAACCATATATTTTCTGAAAGCAAATGACCAGTAGAATAAAAAGAAGGCGCTACTGATTTCTAAGGTCCCGCGATATTTGCGCAAATGTTTATTTAAACAATAGTTTTGCTAAAAATTGACAAAAATCATGATTAGCAGATAAATACATAGCAAATATTACAAAATTCATACTACATATAAAAGCTTAACCTGTATTTATAAACCTTGAGTTTATAAAAAGCAAATATTTGTAAACTTTTAAATTGTGCCTTTTTGCGAAATGGTGAAAACTGAACAGAAGCAAAAGTGTAAATATCCAAATTTCTCTTAAAATCTGAAGGTTTTCATTTTTCTCTTACAGCTTTCAGAATTTGTGAAAGACCCCCAAAACCATATATTTTCTGAAAGCATATGACCTCTAGAATAAAAAAATAAAAAAAGGTGCTACTGTTTTTTTATACCCCGCGGTATTTGCGCAAATGTTTGTCAATATATTCCCAAAAAATACACTAAAACCATTATTAGCAAATAACAACACAGCTAAGTTTACAAAATTCCTGCTAAATCATCCCTACTAAATATAAAATCTTAACCTGTATGGGGTTAATAAATAACAAATATTTGTAGATTTTAATTTGCGCCTTTTTGCAAAATGGTGAAAATCGAACGTACCCAAAAATTTCTCTAAAAATCTGGAGGTTTTCATTTTTCACTTACAGCTTTCAGAATTTGTAAAAGACCCCCCCAAACCGTACATTTTCTGAAAGCACATGGGCAGAAGAATAAAAGAAGGTGCTACTGATTAAGGCAGCGCGATGTTTGCGGAAATGTTTATCAAAACAATATTTTCGCAAAAAATACACTAAAATCACTAATAGTGCACATAAACACAACATAACTTACAAAATTCCTGCTAAATTACTACTAAAGCATCAGTCACATGTGGTATACTAAAGCGTACGCCCATAGAGGGCCATGTTTACCCGCACAGGAATGCACAGGTATTCCATGCATCTCCGTACAGGCAGTCCCATTTATGTCAATTTGGATGCAAAGGCTGCACAGGCATAGCTGCTGTTCCCAATCTGACATCTGTGTGGGTACATGACCCTGACCACACAGGCAGTGTGAGCTCAGGGACATGCATACGGACCTACATGGATGTCAAATTGGGAGCAACGGCTCTGTGCGTGCAGTTGCTGCATAACAAATGACATCAATGGGATTGCCTGCACAGAGATGCATGCAACACCTATGCATCCCTGTAAAGGTACGCTGTGTATGTCCTTTGTGTGAACAAAGCCTTAGGCCCCTTTCACATAAGCAGACCGATCGGGTCTGCCTGTCCGTTTTTTAGGCGGGCCCAATCGGACCACCCCAATGTGTCCAGTCCACTAAAAACAGACGGATGGGGATTCCATTCCCCATCCATCTAGCAGATCAGATCGGATGGTATTGGATGGAAATGGACAGGTGGTCCGTTTCCATCTGACCGCCCCATAGAAAACAGCAGCTGTGTCTGCTCTGCATCAGCGGAGAGGACACGGACCTGTCATCTGCCTGCTCAGTGGGGATCAGCAGACAGATCCCCAGCTGAGCAAGCAGATCTGCTTGGACAGAGTCTGCTTCATGTGAAAGGGGTCTTACCAGGAACGGCCGGTCCATTAGGGGCGCAGGGGTGCCGCTCCTCTGCGGGGTGCTGGACTTATACGTTTGTATGAGTTTTTTTCAAGCCACATGATTAGAACTTGAGGCTCTAATTAGCTTGAAAAAGGTTGGGCTCCTGGGCCCACTTGTGACAATAGCAAAATAATATTCGCTCTTGTCTTCCAGCTTCTCCTCCCGGCCAATCAGGACAGGATTGAATGAAAAATCTTCAAGACATACAGTGGGGACGGAAAGTATTCAGACCCCCTTAAATTTTTCACTCTTTGTTATATTGCAGCCATTTGCTAAAATCATTTAAGTTCATTTTTTTTCCTCATTAATATACACACAGCACCCCATATTGACAGAAAAACACAGAACATTTTTGCAGATTTATTAAAAAAGAAAAACTGAAATATCACATGGTCCTAAGTATTCAGACCCTTTGCTGTGACACTCATATATTTAACTCAGGTGCTGTCCATTTCTTCTGATCATCCTTGAGATGGTTCTACACCTTCATTTGAGTCCAGCTGTGTTTGATTATACTGATTGGATTTGATTAGGAAAGCCACACACCTGTCTATATAAGACCTTATAGCTCACAGTGCATGTCAGAGCAAATGAAAATTATGAGGTCAAAAGGAACTGCCTGAAGAGCTCAGAGACAGAATTGTGGCAAGGTTACAAAAAAATTCTGCTGCACTTAAGGTTCCTAAGAGCACAGTAGCCTCCATAATCCTTAAATGGAAGACGTTTGGGACGACCAGAACCCTTCCTAGAGCTGGCCGTCCTGCCAAACTGAGCTATTGGGGGAGAAGAGCCTTGGTGAGAGAGGTAAAGAACAACCCAAAGATCACTGTGGCTGAGCTCCAGAGATGCAGTCGGGAGAAAGTTGTAGAAAGTCAACCATCACTGCAGCCCTCAGCCCTCAGAGTGGCCCGACGGAAGCCTCTCCTCAGTGCAAGACACATGAAAGCCTGCATGGATTTTGGTAAAAAACACCTGAAGGATTCCAAGATGGTGAGAAATAAGATTCTCTGGTCTGATGAGACCAAGATAGAACTTTTTGGCCTTAATTCTAAGTGGTATGTGTGGAGAAAACCAGGCACTGCTCATCACCTCTCCAATACAGTCCCAACAGTGAAGCATGGTGGTGGCAGTGGGGGTGTTTTTCAGCTGCAGGGACAGAATGACTGGTTGCAATCGAGGGAAAGATGAATGCGGCCAAGTACAGGGATATCCTGGACGAAAACCTTCTCCAGAGTGCTCAGGACCTCAGACTGGGCCGAAGGTTTACCTTCCAACAAGACAATGACCCTAAGCACACAGCTAAAATAACAAAGGAGTGGCTTCACAACTCCTCCGTGACTGTTCTTGAATGGCCCAGCCAGAGCCCTGACTTAAACCCAATTGAGCATCTCTGGAGAGACCTAAAAATGGCTGTCCACCAAAGTTTACCATCCAACCTGACAGAAATGGAGAGGCTCTGCAAGGAGAAATGGCAGAGGATCTCCAAATCCAGGTGTGAAAAACTTGTTGCATCTTTCCCAAAAAGACTCAGGGCTGTATTAGATCAAAAGGGTGCTTCTACTAAATACTGAGCAAAGGGTCTGAATACTTAGGACCATGTGATATTTCAGTCTTTCTTTTTTAATAAATCTGCAAAAATGTCAACAATTCTGTGTTTTTCTGTCAATATGGGGTGCTGTGTTTACATTAATGAAGAAAAAAATGAACTTAAATGATTTTAGCAAATGGCTGCAATATAACAAAGAGTGAAAAACTTAAGGGGGTCTGAATACTTTCGTCCCCATGTATATAATATGGCAGCTACTGTACAGTTACCATGCTCTTCATCAGGCTTATGTCTTGAAGATTTTTCAGTAAAAAACATTTGAATTGGAGATCGTGTCCCATCGTCTTTTTGTAAGAGATATCTATCTATCTATCTATCTATCTATCTATCTATCTATCTATCTATAGATATATATATCTATATATCTATATATATATAGATATATAGATATATATATCTATATATCTATATATAGATATATATATATAATATTTTTTTAATGGGGGGGGGGTCTTTGATGAGATATCAGGGGTCTAAACAGACCCCCATATCTCTTTTGTTGAGACAGAGGAAAGGGACTGAAGATTGTCCCTTTTTCTGTAGCACTTCCTCATTCATTCATAAAATGACATTCTGATTTATAGAAACACTCGCGGTTACTATATACTGCATCAGCTGTCAGTGGGACACATAGGAGCGATCTATAGTGATCGCTGCCTGCGCCCTCTGTACTACAGGGGGGGGGGCTTGGTAAACACATGCTTACCAAGCCCCAACTTCAACCCCACCCACAACCCCCCCTACGATCCCCAGCTTGTCAGATCGCCGGAGATCAATGTGGCCAGCATCTGCAGGCTGCGGGAGGGGGAGGAGGGATGTCGCCGGAGCAGGGATGGATCGAGGGTCGGTGTGGGGGGTTGATACATCTGGACCCCCCCAGCCCCATGCAGCACCTGAAGCCGGCGGGAGCAGCAGTGGAGGGATGCTGGCTTCTAAAGAAGATCCCTTGGGGGGGGGGGGGGGGGGGGGTTGGAAGAGGGAGAAGTAGGATGAAGAATAGGAAAGGAGAGTGGGGGGGGGCAATTTTAGGGGAAGGGAGTGGTGGCAGGTAGAGAAGCAGGGGACAGGTTAGGGGCAGCATGGAGGGGGGGGGGGAGGTGGTAACATTTAAGGTTAATAACTCTAAACAGCGGGTTGTAATTCGTTGATCAGAGTTATAGAATTGTTCAGCAGAGTCTGCTGAACAATTCTGATATAAGCTTATGGTGATTGAAGTGATCATGAGGTTATAGGAGGGGGAGACATGAGGTCCGTATGCCGTATGGACTTGGCCACCTGCAGGCACTTCTGGCAGTGAAAGGGTTGAGACCTCAATTCCTCCCATCCTATCACATCAGAGTCCTTAGTCCCCCCCATCTTTACACAAGAAAGAGTCCTACCTTCTGTTCTTCACCACAGAACGACTGCGGCAGCATGGCAGTAGCTGTAAAGTGAAGCAGATCTAAATGGAAGTGGATCTCCGTCCCCTTCTAAATGCTGGGGCTACTCAATGTTGCCCTGCTCTGGATTAGCATTATGCCTTTCCATGGCACCAGAGGCTGGCCTACCTGCACCATGGAAGCACATAAATGTGAAAAAAAATTCTGGAAGTAGCACGGCATCCCTGCCAAACCACAGTGACACACCAGAGTGCCGGGACAACCTGGTTGATATTTAGAGCAGTGGTTCAGTTTACTCAGTGGTTACATGTGTGACTGGTTAGCCAGCTGGTAGCAGCCTGTGATTGTCTTCTTTTGTAATAAAATGCAATTTTACTGTATTTGGAAAAGTCAGGTGCTTCAAAGCTGAATTTATCTGGAGTGTCATTTGTAACCAAATTCAAACAATGCTGTGTGGCTGCATAAGCAATGGCTATTTAACCACTGGTTGGCCATTACAATACATTATATCCATTTTGTGGTTAAAAATAGTTATATAGTAAATATTTACAAATGCAAGTAACCTTGTTACTTTGTACACAGTAATTAAAATGAAAAATACAAATTCATATATCACTTACTCTTTCACAGCCATACCCAGCTCCTGAATCTTGGTCTCAATAGTAGTTTCAACCTCACTCCTTTCCAACGAATACTCCACAAAAAAAGCTTCCAAAATGAATGCCACGAAGATGCTGAGAAATAAAGACATACATCAATATCTGTGATGGCGGTGGGTACATAAAAAAAAAACAAAAAAAATCTTAAAATTCTCTTTTGGTGTTGGGTCACTTTTTCACCTAAAAGAGGTATTAGATAACTTAGACAAGCTTCGGTTCTATCCACACATGATGCCATTATGCTTAAAGAACAGAAAGCCCTAACTAGATGACATTGAGTTTCCTAAAATATTGCTTAACCACTTCAGCCCCGGAAGTATTTACCCCCTTCCTGACCAAGCCCTTTTTTGCGATACGGCACTGCGTCGATTTAACTGACAAATGCGCGGTCGTGCGACACAAACAAAATTGACATCTTTTTTTCCCATAAATAAAGCTTTCTTTTGGTGACATTTGATCACCTCTGCGGTTAATTTTTTGCTCTATAAACAAAAGAAGAGCGACAATTTTGAAAAAAAAAAAAAAAAAACTATCTTTTACTTTTTGCTATAATAAATATCCCAAATTAAAAAAAAAATGTTTTTCCACAGTTTAGGCTGATATGTATTCTTCTACATATTTTTGGTAAAAATAAATAAATCGCAATAAGCGTATATTGATTGGTTTGCGCAAAAGTTATAGTGTCTACAAAATAGGGAATATATTTATGGCATTTTTATTATTATTATTTTTTTTTTTACTAGTAATGATCTGCAATTTTTATCAGGACTGCGATATTGCAGCGGACAGATCGGACACTTTTGACACATTTTTGGGAACAGTGACAATTATACAGCGATCAGTGCTATAAAAATGCACTGATTACTGTATAAATGACACTGGCAGGGAAGGCGTTAACAATAGGGGGCGATCAAGGGGTTAACTGTGTTCCCTAGGTGTGTTCTAACTGTAGGGGGATGGGACTGACTAGGGCAAGAGAGAGATCGGTGTTCATACATAGTATGAACACATGATCTGTCTCATCTCCCCTGAGAGAACCAGGACACACATCCCCGTTCTGTAATGAGCAATCGCGGGTACCCGGTGGTAATTGCGCCCGCCGGGCACTCGCATTGGCTCCAGGGACACGCCTCGGGAGTGCCGGCACCGCCGGAGGCGTCTTAAAGAGCCGGCATACAGCTACAATGGCTCACGCAGGGGAGCCAGCCTGCCGCAGTATAACTATGGTGGATGGTCCGGAAGCGGTTAATACAAACTTACATATTTTTCATAACAATAGGATTCTTGACTTGCCAGTAAAATCTGTTTCTTGATGCACAGTACAAAACACAAGTTTTTTAAAATGACTGTCTAGGACTTCCAAAAAAACAATCCAACTGAGGGGTGGGCAAAAAAGGAAACCATGCTAACAGGCCCACAAAACATACAAGTCAAGAAGGACGTGAAAGACTTCGACTGAGAGGCTTGTAGCACCTTACACCCGAAAACAGGAAGAAAGGAATAAACAATATCCTGATTAAAGGTGAAAGGCAGCGACCACCTTTGGGAGAAAGGTCTTAGGTCGCAAAACAACCTTGTCCTTGTGAAACACTAAGAAAGGCTCCTTACTGGAAAAAGCAGGGGAATGACCAGGGGTAGAGATGCGTACTACTCCCTGATCAAAGGCATTAACTAGAGAATGAGATGCCAAGGCCTCTGAAATAGAATGGCCAAGGCTGAGATTTGTCCCTTAAATGGTACGGATGGTCAACTTTTGATGCAGAGCAGGCTGAAAAGTCAGAATAAGTCCTAGTGCTTTCTAGGATAAAAGTTCCTCGACTCGCACAGGACCATATCTTCAACACCCATGCTGTCAAAGCCAGCGGGATGGAACACTGGCCTGTGGGACAAGATGTCTGGATGATAGGAAGATCCCACAGAGCCTCTGCCAGGAGCTTGAGTATGTTGGAATACCATGGTTCTCCTGGGCCAATTCAGTGTAATAAATATCACTGGGATGCTTTCTATCTCAATCCAGTGACGTAAGCAAGGGCGAATCTAGAGGGGCAGAAAGGTACATCAGGTTGAACTAATCCCACAGCATTACCAGAGCACTAACCGTGAAGGCCTGGGGATCCCTGGAGCCGGTCCAGTTTAGAGAAGGTCTGCACAAGAGAGTATCTAATCTATTTCCTATAGTGCAGTGCGACTTCTGGTGCCTCCTTGATGATGGATGTAAGCCATAATCATGGCATTGTTCACTCGCATTCTAGATAGTTGTCCCCACAATAGAGGAGTCCAGCATTGAACAGATAACCAAATAGTCCCGAGTTTTAGAATGTTGACGTTCAATCTTGAAGGTGTTCAAGACTGTTCCTCAGCCCAACATATTGGCATCCATGAGAACCATCTACAACTGTGGAGGAAAAAGGTTTCCCCCAACTCTGTTGCCAGATTGGAAATCCACCAGGTCAGAGAATGTCTGGCCTTGGGGTTCAGATACATCCGGCGGTCAAAGGACTGGGGCCATTTGTCCCACATGATCAGAATGCCGAGCTGTTATCATCTGGAAAGAAACTAGGTGCATGGCGCCACATCTTAAGAAGCCTTCTTGATACCCAAGACTGTCATGCATGCACGAATCAAGTCCTCTGGAGGTCGATGGGCACTTGAATTAAAATGATGGGACAGAAGTTTGGCTCGAGGCAGAACAATTTTGGACAATTTTATGTACAACCTCAGACCCAGGTACTCCAATCTGTAAGATGGGTCTAGTGATGAGCTCTGCATAACTGAACCACAATCAAGAAGGAGCACACGCGCAATAGCACCACCACAGGTGTAACCTGGAAGCACACCCAAATGGCGCCATGACCATCGTGGATTGCAAAACCACACCATAAATGGGGGGGGGGGGGGGTGTAGAAGGTACCTGGAATTGAATGTGTAAAGGACTTCTGCCCTGTTTACTCACCATGTCAGCAGCAGGAGCAAAGAGTTACCTTTACACAGTGAGAATGCAGTTATAGGGTCTTCAAAGACTGGGGGCACTAAATCAGACAGACAACTGGTCTGGAGGTGTGAAGAACCCTATGGCTGATTTCACATGATAAAGAGGGAGAGAGGGGGAGAATGAATATCTCAGTGCCGCTCATCTCCTCAAGCCTTTCAGACACTTTCTGTGTACATGCACTCACTTCAGCATCACGGTCACATAATTTCTCTGAATTGGCATCCCGATTGCAAAACAGTTTACCTTGCCAGCACAATTTGTGGTCTAACAGCAAAGGATCGAGAGAGGCGCTTGTGATTAATATTTGTGGCAGCCAATGCATGTCTCCCATTTCATTATTGCAGACAGGTCCCCTCTCACACTATGGGCCAGAATATCAAAGACCCAGGACCCCGAAGACTGTTTTGACTGGAGTTTTAGATAAGTAATTAGATCTTTTTAGATTTTATTTTTAAACCAAAGGTTTAGCTTGGGTACATGGGGTGGAGTGGCAGACCTTTTTTTTTTCTAATTGGAGATAAAATTTAATATAGTAACAAAACTTGCTTTAAAAATACTGTGGCTATTTTCAAAACAACTTGGTGAAAGCTATTTTAATCTAGGTTTGTCCCTTCCAGTGCTCATATGTTATGCTTAATAGTAGATCAGGCTCCAGCGGTTCCCCTGGTTTGTTGCTTTGTTAGCTTCTTCTCGCAGAAAATGACAGAAAGCATAAATTCTTAAAAACATTTTGTATACAACTCTGAATAATTTTATATTTCCGAAGGAAAATGGGGAATAAATTTAATATATATATATATATATATATATATATATATATATATATATATATATATATATATATATATATATATATATATATATAGATAGATAGATAATAGATAGATAGAGAGAGAGCGAGAACAGTAAAAAACTTACTTGATTATCATGATGACAACCACCACATGGAATAGAAGAAAATACATTTTAGCTGCTGGGTGGGTTACCAGAGAAAACCCAGTGGCGATAAGTAGGATGTTAAGAAAGGTAACATCAAAATGTAAAATGTAATACATTTTAAAACTTGCTGTTATACAGATTAAATATTTTCGACAACCTACCCTAAATCTTTACCTCATGTTTTTTTTCCCAAGTTACTTGTCCTTTATCTGTTCAGTACACAAAGCTTCCATGCAGAGGAAAGTTCACTAAGATTCTACATAGTGGTAGATATCTGCACATTAAAAAAAGAAATGCACTGATGCCACCACACACTATAAATGCAAAAATGGCCATGTTTCATCATATTCTCTTATCAGACATGTTGAAGCCCCACTCCAGGATAATTTAAAATGGACCTGAACATCGTGAAGAAAAGTGAAGTGAAGATTTACAATATTAGATAGATCATTTACCTATGTTAATTGTGCTTAAAAAAATGAATTCCTCCAGAAATTAGTAAGTTTCATAGCTGTACATCTTCATGGTGAAATTATTTAAAGCATTATACCTCTGACTGCATTCCAAAGGCAACAATTTAGTATTGTACTTATGAACAGACAGATTTGTTGATTACCAAATTAGTTGGCATCCATCACGGTTTATTCAATAAAAATCAGACACATCCGAAAATTTCAAATATTAAAACAAATTAAAAAATGGTATGAACAAAATATTATGAGACCCTTATCCTAACATTTCTTGAACAACCTTTGGGGGAATTAAATTAGCAAACAACTGATTCCTGTAGATCTCAATTAGACTTCTACACCTGTCAGCAGATATTTTGGTCCACTATTTCTGAGCAAACTGCTTAGCTCTCTCTGGTTTTTAGGGTGCTTTTCCATGCTGTGTGTTTCAGCTCTTTATAGATGTTTGATAGGATTCAGATCAGGGCTCATAGAAGGCCACTTTAGGATAATCCAGTGTTTTGTTCTTAGCCGTTCTGGGGTTCTTTGAGCTGTGTGTTGTCTTTATTGTGTTGGAGGACTCATGTCCTCATACAGGGCTTCCTGACTCTGGGCAGTATGTTTTACTCTTGAATTCTCTAATAGTCTGGAGATTTTTAATGTGCCATGCACATTTTCATGGCACCCTGTGCCAGACACAGCATGACAGCTCCAAAATATAACTAAACCTCTTCCATGTTTCACAGTAGGCACAGCTTAATTTTTTTTTCATTGGTGAACACAGCTGTTGCGACTTGCCAAAATATTACATTTATGTCTAATTTGTCCAAAGGACTTTTTCCCAGAAGCATTGTGGCTTGTCAATATGCTTTGGCAGATTCCAGTCAGGCTTTGTTTTTTTTCTTTGAATAGTCAAGTCCTCCTGGGTCTTCTTTCTTTGAGCCCACGCAAAAAGGGATGGATAGTGCGATCAGACCCTCATGTATCTTGATTTTGGGGTTCAGCTTTGTATCTCTTGGGAAGTTTTCCTTTGTTCTTTGTCTACCATTCAGCTTCTGTTCACATATGGGGTCAATCTTCTTCCTGTAGCCATTTTCAGGGGTGGTTGGCTACACTCGCATGGGTCTTAAACATCTTTATATTTGCAACTGTAGTCATAGGAGCATCAAGCTGCTTGGAGATAGCCTTATAGCCTACACCTTTGACATGCTGTTCTATCATTTTCTTTCTGATCTCCTCACACAACTCTGCTTTGCTTTCTGTGGTCTATGTTCAGTGGAGTTCAGCAGAGTAATTATTATTGTTCATTAAAAAGGCTGACTGACCGATTACAAGATAGAAGACATGTCTGATGCTAATTACTTGAAAATTTCACTATGGTCTAATTATTTTTGATCTTTTTCTATGGGTACCAACAAATCTGTCCGGGCCATTTTACAATATTGTCATGCAAAAAGCAATAATTTACCTCTTTCCACACTTTCTTTGCTTTTCCCTATGACATACCAAAGGCATGCTGGCATACATGATACAATTGAGTTTAATGCCATCACAATATAGGAGGAATGAAGCATTGTTTCAAGAGCTGTAAGGGTACTATAAAGATACCAACAGACAATGCTGAAGAAGGTTAGAAAGCATTAACCAATCACTACTGTATCTTTTAGAACAACTCTAATGTCAAACAGCATCTCACTCAGCCTTTATAGCTGAATTATAACCTAAAGGAATGTACAGGCAGATTAAAATGTGGCCAGTTCAGCAGGGACCAGCTGGTTTTAGAGCTGTGTGGCCTTCCCTGTTTGACAGAAGTTGACCAGTAGATCAATGGCCACGCTGGAAAAAACTTTAATCATCAGCGGTTGCAGTCACCGATAGGTGTATTCTGACTGCAGAGAATCCCCACTGTCAGAAGACAATATTGCAGTGGGGATGATTCCTCCATCCACTACACTTATGTGGATAAGGGAATCCATTTGGTTTTATATATATTCAGCCCACTGGCTGAACCCCCCCCCCCCTCAAACCCCCCCCCCCCCCCCCCCACTATACTCCGCTTTACTCTCACACTTGTACAGGTTACTCATGTATTGAAATTGCTTACTCTGATTTGATTGCACACTCATAGCTTCTCACAGTGTGAATTAGAAGCTGAAGAAGGTCAGCCCACCTCACTTTTTGGCTGAAGGACATCAAGCATTATCTAGAACTTACCTCGCCAGCCTTACGGTTCCTGGTCTGTATCTTTCATTCATTGAATTTCAGTTTTTTAAATCACAGAGGCTCAGCATCACATGTGGGTGTAACAGTGCAAATACAGCGTGCCTAGGAACTCATCAAGGCATTTTGATACTGACATAACTATTCCCTAAGAGCCAGCACACTGCTTTCATTGGGGCGCGGAGCTCTTGAGAGAAGTACAGCACTCTGCTGGAACCTCCCACCAGCCATGCACAGAGATCCAGTGGTGACATTACTGGGTTTAAAATAAGGTATGTAATGAAAATGGAAAGGTTTTAGCATGTTAATGAGGGGGTAAGGAGGAACCAGGGATGGCAAAATATAAGCAGTTTAAAATTTCAGCTTTAAACGCATTCATAATAAAAGGATATTATGCCACTGGTTGACAACAGTCAGCTCCACTAATACAATGAATGCGTATCCTATGTTATTGAAGTTATTTTTGCAGTACTTGCTTTTAGCAAAAGCAGAGTCCCTCAAGACGATGGCTCCACACTCGAGTGCAGAAGGGTCTGTGGAATTTTCAGGAAAGAAACGAATTTTGTCCTTGAAGACTTCCATTCCAATAATGGCAAACACATAATATATAACCTATGGAGACATAATAGATTTTTATTACAGCTTACCTGTAAAATCCTTTTTTTGGAGTACATCATGGGACACAGAGCCTTAAGTAATTACTTAATGGGTTATAAGCTACCTTCAGGTGTTGACACTGGTAAACCCAATCAAGGAAGTTTACTCCCTATATAACCCCGTCTCCTTCCAGGAGCACATCCGTTTTTGTAGCAAAGCAATATACTTAAATCCCAAAGAAAAGGGGAGGGACCTCTGTGTCCCATGATGTACTCCAAGAAAAGGATTTTACAGGTAAGCTGTAATAAAAATCCTATTTTCTTTATTGTACATCATGGGACATAGAGCATTAAGTAATTACTTAATGGGACATCCCATAGCAATGCCACTTGAGGGGTTGGAGAAACAACCCGCAGGGTACACCCAGACTTGAGGATCTATACTGCTGCTTGCAGCACACTGCGCCCGAAGTCTAAATCCTCATACCTCCTTACATCCACCTGATAAAATTTTGTGAATGTATGAACTGAAGACCAAGTTGCGGCCTTACAGATCTGAGCCATGGAGGCCTGATGACGCACTGCCCAAGAAGCACTAACAGACCTGGTAGAATGCATATTAGCTTGAAACGGGGGAATCTTACCCCTTAAATCATAAGGTTGAATTATCACTTGCCGAATTCACTTAGCAACAGTGGATTTTCGACACTTCCTGTCCTTTCTTAGGACCTTCTGGCTGAATAAATAAGACATCAGTCTTACGAATCTGAGCAGTTGCCTTTAAATAGATTTTCACTGCTCTCACCACATGAAGACAATGTAGTGACTTTTCTTCCCTGGAACATGGTTTTGGAAAAAACGATGGCAGGACAATATCTTGGTTCAGGTGAAAACCTGAAATTACTTTTGGCAAAAAGCCTGGACGAGGGCGTAACACCACTCTGTCCTCATGTAAAATCAAATTTGACTCTTTACAAGAAAGAGCAGCCAATTCTGAAACCCTCCTTGCTGAGGATATAGCAACCAAAAATACCAACTTCCTTGTCAGAAGGACTAGGGGAATAGGTTGTATCGGTTCAAATGGCTGTTTTTGTAACACAGACAAAACTAAGTTTAAGTCCCAAGGGTTCAAGGGAGGTCTGATGGGCGGATTAAGCCGTGTCACCCCTTGTATATACCCTGTATATAGCCCTGAACTAAAGAATAAGTAGCAAGTGGTCTTTTAAATAAGACCTAAAAAGCTGAAGACCTAAAGCTGAGACTTGGCCTTTAATAGTACTTAAGGCCAATTTAATTTCTACCCCTAATTGTAGAAAGGCAAGAATTCTGCCTATGATATACCTCCGAGGGTGCCAACCCTTAGATTCACACCAGGTAACATAAGCCCGCCAGACTCTAATATATAGTACTGGAAGGTGACTTCCTTGCAATTAATCAGGGTAGAGATAACTGACCCGGAGAGCCCATGTTTCTTCAGAATGTGGGTTTCAATAACCAAGCTGTTAAATTTAGAGACCATAAGGAAGGATGGAATATCTGTCCCTGTGAGAGCAGATCTGGCCATAGTGGGAGGGACCATGGGCCCTCCACTGCCATCCTTACGATTTCTGCATATCATGACTTTCTGGGCAATGCTGGTGCCACCAGAATTATCAGCTTCCTTTCCAGTTTTATCCTGCAAAGAAGTCGAGGCAGCAACTGAATAGGGAGGAATGCATAGATCAGTGAGAACTGATCCCATGGGGTCACCAACACATCCGTTCCGCATGCGAGTGGATCCTTGTTCTGGCCAGAAAGTTGACCAACTTCATGTTGAACGCTAGAAGATCTACGTCCGGAGTCCCTCATCTTTGGAAAACAGCCCGAAATATGTCAGGGTGAAGAGACCATTTCCCCGGGAATAACTGCTGGTGACTTTAGTCCACCTGCCAATTTTCTACTGTCGGAATGAAGACTGTTGAAAGGCACGGAACATTCCTTTCTGCCCAAGTTAGAATATGGTTCACCTCTCTCTGAGCTGAGAGACTTCTGGTGCCCCCTTGGTGTTTGATATAGGCCACAGCTGTGGCATTGTCGGATTGAATCCTGACAGGGGAATTCCGTAACCTGAAAGTCCAGGCCCTTAGAGCCAGACGTACTGCCTGAATCTCTAGGATATTGATGGGCAAGCTTCTTTCCTACCACTTTCGAGATGATTGGTCTGAAGGATTTTCCTTTCAGCAGGGATGCCTGGTGAATAGAATCTTTAATGGCATCTATGGCAAAGCATAATGCCTTTGGTAGTTCAGCCAAATCCCGAGCTTGTTGTGCAGAAAGCTCTCTAAGGACCTGTTTAAATTGGTCCTTTAGGGATTGGCAGACGCCTATCGCAGTAACTACAGGCTGAGTAGCGGCACCTGCCAAGGAAAAGGAAGATTTTAGCAGGGATTCCAACTTTTTATCTGTTGGATCCTTAAGCATCTGTGCATTGTCTACAGGACAAGTTAGGCTACTATTCACATTGGAAATCGCAGCGTCAATTGCTGCCACTTTCCATTTTTTGGAAAATTTCTCCTCCAAAGGATAGAGAATTGAAAATCTCTTAGGAGGGAGAAAATGCTTATCTGGGTGATCCCATTCAGCAAAAATAAGCTTTTCTAGTAATGTATGTGCAGGAAATGCATGCAAAGGATGAGAAGGTTTTAAGGAACCTAAGGAAGAAGCTGAGCTTTCAGCAGACTCCGTTAGGGGTAGCATGAAAGTAGAACGAACCATCTCTGTAAGAGTTTGTATCAGCAATTTCTCAGATTGAGAGGCTGAAAAAGGTTCACCTACCATTGTTACCTCCACAGAGGAATCATTGGTTTGCTTATCCTTCTGATCGACTGAGGGTAACACCTCATCCTGTGCCCATTGTTCCCCTTGCAAAGGTTCTGAAGTGGGGGAAGGGGATCTAGCGCACTTCCTATCCTTTTTAATGGAGGTTGTGATTAAAGCCGCTAATCTTCCTTCCAGACCCTGCAGGGAGGAGGAAAGGACATCTTCAGTCATGTATACAGGGGCTGAGATGTGAGAAGCAGCTGCACCATCAATTTGTTACAATGGCTCACCCTGGCTTGCCATAACTGGTAATTCAGGCGAGGATGACAGCGTGGAAATGCGACTCGAGATCCTAATGCCAGGGGGTGAAACCTTTAGTATCTTTTTGGTTTTTGTAGTGTCTTTTTTGGCAGGCATAGTCCTAAGTACAAAAACAGAGGCACTATACAAATTTGCATTTAATTGCTGAAAATAGTCATGACTTTTAAAGCCGCTATACAGTTCAGCCTAGTGCTGGAAAAAGAGTGTCGTTCCTGTATTAGGAATGCCAGTTTTGCAACCCATATGTGTCCCACAGCTCGTGTCCTTGTGTTGCAGGCTGCTTGTCCCTTCCTCATCAGCCGAGGAGAGACTGTCACAGCTGTGGTATTTATCAGAGACCATTCAGCAGCAGCAGGCACAAACATAGTAAAAAAACAGCCACAGTAAAAGATTGGTGGTATTAGCGGGGCCCCCAAACTGCATGCTGCTGTCCCCCTAACCCTCTGGTCCCAAGAAAGCACTTTTGCAGCTTTCCCTTACCTTGCAGAGTCTCCCTCTACACGCTGCTGCAACCAGGCACAGACTGAGCTTACAGTGAAGACAACAGAGTAAGGTATGTGCATAGACTCCCTCTAGTGGAGAATTAAGGCATGACAAAATTTTTTTCCAAATGGAATAAATACATAGATATTTTTAATACCCAAGTTTCTTCCCTTACCTTATCCTTGCCGCAGGCTTGCTGAATTAACAAACAATCCAACCTTCACCCATCATGGTGGGCTGTGTAGCAAACCTTCAAGGACTGGGTTCCTAAAACAGGGTTCCAACTGCCCTGGAGCTGTAAAGCAGCCCATCAGGAAGTTAAGGTATTGTAACAAGACCTAAGCCCTGGGGTCCTGGGGTCCAGCCCTACAAAGAGGCAGTACAGGCAAAACCTCATGCTTCGGATACGAGGCCCCAGGTACCATTCCTTTAGGCCTCAATGGCACTTTGGATGGATCTGGAGTATGGAGGCTATTTAAATCCAGCATGGATCCCTCCTGGAGTTCCTCAGAGCACATCTTCACTCGTAACCAGCACCTTTAGACACTGGTGAAAAAACTGCTGTGCTCCTGGAAGGAGAAGGGGTTATATAGGGAGTAAACTTCCTTGATTGGGTTTACCAGTGTCAACACCTGAAGGTAGCTTATAACCCATTAAGTAATTACTTAAGGCTCTGTGTCCCATGATGTACGATAAAGAAAAACAAGATTAACATACTGAAAAAAAAACAAAAAAACAGAAACTTACTCTATTTATGTACACACACACACACACAAACACTACATCAAGACTCAGAAAACGTCCAAGCACTGTTTTTAAGATTTGTAAAATAAAAAAAATATTGACTATTGGTAGAAAGGGAAATTAAACTTTTCAGACTGATGGATTTTACACCAATTCCACAAACTCAATATTCACTGCAAAATTTGGCAGTTGTTCTTTAAAACGGTAAGTATTACGTGGCTTGTAGTGCTGTACAAAGATATTCCTGACTTGATTAACCTTTGAAGAAGGGGGGTCCTACTCCATTCCACTACTTGCGTTTTAAACTGAGCATGCAAAGCATGTCTAATTTGAAGGTACTTGTAAAATTTGGTTTGGTATACCGTACTCTCTTCTTAATTCTGCAAATGATTTCAACGTGTTTCCCTCATACAGTTGGGCTAGCTGTCCTATACCCTGCTCTTCCCATTCATTGATCTTCCCCATGGGCACTAGTTATTGCAGATGTTTGTTATTCCAAATGGGGGGCGTAGTCTGTTACCCACTTATACCCCATTACTGTCTTGACTAACTGCCATACCTTTATAACCAACTTTAATGTAGGACTCCTAAGGGGAAAAGAGTCTACTTCCAATGCTTCTATTACAGTGTTATGTCGAGCTCCCTGTAACATCATTCTATAACTGGCATCCCCCCCTCCTGGGATGATACACCCCCCAGATGCTGCAATTGGGCGGCTAAAAAATAGCTGTGAGGGTGTGGGACAGCCATTTCTCCCTCATTTGTTGGTAACTGCAGTGTTTGCAAACTAATCCTGGCCTGGCCCTTCTTCCAGATTAATTCCATGAAAAGGGACTCAATTTTCTTAAACCATTCCTTACCTATCCAGACTGGTGAGTTATGCAGCAAACACAATAATTGCAGCATCCAAATCATTTTGACCAAATTATTTCGTCCCGCTACACAAAAGGGGAGGCGGCTCCAAATGTCGCTTTTGCGCTTAAATTTGAGCAGGAGTGGGACTAAATTATTGCTAATGGATTTATTTGGTTCCCTCATTAACCATATGCCAAAATACTTCATACTCTCCACCACTTTTAATTGAGGTATTCCAAACGGTATAGAATTTCTTAATGGATCAACCAGCAAAAGTGCAAATTTTTCCCAGTTTATTACCAGGCCCGAAAACCGTCCGAATTCCTCAAGTATGTTAATTGCCGCAGTTAAAGATGACTCAGTGTCGCCAAGAAGAAACTGGATATTGTCTGTATATAAGGCAATCTTATCCTCCCCCAACTTCCTCTGGAACCCCTGCATCCCTCTGTTGCTGATCTAATCGCAATTGCTAATGGCTCCATCGCAAGAGCAAAAAGCAAGGGCGATAAGGTCTCTTCTCTCTCTCAAGCTGAATCAACTCAGAGTGTACATTATTGAATTTCATCTTGGCACTTGGAGCATTATAGAGTGTTTTTAACCCATCCAATGAAGGTGGACCCAAACCCAAATATCTCCAAAGCCCGCCACAGATAGTCCCACTCGGGTTCTGCAGGTTTAGGTATACCCTCCTAATGTTAATACTGGTGGATCTATTGGGGATAAATCCAGTTTGATCTGGATGTATAAGATTTTGGATACATTTATTCACCCTGGCTGCCAACACCCTTGCCAATATTTTAACATTGGAGCAAAATAATGATATCGGCCTATAAGAAAATGTATCCAGCTGATCTTTTCCATCCTTCTGCAATACTATAATCGTAGCCTCCGTTATTGAGGAGGGCAGCCTCCCCTCTACTGCTGCCCCACCCAATGTCTTTAGTAAATCTGGGAGTAGATAAAAATGTAGCGCTAGTGAACAAATAATACTATAAAGCTGTGCAGACATATGAAGTACATATATAATGCTATATAAGTGTAAATAAGTCCCAATAATAAACAATACAGATCAATATTGAATCCAAAAAAGGTCAGTCCTAAAGGGTTATGGGTACACCACAAGTGAAGGAATGTTCATAGAGGGAGTCAAGGGCACCACAAATGGGGATTTTCTTCTTATAAGGAGTCAGAAACACCAGGTATGATATTATCGGCAAATACCACAGAAGAAAGTAAATGGGTACTCTTACCGGAATCATTGGACCTGGATGTCAGCGACACCAGATCAAACAGGCATGGATAACGGACGTCTCAGTGTAACAGGAGCGATCCAAAGGAATCCTGCAGTATCCGGTAAGGGGACTGGAACAAACACCGATGTCCACGATGATCTGGTATTCTCCCAATATAATTAGAACGACAGAACTGAACCGTGGACCATGGATGGCCAAATGAGTGGATCAGGCAAACTCATGATGGATATAAAAAGAAAAAAGGGCTCCCAATGGTGCAGATCAAAAAACAAACCAAGCCCTACTCCTACTCCGGGGCTTGGTTTTTCCGCTCTCCACATTGCTTTGTTTTATCTGTGATCACATTTTTAATTGTATGCTTGTTTTATGAAAATACCCGATTTGTTTTTTGATCTGCACCATTGGGAGCCCTTTTTTCTTTTTATATATCTTATCCATCATGAGTTTGCCTGATCCACTCATTTTGGATTCAATATTGATCTGTATTGTTTATTACTGGGACTTATTTACACTTATATAGCATTATATATGTACTTCATATGTCTGCACAGCTTTATAGTATTTGTTCACCAGCGCTACATTTTGAAGCCACTTCTATTCATGAATTTTTGTCACATTCGTATGTAGCTGCTTTCTTGTTCTTTGATAGCGCAGTAATCTTTTCTTTTATCCATTCAACTCTGGGAGTAACACCTCTCCATACCGCTTGTAAATTTCTATTGGAAGTCCATTTGGCCCGGGGGACTTTTGGTTATTCATCCCGGCTACTGCCTGCTGCAACTCCTCTAGAGTTATAGGGGCCTCCATCTTACCTCTGTCGCTCTCTGAAACTTCTATACTCCTAAAAAAGTTATCCATTTCTCCAACCTCCTCCTCCCGTCTTGATTTTTACAGATTTGCATAGTATTGCCTGAATGTGTCTATGATCACGGGTGTCTGAAAGGAGATCTCTCCCCCTAGTGTCCTAACCGCAGAAATTGCAGATGGGGGGCTATTAGTTTTAACCAAAAAGCGCTAACATACGGCCCAAATTTTCCCCCTCACCGAAAGCGCATTGTTTCTGGAAGAGGCGCTTATTCTTTGCTTTCCTTGTGACAGCTATTTTATACTCCTGTTGTTTATTAAGCCACATCCTTTGTTTCTCCAGGGTTGGATCTTCCACATACTGTTTTTCTGTCACTATCACTTTTTTCCTAATGCTCTCCTCCCAATCCCTGTACCTCCTTTTAATCTTTGCCACCTGCTGGATTAATAGTCCCCTGAGAAAGGCCTTCATGGCGTTCCCCAACAGTGCTGTACCTGTGTTAAGTGCCACAAATTCTTTTAATTTTGATATTACCTTGTCTGATTCCCCCATTAATTCCAGCCAAAATGGGCTTATTTTCCAATCTCTCTGGGGACATTTTCCACCTGTATACACCGTCAGCACTAGAGGCGAGTGGTCCGACACCCCCCTTAGCCAGTATACTATATTTTTTTACTAACGGCAGTGCTACCCCATTCCCCATGACCATATCTATTCTAGATAGTGTAGAGTGTGAACTGGAGAAACATGAATACTGCTGCCCTTTTGGATGCCGGATTCTCCAGATATCATACAATCCCACCTCTTCCAAAAATTGGGGTAGGTGAACCTCTGACACCCTATCTGACTGCATCCCAGGTGGGAACCCATCTAGTCTCTTATCAAGGACCTTGTTAAAGTCCCCCACTACTATAACCAGAATTCCTTCTTTATCCACCAAAAATTCCATTAATCGATATAGGATCTCCAGTCTAAAAGGAGGGTGAAAAATAAAGATTTGCCACCACATACGGCTTATTCTCTATTAAACAATGGACAAAAACATAACAACCCCGTTCGTCTATACTGATTTTCCCGCAGGAGAAAAGCACCCTGTTCCTCACCATTATGCTCACCCCCCTAGAATAAGAGGAGTAAACCAAATGGTATTGACACTGAAATTTCTTGCTGTGGAATTGTGTCATGGTATCCTTCATCAGGTGAATCTCCTGCAGGCAAATTAGGCCCACTCCATACGTCTCCAGTATGGAAAAGACTGTGACTGGGTCACCCAACCCCCCAACATTCCAGGAGCCTGCCTATGTTAAATGTGTTGGACTGCATCCAAAAAACAAAGTAATATAAAGAAAAAAAACAAGAAGAAGAAGAAATAGAAAGAGAGAAATCGGAGGAAATGTCCAAGAAGAGGACCAACCTCCTAAGGTTACTCCTTGAGTCATACTACCTTCATTATCATTTACGCATGATTGATCTACAGGTGAAAGCTTTGGTATTATTGCGACTTTCAAAATTTGTGATACTGCCCAGCTTACTCCATTTGTATTTATATCCCAATCCTGTGCATGATTTGTAATAATTTTAGTACACTTCCCCCCTCCCCCCTTTCTACCCCCCTCCCCCCCACCTAGCCCCCTCCTATTGGCTAGCCCCGAGGGCTTTATAAGTGACCGTTTCCCATACCAATCCATCCACTCATACCAATCGAGTGATGTGCAAAATTTTGTTATTTCTCCCACCTTTTCACACTTCTCACTCCCCCCCCCACCAGCATCAAATACATCCAAAGCATCTTTAGCACTTGGATACCCCACTCATAGATTGTACTTTCTACCTTCGTGTAACTCCCCACTCCATCCTCTATCTGGTGTAAAACACCCTGTGACTGCAGGCAAAACATATAGACCAAGAAAAAAAAAAAAAAAAAGAATAAAACCCATAATTATTTTTTAAATTTTGATTTGACTATAAAGCAACAGTCTATAAGTTCTTATCATCTTCCAGCCATTGTACCACATTCACCGGACAGTAAAAAAACTGGGTTCCCCCCAAGGCTGTTACTCGTAGACATGCTGGGTACAGAAAAGCATACGTGATTTTATATTTCTGTAGATTGCATTTATTTGCTATATACTCAGCTCTGCGCTTCTGTAGGTCTGGAGAGTAATCTGGATACAGCGAGATCCTAACTCCGTGGTAAAGGATATTCCCCATCTCTCTGGCTCATTGCAACAGGGTCTCTTTATCTTTGTAATTGAAAAATGTCAGAAGTATTGGCCTAGGATAACCACCCGATGACGGGGCTCTAAAAGGAACTCTATGAGCTCTTGGACACAGAGGAGGCACGCCAGACACTGGACCCTGATATCCACAGGACACATTGAACCAGGGACGCTTGGATATTATCTGCCCGTTACGCAGCCCACATTCTAAGCTTTAATGACAATCTGTCCCATCCATTCTTTATTAACATATACTGATGCTGGAAACAGAGTGCACCTTAAATCTTCCATCATCGTGGTCTGGCGTCCAGTTAACATTTTGTTCTTATCACTCATCTTACTGCCTTTTAACACAATATGCCTTCACTTTTTGATTATTTATTAACCTTATTGTGAAAGAGAACGTTTGTGTACTTACTTTTTATTGATTTGTTAACTCTTGGAGAAAGAGAAGAGGAAAGGAAATAATAACTGAATAAAGGGGAAAAAAAAAGGAAAAAAGGAAGAAAAAAAAAAAAAAGAAAAAAAAAATATAAGGAAAGAAAAGGCTAAGCTACTACGATGCGATAATGAGATGGGACAAAAATTAACTATAATGGTGAATTAAGCCCCTCAAAAGAACTCGCTGAAGTAGCTAAAAACAAAAAAAAAAACATTTTGTTTGATTGAATAGCCTTTGGTGCTCCCTGAACATGGAATCATTCCAATGGAATTAAAACACATGTAAATATACCCAACTCTCTACCCATAATGAAGGTATCAGAATACTGGAAACGTGTCGGGTATCAGGGTACACCACCCCTTGGAGAGTACATATGATGATCTATACTTTTGTATTGATGTTTTGTTTTTCTGTTTGATGTATTTACAGTATGTGTAGACGACACACGTCTTTTTATTCTATATTATTAAAGATACATTTTTTATCACAGAGTTGGTGGTCTATTAAAGTCCCATTTAGGGGGTATTTTTCCTTGTTTCTATGAGCTCTTTCTATTGCAAAGAGCGGCGAAAAGGTGTCCTTCCCAAACACTTCTTTGAACCATTTCTCTAGTGTGAGCGAACTGCTCCAGTGTGAGCGAACTGCTCCAGCTTGGCTGTTGGTGCTGTCTTGTTCCCCTTTTCTTTTGCCGAGCGTGTTGCTTGGGACCCCACATTCTCCTGTTGTGGCCGCTCTTCACCTTTCTTTCTTGTCATGGCCGCCCAGTCGGGCCTGCACTTCAGAGACAGGGCTTCAACTTCAGCAGCTCTCTCATCCTCAACCAGCGCTGGAAAGCAGCCCAGAATAATCCAGTAAGCCGCCCTGTGCTGAATGCACTGTACTGTGCGTGTTCCGTCCTCTCTCGAGAGATCTCATGTCCCTCCGTGCGTGGCTGTATGGCTACCTCCACTGCCTCCTTCTCCCCCGTCACAGGCCGAGGGGAGGCGGAACACCTCCTGCTCCATTCGGGTTCCGTCCACCACCTCAGCACGAGCCGCATAAAGCACGGGCATGCAAAGCGGACCAGGTAGGAACCCTCCAGGGAGCTCAGGATCTCAGGACAGAGCGGGGAGAGACACACTCACAGCATCTCACTCCCACATCCGGTCATGCTCCCAAAATGTTTGCAGTCTCTGACCATCTCATGTAGTATGTCTCTTAAACAGATCTTTGATTATGTCTACTGAGAGACTGAGTCATTGCAGAGGGGATGTAGAAAATACAAATTTTTCTTACAAACACATTCTCAAGCTATTTTCTTAAAAAAAGAACAAAAGTTGATCAAGGAAAAAGCACACATTTTGAAAACTGTGGGGAAGCTACCTATAGCAGCCAATCAGATTTCAAGTTTGATATCCTGGGAACTACATAGATACGTGACCGGGGGTAAGGAACAGCTGCACTGCTTATTCTCCACATACCTTTGCTGCACATTATATCAGGCCATTGTTAAACATCTATGATATTGCACACAAAATAAAAGCTTTACCTATGTTGAGATAATGCTAACAATGTTAACAAAACAAAACTACGTACGAAAATAATACCGCAAAATGTCAGCATGGAGGGTAGGATGTTGATCAGCGTATTCATGATGACTCGAAACCTGAAAAAGAGAAGTGCATGCAAATCCTTTATTTCAGAAGCGTGCTTCAATACAATACATGCAAATATATTTGAAATTTAAAATCTGAACTTTATAGAGATTTGTTATTCTTGTGTTTGCTCCCATAATGTCCACTTTTACTTTCAAAACACAAAACTGATTGCAAATGCTTAGGTTGTGATGTTGAAGGAAGATGACTAGCAGGAAGGTATACTACGCCTAAATTACCACCTGGCTGGTTATTGGTCAGATCATTCTGCATTGGCTCCACTATGTTCTAAATCCATATTAATGTTTTATTATCCTTTAAATGTTGCTGACTCCAATATCCCCTTCTTTTTTAGAGATTGAGAAGAGGCGTGATTGAAATGATGCCACATTATTGTACATTACCCTTTGGAAGTTGCATCCTCATTAAATGGTTATTACAGCCCTGGATATAAAAATTTACTAAAACAGAAGGTATATATGATATGCATGCATCAGCCTATGTGAGTATCCAACATATACAGTAGACAGAAGCTATAGATACCTTTGAATACTGTCAATGATCCTGATGAGTCGGAGAACCCGTAGAATGAAGACAATGTCTAGTATCTGCTGGCTGTTGTATTGACTCCCTGTAGAGAAATAAACTCACCAGGTAAATATTAATAAAAGCCACCTAAAACCATAAAGCTGGCTATATACAGTGTTTGAAATTCAGCAGGGACCGACCACATTCTGATCAGTTTGTGACCACCCCCACCTGACAGAAGTCACGTCGTTTGATCGACTTTTGTCAAGGGGGCAAGCTGGAAAACATTTCTCAATCAGCCACTGCAGTGGCTGATCAGTGTTTTCTTAAAATTGCAGGTGCAACTGTCAGAATAAAATGTGCTGACGGGAGATGCCGCCATCCACCAGAGGAATCTTCTATTTGACTGCTGATTGTTAGAAAAAAAGAAGAAACACACACACCAAAAAACACTAAACAGTATAAAGGCTAGCCTTAGCCTGTGGCCATGTACCATGTTACTGGTGAGGCTCTTAACTTGTTCAAAAGGGTTAACCCCTTGTGATATATTGAAACTATTCAACCTTCACTGGTTAAAGTGGTGTCATACTGACACTGAGCCAAGGAACAGAGGTGAATTGAAAAAGGAAAGTGCTCAGATGGCATAATTACCCTGAAAATTTGTTGGCATCAGAAGTACATATACAGAAAAGATTTGAAATTTTTGATTGATCGATTCGTTAAAACTGCTTCAAACATTAGGTGTCATTGCAGGGCAATGCCCCGCTTTCTTCTTTTTTTGGCACAGACGTTCCCCATACAACCTCTTGATGGGTCTAGGGGATCATTTGGAACTAAGATCATTGTAAAAGGTGGTAAATATTAAACAACAAGGTTCTACAAAAGCTCCAGAAGAAGCCACGTTTGTGGTGAAACATGTAGAGGCAATCACACTTTTGTACCTTGATCATTGGGTTGTTATGGCCTGAATTTTAGAAATTGTTTTATAATATCTATGTAATAAAAATGTTCTATATTTTTTGCTAAATATTGCTTTTGATTGATTTTTCTGCACTTTAAAACTCAATTTCTGTGCTCTTTGGATATATACTGTACTGAAAATATTTGGTTCACAACAAAAATAAAAAACTGTTGATCTTGTTAGAAATCCAGTGAGTTGATATACTTGCTGAGTTTTTCTTTCTGTACTGCACTCTCAGTTAGTATTGATCCAAGCCATTTCTGAGAACTATAGAACACCTGCCCATGTTCTATAGTCCTAACACATTTCCTGTACTAAGGTGACAATGCTGCTGCTCCTTAGATACAGTATAGTGAGCGTTGTTATCATAGGACAGGAAGCATGTTCCTGGCATGATAACCTGGAGTAGATAAAAAAGACTAACATTATACAGCCCCTCGATGTTACACAGTCCCTACAAATATAGTACATAACAGGTTATATCTTGCTGGCATTTTGGCTTTGTGCTTAAAGCTTAACTTCAAGTTTATTTTCACTAGAACTGAATGGAATGATCAATCCCAGCATAGATCATACCTCTGTACTATGTTGCTCTCTTGTCTGCAGATCCTTGATATTCTGGGTTTAACTGTGGCTTTGTGTCATGTGACATTCTGTATATCCTGCTGATAGACTCTGTCCCTTCCACAGCCCCTTTCCGCAGTGACCAGAGTCTGTAACACCCCTTTGTAGTCTTTCAGACTCTGCAAATGATGTAACTTCATTCACAGCTCTGATGCATACTTGCCAACTGTCCCGAATTTCCCGGGATTCAGACCTTTTTCCTGGTTTTCGGGATTCCTGGGAAATCCTTGTTTTCCCGATTTTGAGACATTGTCTCCACCGACCGCCATTTTACAGAAGACCAGAACACCGAGAACAAACAAGAGGCCAGGTGGCTGCCAATAGAAATTGAGCTGCGGCGCCACCCACCCCCCGACCGGCTGCCGGTCTGTCTGTGACCTGTTGTGGGAAAATTTCTACTGGCAGCCACCTGGCCCGCTCCGCCTATTCTGTTTCACTCTGCCTCTTACTTTGTTCTAGTGTTCTGTAATGGCGGCGGAGAGTTTCCGCTAGGGGATACCTGATGTAAGGGGGGTTGCTCCACTTGGGGAGGCCTGATGTAAGGGGGGACTCGGCTGGGGAGGCCTGATGTAAGGGGGGACTCGGCTGGGGAGGCCTGATGTAAGGGGGGACTCGGCTGGGGAGGTCTGATGTAAGGGGGGACTCGGCTGGGGAGGCCTGATGTAAGGGGGGACTCGGCTGGGGAGGCCTGATGTAAGGGGGGACTCGGCTGGGGAGGCCTGATGTAAGGGGGGACACGGCTGGGGAGGCCTGATGTAAGGGGGGACTCGGCTGGGGAGGCCTGATGTAAGGGGGGACTCGGCTGGGGAGGCCTGATGTAAGGGGGGACTCGGTTGGGGAGGCCTGATGTACGGGGGGACTCGGTTGGGGAGGCCTGATGTAAGGGGGGACTTGGTTGGGGAGGCCTGATGTAAGGGGGGACTCGGCTGGGGAGGCCTGATGTAAGGGGGGACTTGGCTGGGGAGGCCTGATGTAAGGGGGGACTCGGCTGGGGATGGCATCTGGTGGCAGGCAATGTGGCAAGGGACAGGCTCAGGGCTTCCACTGATTCTACATTATGGTGAGTTGAACTTTTTCATTTTATATTACAATGTAATAATGTGCTTCAATCATCCTGACACCATAACAACCATGGTGCTGGGATGATTGAAGCGCTAACACCAAGTGTTTGGAGTATCTTTATCTGCTGACTGTTAAACTTTCTGAAATACACATTTCTATTGTGGTGTAGGATCTGGCCTGCTGTCCCTACATCCCTTTCTTTCTCTCTTTCTCCCTCCATCCCTCGTTCAGCTCAGACTAACCACACCCATTTTGAGTCACGCCTCTTTAAGCCACGCCCAATATTTAGCTTAAACCACGGCCATTTTTTGCCTCAGCGTGCTGCATTTTTATTTCCCGCACTGCGTCACACCTACAAACGATTGCCCCGTCCCCTAATTATAATAAGACTCCTCCTACAGACAAAAAAGTGTCCCTATACATTTTTAACCATTTTTGTGTCTGTAACTTACAGGCAATAAATACTAAGTGAAGGATAGCAGTATACGCAGAGTAAACTAGCTTTAATAAGCACTTGCTTGACAAGACAATATGCATTAAAATTAAACAAAACAGTGCATATCAGATAGGAAAACTTTGTATTAACGATATGCAAAGTCCATTTAAACAAAGTTCCAGCTGCATACATGAGACACATACCTGATTTCAGTCCTGAGTTGACTATGGTGGCAATAAGGGCAGCAATGATGATAAAGGTGTCAAACCTATCAAAATAGTATAGAAGATGTTAAACATCTTTATTGACAGGGGTTGGTACATAAGCAACCACACATTCAATGCAGCAAATACTGGTTTGTATTTCTGCCAAGGACTATTAAATTGAAGCCTATATATAATAATTTAGTAGGCATCAGTTTGCAGAAATTAGTTATTGTTAAAAAAAATTCAGTCTGATTCAATAAAACAACCCTAAAAACTTAAACTGGCAAGGTTGGAATTCCCCCCAACTACGCCCCCCTTTTTTGGTCTCCATTTATTTTCCTTCTTCCACACATTATCCAATGTTAGACATGTTTACATATCCCTCCCAAACTGAAACTAAAATAGGTTATACTTGTTAAGATGCTCTATTTATGTCACTTGCAAACTTACCTTTTTCATCATTGTCTATACTGTAATCATTTAATACTTTGTTATGATAGTGTAACATGGGATTGAACAGCAATTGACAACTACTTTGTGTTAATTCTAGAGACGAGTTCATTACCTTCCTAATTGTTACTCCACATTTACGATTTCTTTATTGTTTGAACGTAATCCTGTTAAAAATTATAATATAAACTTATTGAATGAAAATAAATCCAATCTAAGTTTATCTGATCCAATACAGTGTTTAAAATGCTTTACATTGTATGGATCAGCGTCATTTTTAAATTCAAAGTGGGGAAAAAAGTGCTCTGCCAGAAAAGAAAAAAAAAAAAAAAAAAGGAAGACAAACTGGAATCAGTGTTTTTTTTTTTCAATACAGGTTAAATTGATTTTTAAAGTAAGATAGTTTTTATCCTAGAAAATACTGTCTTTGCCAGACAGGAGGCAACACTTCCACTATATCCAACTTAGGCATTTTATAATACCCTTCTCTGCTCCATTCCTTCCCTTTTACTCTCACACATTGTGAAAGTACTGTATATACTCGAGTATAAGTCGACCGGAATAAAAGCCGAGGCACCTAATTTTACCACAAAAAACAGGGAAAACTTATTGACTCGAGTATAAGCCTAGGGTGGGAAATGCGCAGCTACTGTAAGTGGAAAAGAGGGTCAACAATGCCCATTTGCAGCCTCACTGTGCCCATTTGCAGCCATAGGTCCCCCGAACTTCAAACTTGGTAGTTAAGGGTTCCTAGATGCCCCCTAGCAGCAGCCAAAATTTGGGGTTTCTGGACCCAAAGGGCCCCGAAATGACATTGCTGCAGATGGACACAGTTGACCGAATTTGGGGCCCCATATCTCGGGGCCACTTGGTGCTAGGAACCCCAAATTTGGTGTGCAAACCCAGTGGAACTAACACTACAACATATCCAAAGCTAGGGGTTTCTAGCATCAAGTGGCCCCGAGATACGGGGCCCCAAAATCAGTTCAGAAAATGTCAAGCACTTTTCTGCAGCAGAGAATGACATTTTGGGGCCACTTGGTACTAGGAACCCCAGCTTGGATAGGTTGTAGTGCTAGTTCCACTGGGTTTGCACACCAAATTTGGGGTTCTTAGCACCAAGTAGCCCCGAGATACGGGGCCCCAAAATCGGTTCGGAAAATGTCATTCTTTGCACCAGAAAAGTGCTTGACTCGAGTATAGGCCGAGGGGGGCACTTTCAGCACACAAAAAGTGCTGAAAAACTCGGCTTATACTCGAGTATATACGGTAAATGACAATCTGATCCACAGACACCAAGCCTACTGTAGGTTTATAATATGCCAATGTCAATACTCTTCCTTTCTTAATAAACCATTTGTATAAAAAAAACTTTTTTTTTTTTTTTTTTAAATAAGAGTGTTTTGTTTGAAAAGCAGCCACATTCTGAGTAGAAAAGCATATCCCCTGCCAACATGCTGAATAGACCCTTTCTCTAAGCAGAGGCAGTGGTCTATGCAGAGGTCTGACACTACCTGCTGAGTCAGGCCTACAGCTCTGCAAACAGCAAAGCTCACACACCGTGCTGACTGGAGAGCTCTAGCTGTGATTCCAAGAGGCATGGTGGATCTCTTCAGAGAGATCACTGCTTTAACACAGGAAGCAGGGTTCATTCATGACAGCATTCTGGCAACTAAGAATTTGCAAACCTTTTGTTTTGATGCACCTGAAATGTATTCAGCCAAGTTTAAATGGACTTTAATTATTTATGTATTAATATTAATATGAGATAATTTAAAGAAAACAACAATGCTTGTAAATTAAAGCGGACCAGTCAGAAAAGGCATTTGTAAGAAACTCATGTTTCCACAATAGTATAGCTTCACATTTCAGTAATATGTACTGTGCATTCATTTGCTTGTAGTATAAATAGTCAAAGAAGAAATGTGAGCTCAATGTCAGGACCCAAATGTTAACGTTTATCCACTCTGAATCACAAATGGGCATATCTGGGCTTCTAAGTAGACACCATTTTTCACAGAGAAAATAAATTTATCACTGAATTATGAACTGAAAAAAGTAAAACACCAACATCATACCAGTTCCAAAACTGATTCTTGGCAAAGAAAGTCCTAGGATCATATGTGTAGAGTTTCAGGATAATTTCTATAACATAGAGAGAGAGGAACCCCCACTCTGCATTAGATATTAGTGGGTTTCGGTCATCCAGGGCGATAAAAATGGCATTGATTAGAATGATAACATCAAAAGCATAAACAAACCCCCTGAAATGGAAAAAAATAAATAAAAAATTATAGGAAACGTGTAGCAAGCACATGAGAAAATCTGTTATCATTACTGCACTTTCATCAGGGAAACGTACTTATGATGGACGACCTGGCGAATAAAGCGACTTGCTGCACTTCTGTACAAATGAGGCAGCCAGCATTCAATTGGATGTTTTCGAGCCTTCACTGTGATAACTTTAATGTTCAACAAGTCAGCTAAACGGATAAAGGCTTTCTTCCCTGTGTAAGAAAGGACCTGTGTTAATTTCATGAGGTTTGTAGATAATCAAAATACTCAATCTTTGAAAGGCCTAAACATAACTCTTCCAGAACTTCCTGGCCCGGCTTGGGTCCACTGGACAGGCGGAGATAACGTCACAAAAAGGAAGCTGGCCAAGAAGTGCTGAGAGCCACCAGTACAGCCCAAGACAGCCTTCCAGGGATCTACAATCAGCGGGATCGAACTGGAACCAGACAGTAGTGCTTGTAGCTAGAGGAGTGCTCTCCATACTGTTTCTTGTGAGTTACTTAGTTGTGGAAATAAAATAGTTAGTTTTTTTTGCTACACCTAGATGACACTGTTTCTCTTCTTACATTTTGCATTCGCACAGAGTATCTTCTAGCTCTTGATGAATCCACTGCCACTGAGACTCATTGGACTTTAAAGACTTTTATTTACACCTGCCTTTATTCATTGTATACCTGGGTGGCTCCATCACAGTGAGCCAAAACATCCTATTTGTTTTTTCCAAAAATTGTTTGGTAAAGGAGGGGGAAAAAAGATACCGGGATATGTTTTTTTTCTCCACAAAATAAATGTGACACATGAAAGTAGAAGTCCAGTCAAATACTAACGAAGCTTAAACCTGTTCTCACCCCCATTCTAATTATCCTGTAAGGGATAGATCTGTATACTTACCTATTCCGAAGGCACTCCATTCCGGTGACATGATCAGCTCCCAGCACCATCTTCAGTTTAGAGGAGGGACAGCAGAGACCGCATGGTCCATATTAAAGGATAGGGTAGTTAGAATAGGGCTTAGAATGGGGGTTGGGGCAGGTTTAAGCTTATTTGTATTTGACTAGCCTTCTACTTTAAGATCTACAGAAGAAGCAGAGGTTATTTTTAAATCACAGGTATGCATTACCATAGTACCCTGAAAATACAGATGACAAAAGGGAGCCACTCTCTTATACAAGGCGTGTTCACCTGATACTAGGGAAGGATGGATTAGATATTTAAAAAGCATTCCCTTTCCTGTTTGATCATCAAGTCTCCCCCCGAGAAACCTGAGAACCTGCTAAACAAAAATGTTCTTATCCAGTGAAGGAAATTGTTAAAGGTAATTTTGATAAATTTCTAATCTAAACAGTGATTTATCATAGAGCCTCTAAAAGGATTTACAGCTTGTATTTACTCACCCACGCATCTTTGGTTTTCTTCTGTAGACACTCTTAGCAGCAGTTCTCTGTGAGAGTTACTGATATCTGGTGCAACCAACTTCACCAGTTTGTTCCATGTGGCCTCTGTTATAACAAAATCTGAGCCTTCTTTCACTTTGAGTGCATTAAATGCCTCTGCCATCTTGCGGCGTTTCATGTAAGCTAGCATACGGATTTCATTCTGGAAGTAAGATGTACACATTTTCAGTTGATAGGCAATTGCTAAATACCAATTTAACCAAGTAGAAAAAAAATACCTTAGAGCTTTTATGATATACAGTAAGTGCAGCAACCCACTGAATTCAATCATGATTCATTCTGTACTGGTCTCACTAAATCAGCATGAGTTCTGATTGGTTGCTATGGATTTCTGCTCTCAAGTTTTCTATTGAAAAAACAGTTTGCTTTAGAGGCACAGTAAATCTGGCATCAGGTGTTTTACGTATTCAGTGTAACTTCAAAAAAAAAAGTAAACCAGCCTTTCTCAAACTTTTTACCATGGAGGGACCCTTGAAAAACATTTGAGATCTCAGGGAATTCCCAAAATAATTTTCTGATCTACAGCTCAGGGTGAGTTAGTGTAAGGCACACTTACTGCTTTCATAATCTATGTGAATTGTCAGCTTAAAGTGGATGTAAATTCTCTCCTATACCCAGTGAAGTGAACAGCCTCAGATGATACAAAGAGATGAAACAAATCTCCCTACATAAGTTTTACATACAGTATTTATCTGCTGCCTTTAGCTTTCTACATTCTTTAGAAAGTGCACATAGATTTCTAAAACATTCTTCCTGTTTCAGCAGTGGGTATGGAGTCTGGGCATACACTGTGTGAGAGCTGATTGGTGGAAAGGCACACACCCTCTCCACATAGGCAGAGGAACAAAGAAACTTGCAGAGCTGTACTGTGAATAGACAAGCTCTCTGCTCTCTTATCTATTCTTAGTTCCCTCCCAGCAGAAAGACACAGGATGTAGAGATTTTAATAGAGATAAGTAAATACTACAGATATATGTACCCAGGTCAGAGTTCATGAATGGAGTTTACAACCACTTTAACTACTTTCCGACCAGCCGCCGTCGTTAAACGGTGGCAGGTTAGCTCCCCTGCGTGAATCGCCATAGCTGTATGCCGGGCACTTTAAGGGCTATAGGGGGCTGGACCTGATCCGTGTGGTCAGGGACCTGTGATCGCTCCTCAGAGATCCAGAATGGGGGATATGTCAATGTAAACAGACAGATCCTCGTTCTGTCAGGGAAGTAGAGTGATCTGCTGTTCCTAGTGATCAAGAACAGTGATCCCTGTTAGAATCACCTCTTTATGACACACTTAACCCCTTGATCGCCCCCTAGTTTTAACCCCTTCCCTGCCAGTGGCATTTACACAGTAATCAGTGGCTATTTTTAACTCTGATCGCTGTATAAATGTCAAGAGTCCAAAAAAGTGTCCGATCTGTCCGCTGCAATGTCACAGTCCCGGGGAAAAAAATAAATAAATAAAAAATAAATAAAAATAACATAAATATATCCCCCATTTTGAAAACACTATAACTTTTTGGGCAAAACAATCAATATACACTTATTGCGATTTTTTTTAACCAAAAATATGTAGAATACATATTGACTAAACTGATAAAGACATTTTTTTTGGATAGTTATTAATTATAGCAAAAAGTAAAAGATATTGGGTTTTTTTCAAAATTGTCGTTCTTTTTTTGTTTATAGTGCACAAAATAAAAACCGCAGAGGTGATCAAATACCACCGAAAGAAATCTCCATTTGTGGGGAAAAAAAAGGACGTCAATTTTGTTTGGGTACAGCGTTGCATGACCGCGCAATCAGTGCCGTATCGCAAAAAAGGCCTGGTCATTAATTGGACAATTCTTTTGGTCCTTAAGTGGTTAAGTCAGATATCTAGCACGCTGTGCCTTGTTTGTGTTATACACTAAAGAGGATGCATTACTTACCTGATTCAATAAGTTCTGGCCCTCTTTTTCCCCAGTACAAGCACTGGTCTGTGGACCAAACCACAGAATCAACCCGTACAGTGAAGGGCTAATAAACTTGTATTATACATGGTGGAGGCAAAAGTGCAACTGTTGCATAGAGCAGCTTACAGAGGTGGCTGACTGATCACACAGATTAAGGGAACTAGGTAAGTAACACTGCGCTGCACCTCCAGATAAGTGTGAAAGCAGCCTAATAACCTTTTTTTTTTCTTTTTTTTTTCCAACAGTGCTCATATACAGTACACCCATTACAAAACTATGATGTTTAAAACAAAATATGCTCATTGCTAAACTGTGATGTTTAATAAACCGACCTTTTACCTTTCAGCTTCTGCTGGCATCGCTGGCTGTTAGAAAGGTTCCTCTCCCAGGCAGAGTGATACCAAGTGCACTTCGCCTGGGACAGGAGATGGCGCTATGGAGGAAGCATCCTGCTCCCTCCAGCGCTGGCTTCATCCACTCTGATTTTCTGGGATGGCAGGTTGGCAACCCACCATCCCAGAGCAAGAGGTCGCGGACCACCTCAAAGGGCTCCGCTGATCACAGGTTGAGCACCCCTGATGTATATAATTTAATGTCCAGAGTCTGGGCACAGGTACACCTTAAGCCTCATGGATGAAATTCAGATCTCTTAAACCATATGAAAAATTACATATGCGCTTCAAAATTACACAGCCAAAAAAAAACTGGTATCCTTTATATAAAAAGGTTTAATGATCATCTCTAATCTATTTTAAACACACATTACAATCTATCTTGAGATTCCACGTCTCATTCTATGATGTGAATACAATGGCTTTAACCAACATTAGTTAAAAAGCAAGTAAAATTGCATGTTATTAAAAAGGGCAGTAAAGATAAGCGCATTGAAGATGATAAACCATTTTTAAAATTTCCTTTATCAATATCTGACAAATCGACATTTTCATGCAACACAATAAAAAGAAAAAAAATTTCAAAATAAAAATCCACTGTTACAATAATTCCATTTACAAGTATTCACAGCGCTTCACTTTTTCCACATTTTGTTATGTTACAGCCTTATTCCAAAATGGATTAAATTCATTATTTTCTTCAAAATTCTACAAACAATGCCACATAACAACATGAAAAAAGTTTGTTTGAAATCTTTGCAAATTAATTAAAAATTACACGAAAAAAAAAAAAATCACATAAAATGTACATAAGTATTGACAGCCCTTGCTCAATACTTTGTTGAGGCACCTTTGGCACCAATTACAGCCTCTTTTTGAGTATGATGCTACAAGCTTGGCACACCTATTTTTTAGCAGTTTGTCCCATTCTTCTTTGCAGGTCCTCTCAAGCTCCATCAGGTTGGGTGGGAGCGTCGGCGCACAGCCATTTCCAGATCTCTCCAGAGATGTTCAAGATAAGGTTCAAGTCTGGGCTCTGGCTGAGCCACTCAAGGACATTCACAGAGTTGTCCTGTAGCCACTCCTTTGTTATCTTGGCTGTGTGCTTAGGGTCGTTTTCCTGTTGGAAGATGAACCTTTGCCCCATTCTGGAGGTCCAGAGCGCTTTCGAGCAGGTTTTTATCAAGGATGTCTTTCTACATTCCTGCATTTATCTTTCACTCAATCCTGACTAGTCTCTCAGTTTCTGCTGCTGAAAGACATTCCCACAGCATGATGTTGCCACCACCATGCTGCACTGTAGGGATGGCATTGGCCAGGTGATGAGCAGTTCATGGTTTCCTCCAGACATGACGCTTGCCACATTCAGGCCAAAGAGTTCAATCTTTGTTTCATCAGGTGCCTTTTGGCAAACTCCAGGAGGCTGTCATGTGCCTTTAACTGAGAAGTGGCTTCCGTCTGGCCACTCTACCATACAGGCCTGATTGGGGGAGTGCTGCTGAGATGGTTTGTTCTTCTAGAAGGTTCTCCTCTATCCACAGAGAAACGCTGTAGCTCTGTCAGAGAGACCAGTTCTTGGTAACCTCCCTGACTAAGGCCCTTCTCCTCCTATCTCTCAGTTTGGCTGGACGGCCCATTCAATTCAAGGAAGAGGCCTGGTGGTTCCAAACTTCTTTACGGATGATGGAGGTCACTGTGCTCATCGGGACCTTCAATGCTGCAGGAAATTTTTTGTACCCTTCCCCAGATCTGTGCCTCAATACAAACCTGTCTCAGAAGTCCACAGACAATTCCTTGGACTTCATGGCTTGGTTTGTGCTCTGACATGCACTGTTAACTACTGGACTTTATAAAAGACAGGTGTGTGCCTTTCCAAATCATGTCCAATCAACTGAATTTACCACAGGTGTACGCTAATCAAGTTGTAGAAACATCTCAAGGATGATCAGTGGAAACAGGATGCACCTGAGCTCTATTGCGAGTGTCATGGTGAAGGGTGTGAATACTTATGTACATGTGATTTTTTTTTTGGTTTTTTATTTTTAAATACATTTGCAATTATTTCAAACAAACTTCTTTCATGTTGTCATTATGGGGTATGGTTTGTAGAATTTTGAGGAAAATAATTAATTTAATACATTTTGGAATAAGGCTGTAACATAACAAAATGTGGAAAAAGTGAAGCGCTGTGAATACTTTCTGTATGCACAATGTACCAAGTACACTTAAGTTGTACAAATAGGAGGTAGTATAGATTATATAAAAAAAAGAAAAAAACAACCACCCCCGAACCCCTACACCCATGCAGTACCATTTCTGGTGCAGGGATATATAGGATATGCCAACCACCAGGATTGTGTGGATAGGACTATTTTCAAGGAAGACAGACAGAATCGCCCATCCATTACATGAATTCAAAAACCGAGCCACATAAAGTTAAAAATATCAGGAGCCTCTCTTGATATTAACCCTATACCCTAAACGAGGACCCTTAAAGAATGGATACAATGGGCATTTAATCATTTGAATTTTAGATTACTTTTCAAGTTAAAAAGGAAACACCTTCAAAAAGCTGACAAAGATATAGCTCCCAAAGCCTTGTACATTTGTGCATTCACATGGCTGTACTTCTAATAAGATCAGATTAAGGGCCCCTTCACACCAGATGCAGTGGGGTGCATTTCTGACTGCACTCCAACTGCATAGACAGCCCAGGTTATCCTATGGGCATAGTTCACACTACTGCATGCAGTGAACAAATGTAAACGCACGAATATGCACTGCAACGCAGTGCACATAAAAGCCAAAAGTAAAAAGAGCAGAAAAAGAAAAGAGCTCAAAAGACTTGCAAGTTTAAGACAAATGCACTGAAAATGCATGTAAATGCGCAATGCACATCACTGTGCATGCAAAAAATGTGCAGCTTCTGGTGTGAATGGGCTCTTAATGTGGTTTAAATAGTCAACCAGAGTCTTTCTACTGATCTTTTTAGTATAGCGCTTTTTCATTTTCTTTTTTATTCTTTTAATTGTATTAGGAGTGATCTACCTTTAAGTGCTTCCTGTAATTGTTGTACACAACAGCCAAGAAGACTGACATGAAGATGTAAGTGTTCAAAATGATGTAGGCAATGAAGAAAATGGAATACCACCAGTTGTAGTCATAAGCTGGCATCCTGAAAACAAGATAATTAAGAATGACATGACAACAACAATACTTTGCATACTAATTACAAAAATACAGAAAATGGGATAATTACCCTTCACTTAAGTTTTACAGTGAGATCTTTAAAAGCTATACAAATTGCAATGCAATTTTAGACCACTAAATATATAAACCAAGAGATATACAGATAGATAGATAGATAGATAGATAGATAGATAGATAGATAGATAGATAGATAGATAGATAGATAGATAGATAGATAGATAGATAGATAATCAAAAATAAAATATATACTGTGTTTCTAAAACACCATCATATGAACCACAAATCCTGTATTAGGCTATATACTGGTCTGCTGGAGGGTACCATTTTCTAACTCATTCCAGAACTGTCAGCTCACTTGTACTGAAGCTGAAAAGGTACTTTACTACCCTGGAATCTGTAAGCAATGTGTGTGTCAGGGGAAGACAGGCTCCACCACAATGGCATGTAGCGCTGTAAAAAAAGAACCTGAACCTGGAACCTCCAATTACCTTCACCGCAGTTCATTTCTTCTATTTAGCATCCTTATAGGGCGTACACACGGTCGGACTTTGTTCGGACATTCCGACAACAAAATCCATGGATTTTTTCCGACGGATGTTGGCTCAAACTTGTCTTGCATACACACGGTCACACAAAGTTGTCGGAAAATCCGATCGTTCTGAACGCGGTGACGTAAAACACGTACGTCGGGACTATAAACGGGGCAGTGGCCAATAGCTTTCATCTCTTTATTTATTCTGAGCATGCGTGGCACTTTGTCCTTCGGATTTGTGTACACGCGATCGGAATTTCCGACAACGGATTTTGTTGTCGGAAAATTTTTATCTCCTGCTCTCCAACTTTGTGTGTCGGAAAATCCAATGGAAAATGTCCGATGGAGCCCACACACGGTCGGAATTTCCGACAACACGCTCCGATCGGACATTTTCCATCGGAAAATCCGACCGTGTGTACGGGGCATTAGTGTTCATAATTCCAGGGTGCTCCAGGCAGAATTCCTAGTTGAGAGCTTAGCTACACCCTCTTACCTCCAAAGCCTTACTAATCTCTCATCAATGATGTGCAACTGCACCAGCTAATATTTAGGCTTGAGAAGTGAAATGGGGCAAGACCTAACTCCCAACCAGGGAAGCTTGGCTGCAATCTGCATACCATACCATACCAGAACACTGGAGATGCCAAATAGAAAAACTGACTGGACATGCAGTCATCTTGAAGTGCCTGCTATGATGAGCTGGCAGTGGTTCAGGTGCTTTTTTCAGTTTGTGTTTGAGTTAAAAAGAGACTAAAGCAGTTTTGGTCAACAGAAGTTTACATATATAGAAAAAAGTATTATATATACTGTGTGTGGGGTGTGTGTGTGTATATGTGTGACTTGATTTTGTGTTCAGTAAACCATTCTTGAACCCTTTTTGCAGTGTGGCAGGGCACATTATCCTTCAGAAAGAGGCTACTGCCATCAGGGAATATGGTTTTCATGAAGGGGTGTACTTGGTCAGCAACAATGTTTAGGTAAGTGGTACAGTATGTGTCAAAGTAACATCCACATGAATGGCAGGACCCAAGGTTTCCTGGCAGAACATTGCCCAAAGCAACACACTGCCTTCACCAGCTTGCCTTCCTTCCATACTGCATCCTGGTGCCATCTCTTTGGCACGTAAGCGACAAACATGCACCCGGCCATCAACATGATGTAAAAGAAAACGTGATTCATCAGACCAGGCCACCTTCTTCAATTGCTCCGTGGTCCAGCTCAGATGCTCATGTGTCCATTGTAGGCTCTTTAGGCTGTGGACACGAGTCAGCATGGATACCCTAGTTGGTCTGAGCCTCACCCCCATACACAGAAAACTACGATCTCAATTTTTATTGCTTTCAACACATCAAATTCAGGGACAACATGTACCCAATATATCCCACTGACTTTCAGATGCCATTATACTTAAGCTGGTCATAAAGTTATGGTTGTTTTTATAAATACAGTATTTTATACACACACACACACACATCCATCCTGGTTAAGAAAAAATACATTTAAATGCATGACAAATGACTCCCAGAGCAATATGGTTCACCTAAAAAGGACAACACAGAAGAACCTGCCTACTTTTGCCAAAAGAAAAAGGAAGAATCACTTTCTGACTTATTTGTGTATTACTTTCTGTCTGAACTACTGAACTCGGTAAACAACATGTCTTTTAAAAGAAAAGAGAAAAAAAAGCAAAAAGACGACTAGTTACAGCTTTTGCCAGGAAAGATGACTACATAATATTTTTATACAATATTTTATATTTACCTACATAAAGAAAAACTATGATTTTTAATGTTTTTTCTATTATTTACACCAAGAAAAAATATACACAGAACCATGCTGCACTCCATTTATTATAAATGTAATCACTTTTCCCAAATAAGAGGTTTATAAAACTTGCTCAGGTTGTGAACGAGGTACAAAATGTGTACGCGCATTTTAAAACTGAACTCCATAATAGCCACAAAGGATATAAATCCTCTTTTGTGAGAATCAAATATCTACAAAAGGCCTGTTATTACCATCATCACTGCTGTTCATAGCTTGTGCAGAAGGCAGATCTCTGTGGGAAGGGTCCGGCAAGCCCTTCCACTAAAGGCTGCCTGCAGAAAACTATAGGAGGGGAAGGATACAAGGATACAAGGCTAGAAACCCTGCACAATGAGAGAGAGCAGCAATGACCAGTCTGGTCTATATTACGGAAAACTCCTGCTTGAAAGCATTGTCTCACACTGGATTACTACACACTTCTGTAAAAAATACATAAAGCATACAATGATTAAAGATGCCTCCTGTTATTTGGACAATATTTTCTTATCCCGAAGTTCAGCTTTAACCACTTGCTGGTAATTCATTCATTAATTAAAATTAATTGAATTTACAAAAACCTGTGAAAATTCCACCACCATATAGTCCCCACTGTAATATCCACAATCTCCCCCACTGTAATAACCACATCTCCCCCACAAATATCCACATCTCCCCCACTGTAATAATCACATCTCCCCAACTAATATCCACATCTCCCCACATCTCTCCTACGATTGTCTGCTTTCTTGCAATCTCCCCCACTGTAATATCCACGTCATCTCCCCCACTGTAATATCCACGTCATCTACCCCACTGTAATATCCACGTCATCTCCTTCACTGTAATGGAGATCTCCCCCACTGTAATATCCACATCTCTCCCACTAATATCCACATCTCCCCACATCTCCCCCACTAATATCCACTCAGGGCTGTCTTTAGCGCAGGGCAAACGGGGCACTTGCCCTGGGCCCAACCTTTGTTGGGGGGCCTGCGCTAGCCATGAATTGGGGCCCCGATGACAGCTTTGTAGAGCGCACAGAGGACAGGGGACGATGTATTCCGTGCTAGCCAGCTGAGGGGGGGCGGGGCCAGGGGCTTCACTGACGCTCTGACCCCGTCTACGTGCAGCCTATATACTTGGAAAAGAGCGTATGTAGTGAGAGCCAGTGATCGGAATGGGAGTGTCAGTGGAGCTCCCGGCCCCGCCCCCTCTATACTGCCTGGTGAATACAGAGGTCCGGGGGCGGGGCCGGGAGCTCCAATGACACTCCCACTCCGATCACTGGCTCTCACTACAGACGCTCTCTTCCGAGTACACAGGCTGTACGTGGGCGAGGTCAGAGCGTCAGTGGAGCTCCCGGCCCCGCCCCTCTCAGCTGGTTAGCACGGGAATACATCCTCCCGTGTCCTCTATGCGCTCTGCAAAGCTGTCATCGGGGCCCCAATTCACGGGTGACGTGGGCCCCCCAACAAAGCATCAGTGGAGCTCCCGGCTGTTGTAGTGAGAGCAGAGAGTGAAAGCTCCGCCCACACACCTGAATGTATGTAGTTAGTTTGGCTGGCCAGGTATGTCCTTACACCCATAAAATGCCTGAATGTTTAAACCCTGAGCTGTGTTATTCAACTGTAAAGCTGTGCATTGCTGAAAGTTCTCTGACCATCTCCTGTATAATGTCTGCAGTCTCCGATTGTCTCCTGCAGTATGTCCGCAGTCTCTGGTAATCTTCTGCAGTATGTCCGCAGTCTCTGGTAATCTCCTGCAGTATGTACGCAGTCTCTGGTAATCTCCTGCAGTATGTCCGCAGTCTCTGGTAATCTCCTGCAGTATGTCCGCAGTCTCTGGTAATCTCCTGCAGTATGTCCGCAGTCTCTGATTGTCTCCTACAGTATGTCTGCAGTCTCTGATTGTCTCCTGCAGTATGTCTGCAGTCTCTGGTAATCTCCTGCAGCATGTCCGCAGTCTCTGAACCTCTCCTGTAGTATGTCTTCACTCTCTGACACTCTCCTGTAGTATGTGTATTAATGTGCCCCTTTACTAGCTCAATTATTTGGGATTGCTCCACTGCTCAGTGGGAGGTAATGATGTGCATTAACCTCTAGCAACCAATCAGTGAACAGTAGTGATCTGCTTTAATCTCTAGCAACCAATCAGTAAGTGGTAATGATGTGCTGTAACCCCTAGCAACCAATTATTGAGCGCTAATAATGTACATTAACCTCTAGCAACCAATCGGCAAACAGAAATTATGTGTTGTAACCTCTAGAAACCAGCCAATGAGCAGTAAGGATAGGCTGTAACCTCTGGCAAACAATTGCAATCGCTGCATGATCTGCTGCAGTAAACTGATTTTGAGTCTACCTGCTATTTTTTGTTTGTCTAAGAATGGAGGGGGGGGGCCCCAAGAAAATGTTTGCCCAGGGCCCAATCAAAATTAAAGACGGCCCTGTATCCACATCTCTCCCCACTGTAATATCCACATCTCCCCCACTAATATCCACATCTCCCCCACTAATATCCACATCTCCCCCACTAATATCCACATCTCCTCCCACTGTAACATCCACATCTCCCCCACGATTGTCTGCTTGCTTGCAGTTGAGGAGGGTGATGACGTCAGCACGCCGCTCACCTAGGCCACCGCCGGGTCTACCAAGATGGCCGCCACTCCGAAGCTAGGCCGAAGCCACGGCCTTTCCTAAGGCAGAGGCAGCGGAGTGCTCCGTGGATCGCGTGTGTGCCATTTCGAACAGGTTGAACCGTTCCGATCACGGATCGGTGACGATCCGTTGCACCCCTAGTGCACATGCACACTAATGCGTCCCTCAGAACATGATCCTATGTCTGCTGAACACAGTGGATCATGGTGCTCGGTACCCAGCCAGCGTAAGCAGCCAGAGTATCATGTGATTGCTATGATTGGTCATGATAATCACAATTACAATGTCAACAAAACAGTCATGAATGGCTTCTATTCATGACTGTTTTGTTTACTATTGTAAAGTTGTGATTGGCCCACAGCTATCACAGGGTACCTGGGCCAAATAATACATTTGAAAAAAATGTAATAAAAAGTTAATAAATATATTATTTATTTTATATATATATATATATATATATATATATATATATATATATATATATATATATATATATATATATATATATATATATATATATATATATATATATATATATAGTCACCTGTCAGTATCCCTGATCACCGCCACACCAGTCACATGAAGATACTGTACTGCACTGGTGACAGTATGTTAAAAAAAAAAAAATAATAATTTCTTCATTTTTTTTCCCAAGTGGCTCAAAATTACGACTTCAAAAACGCGACATGTCTCTTGACAAATACCTTGGACAGTCTACTTTCCAAAAAGGGGTGATTTGGGGATATTTGTACTGTCCTGGCATTTTAGGGCCTCAAGAAATGATAGATGTTCAGTACATCAGGATTGATCAATTTTCAAAATATATATACCATACTTTGTAGACTATAAAGAAATATTATTTGTTTGCAAAATTATATAACAGAAAAACGTTTTTCAAAGTGTTCAATATTTTTTCATTTATATAGCAAAAAATAAAAAAACACTGTGGTAACAAATACCACAATAAGAAAGCTTAGAAAAATTATATAAATGTAATTTGGGTACAGTGTTGTATGACCACACCATTGCCAGTTAAAGCCACGTAGTGCTGAATAGCAGAAAATGGCCTGGTCAAGTGCGATTGTAATGTGATGGAAACACGCAGGAATCGCTGTGAATCCCACACTGCATCAGTGTAAACCGAGACTTAATGTTCTTTGATCCAATTTTAGGAAACTGTATATTAGGTATCCTGCTAATAAAACTGTTAAATTATTACAGTTACAACTTACATGACATCAGGGCTATTAGCAGTAGTCACCAGCACATAAAGATTAAATACAGCTTCTAGGTAGTTTTCAAAGTAAGCTTCTCCATCGGCTGTCTTGAGTTTTCTGCAAATTAAATTTTTAGGTTTTAAATAAACTCAGCACAGCACAAATAACACATGGCTGCAATAAGAACTACAGCAGACACACTAAATATGTTCCTTACTTCTAAAAAAAGAACATCCAAGCAGCCTGGAAAAAATGCAAGGGGAACCAGTCTAAAATGTGTCATCAGTCTTAAACATTTAGAAATAAATGATTAAATTAATCAGGAGGTTCTGTAACTTTGTCGTTGACTTAAGTAAACCCAATAAACTGTTCCAGCAGCAGCAAGTTTTACAGATTCGCTGTAATTAGTTGCTGCTAAGGACCAGCCAACACAGCCCATTATTTGTGAATTCTGTGCAGCAGAATCAGTGGCAGCTGGTGCTCAATTTTTTTTTTTTGGGGGGGGGCACATTGGAAACATATCGACATATCTGTCAATCCTCAGTGCTTTTTCTTTTGAATAGAAGTAATTGGTCAAAGTTTACCGAAAATGTTGGAAAATCTCCATTGCAACAGAACACACCACTACTGATTATCACTTGTATGTAAACCAGTGGCTGCCGCTCATAAGGGGTGCAGGGAGCCGCTCCTCTAATCCATGCGCCCGGCCCCTAACCTCCATGCAGGGCGCATGGATTTCAATGTTTTTTTTTTTGAAGCACATAATTAGAGCTTGAGGCTCCAATTGGCTTAAAAGAGGGTGGGCTCGGGGAGCAGAGCACGGTGTCTCTGAGCCCACCCACTTGTGTGTCATTAGCGAATTAATATTCACTAATGTCTTTCTGCTTCTCTTCCCCAAGACCCGATTGGCCGGGAGGAGAAGCGACCGCCGGGAAGCAGCGATAGAGCTGGCGATTGATCAATTAGGGGGTGGGGGTGTTTGGGGGGAGTGAAGGGCCAGGTTTGTTTGCCCCCCCCAAAAAAAAAAAATTGAGCACCAGCTGCCACTGATTCTGCTGCACAGAATTCACAAATAATGGGCTGTGTTGGCTGGTCCTTAGCAGCAACTAATTACAGCGAATCTGTAAAACTTGCTGCTGCTGGAACAGTTTATTGGGTTTACTTAACAATTAAATAGTTTAAAGCAGAACTCCAGGCAAAATGTATTTTTCCCCGTGCAGTAGGGGAAAGGCGGCCTCCTTTGAGAACGTCCAATGACGAAACGCGTAAGTTGGGGCTACGCTTTCACGTAATTTCCGGTACGGAAGTAGGGAGCCTGGAACGCAGGTGGAACGCACGCCGCGAACCGGCTTCTCCTACACATTACATTGTCAGCTATTGTAACATTCTTGTAGTATTTTTGGGCTTTTCCACATCTTTGATGGGAAGCCTTTGTTTTTAACTTATTTTTAATAAATTAATTTTAAATGACTACACTATGGGAGCCCCTTTTTTCCCTTCCTATGAGGACCCAGTCTTGAGTAGCTGTGGAGTGAGTACTTGGTGAGGTGCTGACTGGTGTGGATGCCCCAGACCTTGTGGAGACAGCTGCAGGAGCCCGATAAACTACAGACGGGTCACTGGGAGAAGCTGAGGAGGAAGTCCATCCACGGTTACCCACATATGCCTACCACCCCTGCAGGGGTAACAGCATTTGGTGAGTGGAGACCCAAGAGGGGGAGCACAACGAGTCACTTTACTTGCTGAGCACAAGAGTCACCTGAACAAGTTGAACATTTGGCTAGTCTGGAGTTTTTCTCATGTCATATATACATTATTTTTGGGACTAGTATTTTGAGTAACTTTTTCTAATACACATTTTGTGTAGGGACTATTTATACTTTTTACACACATCTGTTTGGGATCTATTTTTGGTTATTCTTAATTTTTGGTTATTTCTTTACAATATATATACAGATTCTTTATAATATATATATTTTTGGCCATTTTGAAGCTTCACCTATGTAACACTACCAACATATAATATGGTTATTTAGGGTTTCACTATTGTCTTGATTGTCGTGATAGATATATAGATACTTTTGGTATAATAATTTCTTCCTGGATGAACCGATGTTAATTCTGGGAAACATTTATGCTTATTAGACTAGACCATTTATGTTATATATACCACATTATATGCTTATGGTAGTTTTTTCTGATCACTTTATACTTATGTGTTTCTATTTGGTATAATAGTTTTGATACCTGATTAGTCCACTTTTGCTATATCACACACTTTTATATCCACCACTGGAGGACACACATACATACTTCTAGTCCATTAGGATAAGGATTTCCCTTCATTTAGGTAGAGCTATCTAACCTACCATTCTTCCCATTCTAATAGGGTAGCGCCACTACCCCTTTTATTTCTCTTTTTATCTTTTGTAAGTTCCCTTAGGAACCGAGTAGGGGGGATGCAACCCGCTGGTATCCTGAGCGCGGAGTATATCACATATTTTGACTGAACCTCATCTTGTTTTTATCAGTTTTCTGACATTGCATCCTCTAAAGCAGGGGTCTCCAAACTTTCTAAACAAAGGGCCAGTTTACTATCCTTCAGACTTTAGGGGGGCCGGATTGTGGCCATTGGGAGTAGATATTGTCCTGGCATCAGGGGAAGTAAACAATGCAAACAATTCCTTCACCTAGTACATTTATTAGGGGAAAGAATAGTGCCCCGTCTTTGCTGTCAGTGGGAGGAATAGTGCCCCGTCTTTGCTGTCAGTGGGAGGAATAGTGCCCCGTCTTTGCTGTCAGTGGGAGGAATAGTGCCCCGCCTTTGCTGTCAGTGGGAGGAATAGTGCCCCTTCTTTGCTGTCAGTGGAAGGAATAGTGCCCCATCTTTGCTGTCAGTGGGAGGAATAGTGCCCCATCTTTGCTGTCAGTGGGAGGAATAGTGCCCCATCTTTGCTGACAGTGGGAGGAATAGTGCCCCATCTTTGCTGTCAGTGGGAGGAATAGTGCCCCATCTTTGCTGTCAGTGAGAGGAATAGTGCCCCATCTTTGCTGTCAGTGGGGGGAAATAGTGCCCCACCATTGCTGTCAGTGGGGGAAATAGTGCCCCACCATTGCTGTCAGTGGGAGGAATAGTGCCCCATCATTGGGGTCAGTGCGAGGAATAGTGCCCCATCATTGGCGTCAATGGAAGAAATAGTGCCCCATTGTTGATGTCAGTAGCAACAAGTATGCCCCATTGTTGGTGTCAGTGGGAGTATTAGTGTCTTGTATCAATGGGAGGTAAAGTGCCCCAAAGGCCAGATAAAGGCAAGCAAAGGGCCGCATCCAGCCCCGGGGCCTCTCTAAAGGATAAAGCAATAAAACAATGAAAAATAACTATTAACAGTAAAGCAATCAGGGCATGCAACTAAGGAACAGCATGGAAACAATGGGAGAGATATGCAAATAAAAATAGGCCATCCTGCACCATCCTCACCCCAGGGGCACAGCACATCGCCACTGACGATGTCCCGCAAAAGGATGGGAGAACACAAGCCCAAGAAGCTAACTACATTCATGTTCCCCATGGAGGTCAGTGACTGGCAAGATGGCGGCAAAGCATACACAGTCCTTCTAGATGCCATCCAGGGAGAAATGGGCTTCTCAGCTCTGCCCTCATCCCTTACACAAGACACAGGTACCAATCCCCTCACCAGCAACCCCGCCAAGGCTCGGATGCGGATGGATGCACTGCACTCGAGGCTGCCCACAGCCCTAATCGAGCCCCGGGCCTACAATCCAATGCTATCCAGCCAGGCCCTACACAGCTCCATGGCATCCTTCCCCACCTCAGGAAAGCCAGTGATAGACACAACTCTGAAGGACATGCTCATGTCTTTACAGATGACAGACCTATCATCAATGTTCCGTAAAATATCTACTGACATGTGGACCATGGGAAATAGGGTCTCTAACATTGAAACAGATGCCCATGATGAGATTAAAGAAGAGCAGGAATGGGTCTGGGCCAAGCTGGCCGACTTAGAAGACCGCTCAAGGCGGAATAATGTTAAGCTGCGCGGCGTCCCTGAAACTATCTTACCGGCAGATCTATCCAAGTATGCTAAAGACCTTATACACACCATCCTACCAGATGCATCCCCCAGAGACATCATTATAGACAGGATCCATAGAATAGCAAAACCTACCCATCTGGCAGCATCGGTACCAAGAGACGTACTCATGCGTGTACATTTCTTTCACATCAAAGAAAAGTTGATGACAGAAGCCAGGTCCAAATCGCCACTGCCAAGACCTTACGAGGGAGTCCATATCTTCCCAGATCTCTTCAAATACACGCTACAACTCAGGAGGAACCTGAATCCTGTCACTAAAGGCCTCCACAACCATAAAATATTATACAAATGGCGCTACCCAGCAACCCTCCTCATCACCAAGAATGGCACCACACATACAGTTAGCGATTTACAAACAGGAATGTGCCTCCTGCATGATTGGGGCATCATAATGGAGCCACCCAAGGATGAGATCCCACCTTTGCAACAACGTCGACCCTCACAACCACGCCGCAACCAGGGATCAAAAGACCTCTCAAAACACTGCCTGACTCAAGTCCCGGATGGGCCCACAACCTCAACAACAAATTTCTCCCTCACTGAACACTGCATTCTGTTGATTGTTAAGTCCACTCAGTTACTAACTGTTTTCCCCTCATAGCGGCACAGCTGAATTTAGCCACCACCCACGCCGCCTTACAAACTTATTCTGTTCAAATAAGGCATAGCAGAAAAAAGTTCTGCGTTTTCTTGTTTATTTTTTCTTTCTTTGCAGTTTTGCATGTAACAAAGTTAAACTGACTTGTTGCTCTCTAGCACTGAACTGAAGATCTCCAAACTCCTAACAGTAAGTGACTACAGATCACTCCACTTCCAAATGCACCCCTAACAACCAGTCATGCCGCTTACCATACTGTCCCTAATGCCAAGGGCCTAAATCACCCGGCTAAACGACACTCCTTATGGCTCACTGCTGAAGAACTACAAAGTGACATAATATGTGTCCAAAAAACACACTTACTGCCCATGTCCGTAGCACTTTGCTCCAACAACAAGTACTCTCACATCTATCATGCTACTTATTCCACAAAAAAAAAAAAAAAAAAAGAGGAGTGCTAATAGTGGTAAAACACGATGTAGACTTCCACCTGCTTCAAATAATAACTGACCCCAACGGGAGATACCTAATCGCGGACGCAGCGTTTTGATAAAATCACCTCACAAATTGCCAGTATTGAGACCTTACACAAAGCTGACCCACGCCCTTCATATTTGGCACAGCTAATGACACCGAGACAGGAATTGAGGATGCTTCTCCTCCATTCCTTTGAACACGTACAACGTAAGATTAAAGCCACCTCTTACTCTACATCCAACAAAGCGGGGAAAAAATTAGCCCAACGTCTCAAGGGGAAAAGAACCAAATCTAAAATCACATATTTGTTTCACCCCCACACTAAGGAAAAACTGCCTAACCCCCAGGATATAGCAAACGCTTTCAGTGCTTACTAGAGTGATTTTTATAATATCAGACAAAACACCTCCTCATTTCAACCCTCGGAAGAAGATATAAACACATTCCTACAGCAGATTACACTCCCTACACTAACCGTGGCACAATTGTCTTCTTTGAATTAACCTTTCACTGAATTAGAGATCCTCGACACGATAAACTCGCTACCTTCAGAGAAAGCTCCAGGACCTGATGGTCTGTCTGGTGAGTACTATAAGAAATTCTCCAATCAAATAACCCCGCACTTAACACAACGTTTCAACAACGCTGCCTCCTCTTCAAGATTCGCTAAGGAATCATTAAATGCTATTATTATCACATTACCAAAACCAGGAAAAGAACTGTCCTCCCCTCAAAATTTTTATCCCATATCATTACTTAACCTCGACTTAAAAATATATGCCAAAACCATTGCCAGACGCTTGATGGTGTTCATGCTAGACCTCATTCATATAGACCAGTCAGGATTTGCTAAGGGCAGACAAGCACCAGATGCCTCAAGACGCATGATAAACTTGATACATCATGCTGAATCCAGCGGAACGCCTTCTCTGCTTCTCTCATTAAACGCAGAGAAGGCGTTCGATAGGGTTCACTGGTCCTATCTCCAGAAAGTACTTCTTAAATTTGGTTTCAAAGAACACATATTCAGAGCCATCATGGCACTTTATTCCAATCCATCAGCACAAGTATATTCAGCAGATATGCTATCACAAGCATTTAACATAACAAACGGTACACGCCAAGGGTGCCCTCTGTCACCAATTATATTTAACCTGATGATGGAACCTTTGGCGGAACACGTACGCTCCAATCCCTCAATTACCGGCTTAACGGTAGGTAAAACCTCTCATGAGATCAGTCTCTTCGCGGATGACGTGATCCTGATTCTCACTAATCCAACATCTTCCCTGGCAGAAGTCCAAAAATTACTAGAATGGTTTGGACAGGTCTCTTACTACAAATTGAACACAACCAAATCACACATCTTAGATCTTAAACTAGACGCCACAACTAAAAATTTACTACAAGCCCAATACCCCTTTGCATGGCCAGACAAAAACATATCCTACCTCGGGATCCTTCTCATACGATCGGTCAAAAACCTCTTCTCAGCCAATTTCAAACCACTACTTACCAAATTACGAACAGAAAGCCAAACCATAACAAAGCTGTAATTATCATGGTCCGGTAGACTTGCAGCATTTAAAATGCTCCACCTGCCACAAATTCTTTACTTGTTCAGGACTCTCCCCATCCCCATACCGAAGTACTTTTTTAAATCTCTCGAAACCTTATTCAATGAATGTATATGGAAAAATACCAAACCAAGAAGTGCACACTCGACACTCATGAAACACAAATTAGCGGGAGGATCAAGAACCACTGATTTTGAGGACTACTATTTAGCATCAGCACTAGGCCAACTCAAAGACTGGTTCCACCCATGTCCTGGTAAACGGTGGGGCAAAATAGAGTACTCATCACTAATACGCCCAAATCTACAATGGTGGCTGATGAGCACTCCCTTAGGATCACAACTACCATCGGCACTACCACCTACTATGAAAACATCAGCCATAGCATGGAAAGTTTGGGCCCAAACTAGTCATACCTACCCTAATACCCCACAAATACCTATTCCAATTGAATCTCTCCACCACATATCACCAGACTTATCATTGTCCAAATTGTCCTTCCAGGGAATCAAATCCATTCAAGATTTATTTCAAAACTGCAGGCCAAAATCCTTCTCTCTTTTACAACGTGAATTTAATCTACCAAAGACGGACCTTTTCACATATATTACAGTGAAGCACTGCCTTGACAAATTACACCTCCCACTATATACAATACATCCAATAGCATGGCAATTCTTACGGAATTTGTCTCCAAACGCAAAAGGGTTTCTCTGTTCTATAATGTTTTACACCAAAAATGCAGGTTCACTAAGGCGCCTCCCCATATACACTGGGAGACTGACTTAGGACAAAAATACACAGAATACCAATGGCAACAAGCACTACAAACAATCTACAAAGCAACTAAATGCTCTGCCTTATGGGAACAAGCCCAAAAACTGTCCCTCAGATGGTACTCAACCCCATCAAAACTGGCTTCGTTTAGTAAAATTTCCCCAAACTTATGTTGGAGAGGCAATTCAACTAAAGGTGACATGCTACACATATTCTGACAGTGTAGCCATCTCAAAAATTACTGGGAAACTATTTTCAGAGTCCTAACGGACATTACAACACAACACATCCCTCTGTCACCTGACTTGGCGATCTTAAACCTGAATATAGACTCCGTACCACAGTCCTTCAGACATGTAATGACACACATCCTACTAGCTGCAAGACTGAGTATAACAAGGCTATGGAAATCTGATAAGATTCCTTCAGTGGAACACACATTCGAGCTGGTAAACATACATTACAGCTATGAATTAGCCACGGCTTCCAGTGGAAACCGTCTAACGAAAGAAAAAAGACTGTGGTTACTATGGGAACAATGGGCGGGTGCTGAAAAATTTCTGTGATATAAGAACACTTACACTTAGATTGGTCATGATATAGTCAGTATGGAATATTTGAGTATATGATTACTTTGTAAAGACACATACTTTGGTTACGCACGTATCACCAAGTCTAACTCCCCCCCCAGGAGACAAAAGAGGTCCCAGTGGGGGTCCCTTGGGGGAGTAAGTACCACTACTTCATGGTAACCATTTAACTACACCAGATGTATAAGTTTCTACCTTTCATAATCTTTTGTTATCTATTTTATGTTAACACAATTTATATAACACATTTCTATGTATTGACATGTACACACTAATTTGTACAATGTTTTACAATGCTCACATTGTACTATTTTATTTCAAAAAACAATAAAAATCTATTGATGAAAAAAAAAAAAAAATAATAGGTCATGAGGTTTGCTTACCTGTTCACAAAAAGTTTCAAAGCCATAAGCGAAAAAATGAGGACACTGAAAATAAAGAGAAGGAAGACATAGAGGATCTCAGGTAAAGTGTTTCTAATGCTGCGGAATGCTCGACGAATCTGCAATAAAAATATCAAATGCACAAACAGTTCAAACAAGTGTTTATTAAATTAGAGATCTAATAAATAAAACAGAACTTAATAGGTCTAATGAAGCATTGCATGCCGCAAAGAATTCTGTGCATGTGAAATCTCTATTGAATTTGACTGACTGAATCTGACTTTAGTGCCCTTACCTGCTGACAAATTCCTGTGTTCTGGGATCCATTTCCTTTTTGCTTTTCAGTTTTAGATTTTTTTAATTTTAGATAGAGCAAGGGAGGGTTATAACCCGTCAGATTTTTTTTTTCACTATCTATGTCCCATTGCGGAGATTTACCATCACTTCCTGTCCCATAGCCAAACAGGAAGTAAGAGGAAATCCCTGCAAATTAAGGGTTTCCTTGGGGAACCCCAGGTCACCAGAACTACTGTCCCCATTGGAGTATTTCCCTTCTATTACTTTTCTGGGGACAACCCCAAATTTGGGTTTTTCTTTAACTTTCACTGATAATGGTAAACAGGACAAATAGCGGGGGAATCTCCATAACATGGGCACAGGCAGCAATAAAAGCGGAGAGGGATTAGAACCCCTGTCAGGACTTCACTCTCTGGACTTGGTGTGTTTTCACTAGAATGAGCGGCCTAAGGCACCACAATGGACCAACAATCTTACATTTTGGCAGTACAGTGTCTTATTTGTGTAGGTGAACAATGTCACCTGCATAAAGAGTGATGGCAAATAAAAAGTTTTAGTTGTCACCCAAAAATTATATGGGTGGGGGGGAATGGGAAATATTCCAGTAGAGACGCCTGTTCCAATAATTTATATTGGTATTTCTGCCTCACTATTGGGGGATTTCTTCTCGCCTCCTGTTGTGTCTCCAGGACTAGAAGTAAATACACATCTCCCCAACAGGACACAGATATATATATATATATATATATATATATATATATATATATATATTTATTATTTTTTTGTTAACATTATTCCAAGCATGTTTGAATATATTTAGGCTTCATGCACACTGGACGTTTTTACAGCTGCCGTTTTTGGCTTCAGCCGTGTTTTTCTGCAGCCAGTAAACTCTCCAGCATGTTATCCTATGTGTCCATGTACACATAGGTTTTTATCAATGTTTTTTGGCAGGGGCGTTTTCTGGCTGGAAAAAAAGCCAGAACTAGCGAGGTTGAAGGTGTTTTTCAGTGTAAAAACACTGAAAACAGCTGAAAAATGCAGCCATTCAGCATTTATGAGCGTTTTTGAGCCATAAGCTTTTGTGGGAGTATAGTTTTGCTAAAGAACGCTAAAGCTAAAAAATGCTAATGCAAAATGCGGCAAAACTCGCGTTTTTAATGTGGTATTCTACAGCTAAAGCTACTGGCATTTATAACGTCCAGTATGCACGAGGTCTTACTGCTGACTAACTCACTACCTCTGCTGGAAGTCTATTCCAAGCATCAACTACCCTTTTATTAAAATAACACTTTCTAAGATTAGTTTTGAACTTTCCTCTTGCTAGTTTGAAATCATGTCTCCATGTTCTTGATATTGGCTTCATATTGAAAATACTGCCCTCCACGAACCTCATGTCTCCTACTTCCCTTCTTCTTTCCTCCAAACTGTACAAATAAAGTTCCTGAAGTCCGATTAAAAATTTCAGTAAATGGTCCAACAACTATATCTCAAAGGACTCTTAGAATGGGATGAATATCGCCATGGATCGTTGCTTTATTACGTTTTTATCAAACCAATTCCTTTGGCATCTCTGTCTCCAGAAATCCTGGAAATGAATCATCATTACTAGAACGAAACGGTAAATAGACTGTGAACTGTACAAGTGCAGTTGCTCTCATTTTCCCCAGAGCCCAGTGAATGTAGTGAAGCTCTCCACATTCACTAAACTCTGGGAAAAAATGAGTGCAACTGCATTTGTAAAATTCACAGTCTATTTGCCACCTTTGGGTGGCTTTTAATATTAGCAACGAATGATCTGCTTTTTCACTAAGGGGTTATTCACACAGGTTCTCAGTCCTGTGCAGCCATTTGTTTACTTTTGTATCACTACCGCTAAGCTGCCTGCCAGCAGTGTACAGTAGGTGGGTATGCACTGGTTGAGCAGACCCACACACACAGCTGAGTTTGACAAGTATGGGTGCACAGACCCGGATGTACAGGCTCTGCATCCGGGTTCGTGCACCAGCCCCTGTAGATCTGTCTAATCTGGCTGTAAGAATGAGTCCGTACAGTTGATGCTTACAAATTCACTGTCTACAGGCTGCCTGTATGCAGTTCAGTAGTAGTGAAAAAAGTAAACAAATGGCTCTGTGCGCCAAACAGCACTTAGATAAGCCACAAAACGTCCCAAAAATAATGAAACTTTGAAATAAGCATAAAACAGAACTTTTTGGTCACAACTATAACGCTATCGTTGGAGAGAAGTCAACAAGGCCTATGAAGAGAAGCACACCTTTCCCATTAAGAATCTCTGCTGTTTTGGGGGTTATGAGACTTACAGAGGCAGGGAATTTAGTTAAAATAGCAGGAGTTAAATCATTTAGGAAAATTGGAAATTTGCATCAGTCTGGAACCTACCCATGGAGCGAATTCACACATTCCAGCTTGGCAATGATCAGAATCATAAGGCCAAGTAGACCGCGCAGTGGTTGCAGCAAAAAAAAAAAAAAAAAATTAAAGTTACGTACCGGTAACGTCTTTTCCAGTAGTCTTTCAGGACAGCCACCATGAGAGAGATAGTCTCCTCCTCTTCCTCTAGGAAACACTGCGCCAGCCCATAAATTCTTACTTCCCCCTGCCAGACCTCAGTATATTCCAAGATTACCTCCGGTCAGCTGGGGAGACACAAGAACACATTAATAACATACTATTCCATATCATTATCATGCTGCGTTCTAGTCTTTTATAAGACACCCCAAAATTTCGGGTGGGTAACTAGGGCTGTCCTGAAAGACTACTGGAAAAGACGTTACCGGTACGTAACTTTAATTTTCCCCCTTCATCTTTCAGGACAGCCACCATGAGAGGATGAACGAGCACTTACCAGTTAGGGTGGGACTACAGCTTGCAATACCTTTCGCCCAAAGGCTTGCTCACTAGCCGACACCAGGTCCACTCTGTAGTGCTTTACGAAAGTGGCATAGCTGGACCATGTTGCAGCCCTGCATATTTGCTCTGGCGTTGCTCCAGCCTTTTCTGCCTGAGAAGCTGCCATAGCTCTGGTAGAGTGTGCCCTTATACCCATTGGGATTTCTTTCCCTGTTAATGTATAGGTCTGGCCAATGGTTACTCTGAGCCATCTGGCAATAGTGCGTCGAGACGCTTTGCATCCTTTTCTGGCCCCAGAAAACAAAACAAATAAAGAGTCTGACTTTCTAAACCTCTTGGTCAGCTCTAGGTACTGAAGGATACATCTCCTTACGTCCAAAGAATGAAATTTTAATTCCCTTTCCCCCCGAGGGGTTGGGACAAAATGAGGGTAGAACTACCTCCTGACTTCTGTGGAAACCAGAAGCCACCTTAGGTAAAAATGCTGGATCAGTCCTGAAGATGATCCGATCTGGGAAAATAACGCAAAAAGGAGGTCTAACCGATAAGGCCTCAATCTCAATGACTCTCCTGGCAGTTGTCACTGCTACCAAAAAAACTGTTTTTAACGTAAGATCCTTTAGTAGACATTCTTCTAAAGGTTCAAAGGGGGTTCCCGTCAGGCCCTGTAAAACTAACGATAGGTCCCACTTGGGAAAGGGAGGGCCTTGAACCGGTCTTTGTCTAGACAGAGCCCTAAAGAATCTGACCACCCATGGATTGGTGGCCAGATGCTTTTCTAAATAAGCACTGAGTGCTGACACCTGACCTTTAAGGGTACTTATGGATAAACCCCTATCTGCCCCGCACTGAAGGAATTCCAACACAGCTGTGGGACTGTGTACCGCAAAGGAGCCTTCTGCACACCATTCATTGAAACGTACCCAGACCTTTTTATAAATCTGGCGTGTTTCCTTTTTCCTGCTGTTGAGGAGGGTGTAAATTAATTTCTCAGAAAAACCCCTAGCTCTTAGCATACCCTCCTCAGTAGCCAGGCCGCTAACTGCCATTGGTGAACCTGTGGACAGAGGACTGGGCCCTGTGAGAGGAGATCCTCTCGAGGTGGCAGGAATAAGGGAGGTTCGACCGCTAGCTGCTTGAGTACTGAGAACCAAGCCCTCTTTGGCCAATGTGGTGCTACTAGAATCAGGGACGTGTTTTCCATCTGGAACTTCCTGAGAACTGCCGGTAATAACGCTGGGGGCGGGAAGGCATAGCAGATTCTGAAATGCCAGTTCTGGATCAACGCGTCGACCCCTCGCGCTCCCTCCCCTCTGTTTAGGGAGAAAAAACAAGGGGCTTTCGCGTTGCTTCTTGACGCGAACAGATCTACTTCTGGAGGACCCCATTTCTCTGAAATGAGATTGAAAACCTCCTGGTTGAGGATCCAATCGCCCTCTCTCAGTTTGGTTCGGCTGAGAAAATCTGCTATCACATTCTTTTCTTCTCTCAGGAAGACTGCTGAGAGTGAGAGAGTGTGAGTCTCGGCCCAGTTCAGAATGTCTGATGCTAAGGCCAACAGGACTCCGCTTCTTGTGCCGCCCTGTTTGTTTACATAGGCCACGGCGGACGAGTTGTCCGACCGCACCTGAACATGGTGGCCCTGTAGCTCCTCTTTGAAGAACCTGAGTGCTAGCCCGATTGCCCTCAGCTCCTTCCAATTGGACGACCTTCTTAGTTCGTCGCCCTCCCAGGTGCCCTGTGCTAAAAGGGAACCCAGATGCGCCCCCCAACCTTTGACGCTTGCGTCTGTGGTTACCACCTGAGAAACTGGGATGAACCACAGACGACCCTGCGACAAGTTTGAGACCCTCCTCCACCACCAGAGGGATCTCTTTACTTGGGGTGGAACCTGTACCAAGGTGTCCAGATCTTTCTGACTGTGATCCCACACCCTTAGGACAAAGGACTGTAAGGGACGAAAGTGCAGACCTGCCCATTGCACTGCTGGGAGGGTAGCGATTAATAGTCCCAGGGCCGACATCAGAACTCTTATGGAGACCTGACTGCTGCACTGGAGAACAGCCACTGCCCTGTCCAGTTTTTGTACTTTTTCTGCTGGAAGAAACACTCTCAGTAGCACTGAGTCCAACAGATAGCCCAAGTACGTAATGCGCTGAGAGGGAATCAAACTGGATTTCTCCAAGTTCATTAGCCACCCTAGACCTGTAAGAACCCTCTTTGTTAGTTCTAGATCTCTGACTAACTGCAGTGGACACGCTGCAAATAGGAGCAGGTCGTCCAGGTATGCTATCACTGATATTCCCTGGAGCCGAAGAAAGGCCATCACCTCCGCCAAGACCTTGGTGAAAATGCGGGGTGAGGGGGATAGCCCGAAAGGCAGCGCCTGAAACTGTAGATGTACCGTTGTTCCACCTACATCTACCGCTAGCCGAAGAAACCTCTGCGAGGCTTCTGTTATAGGAACGTGTAGATACGCGTCCCTTAGGTCCAGAGATACCATAAAGCAGTTGCGGGGCAACAGGGCTCTGACTGTGAAAATTGTTTCCATACGGAATCTCCTGTACGTCACTGACCTGTTCAGGGGCTTTAAATTCAGAATCAGTCTGAATTTCCCTGTGGGTTTCTTCACTACGAAGATGTGTGAATAGAAACCCTCTCCCTCCTCGGCCTTTGGAACTCTGAGAACCACATTCTGATCTACCAGATCTCTTAATGCTTCCAACAGAGCCTCTGCTTTTGCTGTACACCTGGGTAGGTGCGTGACAAGAAATCTCCGTGGAGGAGGATTTGTGAATTCGATATGGTACCCCCTTCTTATAATCCCTAGGATAAAGCGATTGGGGGATATTGCCTCCCACTGTGGGAGGAAGGCCCCCAGTCTTCCCCCCACCCTGGTTAGGGAGTCATTGGCTTTTACGGGGCTGTTCAGGAGGGCGAAAAATCGCCCCTCCCCTGCCCTTGCCTTTCTGACCCCAAAACTTCTTTTGCCCTTCCGGCTTTGGAGTTTCTTTACGCTTTTGCGGACGAAACCCCTTCTTTGTATGTGTAGGGGTTTTCCGCTTAACTGGGAAGGATTTCTTCCTGTCTGCTGTGCGGTCCAAGACGGTCTCTAACCCTGGGCCGAAGAGAAGGTCTCCCGTTAACGGTATGCTGCACAACTTGACCTTAGAGGCGCTATCGCCCGGCCAAGTTTTTAGCCAGAGGGCTCTCCTGGCCGAATTGGCCAGAGCCGCTGATCTGGCCGACATACGGACTGATTCTGCTGAGGCATCAGCTATGTAGGCGATACCCCGCAGAATCGTAGGGAAAGAAGATAGAATGGTTTCTTTTGCCGTTCCAGCTTCAATATGCTCTTGAATCTTAGAGAGCCAGTGCTCCAGATTGCGAGCCACTACTGTGACAGCCAACTCGGGTTTTAAGTTACCAATTGTTGAATCCCAAGTCTTTTTGAGGAGAGAGTCTATTCTCTTATCCATGACATCCACCAAGGCCCCCATGTCCTCAAAAGCCAGGTCTGTGTGTCTGGAAACCTGGGAGAAGGCGGCATCTAACTTGGGATTTTTATTCCAGATAGATGTAGGATCACCCGAGAATGGAAATCTCCTCTTTAAGGATCTAGAAAAAAAGGGTTTCCTTTCGGGATCTTGCCACTCTTTTTTAATAGTTTCAACCAGTACCTCATGTACTGGAAAAACCTTCCTCCTTTGTTCCCCCAAGCCCTTGTACATTTGGTCATGAAGGGTCAGGGGTTTCCTGTCTTCCTGAATACCGAGGTTTGTATAAATAGCCCCTAAGAGGTCCTCTACCTCTTCCAGGGATAATTTATATCTGGAGGATTTCCTGGACTCCCCGTCCTGGTCCTCCCCCTCTGAACCATCCTGGGAATCGGAGGAGGAACTGTCTGGTTGTCTTTGTTCCACTCCGGAGGGCCCTGGAGCTTCCTCTGCCCTAACTGAAGTTGCAGGTTGGGCAGGAGCAGAGCCCTGAGCCTGAGGCGGGGTTGTATCCTGGGGAGCTGGACTAATGGGAGGCTGAAACCTTTCAAATAAGGCTTTAAATGAAGAGAAGGTGGACGAAAGCTCCTTAACCGAGGCTGCAAGTCCTGACTCCTGTTCAGAGTCCCTCTCCTTAACAAGGGAGTCTATGCACTCCCTACACAAGACCTTTGTCCATGCTTCCCCTAATGTGTCCCTGCAAGAGGCACACCTCTTCTTAGAGCTATGTGTAGACCTAGACTTCTCTGTAGCTTTCTGAAATACATGAAAAGAAAAAACAAACATTTTGTCACTTTTTTTTTTTTTTTTTTTTTTTTTTAAAACAAGGATACAACCCTGGGAGTGCACTAGACCCTCTTTAATATGTGGGGATCTGAGCCTCCCTCCCCCTGACCACCCAGGGTGTCTGCCCCCCCATGACAGGAACTATACATGGAGGAACAGTCCTAGATAAAGAGTACTCTTCCCCAGGGCACTCTTACCTTAGGAAGGCTGGAGGTAGTGTCCGTTGGCTGAGCATCTGCTTCCGACATGACTTGCAGGTGGTTGCTACTACCGAGTCCTACGCTGCCTGTGCGCGTCCCAGACTCGTCTCCAGCCTGTGCCTGGCTTCCCTATCAGCGCCGCGACCCGGAACCGGAAGCCGCGGGTCAAAGGCAAGCTTTCGCCCTTCCGCCGGAAATGACGTCGCCCATCATCCGGCCCGCCTAGTTCCAAAAGAAAAAAAGAGAGCAGTCTGTATAGTATACAGGAAAGGTGAACGCTTGCATGCTGCAGCCCTGTAGCCGCGATAGGGAGCCCCCACAGCCTGAAGCCGCGCTCGGCTAGGAAGTGGTGGCAACAGAACGAGGGGTAAGTCCCCCCCATGCCCCTAGGAAGCCCCTGCTCCCATTACAGGCTCCAAAAAATATAAACAGCCACAGTCACCCTGACTGAGTGGCCTGGTTCCTTGCACAGTGTCTCCCCACCGGAGGAAACACTAATACTGAGGTCTGGCAGGGGGAAGTAAGAATTTATGGGCTGGCGCAGTGTTTCCTAGAGGAAGAGGAGGAGACTATCTCTCTCATGGTGGCTGTCCTGAAAGACGAAGGGGGAAAAAGTGCAGATCCTGGAGTGCCCATCATCACAGTCTCCTAAACTCAACACCATTGAGCCACTTTGGGAGGATTGCAGAGTTGTAGTTCATGCTACATAAGAAGCATATAGGACCTGGAAGCTTTTTTATTAGAATAATGGGCAGTGTTACCACATTAGAAAATAAAGGGCCTCATTCACAACTATCGCAAGAGACTGCAAGCTGTCATTGATGCTTTAGGGGGAAATGCATGAAATTAATGATGAGAAAAACTTTTCAACAGGGCCATTTTCTTTTATTGCTGTGTATTGTTATTGTGTAAGGTCAAGTAGTCTATTAGAATTATCATAAAAATGGGTTTGGTTTGATCACGTTTTTGAAAAAAAAATGGTCCACATACACATTCTGGCTTGGGGCATGTTATTTTGTGAAGACTGCAAAAATTAAGAAAAAAAAAAAAAAAACCACAAAAAAACAGTAATTGCTATTTAAGCGGCTTAAAATCTCTAACATGACTATGATTTTAGGTTTGTACTATTCTAAACTTTTTTTCTACCAGATTCTAATTAAGATCTTTAAAAAGCACAAATTATATTACTTCTACTAAATTCTATGGAAGTCGAGAGACTTTTTTTTAAAGAGGTTTTCGAAGTCATAGAATTAACTACCAATATATGAAAGTCCCCAACAGTGGTACTCAAGTACAATAAAAACATTATAAATAAGTGAAGAACTTCTTTAACCACTTCCTGCTAAACTACGTCATCGACTTTGAGTGGGGATATCTGAATGATGCCTGCAGTTGCAGGCATCATTCAGATATCTTCTTTTACAGCCGGCAATTCCCTGCACCATAAGAACAATCATAGCGGCTTTTCAGCTACTTGATCGTTCTTGCAGGCAGATGTTTGCAAGATGCCCTACGATGCTTCTTCCGATTCACCCGTACAATAGTTAGTCCATGCCGGAAGTTTACCATACAGAATCCAGTGGGCCTGACGGCAGCCGGACATCTCTACTTTCTCGGAGGCCGGGTGCGATGTTATGATGCCCTTCCCGCTGCCTCAGCTGGGAAGCCAGGATGTTTTGGTTTTTTTCCAGGTTTCACAGCCTAGAGGCGAGATGTGGGGACTTATTGACCCCAGATCTCGCTGTAAAGAGGACCTGTCACAAACTATTCCTATTACAAGGGATGTTTACATTCCTTGTAATAGGAAAAAACATGATTAAAAAAAAAAGTGAAAAGAAAAAAAAAATGTCAAAATAGAAAAATGAAAGTAAAATAAACAAACAAAAAAAAATACATTTAAATCGCCCCTGTCCCCGCGTGCAGAAGCGAACGCATACGTAGGTCGCACCTACATATGTAAACTACGTTCAAACCACATGTGAAGTATCGCCGCAAACGGTAGAGTGAGAGCAATAATTCTAGCGCTAGACCTGTAACTCTAAACAGGTAACCTGTAAAAAAAAATTTCAAGAGTCGCCAATGGGGATTTTTAAGTACCGAAGTTTGGCGCAACATGTTAGGTATCTATTTACTTGGCATAAAATCAACTTTCACATTATGCAAACAAAATTGGGCTAACTTTATTGTTTTGTTTTTTTAAATGCATGAATCAGATTTTTTTTACCAAAAAAACGCATTTGAAAAATTACTGCTCAAATACCGTGCAAAATAAAAAGTCGCAACGACCATCATTTTATTCTCTCGGGTCTCTGCTATAAAACATATATAATGTTTGGGAGTTCTGAGTAATTTTCTAACAAAAAAAAATTATGATTTTTACATGTAGGAGCAAAGTGTCAGAATTGACCTGGGTAGCAAGTGGTTAAATTGAAAGAGAAAAAAATGCAACAGAAAACACAACAAAAATATGGGAGCATTAACGTACCTGCCGACTTTCAGCAAAGTTAACCAAGTAAATGGGACGTAGCACTCTTGACCATCGAATGCTGTGAATGTGAGCTATACTCAAACATCCATAGATAATAAGATCGATTAAATTAAGCTGTCCAAAATAAAACATACAATATTAATGCAAAGTTAAACCTCTTTTTGTATACAGTAAAAACAAATATACCTGCACTATATTGTTTTACCACATATCAGTGTGTATGTTGTGGTGTGATGAGTTGTCACAAATGGTGCATGTACATTATTTTGTATGTTTGCTTGCACCAGGACCCCAAACAAATAGTAAAATGGCTGCCTGAAAACAGCATGCATTAATATAAAAGGTAAAAATTAAAATCAGTGGGGGGTGGTGGCCAGTGACCTGAACTTTGAACTGACACCTACCACACCCACAAACAAAAGACTAAAACCAGCCATACATGGATTGAAAGTTGGCTGGTTCAGCAGGGATCAGCCAAATTTTGATCCATGTGTGGACAGGCTGGTCGTACACAAGTATAAATTACCTACCAGTATTGTGACAATTACACAGATATTCTTGGTGTCTTTCCAGAACACGTTGCGAGGAGTGACTTTACTAAAATGTACAAGGCGCGCAAAGAAAGCCATTAGGCAGAAAACTTCGACAATGGAAGTAGCCTGAAAAACAAAGAATAATAAGTCAGATAAAGATCAAGTACAGTTACTTATGATAAGGTGCATCTCTAGGCAAAAACCTTCTTTTTTGGATACAGCAAGAAATACCTCTGTCAAGTTATCTTTGGTGTCTGTATTCCCATAGGGGAGATTCACTCCTCTGTATTCCTATGTACAGCTATAGCAAATACAAATTATAAAAGAAAAAAAAAAATTGAACTGGTGACCATTGTCACCTATAAAAAGAGCGGAGGGGAATCCAAAATTTTAGAGTTGTCCCTAGAGGTGGAGGGAATCTTCCAATGAGCATTCCCTAGACAGCATATTATAAATGCACAGGAGTGTTAAAGGATAAGCTCACCTTTAAAAAAAAAATAAAATAAATGCATAGGTAAAAAATAAAAAGTGTATTTATTTTTTTCTAAGGAGCCTGCAGAGCATTGAACCCATGATCAGCAGATCACAGGAGCAATGTCGAGCTCCTACAGACTTCTCAGAATAGCTGTCTGTCTGTCTGTACCTCGTACAGGTAGGCAGTTACCTGAGAGCAGGGAGATCAATGGACTATGGGGATGCTTACCAGCGCCCTTGTAGCTCATTGAAAACGAAAAGCCATCAGCTGCAATAGGCGACGGTACTTGTAAGCATTTACTCACAGAAAACTACAAATGAATGAAGCGGCCGCGTGGGTGGTGCTACACAAGGCCGTCCTGTTTGCACATAGTGACAGCGGGTGCGGGCAGAAGATCACCTTCTGCCCGCACCCACTTCAGATGCTGGAACAGGTTACATGTTCCACCCTTAAAACGGGTGGAACATATGACATGTTCCTAAAGTGAACTTATCCCTTAAACCTTTAAAAAGTTTTGCCTATACATACACTCTAATATATAATTTACAGCTGGTTTGACTAATTTTGTCACATTGCAATCAGACTATTAATAAAGTTGCAATTCCCCTTTATTGTGATCACAAACTGTCTTCTGGCATCAAAATGTAGGATTGTATTAGCTGATCTGTGTGATATTTATCTTGTCATCTTGTAGAAGATGGCCATAGGCCACAATTTTATGCTTTGTAGCTGGAATAGACACTTTTTTTTTTTTAAATACAAATACCTCATAGCTGCACACTACTATTCCCAGCTAGAGATTTAAAAAAAAAATGCTGGTGATGTCTGCCAGTCAAAGGAAAAAGGGAGGAGGTAATCCCTAAAGTTGCACATCCGTCTCATCCTGTGGTTAGTGTCGGAGTGTCATGCGGCAAACTCAGCATGGGCTCCAACCAGGCCACACACCCCAATGCGTTTCGCTCCGCCCTGTCATGATTACTGTGACTAAGCTCGGGGGGGGTGAAACACACTGGGACGTAGCCTGGTTGGAGCCTAGGCTGAGGTTGACACTGACACCAACCACAGGACGACACGGTTGTCCGGCTTTAGGGATTACCTCCTCCCTTTTCCTTTGAGCTACAGCAGGAACTAGGACAAGCTCCACCCCACCAGCGGCACTCCCAGCAAAGCCTGAGCGGCACACCAAGATACCACGGGTCACGATGTCTGCCAGCTTCCCCTAGCATAAAGAAGCAAACTCAAGTAACCTAAACATACACGTTTATGTGACTATGTGTTTATGTGACAGAGATCCAGGGCATGTCTAACTATAATATATTGCCTGTGGTCAGATTTATACCAGGTTCAGTAATCCAATCTTACCAGGAATGGAAGTGGATATACAGCAGGCTCTTCAAAAACTGCCAGAGCTAAGTCAACCGTTATACAGACATAGGTTGCCAGCTGCATAGCCCAGTGGTTATAGAAATAGTAAAGTCTACAAAACAAAAATGTACATCATAGTGACAACATAAAGTAATTAAAGCAGATAAAACTATTTAATTTAACATCTTAATCCTTAATGCATTTACAGTATATGAAATTTCTATATATTAGACTAGTAACCAGAAAACACAGAAGCATTCACATCAGTTCCTTCTCCTAAATGAGCTTACAAAGAGGGGCCAACGTTGGGTGGAGGACAATTAACCTACCAGTATGCGTTTGGATTGTGGAAGGAAACTGCCCAACTAACATACAAACTGCAGGCAGGTAATGTAGTTGGTGGGAACAGCACAGCATAATATTTTTTGGGGGTAATTGTCAAAAACAGTAAACCTGGCCATAGATGGGTCGATTTTCTTTCCTTCAACCACGGGTTGGTTGTTTGGAATACAGGGAATTTGACAGACTTTGTCCATATAGAGCACTTGGTTGCTTATTAGGCTGTCAGTCCATTCCTGTAAAACAACAAAAAAGCTTTTCATGTCATAGATTGAAATATACTAACCTTATTGACTGGGGTGATGTTTCAAAAGGAATGTTTCTGTTGTACTGAGCATCATAAACATAAGCGGCAGCCAGGAGAAGATTCTGAGCAGAGAAAAAAAGAGAACAATTCTGGCTCATTAATGCGGTAATAATATTGGTTCTAAAAGGCAAAAAGATTTTGTTTTTTTTTAACTTAAAGAAGAACTCCACCCAAAAGGGGAGTTCTGCTTGTTTGCATCCTCCCCCGCCCCATTTGGGGGGGGACCCAAATACCTGGCTTTGACATGTACCCGCTCCCACTTCAGATCGCTATGGCTGTAACTGGTGCGGCGGTGATCAGGGACACTATAACTGACTGACTGGTGTGGCGTTGATTAGGGACACTGACTGGGGCAGTGCAGTGTTACCATAGTAACACTGTACTACTCTGCATGGGGAGGAGGTAATGGAATCAGGGATTATTTTTTCCACAGTCCGATTGTTTATTACAGTGATGATGATAATAAGCAATTTCTAACACTGTTCAAAGGTTTCATTCATGAAACCTTGCTTACTACTGTGATTAGTAACAGCTATCACATGGTACAGGGCTCTGTGATTGGCCCTGGTACCATGTGATCACTGTGACCAATTACAGAGGTCATCTCAGTAGTAAGGAAGGCATCATGAATGACAGCCACGCTTACTATTGTAACTGTGGTTGCTGCGATTGGTCACAGCGATCACATGTTACCATGGGCTGCTCTCATCGGCCAGGTACCATGATCGGTAATCATCTGTGTCCGGTGGACACAGCTGGGTACATCGGATGCACAGGGAAATGTTCTGGGAGGACATATGGGTACGTCCTTTCGGAATTAGGGAGCACCTACCCCGCCGTTTATGTAAATTGGCTGGGTGGAAAATGATTAATGCAAATAATGCATCTTTTAGCCTTTTAAACCACTTTAACAAGTCCAGACCTAGTGGTAAATGAATGCTGCTGACACCGAAAGAAGACATGACAAACATATTAGCCTGGAGGCTGTAACCAGTACAATCAGAAGTCCAACTCATAATGAGCATTGCATGAATTCCAGGCTTACTTTGACTGTAAATAGTTCAGTGTGTATTTTTATCAGTTATTACAAGTTATTGTCTGATTGGCCCAGGAAATTGTGATGTCATCAGCCCGCCTCTCTACCTTGGCCAGAGGAAGCCTTGTATTCATTGATAAAATTACAAGGCTTCTCCTGAATGGTAAAGAAGCATTCAGGACGACTTGATTTCAGTTCTGGCAGCAGACAAGTTGGCCATATTGTGGTGGAACATAGCGCCACTTACTGTATGTAGTCAATGATACTAAAGTACAGTACACCACACTCAGGGGCTGAATGAGTTAGCAATGGAAGTCAATTGTCTGGCTATCATCTCCGCAAATTGAGGGGTGCTAGTGCTACAGCCTCTGCAATGCTAATGGAATACTAAGGTAACAATTAAATTTGCTATTCTATACACTTGTTTTAAGCCTCATTGTTACCGCTGATTGGCAATGCCCTGTCTGAACCAATAATTAGGGTTCACTACCTTTACTATTCTATTAGTGTCTATTGATGGTGAGATCCTTGGTCCCCCTGGGATAGTCCTGTATCTGCAAGGAGGAGAATTGAATAGGTCAGGATGCTTGTGTGGGGTGTATAGTGGACACACAGTTTCTGTACTTGTTCAGATGATGTGGTAAAACTATGTAACTATTCTTGTAAATATACAATTCATTTGTACAAGATCAAGGCAAGTTCTAGGTTCTATGATTTGCTATAGACTTTAACGCCATTAAAATGCCTGATGAAACATCAATAGGAGACTGAGAAAAGCACTGAGTCAAGCTCCCTTTCCAGCACTTGGATGAACCTTTCATACACTGTGTTTACAACTAACTGTATGAATAATATGTATGATGGGAGTGTGGAAATTACTATAGGATGAGGCTTAAATGGACAAGCTGTACCTCTATCTAGGGAAGAGCCGAACACCCCCCGGTTCGGTTTGCACCAGAACATGCGAACACTGTTAAAGTCTACGGGACACGTACATGAAAAATCAAAAGTGCTCATTTTAAAGGCTATATGCAAGTTATTGCCAAAAAACAGTGTTTAGGGACCCGAATACTGCCCCAGGGGACATGTATCAATGCAAAAAAAGTTTTTAAAAAACGGCAGTTTTTTCAGGAGCAGCGATTTTAATAATGCTTAAATTGAAACAATAAAAATGAAATATTCCGTTAAAATATTGTACCTGGGGGATCCCCCTAGTCTGCCTGTAAAGTAGCGCATCTTTCCCATGTTTATAACAGTACTGCAGCAAAATGACATTTTTAAAGGAAAAACTGTAATTTAAAAACTTGCTCACGGTGTATTGTATTGCCAGATCTCGGCAATATACATAAAAAAAAAAAAAAAACGCCGTGGGGCCTGGCCCCCCCCCCAGTCCATACCAGGCCCGTCGGGCCAGAGGTGCAAGAGAGGCCTTCCTCTGCATAAACCAGGCTCTACCCACCAGGTACGTGACACTGTCCCTCTACCTTCCCAACTCTTTCCAAAACCAAACTAGGTCAAACTAGACAAAGAAGTCTTCGGTGTTATGTAGGGCAGAGTCCCCCACATCTTATGTACATACCCACACTAACCTGAAAATTATTGCTGGTATCCACAGAAGAAGAGACCTATGACCCAATGTGAAATATCAAGTTCAAAGTAAGATGCTTGTTCTGGACTCCTGATGTGATGACTGCGGTCAGCTGCTATTGTCTGCCATCTTACCTCTCTTGTCATCATCCCTGGTTTGGTATTATCTTTTCCGTTAAACCTACTCTCCTTGCATCCAGGGCTATATTTACCATGATGAAACTTGTGAGCCAGTGTCTAGGGTAGCAAAGTATGGGGGCAGAACCAAGCTCCAAAGTTTACAAATTTTGGAAATGTTTTACTTTCCCTTCTACCTGTGGAAAACGGTGTCTGAAATCAGCAGGAAAACTATATTAGGATGAGGATTCCCCCACTATAACTCTTTTGTAGAAGTCTCTAGGCCCATCTTCCTTATTCTTTAGAGTGTGCCTATTCAGATCCCTATCCATTACTTCAATGGCTGTTCAGGGACTGATGGGTATCATCTGCCTCTGTTAATTTACTTGGGGGCCGAAGGATGCTTTTGGAGGACCCAGGTGAAGGGTGTGAAAATGTACTTGCCACATCAAAAAAACTAAACTATTTGTGCTGGTTCCTATGGTAAAACTTTTTTTTTCTGGGGTTAAAGTTCACTTTGCATGAACTGCAGAAACTGCAGAAACTTCAGGGTGGATGGAGTACACTTTGGGATGTTTTCATTGGTTTGTGGGATAGTGCATAATCCTTTTCCACCATTGCAAAAATAACCTGAATTTCTAACTCCCAGCAAAAAAAAAAAAATCTGTGCCAAATAGCCTTTTCATCTGAGCAGTCATAAGGTCACCACAATCACTATAAACAGATTCTGAGCTGAAAAGGACACTGGCACTCTAACGTCTGTAAATGTTTACCAACTTCATTACAATTTAACAGTTAATCTGTTTCTCATCAAAATCTTCCAAGGTGCTAGTTTACAATGTGACCACGGCCCAAATTCACATGGTCAGTGGGATTTTATACAGCTTTAGGGCTTATTCACACCATCGCTGCACACGCCCGCTGGCATGTGATGGTGCCAATGTGCTGTAAACAATGCATTGCACTGTAATGTTTCTTGTTTGAACTTTATTCAAATGTCACAAAGTGACATTTCATTCAGTTCTATTAGCTATAACATAATGCAAAGAAGTGACTTGCATTGCACCACACTGCTGAAAAAAGTACTACATATAATAAGTTTTCACCACACAACAAAGCAGCATAGTGGTGTGAACTGTAATAACACAAAATAAGGCTACTTGCATTTCCTATGTTGAGACTGAGTTGGGCAAGGCTGTCCAACTCAGCCCAGTGCATCTGGCGTGAATAGGTCCTTACTAATTTCTATTATATATATATATATATATATATATATATTATATATTTGTGCCTATAAGTTTGCATACCCTGGCAGAATTCATGATTTTTTTGTTCACTTTTCAGAGAATATGAATGACAACACAAAAACTTTTCTTTCACTCATGGTTAGTGTTTGGCTGAAGCCATTTATTATCAATCAACTGTGTTTACTCTTTAAATCATAATAGCAACAGAAATTACCCAAATTACCCTGATCAAAAGTTTACATACCCCAGGTCTTAATACCGTGTATTGCCCCCTTTAACATCAATGACAGCTTGAAGTCTTTTGTGGTATTTGTGGATGAGGCTCTTTATCTTCTCAGATGGTAAAGCTGCCCATTCCTCTTGGCAAATAGCCTGCAGTTCCTGTAAATTATTGGGCTGTCTTGCATGAACTGCACGTTTGCGATCTCCTCAGAGTGGCTCAATGATATTGAGGTCAGGAGACTGAGATGGTCACTCCAGAACCTTCACTTTATTCTGCTGTAGCCAATGACCGGTGGACTTGGCCTTGTGTTTTAGATCATGGTCATGTTGGAATGTCCAAGTACGTCCCATGCGCAGCTTCTTGGCTGATGAATGCAAATATTCCGAGTATTTTTTGATAACATACTGCATACATCTTGCCATCAATTTTGACCAAATTTCCTGTGCCTTTGGAGCTCACAAATCCCCAAAAAATCAGCGATCCACCTCCGTAGCTTTCATCATAGGCCTTGTTGTCTCCTCTCCAAATGTAGTGTTTATGGTTGTGGCCAAAAAGATCAATTTAGATCTCATCACTCCAAATGACTGTGCCAGAAGATTTGAGGCTTGTCTCTGTGCTGTTTGGTGTATTGTAAGCGGGATACTATGTGGCAATTGCATTTTTAATGGCTTTCTTCTGGCAACTCGACCATGTAGCCCATCTTTCTTCAAGTGCCTCCTTATTGTGTATCTTGAAACAGCCACACCACATGTTTTCAGAGTCCTGTATTTCACCTGAAGTTATTTGTGGGTTTTTCTTTGCATCCCGAACAATTTTCCTGGCCATTTGTGGCTAAAATTTTAGTTGGTCTACCTGACCATGGTTTGGGTTCAACAGAACCCATCATCATTTTCCACTTCTTGATTAGAGTTTGAACACTGCTGATTGGAATTCTCAATTCCTTGGATATCTTTGTATATCCCTTTCCTGTTTTATACAGTTCAACTACCTTTTCCCGCAGATCCTTTGACAATTATTTTGCTTTCCCCATGACTCAGAATCCAGAAACGTCAGTGCAGCACTAAATGAAAGATGCAAGGGTCTGTCAGGAGTCCAGAAACGTACTGACCTTTTATACACACACACTAATCACAACAGATCACGGGTGAAGATGGTTAACTTTAATAGCCATTCAAACCCCTTTGTGTCAACTTGTGTGCATGTTATCAGGCCAAAATCACCAGGGTATGTAAACTTTTGATCAGGGTCATTTGGGTAGTTTCTGTTGCCATTATGATTTAAAAAGAGTAAACACAGTTGGTTGATAATAAATGGCTTTAGCCAAACACTAACCACGAGTGAAAGAAATGTTTTTGTGTTATCATTCATATTCTCTGAAAAATGGCCAAGAAATCGTAAAATTCTGCCAGGGTATGTAAACTTATGAGCACAACTGTAATATATATTTGTATATATACACACACACACACACACACACAGATACATACATATACACACATACATATACAGTATAACTTAGGCCCCTTTCACACAAGCTTTCCAGGCAGACCTGATCGGACACTCCATTCATAGCTGACATCTGCCGCTATCCAATTCGATCCTGTCTGTGAAATCCAGACCCTATTTTCCATCTGCCTGGTGGATCGGATGAAAACGGACAGGCAGTCTGTTTTCATCCGATCTCCCATAGAGGAGAGCGGGGCTCTGACAGGTCCGTCATTAGCACAGTGAGCGGAGATGGACTTGTCATTCATCGGATCGCTGAGTAAAGCCGAGTCCGTTGGGTGAAGGAGCCCTTACAAATTGCAGAAATTTCTTTGTAATCACCATGATGTACCAGGTTAGCCAATAATAAATACACACAGTAGGTGAAAAAAAAGTGTTGTTAAACTGATACATTTTAGCAATAAACAAAATATATTAAAAAAAAAAAAAACAAGGGAATGTGACCATGTTGTGTGTTGCATTCCAAATATGAAACATTGTCACAAAAAAAAAAAAAAAAAAGTAGGGCATGAATTTTTACTTAGGTTCACACTAATGTGGTGTGGGAAATGCAGCAATCCATGTGCATTTCCTGTGCGGTATTCAAATCGCACTGTGCTCGCAATCTGCTGCAGATGTCAGTGCAATCTTAAAGTCACCGCACCCAAACGCAGGTCGCAAATGCAGTGCGCTTGCCGGCACCAGATCGCTTGTTTAAAAGTACCATGCGATTTGCAGTGCAGTTCTAAAATTGGTGCATGCACGTCTTTGATGCGATTTGAGTCCATTCAAAATGAATGGGCTTAAACAAGAATGCGTTGTGCTTCCTGCACGATACACATGCGGCTGATAATGTGAACCAAGACTTAGCGCAGCTTGCTGTGATGAACTGCACTGCATCCCAACAAGGTTTGGTACATAAAGTTGAATGTTATGTCTTTCTGGGACATTTCAAAAGAATTTTAAAAAAGTTAATGGTGCGATACACTGTAACAAAGCATTGCACTGCCCATGCCATACACGGAGCAAATTTTAGTCAATTCCTGATAAACTGGACAAACTTAAAGGAGCCTGCATTCACTATATCTGGTCTCCCACAGTACACAGAACATGGAATGCAATTATTTTAGTAAATGTAAACTGCTAAATACCTTTTCTCACCCGCAGCATATAGCAGTCTTGTGACTTCTATCAGTGTCTGGCCAAGCACTGGTTAAAGCTTGTAGGAGAAGCTTTCATTCTACTCTGACTGTCCTATGAGGCTGCATGACCCCTGACCCTCTGTCTGGACAGCGCTGACTGGCCCTGTGCTGATCACATGCACCCTCCCAAGAAAAAAAAAAAAAAGCTCTAGCAATGCACATCAAACGGAGCATGTGAAGATTGCTCAGGCTATAACAGCTTCAACTCTTCTGTGAAGGCTGTCTACAGGAATGTTTGACCATTCTTCCAGAAGAGCATTTGTGAGGACAGGCACTGATGTGGATGAGAAGGCCTGGCTCGAGTCTCCGCTTTAATTCATCCCAAAGGTGTTCTATTGGGTTGAGGTCAGGACTCTGTGCAGGCCAGTCAAGTTCCTCCACCCCAAACTCACTCATCCATGTCTTTATGGACCTTGCTTTGTGCACTGGTCCAAATCATTTGGTGGAGGGGAGATTATGGTATGGGGTTGTTTTTCAGGGGTTGGGCTTGGCCCCTTAGTTCCAGTTAAGGGAACTCTTAAGGCGTCAGCATACCAAGACATTTTGGACAATTTCATGCTCCCAACTTTGTGGGAACAGTTTGGGGATGGCCCCGTCCTGTTCCAACATGACTGCATACCAGTGCACAAGCAAGGTCCATAAAGACTTATAATGGGCTCGGGTGTGTTTGGATCGAACCCGGCACTGCACACCACCAATCATAGGCAGCATGTGTATGTGCAGCTGCCAGTCGGGAAATGCCTCACTGCCTATGATTGGCGGTGTGCAGTGACGGCTTCCTGGCGGGTTCGATCTGAACACACCTGAGCCCATCACTAATAAAAGGCATGGATAAGCGAGTTTGGGGTGGAGGAACTTGACTGGCCTGCACAGAGTCCTGACCTCAATTGATAGAACACCTTTGGGACTGCGAGCCAGGCCTTCTCATCCACATCGGTACCTGACCTAACAAATGTACTTCTGGAAGAGTGGTCAAACATTCCCATAGACACAATCCTAGCCTTGTGGACAGCCTTCCCAGAAGAGTTGAAGCTGTTATATCTGCAAAGGGTGGGCCAACTCAATAGTGAACCCTACAGACTAAGACTGGGGTGCCATTAGCCCCCTTTCATACTGAGGCGCTTGAAAACTGCCTATAAAACGACAAGCGCTTTTGTGGAGCTTTTGAGGCGCAAGCGGTGCGCTTTTTTATACAGCGCCTGTAAAGAGCCTCTCCTGTCACACTGGAGCGGTGCGCTTGCAGGACGGTAAAAAAAAGTCCTGCAAGCCGCATATTTTGCAGCGCTGTAGGAGTGGTGTATATGTATCACCCCTGCCCATTAAAATCAATGGGCAGCGGCACTTTGTGGGCGGTTTTAACCCTTTTCAGGTGCTAGCGGGGGTTAAAAGCTCCCCACTAGCGGGCGAATAGCACCGCTAAAATGACAGCAAAGCGCCGCTAAAAACAGTGGCACTTTACCGCCAACACCTTAGTGTGAAAGTAGCCCAACAGACCCGCCGCCCCGGTGTGAAAGGGGTCTGAAACGAGCAGCGCTTTACCGCTAACAGACCTGCCGCCCCAGTGTGAAAGGGGTGCTTTACCACTAACTAGAGCTGCAAAATTAATAGTTAAAAAATCGTGATCTCGATTCAACCCCCCTGATGATCTCTATTGCAGAGTTTGCCGATTCTTTCATATAGCAAGTGGAGAGACTTATCTGCTCACTCAGCTGTCAAAAGAAAACATCTGGGCAGTCTGCCAAGTTTTTAACATGAAACATTGTAACTAAATCTTCCTTCTTAGATCAAAGGGATAAACTTCTGTGTAAAGAAAAAAAAATCCAGGCAGTCTGCCAAGTTTTTAAACAACATGTAAATACAAGAAGTTTAACCACTTAAAGTCTTTAATCTTTTTCTGACACTTGTTTCTTAAGGTAAAATCAATATTTTTCGCTAGAAAATGACTTGGAACCCCAAAACATTCTATATATTTTAGCAGAGACCCTAGGGAATAAAATGGCAATAGCTGCAATATTTTATGTCACATTGTATTTGCCCAGCGGTCTTTCAAATGCAATTTTTTTGGGAAAAAATACACTTCAATGAATAAAAAAAAAAGAAAAACGAAACAGTAAAGTTAGCCCAATTTTTGTTTTTTTTGTTTTAATGTGAAAGATGACGTTACACCGCGAGAATCGTGATCTATCTTCTAAGCAAAAAAATCGTGGTTTTCATTTTAGCCAGAATAGCGCAGCTCTACCGCTAACACACGGGCGGGCCCCAGTGTGAAAGGGGTCTAACGCTTAACGGCACCCGCATGCATCAGCGAACGCGGCACGTTTTCTGCGTGTGCGAAACCAAGCGGTGCCGCAGCACCAGACGGTTCCCTGTGACGTGTCACTTAAAGCGGGTCGGGCGATTTCCCCCATTTGTCGCTGGTACCTGCGACGTGTGAACGTAAACACGCCCCGCACATACGTGACCCTTCTCCTATGGGCGGCTGTACTTCACCACCAAAAAAGTCATCACATTTAACCCTCAAATTTCCCATCACAGTTGTGTATTCATAGGTAGTGATAAGGAAAGTCCTGGACTCCTCTCCACTCATCCGATCTCTTCTTTTACCTGAACGCAAAATACTTTGTGAAAAGTTCTGTAATCTCTTCTCCTCTCCGTACTGATCCCGGGGCTCTGTCCATTACCAATCCACCTACCTCCTCCTCCTCCTCCGCTCCGATCTTCCCGGCTTTCACTCCTCCTTCAGACATGATGAATGAGAGCGGTGTCCTCCCCGGTGCACGGTGTCCCCGGTGTATGGTGTCCTCCCCGGTCCCCGGTATATGGAGTCCCCGGTATACAGTCCACCATCAGGGAGCGGATCTCTAGACACACAGCGCTGTGCTCATCCCGAGCTCAGGCCGGTCATGTGACTGAACGGAAACAGCTCAGCAGGATCGGGGGGTCCACCTTCCTACTACATGGATGGGAAGGGGGGTGTTCACATTATAGGGGGGGGGGTCATGTCCTGTGTGCGGGACCGTTACTAGTGACGTCTCATAGCATTCCCTTCTCTATGGATTGTTGGACTGGAATTCCATTAGTAAGCAAAAACTTTCCCAGTGTTCCGGGGGAATGTTCATCACTTCCCAGCCCATTGTATGGGAAGAATGAACACAGAGCAAGATTTGTTAACCCTTTCATGCCTAAGGCAAGGCCATACAACGGGTCGAATTCCGAAAGAATTTTTCTTTTCGAAAATCTTATCTAAGAATTTTCGTGCGTATTTCGCACCATTAGTGGGGCTGCAGCGACAGCCGATTTTCGCGCGGCCAATCAGATTTGAGTAATCGGACATGTTGGGAATTTTTTGAAAGACGAACGTTTTTCTAATCAATGGTGGTGAGAAATGTAATTGAAAAAGAAATGCGCATGTGCAAGAAAAGAAAATTCCTGGAAGGAAAAGAAGATTCCCAGCCACAAAAAATTATTTTCTGTAGCAACACGAGGTGAAATTGAAGGCTTGGTTGGCCGAATTTTCAAAATCAATGGTGGCGCCATCGTATCACAAAACGCACAAATTTTCTGATTTTCAAAAGAAATTTTTTTTCAAGATTCGACCATGAATGGTCAGCCTAAGCCTATTTCTGACACTTGTTGCTTACAAGTAGGGATGAGCCGAACACCCCCCTGTTCGGTTCGCAGCAGAACTTGTGAACAGGCAAAAATTTTGTTCAAACACCGTTAAAGTCTATGGGACACGAACATGAATAATCAAAAGTGCTCATTTTGAGGCTGGGTTCACACTGCTGCGATGGCAGACATCGCATGTGATTCGCAGCGCACTGCTGTTCACATCACAGGCGATGTCCGTGCGGTGCGATGTCAGCCATACAGATAGTATGGCTAATATCGCACCACATTCGGTCCAAACAAGCACAGGACCCTTTTTTTGTTCAGACAAGAATCGGATCGCATGAGTGTTCACACCTATGCGATCCGATTCATGTCCGAACTGTCAGTTCGCAGTGCGATATGTGAGCTTAACTGGGGGTGTCGTTAACATTGTACGACACTCCCCAGCAGTTCGCATATGTGTGAACAGTGTGAACTGCTGTGCGAGTCGGTGCGATGCGGGAACCCGCAGTAGATTTGCAGCCTTCCCGCACTGCAGCAGTGTGAACCCAGCCTAAAGGCTTATATGCAAATTGTCATAAAAAGTGTTTGGGGACCTGGGTCCTGCCCCAGGGGACATGGATCAATGCAAAAAGAATTTTTAAAAACGGCCGTTTTTTCGGGAGCAGTGATTTTAATAATGCTTAAAGTGAAACAATAAAAGTGTAATATTCCTTTAAATTTCGTACCTGGGGGGTGTCTATAGTATGCCTGTAAAGGGGCGCATGTTTCCCGTGTTTAGAACAGTCTGACAGCAAAATGACATTTCAAAGGAAAAAAAGTCATTCAAAACTACTCGCGGCTATTAATGAATTGTCAGTCCGACAATGCACATAAAAGTTCATTGATAAAAACGGCATGGGAATTCCCCACAGGGGAACCCCGAACCAAAATTAAAAAAAAAAAATGGCGTGGGGGTCCCCCTAAATTCCATACCAGACCCTTCAGGTCTGGTATGGATATTAAGGGGAACCCCACGCCACAATTTTAAAAAAAATGGCGTGGGGGTCTCCCCAAAAATCCATACCAGACCCTTATCCGAGCACGCAATACTGAACCGTACCAGGCCACATGCCCTCAACATTCGTAGGGTGCTTTGAGGTAGCCCCCCAAAGCACCTTGTCCTCATGTTGAAGGGGAGAAGGGCCTCATCCCCACAACCCTTGACCGGTGGTTGTGGGGGTCTGCGGGCGGGGGGCTTATCAGAATCTGGAAGCCCCCTTTAACAAGGGGACGCCCAGATCCTGGCCCCCCGTGTGAATTGTTAATGTGGTACAAATGTACCCCTACCATTTCACAACAAAAGTGTCAAAAAGGTTCAAAAACACAAGAGACGGTTTTTGACAAGTCCTTTATTAATTTCTTCTTTTTTCTGCCTCTTCCATCTTCTTTCTTCTGGTGTTCTTTCGGTGTTCTTCTTCATCCTCCATCTTCTTCTTCATCTTCTTCTCCATCTTCTTCTTCTTCGTCTGCTCTTCTCATCCCGCATTCTCCTCCAGGCTTCTTCTTTGCTCCGTACGCACGATCCGCCTCAGTGGGAATCTTCAGCCGTATGACACTTCACTTCTTCTGACACTTCTTATATAATGGAGGGCGGGGTCACCCTGAGGCTTTCCCCGTGTTATCTGAGGGGGGCGGGGTCACCCCCGAGTGCCCGGAGGCGATCGCGACCACCGGGCACTCGCATCGGCTCCGTGGGCGAGCAGGGGGCCGTCTATGGTACCGACGTACCATGACGGCGATTCGCGCAGCCGAGCCATGTTGCCGCAGTATAACTGCGGTGGCTCGTCAGCATATTATCAACCATATACTCCATAACTGAATTATTTATTACACATAAATTAGTCCAGCCACCACAGCTCAAATGAATAATACTATGACTTAACAATAAACTGTTCCTTTCAGACGAAGAGACTTAAGCCTCATACACACGATCGGATTTTCCGACGGGAAATGTGTGATGTCAGGCTGTTGGCGGAAAATCCGACCGTGTGTACGCTCCATCGAACAATTGTTGTCGGATTTTCCCCGGACAAATGCTGGATAACAGGTTTTAAAATTTTCTGCAAATGTGTGTTGTCGGACTTTCCAAGCGCAAGTCCATCGGACAAAAGTCCAAAGTACAAACACGCATGCTCGGAAGCAAGGACGAGCCGGAAGCAGTCAGTCTTGTAAACTAGCATTCGAAATGGAAAATTAACATTTGTGACATGGCAAATTATGAAATCTCCAAATGCAGCACACATTCTTTTCTTCTTGAATGGGATAATAATGAAGCTGCTTTGCTGGTGATACTGATGAAGTTATTGCAAACAAATTTTCAAAGGCTTTTTTATTTCTAGTGATATTAAGAATAATATTATTAGGTTTTTGGGTTGTTTTTTTTTTGTGCAAGTTACCACAACACCATTATCCCCTAGTTTTTAAGATCAAAGATACAACTATGTTGTCAATTTTACATTGTATTTTTTTAAATGTAACTGCCTACTCCCAAACTGTCATTTGAAGTAAAACACATAGCTAAGTATTATTCTGCACAATTTTTTTTTATTGTGCATTAAAAAAAAGAAAACAAATAAAATTAGACATGCTATCTGCCAATAGAACTTAACCAAAAAGTGCATTCTATGCATTCAAAAATATAGAAAATATAACAAATCAAATCATTATTATTCAACCAAAAAATAAAATAAAAGCCTCATGCATGTGTCCTGCTTCTTAATATAAGGGGTCAACAATGCCAAGAGTTGGTGAAAGCAGGGGTCCGTCATCCAGAGATAATTCTGAAAAACATCTGGATTATTCTCCTGGAGCTCCCGCAGCAAAGGCATATGACATAATTGGTCACGATTAATAAAGCAACCAATTTTTGGTCCAAGAAATCCTCCTCCTCCTGTTTCTGCACTGGACTTGGGTCAAAGCAATAACTCCAAGGCCAATAATAAATAACACGTAATCTCCTCCGATTATACAACATGGCTGGTTGACGAACGGCCGTTCAGAAACGAACTGAAAAGCGCAAAATGAAAAGCGCCAATCAACACTTACCAAACTTCTACTAACACAAAAATTAGCAGAAGGAGCCCAAAGGGTGGCGCTAAAGAGCTGAAAAAACACATAGTACGTCACTACATTCGTGTTTGTTGGCCGACAATTCCTTGCCATTTGTATGCAAGACAAAATCCAGGCACACACCTTCGGACAAAAGTCAGAGGTTTTGTCTGTGGAAAAATCCGATCGTGTGTATGAGGCTTTAAACCCCATACACACTTTTATGCGCTGTACACATGATTGGACTTTCCAACAACAAAATCGTGGATTTTTGTTTGAAGGATGTTGGCTCCAACTTGTCTTGCACACACACGGTCACACAAATGTTGGCCAACAATTACGAACATAGTGACGTACAAGACGTATGCGATATCTCCATTACGAACGCTAGTTTTACAAGACCGAGTGCTTCCGACTCGTACTTGATTCCGAGTATGCTTGGACTTTTGTCCGACGGACTTGTGTACACACAATCGCAAAGTCCGACAACAAACATTTGTTGGCGGAAAACTTGAGAACCTGCCAGCCAACATTTGTTCGATGGAGCATACACACGGTCGGACTTTCCGCCAACAAGCTCGCATCCAACATTTGTTGTCGGAAAATCTGATCGTGTGTACGGGGCATTCGTTTTTTTGCAGATTTTCATGCTGCTTCCGAGCATGCGTCGAACTGTTTCTGAGCATGCGTAGGGATTTTGCGCATTGGAATTGCCACAGATGATCGCATTTTCAGATAGGAACTTTTCCTGACCGAAAAATTGAGAACCTTCTCTCAATCTTTTGCTGGCTGGAATTCTGCCAGCAAAAGACCGATGGAGCATACACACGGTCGCATTTTCCAACGAAAAACTCTCATCGGTCTTTTGCGGGCCGAAATTCTGATCGTCCGTACGCGGCATAAGAGTTTCAATTTGTATGCAATCAGGCAAGCCCTTGCACTACATGGTTTTGGTAAATCTGAAGACAAAAATCTGCAGAAAATCTAATAGTGTGTATGGGGTCTTAACCAAACCACACAACATCGGGCTGCGACAACCAGGTGGGAGGGAGGGCGTGTCTTCTCTTCTTCACCGCCGCTCTAATGAATAACCAATTTTTCTCTCCTATATATAGGTACTCCAGGTCAGCTGACCCAACGGACGAATATTCTAGAAAGGACTCATGCATACAGGTACGTAACCAATCATTTCAAAGCTTTTTAAAATGTATTTATTTATTTTTTTATCACTAACAGCTTTATCTGTTCATATGTCTGTCTCATTCCCATATGAAGGGAAAACTTAATCGTTCCCCCTCTTTTCATTCCAGCTGAAGGAGATCTTGATGATGGAGGGGAGAGCAAATCCTTATGCTCTGTATACACGATACGAAAATCAGACGACGCCCAACTTTTTTCGCTTACTAGTCGTAAGTAGAAAACAAAGAGGTTACTAAAGTTCCGAAAATTCTCGTAGGACAGAATAAAAATTCGGAAGTGATGTCATGTGTTGTAGTGTATTTGTATTTTCGGACGACAACTGTACTGATTAGCCACTTGCCGAGCAGCCGCTGTAGATGTACTGACTCTGCTGTGCAAATTGTCATACTGGTACGGGAATTCGTGCACTAGCTTTCGTGGGCGCGCGCTCTGATTGGCCCATTCTGTCAGGGGATGACACTGAGATTGCAGGAAGATGGATCTGTGTGTTTCCCAGTCACACAGTACCCCATACAGTTAAGGCCCGTACACATGATATGAAAATGGGAAGTAAAATTTCGTCCCACGAACAAATCTGCTGACTTTCCAATCATTAGTATGGTGCTCTCGACAGTTAATTCCCATTTTTCGTACGACAAAAACTGGATGTGCCGACTATCATATTTAAATCGTACAGTTTTCATCCGAAAAAAAATCGTAAGAGCAAAACTACGCATGCTCAGAAAGGAAAGAACACATACAAAACTATTCAACACATTACGTCACTTGAATTCTGTCGTACGAGAATTTTCGTATGGTGAGTAACTTCACTTTCGACATGAGACTAGCATGCAACAAAAAATGGAAGAGCGTTCGTCTGAAAATCTGATCATAATCACAAACAGGGAACACGTTTAACCCCTTGATTGCCCCTGATATTAACCCCTTTCCAGCCAGTATCATTAGTACAGTAACAATGTATATTTTTTAGCATTGATCACTGTAATAATGTCACTGGTTCCCAAAAAAGTGTCAAAAATGTCAGTTAGGTGTCCGACCTGTCCGCCGCAATGTCGCAGTCCCGCTAAAAATCACTGATCGCCGCCATTACGAGTAAAAACAAATTAAATAAATAAAAATGCCATAAATCTATCCCCTAATTTGTAGACACTAAATGCTTTTGCGCAAACCAATCAATATACGCTGATTGGAATTTTTTTTTTACCCCAAAAAAAATATGTAGAAGAAGACATATTGGCCTAAACTGATGAATACATTTACAGTATATATATATATATATATATATATATATATATATATATATATATATATATATATATATACATATATATATATATACATATGTGTGTATATATATATATATATATATATATATATATATATATATATATATATATATATATATATATATATATATATATATATATATATATTTTTTGGATATGTATTATAGCAGAAAGTAAAAAATATTGTTTTTTTTTTCAAAATTGGCGGTCTTTTTTTGTTTATAGCGCAAAAAATAAAAAACGCAGTGGTGATCAAATACCACCAAAAGAAAGCTCTATTTGTGGGAGATAAAGGGTATTAATGTTGTTTGGGTACAGCATCGCACGACAGTTAAAATAACGCAGTGCCGTATTACAAAAAAAAAGGCCTGGTCATTAAGGGGGGTAAATCCTTCCGGGGCTGAAGTGGTTAAACAAAAATCGTATGATCTGATATGATACAAGGAAAATTTTCGTATTTGCACCATCAGATAATATCAAATGAACTGTCGTGATTGGCTGTCGAAAGCTCTGTACAAACCATCAGATAATCGTACGATCGATTCAAAAGCAGTATTTTTCATACGATTTTCAGATCGTGTGTACGGGTCTTAACTCCTGAACACAGTTTTGCAACTTTGACACATGTTAGTAAAACCGTACATATCATCTCAACTACTAAGGCTGCATTCACACCTGAGAGTTTTGTAGCTTGGATAATCTGGACCTACCCCACACCCCAATATTTGGAGGTTCCCCTCCTACCTACACAACAACACTGACTTCCAACAGTACATGTCCAATGCATGGACTGAATATTCCTCCAATAACGCCCCCCACATAAATGACCTCTTCTTGGACGCCGGCAAAGCATTCCTAAGGGGCCGTATTATTTCATATGCTACCTCCTTTAAGCGCATCACTTTAACTAAATATAGAGCAGCCAGCTCACGCCTACACCAGGCACAACGCTCCTTATACACTAAAGACCCCCCAGATGCCAGAAATGAATGGCAGGCAGCAAAAAGAGAATTCGATACTTGGGTAAACACCCTCGAACTCACCAAAAAGGCCCACTTGGATGCCACCTTCCACAAGTTTGGGAACAAGGCAGGAAAACTCTTAGCCAGACTCTGCAAAGGCCCTTTCCGCCCGACACATATCACATCTCTCCGTGACAACAAAGGTACCCTCCACTCCACTCCACAACAGATCAATAAGGTCATGCTTAAATTCTACTCCACATTATACGCCTCAGATCCCATAGATATACAAACAGCGCGCGTCTTCATAGAGAATATAAACATGCCCAAAATCTCCCCATCACAATTAGAGGCCCTTAATGCCCCTATTTCCCTTCCGGAAATTTCAACAACCATTCGCAACGTAACCCTCTCCAAGGCCCCGGGTCTAGACGGATTCACTAGCAAATTTTATAAGACCCTACAAACCCTCCTAGAACCGACTCTCCTTCAAGTATATAAGGGTATATGGTCAGGCGGCGCCTACTTACTGTAAGGAAACCAGCAGAATGGCGCCAGTGGGCCTATTTAAAGGAGGCCCCAGCTACTGATCGGTGCTGACTGATCTTCAGCTGTGTCCCTGTTACTCTGAACCTGTGTTACTCTGCCTGATTCCCGTTGCTGACCTTGGCTCCCGTTTACCCGGCTCTGAACTCTGTTATACCTGATCTCTGGTTCCTGATCCCAGCTTCCCATCTGACCCGTCTCTGCCTGATGTTCCGTTACCCTGCTGCCCGCCTGTTGATGAACCCGGCTTCCCATCTGACCCGTCTTTGCCTGATGTTCCGGTACCCTGCTGCCCGCCTGTTGATGAACCCGGCTATCCCTGTGACCTGGCCCTGGTGCCCAGCTTGGCCCAGCACAACTGCCTGAGTGTCTGCAACTACAGTCCTGCGACCAGCTGCGACTTCCTGCTCAGCAATCACAGTCCTGCGACCAGCTGCGACTTCCTGCTCTGCAACTACAGTCCTGCGACCAGCTGCGACTTCCTGCTCTGCAACTACAGTCCTGCAACCAGCTGCGACTTCCTGCTCTGCAACTACAGTCCTGCAACCAGCTGAGACTTCCTGCTCAGCAATCACAGTCCTGCGACCAGCTGCGACTTCCTGCAACAGGGTTCCTGGCTTCCACCTGCAGGCACTCGTGTGCCTCCTGTTCATTGGCTCCTTCTGTTTCACTCTCAGCGGGACCTGGACTGGAGATACAAGAGAGGCCGACCTCATCAATTCAGTCTCCCTTCAGGTACGTGACAGTACCAGTCAGCCAGTAATGGAGTCTGAAAGGGAGGCCTCTCTGCTGTCAACCCTCTGCCAAACTGTTACCGCACTCTCTCACGTAGTGCAAGGGTTGCATATGGACTTTGCCCGCATCCATAACCAACTTCAGTATACATCCAGCTTTACTCCCACTTCCGAGCATCCAAGACTCAAGGATTCCTTTACTCAAACTATGACTTTCGCCCCAAACTGAACTGTCTTACCTTCCTGAGCCCAGGGTACCCTTGCCCGAACAGTTTTCTGGGGACCGTAAAAAGTACAGGACTTTTCAGAATGCCTGCGAGCTCTACTTTTCTTTGCTACCCCATACATTCTCTACAGAGGAAGTGAAGCTGGGATTTCTTATCTCCTTGTTTCTGGAGGAACCCCAGGCCTGGGCATTTCAGCTTCGGGAACAACATGACTCTGTCCTGGCTTCGGTCAAATCCTTTTTCAGTGCCATGGCTCAATTATATGCCGATCCTTTCCGCCACCAGACAGCAGAGACTTCGCTGAGTCATTTGCAACAAGGCTCTAGGCTTATGGAGGACTATGTCTCGGACTTTCGTTTATGGAGCACTGATACTGAGTGGAATGATTCAGCTTTACACTTCCGATTTCGTCTTGGCCTGTCAGAAGCCATCAAAGATGAACTCGCCAGGGTAGAAATACCTACCTCTCTGAATGACTTAATTCACCTTAGCATACAAATTGACCATCGCCTACGTGAAAGACGGTTCGAGAAAGCCGGAAATCTTCATCTAATACCTACCAGCTCGATGGACCCATCACCTGCCTCCTTCTCAAGCGTGCCAAGTAAAGTTTCTGACATCAGGGAAATTCCACATGCCAGCTTTCCCAGGCCCCCTCTGACCGAACAAGAGCGGTCTCATCATCGCCGCAATAATCTCTGTCTTTATTGTGGCGAGCAGGGGCACTTCCTATAGACTTGTTCCAGAAGGCATCGTAAAAGACCCCTCCATCCATCTTCTACAGTCGTGGCATTAAGTTCTAGTCAAAACCACACCCTGCTGCCTGTTTCCCTTCAGTTAACCGGAAAGACTCTTACTATTTCTGCTACTGTGGACTCTGGGGCCTGTAGCTGTTTCGTGGACTCTGCCTTTGCAAATACGCACGCACTCCCTTTGCGTGCTAAGAAGAACAGCTTCACGGTCCACCTGGCAGATGGTTCAGGCATCAAATCTGGGCCCGTTACTCTAGAGACTGAACCCATCCTGTGCCTCACAGCTTCTGGGCATCGTGAGCTGCTACGTCTAAATGTCATTACATCTCCCCTATTTCCTGTCATTCTTGGGCAACCCTGGTTGAAGGCACATAACCCCCTCATCAACTGGATCACATGGGAAGTTACTTTTTCTTCTAAATACTGTAATGAATTCTGTATGCCTCCTCTACCCAAGTCTGAAGAACCGCTCCTCTGCATTAACACAGACCCCAAAACCGTTAAACTTGTGCCCTCTATTTACCATGACTTTCTGGACGTTTTCAATAAAAAGAGCGCTGACACTCTCCCTCTTCATAGACCATATGACTGCCCTATCGATCTCTTACCCGGTGCAGAAATTCCCTTTGGCAGGATCTACCCACTCTCAGAACCAGAACTGGAGGAGTTGCAGAAGTACATTGATGAGAACCTTGATAAGGGGTTTATTCGGCCATCTTCTTTCCCTGCAGGAGCAGGAATATTTTTCGTGGAGAAGAAGGATCACTCCCTCTGGCCCTGTATTGATTACCGGGACATAAATAAGGTAACCATCAAAAACCGATATCCCTTACCTCTTATTCCAGAACTATTCCAGAGGCTTCGGGAAGCTTGTATATTTACAAAACTAGACTTGAGAGGAGCATACAACCTGATCAGAATAAGAGAAGGGGATGAATGGAAGACTGCCTTCAGGTCTCGTTTCGGACATTTTGAGTACCTAGTGATGCCCTTTGGACTCTGTAATGCTCCAGCCACCTTCCAGCATTTTGTAAATGATGTGTTCCGGGACTTTCTTGATTTATTTACTATTGTTTACTTGGACGACATTTTAATTTTTTCCACCTCCTTAGAATCCCATCGAATTCACGTGAAGAAAGTGTTAAACAGACTAAGGGAACACCATCTCTATGCTAAGGTGGAGAAGTGTGAATTCAAAAAACTCACCATCCAGTTCCTGGGGCTCGTTATCTCTGCAGACGGAATTGCCATGGACCCACAGAAGGTATCTGCAGTACTCGATTGGCCTGCCCCTACTGATAAGAAATCGGTACAGCGGTTTGTGGGGTTCGCTAATTTTTACAGGAAGTTCATTAAAGGCTTTTCCAGTATTGTATGCCCTATCACCCAGCTAACCAAGCTACGTACGACCTTCACATGGACCTCTGAAGCTCAAACAGCATTCGAAAAACTGAAAGGCCTCTTCACATCCACACCCATCCTGAAACACCAAGATCCTGCTCTGCCCTATGTCCTTGAAGCATCCGAAATAGCTGTGGGAGCGATATTGTCCCAACGACAGGGGACAAAATCGCTACTCCATCCTGTCGCTTTCTTCTTCAGAAAACGAAGTAATCCTGAAAGAAACTAAGATGTTGGTGATCGGGAATTACTCGCTATTAACCACTTGACGACCGCCTCACGCCGATTTACGTCGGCAAGGTGGCACGGACAGGCAAAATCACGTACATATACGTGATTTGCCTTCCGCGGGTGGGGGGTCCGATCGGTCCCCCCCCCCCGGTGCCCGAGGCGGTCGCCATTCCTTCCCGGCGATGAGAGGTGAGGGGGAGGCCATCCATTGTTGGCCACCCCCTCCCGATCGCTCCCGGCGAATGAGAATGCTTCCTTTCCCTCTGTAATGTAAACAGAGGGAAAGGAAGTGATGTCATCCCTCCTCGAGTCGGTCTTTTTGATCCGGCGCCGAGGAGAGAAGACATCAAGTAAGTCTGCACAACACTACACTAACAGTAGAACACGCCAGGCACACTTGTCACCCCCCATCACCCCCCGATCACCCCCCGATCACCCCCCTGTACCCCCTGTCACCAATAGCATTTTTTATTTTTTTTGCATTGGTGTCAGTTTGTGTCAGTTACAAGTGTTAGGGCAGTTAGGTTAGCCCCCTTTAGGTCTAGGGTACCCCCCCTTAGGTCCAGGGTACCCCCCTAACCCCCCCTAATAAAAGTTAACCCCTTGATTACCCCCCGTCACCAGTGTCGCTAAGCGATCGTTTTTCTGATCGCTGTATTAGTGACACAGGTGACGCTAGTTAGGGAGGTAAGTATATAGGTTCGCTGTCAGTGTTTTATAGCGACAGGGACCCCCATATACTACCTGCTAAAGGTTTTAACCCCCTGATTGCCCCCTAGTTAACCCTTTCACCAGCGATCACCGTATAAGTGTTACGGGTGACGCTGGTTAGCTAGTTTGTTTTTTGTAGTTTATTACAGTTTATTACAGTTTATTATAGTTTTAGGGCACCCGCCGTTTATTACCCTATAAAGGTTTAACCCCCTAATTGCCCGGCGGTGATATAAGTTACATTTTTAGGGTCAGATAAGGTCTGCGTCGCCCCAGGCAGCGTCAGGTTAGCGCCAGTACCGCTAAAACCCCACGCACGCAGCATACACCTCCCTTAGTGCTATAGTATCTGAGCGGATCGATATCTGATTCGATCAGATCTATACTCCCCAGCAGTTTAGGGTTCCCTGAAACGCAGTGTTAGCGGGATCAGCCCAGATACCTGCTAGCACCTGCGTTTTGCTCCTCGGCTCAGCCCTGCCCAGCCCACCCAAGTGCAGTATCGATCGATAACTGACACTTACAAAACACTAAGCACACATAACTGCAGCGTTCGCAGAGTCAGGCCTGATCCCTGCGATCGCTAACAGTTTTTTGGTAGCGTTTTGATACAGTCGCTGACAGTCAGGAGCTTTTTTGCCTGTGTGTCTCACTAGTGTACCCCTAAATTTAGAGTCCAAAATGGCAAATCGAAGGTACACTAGTGAAGAGGCCTACACGTTTCTGAGTATGACAGATAGTGAAGAGGAAGTCACTCATCTGTCAAGTTCAGGCTCAGAATACGAACCTGTAGAGGACAGCGGCTCCATGACAGATAGCTCTGACGACAGAGTTGTGGTCCCTGCTAAGGTCAGGCGTACCAGACCCCAATCTTCTTCTGTCCTTGAAGTGCAAGAACCGCAGGGCTCTCGTATGGAGCAGAGAAGTACTAGCGCCGCTATTCCTTCTGGTGAACTGGCAAGCACCAGCGGCCTAGTACACCCTGGTCGTACATCCAGCACTGCAGTATCACGTGGTGACGTGGCGAGTCCCATAAGTGCAGTTCAAGCTGGCGAGGTGGCAAGCACTAGTAGTGTCCCGCTGCCACCAAGAAGACAAAGACAGGCCCGTCGTGCCCATAGTGCCCTTCCTGCTGCATTGGCCAATCCAAATTGGGAATCCTCCACTTCTGCAGCACCCGTACTTCCCCCTTTCACTGGCCAACCCGGAATTCAGGTGGAAACAGTTGACTTTACGCCACTGGATTTTTATTCACTGTTTTTCACCGAAGATCTCTATAGATCTATTGTGGACCAAAGCAATTTATACGCTGGTCAACACATCGCCGCTAATCCCCAGTCCTCCCTTGCCAGAGATTGGAGACCAATTACGGTCTCCGAATTTAAGACCTTTCTGGGCCTTTCCCTCCTCATGGGGTTGAATAAAAAGAGTAAGTTGCGGTCATATTGGTCCACTGACCCAATTTACCATTCACCCTTGTTCTCTGCTTCCATGGCCAGGGCACGATACGAGCAGATTTTGCGGTTCATGCACTTCAACGACAATGAACTCTGTCGTCCTCGTGGAGACCCTGCATACGATCGGCTCTACAAAATTCGGCCCCTCGTAAACCACTTCAACCAACGTTTTGCAGACTTGTTTACCCCCCATCAAGTTGTCTGCATTGATGAGTCCCTGATTAAATTTTCTGGCCGCTTGTCATTCAAACAGTACCTTCCCAGCAAGCGTGCCAGATACGGGGTCAAGATGTATAAGCTCTGTGACAGGGCAACAGGCTATACATATAGTTTTATGGTTTACGAGGGCAAAGATAGTCACGTAGAGCCGACAAACTGCCCTGACTACATAGGAAGCGCTGGCAAGATAGTGTGGGACTTGGTGTCACCCTTATTCGGAAAGGGGTACCACTTGTACGTGGACAATTATTATACGAGCGTGCCACTTTTTAGTCACTTGTTTGATCAGCAGATTGGAGCATGTGGCACCGTGCGACCTAATCGCCGGGGCTTTCCCCAGCGGCTTGTAGATTCCCGTCTTAGGCTGGGGGAGAGAGCCTGCTTGAAGTATAATAATTTGCTCGCTATGAAGTGGAGGGATAAGAAGAATGTTTTCGTTCTCACCTCCCTTCATGCAGACACGACGACCCAAATTCCTACGGCGACTGGTGTTGTGGAGAAACCCCTCTGTGTCCACGAATACAACCTTAATATGGGAGGGGTGGACCTCAACGACCAGTTGTTGGCGCCGTACCTAATTGCCCGTAAGGCCAGACGCTGGTACAAAAAAGTGTCTGTTTATTTATTTCAATTGGCTTTGCTGAACGCTCATGTGCTATACAGAGCTTCAGGACAGACTGGATCCTTCCTTAAATTCCAGGAAGAGATCGTCAGAGCCCTTCTGTTTCCAGACGGTGCTCTACCTCACCTTCCCCAACCAAATGCAGTAAGCCGGCTGCATGAGCGGCATTTTCTTTATGCCATCCCGAGTACCCCTACCCAACGAGCCCCCCAAAAAAGATGTTGTGTCTGTAGCAAGCGCGGATTTAGGCGTGACACCCGGTCTTATTGTCCCTCCTGTCCTGGCAATCCTGGTCTTTGCATGGGTGAATGCTTTGAACGCTACCATACATTAGTTGAGTATTAGCGTAGGGTTCAGCACTGCACAGACTAGGCACACTAACACAGGGTCTCCCAAGATGCCATTGCATTTTGAGAGACCCAAACCTGGAACGAGTTACAAAAGTTAAAAGTTACTAAAAAAAAGTGTAAAAAAAAAAAATTAAAAAAAAATTAAAAAAAATAAAAACACAAAAAAAAATATAAAATAAAAAAAAACAAAAATAGTTGTTGTTTTATTGTTCTCTCTCTCTCTATTCTCTCTCTATTGTTCTGCTCTTTTTTACTCTATTCTATTCTGCAATGTTTTATTGTTATTATGTTTTACCATGTTTGCTTTTCAGATTTTTTATACTTTACCGTTTACTGTGTTTTGTTGGTAACCATTTTATTGTTTTCAGGTACGCCATTCAGTTGCAGCGCGGATTTATTTATCTTGACAGCAACAGCGTTTGCTCCCACGATATATAAAGCCGTGACTCCAGCGCTGTCGGAGGTGATTTCACCACCACAGTTACATACTTCAGCATATATGCCGAAGCGTGGGGGCAGCAGTGGGTGGAGGAGCAATTTGCTCCTGCCTTTTGCGGGAGGATGCCCCCATGCTTCGGCATATATATATTTTAGGCACAGGTTGCGTTAAATGTTTTATTTTTTACTATGTTTTTTTTTTTTGTATTTGCTTTGCAGGTATGGTAAGTCTTACTGTTATACTGTAATGTTACTTTGTTTTATTGTTAACCATCATTTGCTTAGCAGGTACGCCATTCAGTTGCAGCGCGGATTTATCTATCTTGACAGCAACAGCGTTTGCTCCCACGATATATAAAGCCGTGACTCCAGCGCTGTCGGAGGTGATTTCACCACCACAGTTACATACTTCAGCATATATGCCGAAGCGTGGGGGCAGCAGTGGGTGGAGGAGCAATTTGCTCCTGCCTTTGCGGGAGGATGCCCCCATGCTTCGGCATATATATATTTTAGGCACAGGTTGCGTTAAATGTTTTATTTTTTACTATGTTTTTTTTTTGTATTTGCTTTGCAGGTATGGTAAGTCTTACTGTTATACTGTAATGTTACTTTGGTTTATTGTTAACCATCATTTGCTTAGCAGGTACGCCATTCAGTTGCAGCGCGGATTTATTTATCTTGACAGCAACAGCGTTTGCTCCCACGATATATAAAGCCGTGACTCCAGCGCTGTCGGAGGTGATTTCACCACCACAGTTACATACTTCAGCATATATGCCGAAGCGTGGGGGCAGCAGTGGGTGGAGGAGCAATTTGCTCCTGCCTTTTGCGGGAGGATGCCCCCATGCTTCGGCATATATAAATGGTGCATGTATGCCCATCATTAGAAGTGGGTGGATGAAGGGAGGTATTCTAATGGTGGGCATACCCACCGATCAATATCTTTTTTTCATTCAGCCCACAGGCTGCATGAAAAAAAAGTTTACAATATATGCCTAACAAGGACCAGCAACGTACTGGTATGTTGCTGGACTTCGAGTGGTTATACCAGAATGATGCCTGCAGGTTTATGTATCATCTTGGTATCATTCTTTTCAGCCAGCGGTCGGCTTTCATGTAAAAGCAATCCTAGCGGCTAATTAGCCTCTAGACTGCTTTTGCAAGCAGTGGGAAGGAATGCCCCCCCCCCCCACCGTCTTCCATGTTTTTCTCTGGCTTTTCTGTCCCAACAGGGAACCTAAAAATGCAGCCGGTGATTCAGCCAGCTGACCATAGAGCTGATCAGAGACCAGAATGGCTCCAAACATCTCTATGGCCTAAGAAACCGGAAGCTACGAGCATTTCATGACTTAGATTTCGCCGAATGTAAACAGCGCCATTGGGAAATTGGGAAAGCATTTTATCACACCGATCTTGGTGTGGTCAGATGCTTTGAGGGCAGAGGAGAGCTCTAGGGTCTAATAGAGCCCAATTTTTTTTAAAAAGAGTACCTGTCACTACCTATTGCTATCATAGGGGATATTTACATTCCCTGAGATAACAATAAAATTAATTAAAAAAAAATAAAAATGAAAGGAACAGTTTAAAAATAAGATAAAAAAGCAAAAAAAAATAAAGAAAAAAAAAAAAAAAAAGCACCCCTGTCCCCCCCCTGCTCTCGCGCAAAGGCGAACACAAGCGTCGGTCTGGCGTCAAATGTAAACAGCAATTGCACCATGCATGTGAGGTATCACCGCGAAGGACAGAACGAGGACAGTAATTTTAGCAGTAGACCTCCTCTGTAAATCTAAAGTGGTAACCTGTAAAGGCTTTTAAAGGCTTTTAAAAATGTATTTATTTTGTCGCCGCTGCGCGTTTGTGCGCAATTTTAAAGCATGTCATGTTTGGTATCCATGTACTCGGCCTAAGATCATCTTTTTTATTTCATCAAACATTTGGGCAATATAGTGTGTTTTAGTGCATTAAAATTTTAAAAAGTGTGTTTTTTCCCCAAAAAATGCGTTTGAAAAATCGCTGCGCAAATACTGTGTGAAAAAAAAATATGAAACACCCACCATTTCAATCTGTAGGGCATTTGCTTTAAAAAAATATATAATGTTTGGGGGTTCAAAGTAATTTTCTTGCAAAAAAAAATTATTTTTTCATGTAATCAAAAAGTGTCAGAAAGGGCTTTGTCTTCAAGTGGTTAGAAGAGTGGGTGATGTGTGACATAAGCTTCTAAATGTTGTGCATAAAATGCCAGGACAGTTCAAACCCCCCCAAATGACCCCATTTTGGAAAGTAGACACCCCAAGCTATTTGCTGAGAGGCATGTCAAGTCCATGGAATATTTTATATTGTGACACAAGTTGCGGGAAAGAGACAAATCTTTTTTTTTTTTTTTTTTTGCACAAAGTTGTCACTAAATGATATATTGCTCAAACATGCCATGGGAATATGTGAAATTACACCCCAAAATACATTCTGTTGCTTCTCCTAAGTATGGGGATACCACATGTGTGGGACTTTTTGGGAGCCTAGCCGCACACAGGACCCCGAAAACCAAGCACCGCCTTCAGGCTTTCTAAGGGCGTAAATTTTTGATTTCACTCTTCACTGCCTAGCACAGTTTCGGAGGCCATGGAATGCCCAGATGGCACAACCCCCCCCCAAATGACCCCATTTTGGAAAATAGACACCCCAAGCTATTTGCTGAGAGGTATAGTGAGTATTTTGCAGACCTCACTTTTTGTCACAAACTTTCGAAAATTGAAAAAAGAAAAAAAAAATACATTTTTCTTGTCTTTCTTCATTTTCAAAAACAAATGAGAGCTGCAAAATACTCACCATGCCTCTCAGCAAATAGCTTGGGGTGTCTACTTTCCAAAATGGGGTCATTTGGGGGGGTTTTGTGCCATCTTGGCATTTTATGGCCTTCAAAACTGTGATAGGTAGTGAGGAGTGGAATCACAACTTAACACCCTTAGAAATCCTGAAGCCGGTGCTTGGTTTTCGGGGCCCCGTATGCGGCTAGGCTCCCAAAAAGTCCTAAACATGTGGTATCCCCGTACTCAGGAGAAGCAGCAGAATATATTTTGGGGTGTAATTCCACATATGCCCATGGCATGTTTGAGCAATATATCATTTAGTGACAACTGTGTGCAAAAAAAAAAAAATAAAATTGTCACTTTCCCGCAACTTGTGTCAAAATATAAAATATTCCATGGACTCAACATGCCTCTCAGCAAATAGCTTGGGGTGTCTACTTTCCAAAATGGGGTCATTTGGGGGGGTTTTGTGCTATCTGGGCTTTTTATGGCCTTCAAAACTGTGATAGGCAGTGAGGAGTGAAATCACAACTTTACGCCCTTAGAAATCCTGAAGGCGGTGCTTGGTTTTCGGGGCCCCGTATGCGGCTAGGCTCCCAAAAAGTCCCACACATGTGGTATCCCCATACTCAGGAGAAGCAGCTAAATGTATTTTGGGGTGCAATTCCACATATGCCCATAGCCTGTGTGAGAAATATATCACTATATATCACAATATACGCTTATTGACATTTTTTTTACCAAAGACATGTGGCCGAATAAATTTTGGCCTAAATGTATGACTAAAATTGAGTTTATTGGATTTTTTTTATAACAAAAAGTAGAAAACATCATTTTTTTTCAAAATTTTCGGTCTTTTTCCGTTTATAGCGCAAAAAATAAAAACCGCAGAGGTGATCAAATACCATCAAAAGAAAGCTCTATTTGTGGGAAGAAAAGGACGCAAATTTCGTTTGGGTACAGCATTGCATGACCGCGCAATTAAAAGTTAAAGCGACGCAGTGCCAAATTGGAAAAAGACCTCTGGTCCTTAGGCAGCATAATGGTCCAGGGCTCAAGTGGTTAAGTCTGCCCTTGAAGAATGGCGTTATTTGCTAGAGGGAGCTGCGCACCCTATTCTTGTATTCATGGATCACAAAAACCTGGAGTACTTAAGAACAGCAAAAAGATTAAGACCTCGCCAGGCCAGGTGAGCTCTTTTCTTTGCAAGATTCTGCTTCCACATCACTTACCGGCCCGGGTCAAAGAATGGGAAGCCTGCCGCTCTTTCCCGCATGTTTCAAGATACTGAGGCATCTCCTGAATCTGATACCATCTTACCCGCTAAGAACTTCCTGTTACTACAAACTGATCTCATCTCCCAAATCAAAACAGCAGTCCTGATTCAACCTCCCTCCCAAGAACTCCATCTCCAGCTTAAAGAGGGACTCTACTTCCATGGTACACAGGTCTTCGTTCCAGAGCAATTACGGACAGCAGTCCTTTACATGTGTCACGATCATCCTCTGGCAGGGCATTTCGGGGGAAAACAAGACTTCAAAACTGGTCCTTCGCTCCTTCTGGTGGCTAGACTTAATACAATTCTGCAGAGACTATGTAAGATCTTGCACTACGTGCTTACGGAACAAGACGGACAGATCTAAGAATTGGGGTCTGCTGGAACCTCTCCCTGTACCAGATAAGTTATGGAGCATGATCTCCATTGACTTCATTGTCGAGTTACCCCCATCCGAGGGGTTTACCACCATCTTTGTTATTGTGGATCGCCTATCCAAGATGGCGCACTTTGTACCCCTAAAGGGTACCCCTTCCGCTGGAAGTGGTACGCCTACATGGTATCCCTGTCAACTTCACGTCGGATCGTGGAGTTCAGTTTACGTCCAGATTTTGGAAATCCTTGTGTGAGGTTTTAGGCATTAAACTCTGCCTATCATCTGCTTACCACCCCCAGACTAACGGCCAAACAGAGAGAACAAATCAGACGCTGGAGCAATATCTCCGATGTTTCTCTTCTTTTGCACAGGACAATTGGGCGTCTCTTTTGCCGTTAGCAGAATTCGCCTACAATAATTTAATACACTCTTCTATCAAGCGAACCCCCTTTTTTGCTAATTATGGGTTCCATCCATCTTTTTTGCCCGATGTCCCCCAAGAATCCTCAGTACCGGCAATTACAGGATCGTCTGGAGTTCTGGAAAGTTAACAACCTCTTCCTCCAAGTCTCAAGTAGATGACAAGAGATTCTATGACAGAAGAAGAAGAGGTAATCTGGATCTGAAACTCGGAGAGAAGGTATGGCTATCTACCACAAATCTAAAGCTGGCCTGCCCTTCAAGGAAGCTAGGACCAAGATACATTGGCCCATTCCCTATTAAAAGAAGGATTAACGCCATTGCTTTCGAGTTAAGCCTACCAGAGAATCTAAGAATTCATCCGGGGTTCCATGTGTCCCTCTTGAAACGATCCGTGACTAATCCCTTTCCTGACCGAGAATCCGAGACTCCTGCTCCTCTGTTGGTGGAAGGGAATGAGGAGTTCGAAGTGGAGGCTGTCCTGGATTGCAGGAAGAGAAGGGGCCAGACCCAGTTCCTTATTAAGTGGAAGGGCTACGGCCCTGAAGATAATTCATGGGAACCCAGCTCCGATGTGCATGCTCCATGATTGGTTCAAGCCTACCTTCGCCTCCATCCGAAAGGCTGCCCTTAAGGGGGGGGCAATGTAAGGAAACCAGCAGAAATCGCCTGGCGCGCGCTTGTGCGCATGTGCGTGCACACGGGAGACCACAGATGCCCCTGCGTGCTTACGCGCGGCATGCACGCGCAGGAGCGCGCCCTAGCGCCAGTTGGCGCCAGTGGGCCTATTTAAAGGAGGCCCCAGCTACTGATCGTTGCTGACCTTGGCTCTCGTTTACCCGGCTCTGAACTCCGTTATACCTGATCTCTGGTTCCTGATCCCAGCTTCCCATCTGACCCATCTCTGCCTGATGTTCCGGTACCCTGCTGCCCGCCTGTTGACGAACCCGGCTTCCCATCTGACCCGTCTTTGCCTGATGTTCCGGTACCCTGCTGCCCACCTGTTGACGAACCTGGCTATCCCTGTGACCTGGCCCTGGTGCCCAGCTTGGCCCAGCACAACTGCTTGAGTGTCTGCAACTACAGTCCTGCGACCAGCTGCGACTTCCTGCTCAGCAATCACAGTCCTGCAACCAGCTGCGACTTCCTGCTCTGCAACTACAGTCCTGCGACCAGCTGGGACTTCCTGCTCAGCAATCACAGTCCTGCGACCAGCTGCGACTTCCTGCAACAGGGTTCCTGGCTTCCACCTGCAGGCACTCGTGTGCCTCCTGTTCATTGGCTCCTTCTGTTTCACTCTCAGCGGGACCTGGACTGGAGATACAAGAGAGGCTGACCTCGTCAATTCAGTCTCCCTTCAGGTACGTGACACTTACAGTTGGGGAACCAGGCCATTATAACATTACTATCTAAGAAGGGCAAAGACCCCCAGGACCCGGGATCATACAGGCCCATCTCGCTTCTCAATCTAGACGTGAAAATTCTTTCTAAAATCGTAGCTACTAGGTTAGCTGACATCATCCCCTCATTGATCCACTCCGCCCAATCTGGCTTTGTAAAAGGCAAAACCGCCACCCTCAACATCAAAGTCATGCTGGCCTTAGAACATGCCATCCAACACCCAGATACAGATCATGCCATTATCACTTTAGACGAGGAGAAAGCCTTTGATAACGTTAGTTTCGATTGGTTATCCATGACTATGTCAGCAATGGGATTCGTTGGCCCCTTCCACCATCTTATTACCACCATGTACACTGCTCCGGCAGCAAGATTAGTGGTAGCAGGTCTTCCATTGGAAGAATTCCGCCTCCACAAGGGTACACGCCAAGGTTGCCCCCTATCCCGCTCCTCTTGAACATCGCCCTAGAACCCCTTTCCAGGTACCTAACATTAACAGCTCCCTTACATGGCATAAAAGTCGGTACGCACGACCTGCGCACTTCCCTATTTGCAGACGACGTTCTTAAATTTTCAGCCAACCCCCCATCAGATATGTTGTATTGCTGTAAAAATGTATTTGACGAATTTCGTTTATGCTCTGGTCTCCGCATTAACTATAGCAAAAGCGAAGTTCTCCCCATTGGCACTCACTCTAAATCATCTTGGGCCCAACACTCCATCTTTCCTGTCGCAAAATCCCATATTACCTACCTGGGAATAAAAATAGGGAAACTCCCCTCTTCACTATACCACCTCAATTACCCTCCTCTGTTGTCAAAAATAACTCAGGAATTGACTGCCTGGATGGATCTACCCCTCTCGCTCTTGGGAAGATGCCACTTGATAAAAACGGTCAGTTTTGCAAGATTGTTATACCCATTACAAACTATTCCACTACTTCTCTATCACAAGGATGTGACTTCGCTCAATTCCGCTATATCTAAATTCCTATGGCAAAGCAAAAGACCACGTATAGCTTTCAAAAAACTGTATCTTTCCAGGCGCGAAGGGGGCATCAGTCTCCCCCATATTAGAATTTATAACTTAGCATGTTTGCTTAGAACTAGCCTAGACTGGATAACGCAGTCCTCTCGCTACTCCAACTTCTCTTTGGAATCTGACATGGCTCATCCGTACTCATTAGTGGCCCTCCTCCACTGCAAATGGAAGTCAGTCCCCCATCTCTATCAACATAACCTCCTACTAAGGGATACAGCAGTAGCATGGAGAGAAGCTAGGAAACTGCTCAAGGTATCTCCCTTCGTGTCGACACACCTTCCTATTCAGGGGAACCCGGTCTTCCCACCAGGCATGGAACACAAACCCTTCACAGTATGGGAACAGAAAGGCCTAACGAATTTCTCCTCCCTCTGCAACACAGTGATGGGGTGGCAATTACCCTTTGCCAACATAGTGGAAACCTTTTCCCTACCCACAACACATACCTTCTACTATGGTCAATGCATCAGCTTCCTAAAAGACGCATGCAAACAAGATAACAAAAGGTTCCAGCCTAACGTCACAGACCAAATGATCCTGAATAACTCTTACAAAATCTCGGACATATACAAACCTCTCCTACACAAGTCCTCTCTACCTCTCTCATCATCATCAGTCAACAATTGGAGCAAAGATTTCCCTGACCCGAACCTAGTGGAAAAAATCCTACAAGGCCTCAACACAGTACAAAAACTAACAGCCAACGAAATATGGAGAGAAACGCAACTGAAAATAGTACACAGAGCATACATGCCTTTCCTAACCTCAAAAACAGATAAGAGCAAAGCCTTTTGCCTCCTCTACAACCTACCGAAACCATCTCTGACCCATCGCTTCTGGGACTGCTCCTATATCTCTACCTTCTGGGATCAAGTACTTTCCTACGTATTTGAAGTGACTCTACTAAAACTACCAACGGATCCACTACTCCTCATCTTTGGTCACTGGGACCCAAAACTGTTGCCTTGGTCCCAAACCACCACTACAAATACAAGTCACGCAGGTTTCTCAAAAGATACCCCATCACACAAAGAGTGGTCTCTGATTTGCCTTCTAATTGCGAAAAGAACCATTTTGAAATATTGGATCTCTCCTCTCAGCCCTAACATCACCCACATCAAGCGAGAGCTCCTGCATCTACTCATCAAGGACCGCCTAAACACGAATTTCAAACAGGAAAAATCCAAAGACCGCTTCTACTCCAAATGGCATTCCTTCATACTCTCATCTCTCTCCCAGGAGGAAATAGCAAAGTTCAACCAATCCTCTTTTTCTTACTATGACTCCTATTCTCCAATACCAAAAGAGGCAATTTCCTCATAAAAAGGTCTTCTCTTGTCAAAACGACCATAGCTCAGGCCGCTTTCCTTGCCTCACCAAGAGCACTATTAGATTATCATTAGACTACCATCACCAGCTATCCAATATGGTAAAATGTATCTTGACGATCGTATATGTTTCAACCATGTAGCCCCCCCTCTCTTATTCCCTACTTTTACACCCCCCCCCCTTGTTTTGCTTTCCGTTATCCCTTGCCTCTAATGTTATCTAACAATCTAGTAATCAAAGGGATTTCCTAAACAGATCCATCCAGGTATCCACTACTAATAGACAACTATTAGAGTGTTATGTTCTGTTGTTACTCGTTTATCCAGCCTTCCCATCCGGGTATATACACTTGTGAATATCCCCCAGTTAGACATAAGTACCAGTATGTACCGAAGCTCATTTATCTCTGTAAATTGTTTTACAAAATGGCTGTGTACAGTACTATACTATATTGTACGTTGGAAAATCAAAATCAAATCTTTTTGAAAAAAAAAAAAAAAATGGGGTAAATATTGTGTGTTGTTTTTTTTTATTAATTAATGTGTATTTTTTTCCAAAATATGCAAATACTGTGTGACACAAAAATTTGCAATGATCTCCATTTTATTCCCTAGGGTCAGGGCCGGCCCTACCATGGGTCCCAGTGGGTCTATGGGACCCAGGCGGCAATTTGAGAGGGGTGGCAGAGCAGAGCCTGGTGCTACCTACATCATCCACATCAGGTGCAGACTCAATGAGAGTGTCGTGGGCTGCCTGTCACAGCACAGCTGCGGCACTCTCACTGAGTCTGCAATCGATGCTTCAGTAACACACAGCCAGAGATCAGTGTGAGAGCGAGTCTCCTCCTTACTCCATTCATATGATAGAGGAAATTTCTCACACGAGATCCTAAAAAACAGGCATGGCGCCAGGTGAGTGCATATCACTGAAGGGGAGGGGGTCAGGGAGAAGTGTAGAGATCCTACCCTAGCCTGTATTTATATACTGCCCTAGCCTGTCTGTATATATTACCCTAGCCTATCTGTATATACTGACCTAGCCTGTCTGTATATACTACCCTAGCCTGTCTGTATATACTGACCTAGCCTGTCTGTATATACTGCCCTAGCCTGTCTGTATATACTGCTTTAGCCTGTCTGTATATACTGCCCTAGCCTGTCTGTATATATTACCCAAGCCTGTCTGTGTATACTGCCCAAGCCTGTCTGTATATACTGCTTTAGCTTGTCTGTCTATACTGCCCTAGACTGTGTGTATATACTACCCTAGCCTGTGTGTATATACTACCCAAGCCTGTCTGTATATACTGCCCTAGCCTGTCTGTATATACTGCCCTAGCCTGTCTGTATATACTGCCCTAGCCTGTCTGTATATACTGCCCTAGCCTGTCTGTATATACTGCCCTATCCTGTCTGTATATACTACCCTAGCCTGTCTGTATATACTGCCCTAGCCTGTCTGTATATATTACCCTAGCCTATCTGTATATACTACCCTAGCCTGTCTGTATATACTGCCCTAGCCTGTCTGTATATACTACCCAAGCCTGTCTGTATATACTGCCCTAGCCTGTCTGTATATACTGCCCTAGCCTGTCTGTATATACTGCTTTAGCCTGTCTGTATATACTGCTTTAGCCTGTCTGTATATACTGCCCTAGCCTGTCTGTATATACTACCCAAGTCTGTCTGTATATACTGCCCAAGCCTGTCTATATATACTGCTTTAGCCTGTCTGTATATACTACCCAAGCCTGTCTATATATACTGCCCTAGTCTATCTATCTATCTATCTATCTATCTATCTATCTATCTATCTATCTATCTATCTATCTATCTATCTATCTATCTATCTATCCTGCCCTAGCCTATCCATATATTACCCTAGTCTGGAACCACCCAGGCCAGCCAGAGAGGGATCACCCCGGCTAGACTGTCTGCAGGTCACAGGTGAGTCCCTGTCCGGACACCCTGGCCTGTCCTCCTTCCTGGGAGGGAGACTGCATGTGTCCATGGGGATCGCTGGGTAGTAAATTGTAAAGTCGACTGTAAATGTCATGCCTATGTCATATGTAGGGGTCTGGGGGGGGGGCTCCCTATTATACCTGGTTGATTGGGGGCCGATTCATACCAGCACATGGTCACTGTGGCTAAGGTGCGCTATGTGCACTTTTTTACGTAGCAGGTGAACACACGACCCTTGCGATCTACTGCATGTGGGTGCCATCGTATTGTTAATGGCACCCCAAACGCAGATCGCAAATGCAGTGTGTTTACAGGCACAAAATCGCATGGTACCACAGTACTTTGCGGTTTGGTGCAGTGTGTTTTTAAAAGTAGTGCAAACACAACTTTTTCCGAGGTCTGTTACTTTTTGCAGCCCATTCAAATGAACGGACTGTCAAAATGCTCCTCACAGGAAAGCGTGTGTTCCCATGTGAGCCTGGTATGAACTAGCCCTTAACCTAGGCTCACACTTCTGTTTAGTGCAAAAACTGAATTCCTGATAAATTTAATTTTAATTATCATGATATAAAATAGAGGATGTGAGGGCTTTTTGGTGGGCGTGATTTTTTTTTTTTTTTTTTGGGGGGGGGGGGGGGACAGCATTTCATTCTTGGACCCAGGCAGCACAATGTCTTGGGCCAGCCTTGCCTAGGGTCTTTGCTAAAAAAAAAAAGTATAATGTTTGTGAGTTATCATCATCATCATCATTTTCTATCAAAAAATTCTGATTTAAATTTGTAAGCAAAAGGTGCCAGAAAAAGCCTGGTCAGCAAATGGTTATTTTTTTTAATCATTTTTTAAAATTTTTTTTACATGCACACTTGTTTACATTTTTCTTCTTTGAAGCAAAAGGAAATCCCCTAGTGGACTTTAAAGGCACTTTCAAAAAAAACATTTGGAAAAATATATAAAGTAAATAACAGTTTATTTATTACAAAAAATCATCGAGTGAATATCACACAATCACATAATTAAAAACACGGAATGCAGTTCCATAGATACAAAACTAGTGATACCAATACATTAGTACCCGACGCGTTTCGGAGTTACTTATGCCTCCTTCTTCAGGGGTGATTGTAGGGTTTGCAATAGAATTATCTATATGGGAAATGGTATATATAACATAAACATAGTAAGTACACAATAGAAATCATGAACAGAAAACCTATGATTGCATAAATCTGTATAAATATATTTTTCTGTTTATACTTACAATGGTATCTATAGATATTGGTTTATGCATTCCAGAAAGAGTTTAAAAGAACATAAATGTACTGACACATACTGCCCGTCAGACGCATTCCCCGGTCATAGTGTGTAGAGCTTTAGTAGAGTATAGCAAAAATATTCATATAGCCACTGTCAAGGTGGAAATGGATAGGTATGAATATATGAAGTAATTTATTCTTCCTTCCAATGGAAAGAGAGGCCCATTAATCGAGGGCGTATAGCAGTTTAGATCTGAGATCACACTGGGGCCGAATGTGTGTCCTGTAAGTCATGAAAATATATATATAAAAAAATGTGCATGCATATGAACAGCCAGAGTAGTACATGGAAAGTCCAAAAAAGTGTATCCTACCTGGTCCGCCTATAGTATGGAGGACAGTGGCTGATGGTGGGTGTGGATCAGGTAAGGCCCAGATCACTGGAGAGTCAACATGGAAATAGAAAATATATCACTACCCTGATTGATAAAGAAAGAAAAGGGGAGGGGGGGGGGGGGAAGGAAGGAAAAGAAAAGAAACAGAGACAAGAGGAAAGGAGGGGCAAGGGAAGGGGGGGAAAAGAAAAAACAGCGGGGGGGGGGAAAGGGGGGGGGAAAGGGGGGGGGGGAGGGGAAAGGGGGGAAGGGAAGGGGGGGGGGGGGAAAGGAGGAAGGGGAGAGGGGGGGGAAGAAAAGAAGGGGGGGGGGGGAAAGGAGAGGGGGGGGGAGGGGGTTTTTGGGAATGGGAAGTAGGAGGGGAAGAGGGGAAGAGGGAAAAACAAGGAGGGGGGGGAAAAAAGAAAAAAGAAAAACAGAAAGGGAAGGGAAATGGGGGGAAAAGGGGAGAAAGGGAAAATGAAGGGGAGAGGAATAAAGAAAGAAAGTAGGCGAAGAAACCGAGAACAGGAGAAAAGTAAAGGACATCCAAGTAGCAGAAATGGCTTGTGATTTTAGTGGAGAAAAGACTGGATCGTTAAGTGTATTGTAAAGGAAGGAAGAACCATAGGACATAGCAGGTGACCGATGAAATAAATAGAGCAAGACAGGTAACAGATAGGGTAATGGCTGGGGATGTCAATAAAGAGGTCTAAGTCCATAAGTATGTAATAAGTTACTAACCGTATAACACAGCAGCTCACACCAATAGCGTCCTGTCTGCAGCAGATGACGCTTGGTGTGAGCTACAGCTGGACATATAAAGCCCTCCCCATCCATCAGCTGTTGATGAAAAAAGGCAACAGCTGATTATGGTGAGGGAGGGACGGACACACTCTAGCCGGCCCCCCGGGTGGAGTGCGCGCCGCCAGGCTCCCACAGCGCGTGCGTGCGCCGACGTCATGAGGCGTGGCCACGCCCACTGCACCCGCCGGCACGTCTAGCTTCCCCAACGGATTGCGCATGTCCGTTGGGGTCGCAAGATGGAGGACAGTAAATACTGTACCTCACACAGCGCCGCCATGAGTCCAGACTCGCTCAGGCGGCTCTTTTCGTGCCGGGCGGATGGCAGATCGTAATGTAGGACCAATAAGCAATGAGTTAAAGCACATATTATGTGCATCTAATAAAAGAAAAAGATAAAAGTAATAGTATGCTGAATTTTGTTGCTATAGCGGAGAAGCAGAACTGGTGGGCAGTATGATACGGGTTAGGAAGGTAACCTAAAGGAGGGACATATAGCAAAAACGGTAATTACATACAGATATAGGGGATGTGCAGCTGGAAGGCATGTTACATGGATAAGAGTCATACATGACACCAGGTATATATACATATGATCTAGACATTAATAACCTTAAGTGTCATATAATGCAATATACAGAATAGATAACAACAGTTTTATTTATGTCCCAGAGTGGCACAATGTATAGTACATCGACCGTACGTCCTGTAGTACAGTAGAGGTTTCCTTTTCTAAGAAGACTAAGGGGGGGGCCCGTGTATAATAGTCAAGCTCACCTGCTGCATAGGATGTTAAGTTTAGAGCCTTTCCTTACCTATAAGTAGGTGTAGATAGCAAGTGGGCGGGGGTTCACCAGATGTATAGACGGCCATATGGCCAATGGCGGTGTCCCCTATATAAAGGGTAGTAATGGATGGACTAGGGATAAACGACTAGTCTCCAGTCCATCCCTAGACGTATGATTGTCTATGGGGTGATCTTTCCTACTGCTCTCTACCACCGGATGAAAAGCCTTCGAGGAAGGGTTTAAACCAAATGGTTTCGTTTAGGCCTGGGGGTTCGGTGGCTCTTAGATTGTATATCCACCGGGACTCTAGTTGCAGCAGTGTCTTGTTCCAGTCCCCTCCCCTCGACTCTGGATGTACCCGATCCAAGATAAGAAATTTGATTTTTGGGCATATGCCATTGTGTACTGTAAGGGTGTGTCTTCCCAGTGGGAGGTCCGGGTCACCAGTTTCCATGCTTACTATATGTCTATATGCCCTCTTCCAAAATTCTGTCTTAGTTTTTCCTATATAGAAGCATGTACATTCACATAGAAGTAGGTAAATCACCCCGCAGGTCCTGCAATTGGCAAAATGTTTGGGGTGGAAGGATTGACCATTTGGAAGGATCGGGTTTTTAGTTGTAAGCATATATTTACAGTATCTACATTTGCCACACATAAATGTCCCCTTATATTTACAATGTGTCTTATTATTCCCTACCTTAAACTCACTAGCTGTAATTTTATCTCCCAGAGAGGTAGTTCTTTTGAATGTAAAAAGAGGTCTCTGTGGAACCAATGGTCCTAATGCTGGATCGCATTGTAACATGTGCCAATATTTCGTCACAATGTTCCTCACCTGTCTATGTTGATTGTTGAATTTAGTAATAATTCTAAGAGTATCGATATCATTCTTATCAGATTTATTTGCTTTTTTGGAGTATAATAGCTCCTCTCTTGACTGCCCGAGGGCTTTTTTAAAAGAGCGTTTCAGAGATGCATGGGAGTACCCCCTTAGTAGTAGCCTATCACGTAGCTTATCTGCCTCTAATTTAAAGGTATTAATATCGGAGCAGTTTCGTTTTGCTCTCAAATACTGACTATATGGAATAGAGTTGAGGAGGGGTTTGGGGTGGAAGCTACTTGCATGTAATATGGCATTACTTGCAGTTGATTTTCTATATAATTTGCTAGTGATATTGCCTTCCTCACCTCTGCAGACCTCTACATCGAGGAACGTAACACACTGTTTGTCGAATGACATAGTGAAACTGAGGTTGAAGTCGTTGCGGTTCATCCTCAGTAGACACTCCCTCAGGAGGTCGATCGATCCGTCCCACACGATGAAGAGGTCGTCGATGTACCGGTACCAACACAATATGTGGTCCGTGTACATCGACAAGCCCTCATCATTGAGGAACATGGCCTCCCACTCCCCCAGGTACAGGTTGGCATACGATGGGGCACAACATGTCCCCATCGCAACCCCCTGCACCTGGAGGTAGTGGGAGCCGTTAAAAGCAAAAACATTGTGGTTAAGAATGTGTTCCAAAAGTGAGGTGATAAATTCACTGTATGTAGGGTCCAGATCTTGTGCTGTGCGAAGGACATGTTTTATGGCTGCTACACCCTTCTCATGGGGGATAGAGCTGTAGAGAGATTCGACATCAATCGTAACGAACAAGGCATGTTCGGGAATTGTTTGTTGGTCGATAATTTGTAGAAAATGTACTGTGTCTTTTACAAAAGAGGGGAGGGCGTGGACGAATGGTTTTAGTACTTCGTCTATCAGCTTACTCGCATTCTCACTAATGGCCCCTATCCCGGAGATAATCGGTCTACCGGGGGGATTTTTGATGTCTTTATGGACTTTGGGTAATGCATAGAAGACCGGTATACGTGGAAAATCATTTCTGATAAATTGCCATAGGGATTTAGTGATAGTAGAGTTGGAATATGCCGTATCTATCAGTGTACACCGGTATAGGGCGGTACCACTCTCGGTTGTCCAGTAATCTATTGCACATCTTAATATAATCTTTATTGTCAAATACTACAATGTTCCCACCCTTATCTGCATTTTTGATCGTAATACTGTCATTTTTTGACAATGATTTGAGTGCTATCTTCTAATTTTTAGTGAGATTTTCAGGGGATTTGTTGTAAATTCTTAATTTATCCAATTCTTTGCCAACTAACCTTAAAAAGGCTGCTGCGTTCGGATGGATACTTGGCGCAGGGCAGAAATCAGACTTCTTTTTAAGTGTGGAGGTATTTCCCTTCGGGGGTTCATTAGGTCTTTCGATGGAATCTAGTATTTGAGATAGATTAATTTCATCTATGAGATCAGTTGGATCGTTCTCGTCAAGAAGGGATACCAGTTGCTCTAATGCTTGGTGTTCCTGTGGCGTCAAATTAGTGGGTCTTTCCTGCTTGTGGTATAGTTTTTTTAGAATAAGCTTACGTATAAACAGTTGCAGATCCTTATAGATCTCAAACTTGTCCAAATTTTGATTAGGGCAAAAGTTTAAGCCTTTTTGCAGGACATTGGTTTCGTCATGGGAGAGTCTATATGATGAAAGGTTGATGATATTGAGACTGTTGGGTTTCGATTCTTGATCAGTGTCAGGGACAGTTAAAGTGCTATTTGAGTGTAGGTATTGGGGTTGGATTGTGTGGGTTGTACACCCATCAGGATTTTCTCTAAAAAAGATGGGTCATTGGAAATTGTGTCCAATGTTGTGACTGTCGAGGGGTTTGATTGGGGATTCGTATCCCTTATCGGGGTGTGTGTATTGCTCTGTGCATTAAGTGTTTTAGGAATTGGTTCCTGTGTACCTGTGGGGGGATAGGTTTTTTTAGGAATTTCAAGGGTTAGTTTCTTTGCTTGTTGCCCCTCATTGGGGTCACCCCGGAATGTGCGTTTAATACTGTGTCCCATGTTGGGTTTCTGGAGTGTTTGGGTGTGGATTTGGGGTGGATTAGGGGTGGATTGTGAGGGGTTGATTTGGTGTCCCTGATATTGATGGTTTCTATTCTGATTAGTCCTATTTTGGGTCCATCTATAAGCCCTTCCATCTTTAAACGCATTCCTGTCACGGATGAGTTTCTGTCTTTTTTTGATGAGTACATCCTTATTGAATGTTTCTAAGTGTGTTTTCAGTCTATCTTCTTTGTTAGTAAGTGATCTCTGCATTTTTAATTGCTGTAGCTTGTTGCAGAGAATTACAATATCTGAGTCTAGGATGTTGGATCTCTTTTTGTATTCCTCAATCAGAATTTCCATCAGGCTTTGTGAACATGCCCGTAGTGCCTGTTCCCATCTGCTTTTGAATTCCGAGTCCAGGCCCTCCAGTGTCGGGAAGATCTGGACTCGCAATCCTGCAGGGTTGATGTCTTCTTTAATGTAGTCCTGGAATGATTTGACATGCCAGTAAAATAGTGATTTTTTCTCCAGAGTTTTAGAAAGTCTGGAGAAAAGAGAAGATATCTCGGAGTCAACAGATTCCTTGTCTCCAAAGTCTTTTAGGTAGCCCTCCATCAGTGTTTCCCATCCATCACCCGTAAAGTTAGTCATTTTTGTCTATTAACAAATAGAAGAGTACTTTAAGGAAAAGTGTATAATATTATTAAAACTAAGAGAGATAAAAGACAAAAAGGTAGATTTTTGGCGGTCCAGAGTACTCAATCAGAGTTCTGGACGGCCATGCACAGATAATTGTCGGTCTGATGCGGGGAGCGGTATCTACTACCAATTAAATTAAGAGCAAAAAGTTTTGATCGACCAATTATCTGCTAATTGTGCCACATCCTAAATTCAAATTTGAAGCAAAAGGAAATCCCCTAGTGGACTTTAAAGGCACTTTCAAAAAAAACATTTGGAAAAATATATAAAGTAAATAACAGTTTATTTATTACAAAAAATCATCGAGTGAATATCACACAATCACATAATTAAAAACACGGAATGCAGTTCCATAGATACAAAACTAGTGATACCAATACATTAGTACCCGACGCGTTTCGGAGTTACTTATGCCTCCTTCTTCAGGGGTGATTGTAGGGTTTGCAATAGAATTATCTATATGGGAAATGGTATATATAACATAAACATAGTAAGTACACAATAGAAATCATGAACAGAAAACCTATGATTGCATAAATCTGTATAAATATATTTTTCTGTTTATACTTACAATGGTATCTATAGATATTGGTTTATGCATTCCAGAAAGAGTTTAAAAGAACATAAATGTACTGACACATACTGCCCGTCAGACGCATTCCCCGGTCATAGTGTGTAGAGCTTTAGTAGAGTATAGCAAAAATATTCATATAGCCACTGTCAAGGTGGAAATGGATAGGTATGAATATATGAAGTAATTTATTCTTCCTTCCAATGGAAAGAGAGGCCCATTAATCGAGGGCGTATAGCAGTTTAGATCTGAGATCACACTGGGGCCGAATGTGTGTCCTGTAAGTCATGAAAATATATATATAAAAAAATGTGCATGCATATGAACAGCCAGAGTAGTACATGGAAAGTCCAAAAAAGTGTATCCTACCTGGTCCGCCTATAGTATGGAGGACAGTGGCTGATGGTGGGTGTGGATCAGGTAAGGCCCAGATCACTGGAGAGTCAACATGGAAATAGAAAATATATCACTACCCTGATTGATAAAGAAAGAAAAGGGGAGGGGGGGGGGGGGAAGGAAGGAAAAGAAAAGAAACAGAGACAAGAGGAAAGGAGGGGCAAGGGAAGGGGGGGAAAAGAAAAAACAGCGGGGGGGGGGGAAGGGGAAAGGGGGGAAGGGAAGGGGGGGGGGGAAAGGAGGAAGGGGAGAGGGGGGGGAAGAAAAGAAGGGGGGGGGGGAAAGGAGAGGGGGGGGGGAGGGGGTTTTTGGGAATGGGAAGTAGGAGGGGAAGAGGGAAAAACAAGGAGGGGGGGGGGAAAAAGAAAAAAGAAAAACAGAAAGGGAAGGGAAATGGGGGGAAAAGGGGAGAAAGGGAAAATGAAGGGGAGAGGAATAAAGAAAGAAAGTAGGCGAAGAAACCGAGAACAGGAGAAAAGTAAAGGACATCCAAGTAGCAGAAATGGCTTGTGATTTTAGTGGAGAAAAGACTGGATCGTTAAGTGTATTGTAAAGGAAGGAAGAACCATAGGACATAGCAGGTGACCGATGAAATAAATAGAGCAAGACAGGTAACAGATAGGGTAATGGCTGGGGATGTCAATAAAGAGGTCTAAGTCCATAAGTATGTAATAAGTTACTAACCGTATAACACAGCAGCTCACACCAATAGCGTCCTGTCTGCAGCAGATGACGCTTGGTGTGAGCTACAGCTGGACATATAAAGCCCTCCCCATCCATCAGCTGTTGATGAAAAAAGGCAACAGCTGATTATGGTGAGGGAGGGACGGACACACTCTAGCCGGCCCCCCGGGTGGAGTGCGCGCCGCCAGGCTCCCACAGCGCGTGCGTGCGCCGACGTCATGAGGCGTGGCCACGCCCACTGCACCCGCCGGCACGTCTAGCTTCCCCAACGGATTGCGCATGTCCGTTGGGGTCGCAAGATGGAGGACAGTAAATACTGTACCTCACACAGCGCCGCCATGAGTCCAGACTCGCTCAGGCGGCTCTTTTCGTGCCGGGCGGATGGCAGATCGTAATGTAGGACCAATAAGCAATGAGTTAAAGCACATATTATGTGCATCTAATAAAAGAAAAAGATAAAAGTAATAGTATGCTGAATTTTGTTGCTATAGCGGAGAAGCAGAACTGGTGGGCAGTATGATACGGGTTAGGAAGGTAACCTAAAGGAGGGACATATAGCAAAAACGGTAATTACATACAGATATAGGGGATGTGCAGCTGGAAGGCATGTTACATGGATAAGAGTCATACATGACACCAGGTATATATACATATGATCTAGACATTAATAACCTTAAGTGTCATATAATGCAATATACAGAATAGATAACAACAGTTTTATTTATGTCCCAGAGTGGCACAATGTATAGTATATCGACCGTACGTCCTGTAGTACAGTAGAGGTTTCCTTTTCTAAGAAGACTAAGGGGGGGGCCCGTGTATAATAGTCAAGCTCACCTGCTGCATAGGATGTTAAGTTTAGAGCCTTTCCTTACCTATAAGTAGGTGTAGATAGCAAGTGGGCGGGGGTTCACCAGATGTATAGACGGCCATATGGCCAATGGCGGTGTCCCCTATATAAAGGGTAGTAATGGATGGACTAGGGATAAACGACTAGTCTCCAGTCCATCCCTAGACGTATGATTGTCTATGGGGTGATCTTTCCTACTGCTCTCTACCACCGGATGAAAAGCCTTCGAGGAAGGGTTTAAACCAAATGGTTTCGTTTAGGCCTGGGGGTTCGGTGGCTCTTAGATTGTATATCCACCGGGACTCTAGTTGCAGCAGTGTCTTGTTCCAGTCCCCTCCCCTCGACTCTGGATGTACCCGATCCAAGATAAGAAATTTGATTTTTGGGCATATGCCATTGTGTACTGTAAGGGTGTGTCTTCCCAGTGGGAGGTCCGGGTCACCAGTTTCCATGCTTACTATATGTCTATATGCCCTCTTCCAAAATTCTGTCTTAGTTTTTCCTATATAGAAGCATGTACATTCACATAGAAGTAGGTAAATCACCCCGCAGGTCCTGCAATTGGCAAAATGTTTGGGGTGGAAGGATTGACCATTTGGAAGGATCGGGTTTTTAGTTGTAAGCATATATTTACAGTATCTACATTTGCCACACATAAATGTCCCCTTATATTTACAATGTGTCTTATTATTCCCTACCTTAAACTCACTAGCTGTAATTTTATCTCCCAGAGAGCAAGGAGAAAAAAGTACAATGTATCTTTTTCTCTATTCAAGAGGATAAAAAAAAAAACAGGGGTGGGCTGTATAGTGACTGATCGCCAATCAGAGGCTATCACAGCAATCAGGTGTTTAGGTTCCTGGTTCCCAATCATTAGTATGGGACCTGGGGCTCTTGGTGAGAGTTCAGTCTCATTGCTGTGTTTCAGCAGCCAGATGTACTTCCTGTCCCACTCCCAGAACAAAATTCGGACTAAAAACTGCTCAGCCATTCACAGGAAGTTTTTTTTTTTTTTTTTAAATTCTACAGCTACAAGCACAGCCACAGGGCACAGCATAACTAAACCAATACTCGAGAGTAATGCTTATTTCTATAAGAATCAATTTATAAGAATCAACATCTGCTGGCATCTGATGTCCCCTTTGAGTCTGTGCGGGTCTCCTCCGGCCGTAAGCATGTCTCCTTCGGGTCTCTCACCGACTCTGTCCCTTGTCAAGACCTCTCAGAAGGTCCAGGGGCTGAGCCATCCACCCATTCAACCTGGCAGTGAAGTGCACCTTACCATCTATGTGAGTTATTGAACACTCCTGTACATCTCCACCTTTATTTGCTCCAAGCACCCATTGTTATCATCCACACAATTATCTGACCGTGATGATGATTTTTTAACAATAAATTGTATATTTGCTTTGGATTTCATGGATGTATCCTTATTTCTAATCAATAGACAGTGCTGCGCTATAAAAACATCAATGATAATAAAAGTGTAACTAAAAATAGTAATCAATAAACATATATTGCTGAAAGTTCATATATAGTATCTGTGACTAATTGAGGTGAATTAAAAAAATCAATACATCAACCGTGCAAAAATCCAAAATGCTTGTGCTTTCCTCCACCAGTCTCACAGGCTGCTCACCTCACATTTGAGTCAAATCAAGATTAAGCCAAATGGCCATGATGTAAAGTCAATACGCAAATACGCAAGCTCCGTCCCCTAGACGCATATCGTCAAAGCATTGACTTCTTCAGTAGAGATCCTTATTTCTACTACTTTGGAACAGCACTCCCCTTTTTGTGTTTTAGTCCCTTTTCATTGGCCTTATGAGATAGGGAACAGTGGCCAGTGTTGTATGGACTGCAGGAGGAGGAGGACAAAGGAGATGGTACTGGATGAAGAGGTAGACGTAGGATGAAAGTATGGACCTCCTAGATTGGGGCCAGCAGTGTTGAGTGTTGGGAGTGCTGTGTTTCTTCATCACTTGGTTTCATCCAGGTGGTAATATTACACAGCGTGCTGATAGATGATGGATACACACCTTCCTGTTCCTCTTCCTCCTCCTCATCTTGATCTCATTAAATGCCGAACACAGTTATCGATAATTGGTATCGGCGTTGGTATTGGCGAGTACTTAAAAAAAAGTATCAATACTCGTACGTGTTGCTAAAAAAGTGGTATTGGTGCATCCCTAAAGGAAATGTAAAAAAAAAATGAATACAAATATAATTTACTTTCTTATTTGTTATTAAGACTAGTAGCATGGGGGGGGTTAAAAATATTTAATGTTGATTAAGAGAGTAAAGTACTGCTTTAATAAGAGCAGGCTGGAAATCATGAAATACAATGCGGAAATGTAACATTTAGACCATAAATACACTTAAGGGTGTCTAGGGAGAAGTGTAAATACAGAATGTCATCTGTGATGTACAAGAGAACAAAAGCACCAGGAACTGCTACTGTAGGGGATTTTACAACAAGTCTGGATTTGGCACTGAGGGAAGAGAAAGACAATGGGTTCTGTGCCAGAAAGAAGAAATGGTTTACATAGAGGCTCTTTTTTCAGATTACTACAATGCTTCAAAGCACATAGTAAACATTGCTAATGTAATGAGGAAATGCAGAACGAACAATGTGTGCAGTCTGCTTGTTGTAAGTTGTACAAGTTGGCAGGCATATCCTAAGACCTCATTCACACCATATGTGTGTAGCGCTTACTCCAGAAAAGAGCCACTGTTTCTTGGGTCCCCTGTTCCTGTGCCCATAACTCTGATACATCAAGCTGGGTGGGGAATATTTATTGCAGATATATATGCAGTACCCTGGTAGCAAAAGAGATATGAAACAACAGGAATGATACAGCAACAGGTAAGTTATAGCAATGAATATATTGCAAATAGGTGAGCAGTAGAAATAAATATACTGTAATAAAAGCAAAGGGTGTATAGAGAAACATCTTCTAAACCCTATACTGACTTTTGCCACTCACGCTTACAGTCTGTAATAAACCCACTTCTGCTGGCCAGCTTGTTGGGGTCCAATGGTTATGTTGGAGCACTCAGGATAATGTCCCTTTAACCACTTCAGCTCGGGAAGGATTTACCCCCTTAATGACCGGGCCATTTTTTTGCGATAGGGCACTGCATCTCTTTAACTGACAATTGTGCAGTCATGTGGTGCTGTACCCAAACAAAATTGATATACTTTCTTCCCACAAATAGGGCTTTCTTTTGGTGGTATTTGATCACCTCTGCAGTTTTTATTTTTTGCGCTATAAAAAAAAGAGTGACAATATTGAAAAATAAAACCTTTTTCACTTTCTGTTGTAAAACATATCCAGTAAAAATATGTAAAAAATCTGATTTCTTCATCAATTTAGGCCAATTTGTATTCTGCTACATATTTTTGGTAAAAAAATCCCAATTAGCATATATTGATTGGTTGCGCAAAAGTTATTGTGTCTACAAACTATGGCAGGGGTCAGCAACCTGTAGATTGCGGACAGGTGACCGGTAGATCGAGGTCTGCATTTGCTGATCTGCCATTCCAGAGCATCAAACAGTGAGTGCAATGCAGAGGGACTACTTGTAAAGTTGGAGCTGTAGTAGGGAACAAGAGCCGCATAAGCCAATGCCTCCTCCATAGTTGCCAACATTGTAAAAAAAAAGTGGGACACTTTTGTGGCTGTAGGCGGAGCCGTACAATAATTAGGGTGCGGGGCATTCGTTTGTAGGCGTGGCTTAGGAAAAATATACAAGTACGCACAAAATGGGCGTGGTTTACGTGACATACTGGGTGTGGCTTAAATGGGCGTGGCTTAAATGGGCGTGGTTCAAGAGGGTGTGGTTAGAGTCTGAGATGAATGAGGGATGGAGAGGGAAAGGGAAAGAGGGGGAAAGGGGGAGAGGGAAATGACAGGACAGCAGCCCCAGATCCTACACAATAAAAATATGTGTATTCTAGAAAATTTAATAATCAGCAGATAAAGATACTCCAAGCACCTGGTGTTAGTACTTCAATCATCCCGGCACCATGGTTGTTATGGTGTCAGGATGATTGAAGTGCATTATTTCTATTATTACATTGTAATATAAAATGAAATCATTCAACTCACCATAATGCAGAATCAGTGGGATCCCTGAGCGTGTCACTAGCCACGTCGCCTGCCACCAGCCGTCCGCTCTTGCGTCAGATGTCCCAGCAGAGTCTGTCCTTGCATCAGGTGTCCCAGCAGAGTCCGTCCTTGCATCAGGTGTCCCAGCAGAGTCCGTCCTTGCCTCAGGTGCCCCCAGCGGAGCCCCCCTCACACCAGGAGTCCCCAGCGGAGCCCCCCCTCACACCAGGAGTCCCCAGCGGAGCCCCCCTCACACCAGGAGTCCCCGGCGGAGCCCCCCTCACACCAGGAGTCCCCGGCGGAGCCCCCCCTCACATCAGGTGTCCCCAGCGGAGCTCCCCCTCACATCAGGAGTCCCCGGCGGAGCCCCCCTCACATCAGGTGTCCCCAGCGGAGCTCCCCCTCACATCAGGTGTCCCCGGCGGAGCCCCCCCTCACATCAGGAGTCCCCGGCGGAGCCCCCCTCACATCAGGTGTCCCCGGTGGAGCCCTGATGACGTCAGCCCTGATGACGTCAGTTGTGACGAAACGGCCGTAGGGTCACAACGTTGTCATGCATCGCGCATGCGCGAACCGCTTTTAAAACAACTTAGGAATTTTTTACTGTCATTTTGCTGTAAGTGCTGCTTTGGCATATTAAGTTTAATAAATTGAATCTCCGTTTTCAATCTGCACTATTGGAGTTCCCTCTTGTGTTTTTTTGGAACCCGTGGCTTTGGCCTCCTGGGATGGAGAGTTGAAGGAACCCCAGGTTTTTTCCACACTGGAGCCCTTATCGCTGTGGACTACCGGTCGGATGAACAAAGTGTGTTGTGAGTCCAGAGGTCTACCATCCCTGGTTACCTTCCACTACTAAGCCTGACCTGACCCCCCTGAGTAAGGGTGGTCGCTGGCTTTCTGGTAAGCCTTTAATTCTTACATCTGGTGGTGGGCCGCACTCGAGGTGTACCAAACAATCCTGAACCCTGTGGATCTTCTGGATTTCTTTGGAATTATCACTTATTCCTTATTTGGGACACTTATGAACTTAATATCAATTTCACAACATTTTTTCACATATTTTGTGTTTTTTTTCATATATACCCTGTGGGTATAATTTCACAATTAATGGTCATTATTGCTTATATGGATTTTATTTTAAGTTTACATAGTTTTTGATGAGTAAACCAGGTGTGCTTATATTGTTTATCTGCACTGTTTTATTTATTTATTTATTTATTTATTTATTTATTTAATGTCACGTTGTTTATTCACTGTGTATTTATCATCATTTTCCATTGCCGATACCTAACTCACTAGGCATCTGGTGATATTAGGGGTTGAGCTTAACACATTTTTAGAGTAACTCTTATTTTTATCCAGCACTGCACTGTTTTTTATCCACTTTGTTTTTTGCCTTATATCGAGGTTTAGTGTTTAGCAGCAGGACGTTTCATTACATTGTCATTTCACATTTCACTCATTCTTTTATGCACTTAGCGCAGTTCTTTTTCTATTTTAAGTCCCGGGAATGTCCTGGGAAATCCGGGACAGTTGGCAACTATGCTCCTCTGTAGTGCTGGCTCTTGTCCCATGCGGAGTGATACCAACTGCACTCCACCTCTTATCCCAGCTAGCGGTCTCCAGAGTGGTGCCAGCAGCAGGAAAGGAGAGATCTTCAGGTCAGTGTAAAGCAATACACTGGGCATAATAGTATAGGGCTGCTTTTACACTGGTGGGCTGCGGTTTACCCACACCCCAGGTGCAGTGCAGTGTACCTGCAGCTTTCCTGCAGGTTTGCTGCGCTTAGCCATAAACGTCTATTATATTCTGCTGTTTTACCACCCCCCAACTTTAGGTGTGAAGGAGCCCTAAGGGTGCCGCTGCCAAGTGCAATTAAGGGCTCATTCACATGTGCAGCAGGCACTGCTGCTCCTTTGAAAAGCGATACAAATGTGTATTGACAAGTGTTGAGGAGGCGATTTGTTGTCTCCTCACCAACTGATTTAAATCCATGATTGCCGTGCAATGCACGACAAGGTAGTATGACAATTAGAGGTTTAAATCAGGTGTGAGGAGGACACTGGTCGACACTGTGCATGGTGATCTTTTGACTTCTCCCATGTTGTTCAGGTAGATCTCCACCTTTTTAATTCTGCCCATCCCTGAACTATGGGCTAGATTTAAGGACTTTTTTTTTATATTTATGTTTTACTAGTAATGGCGGCGATCAGCGATTTTTTTTTTTAGCGGGACTGTGACTTTGCGGCGTACAAATTGCACACTAAGTGACACTTTTTGGGGACCAGTGACACCAATACAGTGATCAGTGCTAAAAAAAAATGCACTGACACTGTATAAATGACGCTGGCAGGGAGTGGGCGTGCTGCACGTTCTGAGCATGCGTGCAACTTCCTCAGGCCTCCCGAGTGGCCATCTCAGCTGAGGTTGAATAGGGGCAGTGGTGCTGGTGGACAGCAAGGACAGCTATAACCCCACAGAAACGGCACAGTAAGTGGCGGCTGTGGGAACATGCCAGTGGTATAATGCAATAAATAAACGGTTTATTCATGACACAAACTGTAAGGAATAATAGTATAAAAACATAGGATCAAAAAGTTAAAAATATATAGGAGTAAAAGATAATGTCATAAAATTATCTGTCCAAAATAAAAAGGAGTAAAAACTAGGATAAAAAAAAAATAATGATAAAAATAAAAAGTAATAAAAAACAAAAAACAATGGACAGGGTCTAAAAGGTCAGCTCTCCATCCAAAGGGACTTCACTGCTTGGTCTCTTTTACATGCCATTTACTTGGTCTTATCCTGTAAGTACAACACCTAATAAATGTTCCTTTTTGCTTTACATACTTCACTTAGATTGGTGCTGCTTCTCTCCTATCCTCTTTACCAGTGGCGGCCCGTTCAAAGGGGGCACACAGGCGCCGCCCCCCCAAGCTGTTAAAAAAATAGAGGTCACCTTAAGAGTGACCAGGCGCTGGACACACGACTGTCTATGGGAAGTTTCCCAGCCTGCGATCAGCTGATTGCAGGCTGGGAAGCTGATTTGCCTGTGTTTAGGGTATGGTCGGGGTGCACACGATGCGCCCGCAAACACTCCCACTCTGCTGTCATTTGTCTGCTAGATTGTCATACAGTAGCTGGTTATGGATTGGCGCGGCAAGGTCCAGTGGAGGGGACAGTGGGCGGTGTTTTTTCGCCACTGCGGCCGGGCTTCACTTCCGGTTTCCTGGCAACAGTGGGGGTGGAGTCGACTAGTGTGCGCCTGCGGTAGATTCAGAGAGACCTGAGCGGCGCCTTTGAAGGTAAGTGCTGGCACTGTGGACCTCAGAGACACTCACTGTCTTCTCTTCTCTCTGTCTCTCTGAGACCTTGCCGCGCACCCCTCCGTTCTCTACAGCCACACGCTAAGTAGTTCCCTGATGCCTGAGGGATATCACAACTGCATTCGGACACCAGGCCAGCCAGGGCAGGGCAGATGCGATGCGCAGCTGGACATCAGGGGGCTGTCAGAAACCATGAATCAGACTGAGACAGAAGTACAGTTAAATCTCACACACTTGTTTAATAATATTTAAAAAAAGGTAAACAGAGTAAACGTAGTCAAAACATAGCCAGTGTTCAGGAACCGTAACGGATAGTCAGACAAGCCAAAACGTCAGGGATCCAGATATAGTAGAACAGCAAGCAGGATCTGGAGTCAGAAGGAATGTCAGCCAAGCAAGTCTTTAGCAGGAACACAGGAGAGCGTCTCTAGAGATGTGACCAAGGCGAAGGGAGAGATCATCTGGACTGGACGGCTTAAGTAGGCAGGACTGATGAGCAGATAGGAGCTGGCAAATTAACCGACAGCTAAGCGGCCAGCTTTGAGAAGGAAGGGCTGAGCCCAGCCTTGACAGTACCCCCTCCTCACTGACTCCTCCCCCTCAGAAGACCACAAGGCTTGAGGGGAAAACATCTATTGAAATCACTGAGGAGGACAGGAGAATGTACGTCCAACGATGAGACCCAAGAGTGTTCCTCTGGACCGCACCCTTTTCATTGCACCAGATACTGTATACGCCCACGGAACCTATGGGAGTCAAGAATGGACTGTACTTCATAATCCTCATGGTTCTCAACCTGTACAGGGTGAGGACGAGGCACCTAGGTGGTAAAGCGGTTGCAGACCAAAAGTTTTATTAAGGAGACATGAAATACATTTGAAATAAGCATATTAGAAGGAAGGTCTAATGCGTAAGCCACTGGGTTAATCCTGCGAAGAATACGGAAAGGCCCAATAAACTGAGGTGCGAACTTCAGAGAGGGAGAGTCAGAGGTTGCGAGATGACAGCCAGACCCTGTCCCCAACCTGATAGGAAAGTGCAGGCAGGTGTCTGCAGTCAGCATTGGGTCTGTACCTATCATTAGCATGTCGCAAAGCCTCCTGGACTTGTGCCCAAGTGGAACGAAGGCCACGGAGATGCTCCTCTAACGCAGGAATACTCTGCGGAACAAATGAGTCAAGCAACATGGAAGGTTGGAAACCATAGTTTGCCAGAAACGGGGACAATTGGGAAGCAAAATTCAAGGCACTATTGTGCGCAAACTCCGCCCATGGTAATAGGTCTGACCAGTTGTTATGATGGCCAGAAATATAGCAACGTAGGAATTGCTCCAAGGACTGATTGGCTCGTTCTGCAGCCCCATTAGACTGCAGGTGATATGCAGAGGAGAATGCAAGCTGAATTCCTAACTGTGCACCAAAGGCTCGCCAGAACCGGGACACAAACTGACTACCCCTGTCCGAGACATTCACCTAGGGTAGCCCATGTAAGTGAAAGATCTCCCAAGTAAAAATGGAAGCCAGTTCCTTAGAAGTGGGTAACTTCTTAAGTGGAATACAATGAGACATTTTTGAGAACCATAAGGATAACTGTGTTGCCCTGGGAGTTGGGTAACTCCACAATGAAATCCATAGGCAGGTGGGTCCAGGGCCTCTCTCCATTGGGTATGGGTTGTAGAAGGCCCACTGGAAGGTGTCATGGAGTCTTACTCTGAGCACACACGGAACAGGCAGCTATGAAGGCGGTTACATCAGCACATAGACTAGGCCACCAGAATTGTTTTGGAAATGGCCCAAAAGAGTTGATTCTTCCCAGAGTGGCCAGCAGCCTTGGGAGAATGGTAAGTCGAAAGCACGGCAGTACAGAGACTCTCTGGGACAAAGCAGCGGTCACAAGGTTTCTCAGCAGGAGCATGGACCTGAGCAGCAAGAATTTTGTCACCCAAAGGAGAAGTGAGACTGGTGCAAATCGTAGCCAGAATATGATCAGGAGGAATCACAGGAACTGGAACTGACTCCATCTTGGAAGTGGAGGAAAATTGTTGTGGCAAAGTGTCAGCGCTTATATTCTTAGTACCGGGTAAGAATGAGACAATTTAATTAAACTAGAAACTAGACAAGAAAAGAGCCAATTGCTCCCTTCTGGGAGAGAGGTATTTAGCCTCAGACAGAGTGTGAGATTCTTATGGTCATTAACAATGAGAACCGGCACAGTGGTACCTTCGAGGAGATGTCTCCATTCTTTCAGGGCTAAAATGATCACTAACAGCTCTCTGTCACCAATCTCGTAATTGCAGGTGCAGGTGACAATTTCTTGGAAAAGTAGCCACAAGGATGCATAGCACTCTCAGAGGTAGGACGTTGAGACAGAAGGGCGCCAACTCCAGTCTCAGAAGCATCAACCTCAAGGATAAAAGGTAACGTAGGATCAGGATGTGCCAACACAGGAGCAGAAACAAAGGCAGCCTTGAGACTCTCAAATGGACTCCGGAGACCAACTCTGTGTGTTACCATCCTTTCTGGTCATATCAGTCAGGGGCTTGACTAGAGACGAGAAGTTATGAATAAACTTCCGATAATAGTTGGCAAAGCCAAGAAAACGCTGCAGAGGACGTAAACCCATGGGGCAGGGCCACTGTAGGACTGCTGAAAGTTTCTCTGGGTCCAACAAAAACCAGCAGTGGAAATGACATTACAATAGAGATTATTATTTCTTAGTTTCTGAAGCACACGACAGACATCTGTGTGGTGGCTCTCCAGGTACTTGGAAAATATGAGGATATCATCGAGATAAACCACCACACATAACTGCAACAAATCTCAGAAGACATTGTTAATAAATTCCTGGAAAACTGCCGGGGCGTTACAAAGGCCAAAAGGCATTACGAGGTACTCATAAAGGCCTGTTCTGGTATTAAACGCAGTTTTGCACTCATCGCCCTCCCTAATCCCCATGAGATTGTATGCCCCTCTCAAACCAAGCTTTGTGAAAACCGTTGCTCCCTTGAGGCGGTCAAATAACTCCATAATCAATGGAATCGGATAGGCATTCTTAATCATGAAATGATTTAGACCCCTATAATCAGTACAAGGTCTCAGTTCACCACTTTTTATCTTCACAAAGAAGAAACCAGCACCAGCAGGAAACGAGGATTTGCGGATGAAACTTTGAGAAAGTGCGTCTGCAACATAGGGTAAACCCGGCCACGAGGGGGTATGGCATCAGGTTGAAGGTCAATTGCTCAATCATAGGACCGGTGTGGAGGCAAACTACCAGCTTGATCTTTTTTAGAGACATTGCTAAAATTCCGGTACTCCTCTGGCAGGGAGGAGAGTGAAGAGGTGCACAGGACCTTGGCTACCCTCTGGAAGCATGTCTGACTGCATTGTGGCGACCAGCAGAGAACCTCAGCACGGAGCCAATAAAAAGAGAGGTTATGCCTCTGTAACCAAGGATAAACAATAACCAGCAGAAACTTAGATGAGGAAATAACTTGGAATTGAATTATCTCATGGTGAAGAGCTCCTACGGCCATGGACAATGGAACAGTCTCATGAGTCACATGGGCAGGCTGTAGAGGTCTTCCATCAAGAGCCTCAATGGCAAGTGGAGTGTCACGCAGCTGCAGCGGAACTGAGTGCTTCGATACCAAGGCAGCATCAATGAACAGACCTGCAGCCCCAGAGTTGATTAGAGCCTGTATCTCGACGGATGACTCAACCCAAAAAAGGTAACCGAAATCAGGGGCTTATCCTTGTGGATAACTGGGGACGAAACATGGCCACCTAAGGTCTGTCTGTGACAGGACCTCAAGGTTCGGGCGTTCCCTGGTCGGATAGGAGAAGACTTCAAAAAGTGACCTGCCTGGCCACAATAAAGGCACAATCTCTACCTCCTCCTAAGGGTTATCTCATCCGCAGAGAGATGCATGAAGCCCAAGTTCATGGGTCCATCTTCACAGACCGACTCAGTACCAGGAGGCATAAGACGTGAGGGAGGCAAGGGTGGGACTGTGAAGTTTGGAGACATATGTACAGGAGGCTTCCGAAAGCGCTCCTTAAAAGGGAGTCTTTCTCTGAGTCTGGAGTCAATGAGGATGGCAAACGTGATCAATCTCTCCAGCTCAGTGGGTATATCTCTGGCTGCTTGTCCTTGATGGTATCAGAGAGACCATGAGAAAAAGCAGCCACGAGGGCCTCATTGTTGCAAGCAACCTCTGCTGCCAGAGTATGGAATTCAATGGCGTAATCGACAACAGTTCTCATACTCTGTTTGATGGACATGAGGCACTTGGCAGCAGAAGCGGAGCATGCAGGAACGTCAAATACCCTTTTAAAAGAAGTTACAAACTCAGGGTAACTCAAGACAACAGGTTTTTGCGTCTCCCATAGAGGGTTTGCCCAGGCCAAAGCTCTCTTAGAAAGCAAAGATTTTATGAAACCTACTAAAAACCTAATTAAAAAAAGGTAAACAGAGTAAACGTAGTCAAAACATAGCCAGTGTTCAGGAACCGTAACGGATAGCCAGACAAGCCAAAACGTCAGGGAGCCAAAGATGAGCGTAGTAGAACAGGAAGCAGGATCTGGAGCCAAAAGGAATATCAGCCAAGCAAGTTTTTAACAGAAACACAGGAGAACATCTCTAGAGATGTGACCAAGGCGAAGGCAGAGATCATCTTGGCTGGACGGCTTAAGTAGGCAGGACTGACAAGCAGGATATCATCAACAAGTGAGTCACTGTGGAGAGATACGAGCTGGCAAATAACCGACAGCTGAGCAGCCAGCTTTGAGAAGGATCTTTATTCTTTGACCATAACATCCCAAATGGCACCTCCTCTGTTTTTTCTCTGTATTTTGGGATGTGACATAGGTTTCCAGACTAGTATCTATAGGTGGCTCCCCATTACCTTATGGTAACTCTGGAGGAGCTGCAGAGATCCACAGCTCGGGTGGGAGAACCACAGGACAACTATTAGTCGTGTGCTCCGCAAATCTAGCCTTTATGGAAGAGTGGCAAGAAGAAGCCACTGTTAAAAAGCCATAAGAGGTCCCGTTTTCAGTTTGCGAGAAGCCATGTGGGGGACACAGCAAATATGTGGAAGAAGGTGCTCTGGTCAGATGAGGCCAAAATTGAATTTTTTGGAGAAAAGAAAAACGCTATGTGTGGCAGAAAACTAACACTGCACATCACTCTGAACACACCATCCCACCGGGAAATATGGTGATGGCAGCATCATGTTGTGGGATGTTTTACTTCAGCAGGGACAGGGAAGCTGGTCAGAGTTGATGGGAAGATGGATGAAGCCAAATACAGGGCAATCTTCGAAGAAAACCTGTTATGCAGCATACACAAGGCTGGACTTGCCAACGGGCTAAACTCCGTCGGCATATCCGATGGACAGATTTAGAACATGTTCTATATGTGAGTCCGTCGGAATAGCCGACAGAAAAAGTATGATGGGGCATACACACGGTCGGAATGTCCGACCGAAAGCTCCCATCAGACTTTTTCTGTCGGGAGGTCCGGCTGTGTGTACGCGGCATAGGAGTCTGCAAAAGACTTGAGACTGGGTTGGAGGCAGGGGCGGATCCAGAGTCTAGTCTCGGGAGGGGCACTGCCAGAAAATACGTTTTTTTGTGGGCAATTTATCGAGGAAATGGCTGGTGTTGGCGCTTCAATTATCCCAGCACCATGGTTGTTATTTCTATTAATATATTGTAATATAAAATGTAATGGTTCAACTCACCATAATGCAGAATCAGAGGGAGCCCTGAGCGTGCAACTTGCCACCGTCGCCTGGCACACATTGTGGATTATCACTTGCCAGGTCACCTGCCACATGTTGCAGATTGTCACTTGCCTGCCACCAGTTGCAGATTGTCATCTGCCACATGTTGCGGATTGTCACTTGCTACGTCACCTGCCACACTTTGCAGATTGTCACTTGCCACGTTACTGGCCACACATTGCGGCTTGTCACTTGCCACGTCACCTGCCACCAGATGCAGATTGTCACTTGCCACATCACCGGCCACACATTGCGGATTGTCACTTGCCACGTCACATGCCACCAGATGCGGATTGTCACTTGCCACGTCACCTGCCACACATTGCGGATTGTCATTTGCCTGCCACCAGATGCAGATTGTCACCTGCCACATGTTGCGGATTGTCACTTGCCACGTCACCTGCCACCAGATGTGGATTGTCACTTGCCACGTCACTTGCCACACCTTGCACATTGTCACTTGCCACGTCACATGCCACACATTGCAGATTGTCACATCACCTGCCACCAGATGCGGATTGTCACTTGCCACACATTGAGGATTGTCACTTGCCATGTCACCTGACACATCTTGCAGATTGTCACATAGCTGCTAAGGTGGTGTTTTGCTTGCCTCTTTCTTCCTTGTCCCAGATCAGGCAGCTGAGAGATAATGTAATCTTTCTGCTGCCCACACTGCCTGAACAGTTACTGCAGGGATGCGGGGCAGTGAGAGATGATGTCATCTCTCTGCTCCCCTGCACGCTGGCTCGCTGATTGGCTAGCCACCCCCACTCACACCTAGCCTGCTCTCACCCACCCAAGCCGCCCGGTCCTCCTGCGGAGCCGCCCGCTCCCGCATCCGCTTGGGGAGCCGCACGATCCCTCATCCGCCCGCCCGGCCCACAACAAATTTCTCGGGGGTGGCAATTGCCCCATTGCCCCCCCCTGGATCCGCCCCTGGTTGGAGGTTAATCTTCCAGCGGGACAATGACCCTAAACATACCACCAGAGCTACAATAGAATGGTTTAGATCAAAGCATATTCATGTGTTAGAATGGCCCAAAGTCCAGATCTAAATTGAGAATCTGTGGCAAGACTTGAAAATTGCTGTTCGCAGAAGCTCTCCATCCAATCTGACAGAGCTTGAGATATTTTGTAAAGAAGAATGGGCAAAAATTTCACTCTCTAGATGTGAAAAGCTGACATAGAGACATTAAAAAGAAAAATAGCTGCGCTGAAGATTATGCAGGTTATAGTGATAAACCAATAGAAACCAAATAAGTGAAATTCAAAAATTGAAATAATAATGGTATGATAACCCCAAAAAAATAAGTGAATATTAAAAATAACATTAAAAATAATGATAATGAAAATATAATTGCAAAACACAATGTTGTAAATGTTGTGATAATACAATATAATCTTCCACCACCATTGAGTGCTGATCACCATAAGGAATGTGCGTTTACCAGATGCAAGCAAATAACAGCTTGCGGCTATAACCCAGCCAAGGCCTTTAATGTAGGGATCATGGATGGATCACTCAAAACATCAACTGGGACTCCGTGTAGCCGACACCCATTAGGATGTATGGAAGTGGGTACCAAGTATTGGTCGGGAAAACAAAAACGAAGCTCCCATAGTGTATTACCGTTATAAAATTTATTAATAAAAGGTAAAGATTACACTTACAGACAAAAGTGGATAAAAAGCATGTAAGCACCCGTCCGCTCGGAAGGTCTACTGCGATGACGTCAGCACGTCCTGTCCGCCCGATGTACATTTCGTGATAAATTGACGTCGTCTGGGGCACGGGCGACGCACTGACGCATCATGTTATATACACAATGATGTTTAGCCAAGCCTTGGCTGGGTTATAGCCGCAAGCTGTCATTTGCTTGCCTCTGGTAAGCGCACATTCCGTATGGTGATCAGCACTCAATGGTGGTGGAAGATTATATTGTATTGTCACAACATTTACAACATTCTGTTTTGCACTTATATTTTCATTATCATTATTTTTAATGTTATTTTTAATATACATCTATTTTTTTTGGGTTATCATACCATTATTATTTAAATTTTTGAATTTCACTTATTTGGTTTATATTGGTTTATCACTATAACCTGCATAATCTTCAGCACAGCTATTTTTCTTTTTATTGTCTATAGGTGTATGTATTCCACACATTAGTTGCTGCTATGTTTGTTTTTTAGGCTAAGCACTGTATTAACTCTTTCTTTACATTTGTCTGGTAGAGACATACCAAAAAAGACTTGCAGCTGTAATTGCAGCAAAAGGTGGTTCTACAAAGTATGGACTCAGGGGGGCCGAATACAAATGCACGCCACACTTTTCAGATAATTATTTGTAAAATATTTTTAAAACCATTTATCATTTTCCTTCCACTTTACAATTATGTACCACTTTGTGTTTGTCTCTAACATAAAATCCCAATAAAATATATTTACATTTTTTGGTTGTAACATTACAAAATATGGAAAGATTCAAGGGGTATGAATACTTTTTCAAGGCACTGTATGTGTGTAGTATTGTATTGGATAGCAATTGGGTAATGTTGTACACACCTATATGTTGTATGATATTTTTTTTATTTTTCTCTTGTATCTGTCCAACTTACTGCATATTGTAGTGGACAGTTCTGTATGTATTATTTCCAATAATAAATATTTGATTTCTTTTATTTATACTATTTCTATTCAAGCGGATCTTTGTCACTGTGCCTATCTACAGTCCTGATAAAGCGTAAGTCACAAATATTTGTGATTTTAAATTTTGCATGCAATAAAATAGTTAATCTGTTTTTATCAAAAAAATTTAATGTTTCATATTTCATTGGTAGGGCATATTTAAAGTCACTTTCTGTATGTAGTTTGGATTATTTTTATTTATGTAATCTTTATTTAGTTTAAGCATAGAAATCCAAATAAAATCAATGTCAATGTAACAGGTATAGACAGTATTTTCCAAGTATCAAAACACATTTCAAGACAAGCTTCAAAAGTTAGCAGCATGACATACCTGAGAGTATATAAAGAAAAACATGCATAACAGAATATAACATGAGGACAATGGTCAAAGCCTGTATACCCCTTGACACTGCGGAACCCACTCCAGAGGAGCTCCAAAAGCAGCAGTGTCCAAGGCAACCATATGGACCAGATGCCCCTCCAGCAGAGAGAAGGGCCAAACTGATCATAACAAGGTCTGGGGGACAATTGAAATGGGAAAAATACCCTCTTATGGGATTTTGAAGGCAACCAAAAAAGAAAAATGCATAACCATTTATATATAAAAACACTTTTTTATTAAAAAACTCTAAAAAGACATAGCCTTGTTAAAAACACACGTGACCATATTTAGGCCAAGATCCATTGTACACATCAACATGCAGTTGATATTTTGGCAATGTTACATATCTCTTTGGAGGACCTAACCATTCCCTAAGCTTGGTGAGATCACTGATTAGTGGTCACGGCGATCTGGTAAGCAGATTATTTTCTCACCTGGGTGTGGAGTTGGATGCACTTATATGAAGGATCTCTTCATGGATTTTTCCACTGCAAACTATCACTCTTATATGGATGGTGTTCATTGTTTGATATATGGACTTAAATCTCAGTGGGACTCTGCCTTAGTTTTCTTTTTCACTTGGTTTTTCTTCAATGGAATTTTGTTTTAGTTTTTACATCACCTGTTTAGTTGATCACTAATTTTACCAGCGCTGCATTTATTTTGTATAAGAACCAAGTAAAACCTCCCAATGGCGCCAACGGTGATACAGAGGGTGCTAAGGAGAGCTGGCTATTAATACAGTCCCAGACTGAGCATGAGTCCTCAAAGGTGACACTGCATCTGACAAGCCTATGTATTCCTGGGGTAACCGTGGGGGTAACCATGGGGCATACGATAGGTTATGTGCCTCCATGAACTTCTCCAAAGGGACCCAAAGCTTAGTGGCATGATTGTGCCACCAACTGAGAATTTTCTGGGTTTAGATTGTTTTAAGTTTAGGTTAATTGGGATGATGCCCTCCAGTGTTATATTCATTCTACATTAGCATTGATATCCCCTTCTCTACAATCCAACTATGCCCACCCTTTCCGCCCAGCTGCTGCATTCATAGAAACCATATTAAAGCTTCTATAACCACTTGCTGACCATGCTCTAGCCAAATGACCTATCACCCATCAGTGCTGCCTATCATTGCAGACTCATCAGTGCCCACCAGTGCCGCCTCATCAGTGCAGTCTATCACTGCCCATCAGTGCAGCCAGATCAGCGCACATCAGTGAAGGAGAAAAATTAACTGTTTGCAAAATTTAATAACAAACTATGAAAAAGTTTATTTTTATTTTTTTCGGTCTTTTTTTGTTTGTTTAGCAAAAAATAAAAAACCCAGTGGTGATTACATACCACCAAAAAAAAAGCTCTATTTGTGTGAAAAAATGATAAAAATTTCATTTGAGTACAATGGAGCATGACCGTGCAATTGTCATTCAAAGTGGGACAGCGCTGAAAACTGAAAATTGGCCTGGGCAGGAAGGGGGTAAAAGTGCCCAGTAGGCAAGTGATAAATAAAAAACAATCTATGACTGGAGGATAGGTAATGATTGAAAGGTTCACCTCCTCCATTCATAGATCTTGGGGAGGGCATCAGAGGAGGGAGAATACTACTGAACTAGAAGACAGAAGCACAAAGGGACACATTTTACATTTTGAAAAATACGCCCATATGCTTGCGGGAGAATATGCCAGTGCTAGTGGTTGCGTGTGCACAGAGTTTCCTGTACAGTAATGCATTTCAATGGGCTAAAATACAAGGCAACTGTGGATCCCAGATGACACAACAGATGTATTTTATTTACACTGTACGCCAATATGCTGTCGTTTACAGTTTTTTAGGAGTATTCAAGAGCACTTACAGTAGTTGGCTCTTTTTTAGCCACATATGCTTAGCCTAGATCTTTTATAACCATAAGATTCGGGAAACAAATGCAAAATACCAGAATGGCTAAGCATTCAGCAAAACCACAACTCTGTCTAAGGCAGTGTTTCTTAATCTTTTTTCATTCAAGGCACCCTTTAAAATTCTGCACAATCTCCAGGCACCCCGTTCTAAAATGTAAAAAAGCTAAACTAATAGCTTTTCATTTTTCATAATGCAGCAAATCCTCACATGTAGGACAATCAATGTTAGAGGTGATTTAATATTCCAAAGCAAACACATCTTTGCACACAGGTACTGACTAGTATTTTAATTAGGGCTGTTACTGATTAAAATTTTCGTGTTCGATTAATCGATTTTTTTTATCGATTAATCGACTAATTTCGATTAATTATAACGCACATACAGATCCAACTACTTTTAGCTGATCTCCTTGCATTGCAACTCTGCATTAGTCAGTAGTAAATGTGGTATACACTATATACAATCACCCGACACTAGTTAGTTTCCACAATCCATGACTTAACTTCATAGTTCACACAAATACAAAAAGACCACCAGCAAAGAGACTGCCCAGTAAAGAGACTGCCCAGCAAAAATACCACCAATAAAGACACTGCCCAGTAAAGAGACTGCCCAGCAAAGAGACTGCCCAGTAAAGAGACTGCCCAGCACAGAGACTGCCCAGTAAAGAGACTGCCCAGCACAGAGACTGCCCAGCAAAAATACCACCAGTAAAGAGACTGCCCAGAAAAGAGACCTCCCAGTAAAGAGACTGCCCAGTAAAGAGACTGCCCAGCACAGAGACTGCCCAGTAAAGAGACTGCTCAGCACAGAGACTGCCCAGCAAAAATACCACCAGTAAAGAGACTGCCCAGCAAAGAGACCTCCCAGTAAAGAGACTGCCCAGTAAAAATACCACCAGTAAAGAGACTGCCCAGCAAAGAGACCTCCCAGTAAAGAGACTGCCCAGTAAAGAGACTGCCCAGCAAAAATACCACTACCAGTAAGAGACTACCCAGCAAAGAGTGCCACTGCCCAGCAAAGAGACCATCCAAAACAGTCAGGAGACCATCCAGCCCACAGACCACCCAGCCAAGTCCACCACAGCACAACCCCATTCAGCAGCATTTTTTTTTACACACAGACCAGATTACATGACATGGGACTAGGGAGGAGGGAGAGGACCACCTGGCAGGCTACCTACCACTATCCACGATCGGATACCATCTGAGTGCCACACACAGCACCAAACCGATCTCCCGCACAGCACTGAGGGGCGGGGCAGAGCTGCGGAGTACAGTTCACTCCGCCTTCCGCTCTCACAAGCTCTGTTCAATCCCTTGGGGAAGTGCGAAGCAGAAGACATAGGAGGTGGAGGAGGAGCCGGGACTATACAGATACAGGGGAGTGACGTCACTGGATCTCCGACGGAACTCCCTGAAGACCCGGAAGCCAACGGAGAGGTTAGTACCAATCAAAAGAATTTTGATTGATCAAAAAAATTAACGATTAATCAAGGAATTAATCTTTAATTTCCACAGCCCTAATTTTAATGTTTCTCTTCTCCCTTAGCTTCTCTCCCTTGGTCCTTTAATGTGACCCCAGTGCTAACAGAAAGGGGCAGGGAAGGGGCAAATAAGGATGTTGTCAGGCACCCGGCGTCCTCCATATCAATCGATGACTTCACAGGTTGTTACGACGCTGGTGGCTAGAAGATTGTAATGGTGCAAAATGTAAACCTGTGGTTTTGTGTAACTAAAAGCCGGGCTTGATATATCCTCTGGATTGTTTAGATTTTTTTGGGCAAACTTTAGATATTTTGACAAGGCATCCCTGAAGAAATCTGAAGGCACCCTGGTTGAAAAAGGCTGCTCCAAGGGACTGCGTTGATGGACTTTGGGCTTTATCATCAGTTTGTGACACTTCTGAGATCATTCTGGATCATTAAGAGGTGCATGTGATCTGCATTCCATATGCATCAAGTAGGTTCTGCATTCCCTTAGAATTGTATGGTAATCTATAACTAATCTGACATAAGGCCTAATGGAGCCCCAGATAGCCATAAAAACCTGATATGAATTCTAATCATTCCCCATTCTTTTCAAAACTAGAAAGATCCTTGGCCTGACATACACTTTAATCTCAAATACTTCAACATAAAATGCTCCTGTATTATGCCACATCATCAACAGCATTGGGCTTGATTTACTAAAGAAATAAAGTATGTTCTCTTTGCAAAATGAATTTTAACCTAGTTTAGTAAATAAGGTGAAGCTGTGTTGATTTCATCATCACGTTTGGTTCAAAAATTTTTTTTTTCCTTGCGCATTCTTTAGAAAGTGAAATTTCACTTAGCTTCACCTCATTCACTAGGCTAGGTAAAAAATCCTTTTGCAAGCTGAATATGCTATATTTCTTTAGCAAATCAACCCAGATGTCAACTGTTCGAAGCCAAGAAACTTAAAAGTGCTTACACAGTATACCCTTTTGTAATCCAGATAAACATCGCCATCTAGTGACAGCTGCACTCACACTTGTAAAATCCAAGGATACTGCACAGGATGTTTGGACAACTGCTACTGATTTAATAAAAATTCCTACAACAGAAACAATGTGGTTTTCATCTGTTATATGCAGCCTACCCACTCCAGATAGGCACAGTTGTAAAAATATATTTACTGTTGATTAATAGTTATTTATAATTATTGATCCATTGATTGATTAATTATTATAATTGTTGATAAAACTTCCCTTTGCAGTGAAATGACAAAGCAGGGTTGCTACTATTTGGACAGGGTAGTCTTTGATGCATTTTAAGGCTTCATGCACACGAGACGCCGCTGCAATCTCGGCTGAACACGTTTTTAAAAGCTGAAACCGGTGTTTAGAAATGCCCGTTTTGCCGCATTTGCATGCCGCGTTTAACCGCGTTTTACTGCGTTTGCGACTAGAAGCGTCTGCAGAGCAGAGAATGACATTTTGTGACCCAAATTTGGGGCCCCGTATCTCAGAGCCACTTGGTGGTAGGGACCCCAAATTTGGTATGCAAACACAGTGGAACACTACAACATATCCAAAGCTGGGGTTCCTAGCACCAAGTGGCCCCAAGATACGGGGCCCCAAAGTCGGGCTGCAAAATGTCATTCTCTGCTGCAGAAAAGTGCTTGACATTTAGCGACCTGAATTTGTGGCCCCGTTTCTTGGGGCCACTTGGTGCTAGGAACCCCAAATTTGGATATGTTGTAGTGGCCGTTCCACTGTGTTTGCACATGGGTCACAAAATGTCATTCTCTGCTGCAGTTTACCATCATATTTCTGTGTTTTCTGGTCCTAAAAATAGGGTTTCTTTAAAAACACTTATAAATGCAAACGCGGCTAAACGCGGTACCGGCTTTTAGCCACGTTTGGCATCTGAAACGTGGAAAACTTTTGCATCTGAACCCATTTTTTTGCTTCTGGAAAAACGAGGTTAAACACAACTGCCTAAAAACGCCAAAAAACGAGACTGTGTACATGGACACATAGGATAACATTGAATGAGTTCAGGGGCAGTTGAAAAAAGTGTCCAACTGCCTCTGAACGTGCGTTGAACAGTGTCTCGTGTGCATGAGGCCTCAGGCTGGGTTCACACCATCGCCACATGTGCCTCCCAGCAGGGGTCCGGTGCGTCCTGGTTCACTGTTTCAGCCTGAATTTTTGGCTGAATTTGGACCTTAAACGGATGAAAAGACGCACAGGTCTCCTGTGCAAATTTGCACCAGAGCCGCAGCGGAGATATGTGAACTGGCTCCATAGAGAACTGGTCAAAATCTCCTGCTAATGCGAATTGGATGCAGGGCACACCGCATCGCAAAAATCGCAATGTTGTGAACCCAGCCTAAAAAATAACAAATGAAAGCCCAAATGCCAGTTAATACGTTTTAAGACATTACAGCAACTTTTTATTTTTGATAAAAAAATTGAAATTGTGGTGATAAGAGCTGGCACCTCTGCCCCCTTCCCAATATAATATAGTTCTTCAAAGCCCACTGCTACTTTGCTGGCAAGCTTGACCTGGAACAATAATGGATTCACTAACAGGTAATAAACCAATATTACCAGGGAAAGGGGGAGCTCATGCAATACCAGTGACAGGTTGCTGATTGTCTGTCATTTTGAACAGAAATGAGACAATCAGCAATGACATTGCCATTTGACATTTGGAGAGGAGAAATCTGGTTGTTGGGTGTTCTATGACTAACTCCTAGATTGTAAGCTCTTATCTCTCCTGTATTGAATTGTATTATTTAACTGTACTATCTGTCCTCATGTTGTAAAGCGCTGCGCAAACTGTTGGCGCTTTATAAATCCTGTATTATAATAATAATATTAACTGTATTTGTGTGTGCCTATAGACTGGCATTTAGTTTTTTTTTTATCAAAAATCAACAACATGCAATGTTGACATGTTGGTAACGGGGGGGGCGGGGGGGTAGTAACAGAGGTGTTGGGTGATGGATGCACTAAGTCACTAAGTGCTGGTTGAAGGGAGGTGCTGTGACAAGGAACTTGGGTGATGGGGGTGTGGTGGCAGAACTACTGGGTAAAGGGGAATGCAGTGACAGAGGTATTGGTTGAAGGGGGGTGCAGAGATAGAATTGGTGGGTGATATATAGAAAATACAGATCTTCTCCTGAACATATCTCCCGCACCAACCTCATCCCCACTCCTCTGGGGTCCTGTGCCCTACCCCCCGCCACCAGTGCCTGACCTAGTGCCTGACCTGCCCACAGTGTCACCACTCCTTTCTCCTGGAAGAGCGGGGGCTCTGCAGCATTGCCAAGAACCAGTGAAGCTACACATGGTCCTGAAGGACATCATGGAGTGCTATCAGCAGAGCAAGGTGGCTGCCTTCCGGTGCCAGCTGTGGAAGAAATGTCTGAAGGAAGCTGCCGCCAACATCTACTGTATGCCCTGCCCCCCCGCTCTCATCCACCCCCCAGGACCACTGGCCAAGCACTGCCTGGTAACGCCCGCCCAGGGCCAGGTAAGTCAGAGACTAAGCCCCTGGAAGATCCCTACTTGTAAGGGCCACGAGCAGGAGAGCCACTCTGTACTGTGTGCAGTGCAAGACCCTTTGTGCCATCAGTGTCTCGAGGTGGGCTGGCACCACAGCTACGAGGTTAAGGCTCTGGAGGACATGTGGAAGCTGCACAAGGTGAGGGGGGACAAAGGGGGGCATGGGTAAGCTTCACAAGGACAAAGTGGGGGGCACAGGGGGGATAAAGAAGCTGAAAAAAGTGGTGGAGGTGCACAAGGTAAAGGGGGGCAGGGGGTCCACAAGATGAAGGGGGGATGAGGGGGATGCACAAGATATTGGGGATAGGGAAGCTGCACAAGGTAAAGGAGGTGCACCAGGTGAGGGCTAAGGGTGAAGCTGCAAAAGGTGAAGGGGGAGGAGGATCTGCTCATGGTTTGGGGGGAGGAGGACAAGCTGGGGGGATATCAGGGGGTGCACAAAATGAGGTGGTGGGGAAGCTGTGGGGGGAGGTGAGGAGGATGAAGAAACTGTGGGGGGGCGGGGCAGGCTACAGGGGGGAAGGTGGAGGCAGTGGCTCCTGCACGTCAGCTAGGTGAGAGCCATCAATAACTGCTGTATATTCACATGGCCCCCTGTGTGCTCCCTTGACCTCCCCTCCCCCACAGCACTGCCAACGGGAATCTGTTCAGCACAGAGCACTTCCCATTCATTCACTGTCCAGTGCAACTGAAACTGCAGGGAAAGGGACTGAGGAATCTGTCCTCAGTCCCTTTCTCTGTCTCCAGTGACAGTGAGACATCAAGGGTCAAAAAATTGTAAAAAATGTAATTATAAAAAAAATAATACATCTGTAAAACAAAATAAAAAAATAAAAAAAGAGACACAATGCACTGCCCTACTGACACCATTCACTCGTCTACTGACACTGTCCTCTTCAGGAAGGGGGGGACGGCAAACTGAGTCTTTGCCCTGGGTGAAAAAATGGAAAATACATGCATTTGCATTCAGCAAAAACAAAACAAAAACATACTTCTCTTTAAATGATTAGTTCATCTTTAAATACTTTTGACAAAACCATCTCTCTGTATTACATTGTTCTCTGAACAATACACAGTGCTTTGTTTTGTAAAAGAATGCTTACCTTTTAAGCTGCTTTTACATTGCCCCCCCCCCCCCCTTTCTATCTGCAGATGCACAGCTCTGAAAACTTAATTTCCCAAAATGGCAAGCAGAATTTGTTTTCCATAAGTTGCCTGATTATTTCGAGAAAATTCCAAATTATTATATCTGAACTGCCTTACATTCTTGAAAGTTTAGCTTGGAATCAGCATGCAATATGTAGTAAACATATAGAGGAGATATTATCAAAACGGGAGCGGCCTATATCAGGAGCATATATGCACAGCCATAAGTCATTTTCTATCTTTAATTTCCAAAGCATAAAGCATAAATACACCCAAGAACAAAAATGTAATATATTGCAGCTTACAGTCCTTAGGTGTGGAGGCTGCATTTTCAGCAAATACACAAAATACCTGTTGATCTTGCCAGAAATTATGTGTCCTTGTCCCATCCCGTGAGCTGCACCGAAGAATATCTTCCTTCCTAGTTATCTTCTGTAAACTATTGATAGTCATTCCCCTATATAAATAAGCTGAAGAGATGTGAACATGCTTGTAGTCCACATCAGTAGAGTAGGACTACAGTAGGGTGACAACCATGGCTCTGTCAGGCCGTGGATCTGAACTTGCAATCTCTGCTGTGTCTGGCAGTATCACTTCTTGCTAAGCCACCTGAGATGCTGGAAAGCTCCCTGCCTGATTCCTTAGATAACCTTGCCTTGTCTCTTGTTTCTCTTGAGCCCTTTTCTCTTCTCATGAACTTCCTATTGAAGCCATGCTTTTGCACTTCCTCTTTGCCAATACCTTGCTCTTGTCACTCCTGCTTCACTACCACTCGTTACAGAACTTTGGCTTGTTCCTCCACTATGCTTCTTGCTTGATCCCAACCTGCAACCACTTGTTACCCACCTTTGACTTTCTTACTGACCACACTTTGTTGCCATTCACAGCTGTTCCAGTTTCTGTTCTGCTCCAGTTTTGATAAATCCCCCCCCCCTCCGTATTGTATAGAATTTGCTTTATGATCGATTTTAATATAATTTCCAACCTATTAAAATATAAAATGTGCTTTTACAAAGTTTCTTATTAAAATCCTATTATAAGTTGAGAGTCAGTTAGTAGTCAGTAATGTCCCGTACACACGAGCGGAATGTCCGACAGAAAAAGTCAGACGGGAGCTTTTCATCGTATATTCCGATCCACTATTGAACTTCCTTTTTCTAGTCCCGTCATACGTGTTGTACGTCACTGCGTTCTTGATGGTCGGACTTTGTTGTGATCGTGTGTATGCAAGACAGTTTCAGCGGAATTCCGTCGGAACTCTGTCGGAAAAACCTTCAGAGTTTATTCTGACGGGAAAACCGGTCGTGTGTACAGGGCATTAGGATTTGTATCAGATGTACATTTTCTAATAAAGGGGTTGTGAACCTTCGTGTTTTTTCACCTTAATGCATCCTATATCCTAGGAGTTTATTCTGACGGGAAAACCGGTCGTGTGTACAGGGCATTAGGATTTGTATCAGATGTACATTTTCTAATAAAGGGGTTGTGAACCTTCGTGTTTTTTCACCTTAATGCATCCTATGCATTAAGGTGAAAAAACTTCTGTCACTGACCGGCCCCCCAGACCCCCTGTTTTACTCACCTGAGCCCGTTTGTTCCCACACCAGAGACACGCAAACCCTCTCTGGCCGAAGTCTCGGCTCTTGATTGGATAGATTGATAGCAGCGCAGCCATTGGCTCCTGCCGCTGTCAACCAAATCCAATGACGTGGGTGCCGCGGGGTGGGGCCGAGCCCGGAATTCTGTGTCTATGGACGCAAATGCTGGACTCGGGAGCGCACCCGCAAGGTAACCCCCCGGGAGAGTGCTTCTCCTAGGGGGTTTACCGATGCGAGGAGTAGCCGCGAGTGCCGTTGGGGAACCCCAGAAGTTGAGGATCGGGGCCACTCTGTGCAAAACAAACTGCACAGTGGAGGTAAGTATGACATGTTTGTTATTTAAAACAAACAAACAAAAAAACGAGGGTTTGCAAACCCTTTAATGCAATATTAAAAAAAAAAAAAGAAAATATCTAATATTGATGACATTCACAAGCTGGATTGTTAGTAGGCATTCATGAAATATATTTATTTCAGGCATTACTTTGATCATCTACATCAGTGTTTCTCAATCTTTTTCCAGTTGGGGCGCCCTTAAAAAGTATTTTCAGTCTTGAGGCACCCCAATCCAAGGCTTGGTTCACATTACTGTGTGTTGCGGAACATGCGAAAAATCGCGCTCTTGCCTGACACACAGACAAATACTCTGCTCTTTAGGGGTGCCATCAATTCTTAATGGTACCCCACACATTGGAAAACGTGGGGTGCTTTTGGTGTAGTGCAATTTTCAGGGAAGCCCATTGAAATGAATGGGCTGCCCTACACACAGCATGCAGCCACACAGATGTGAACCAAGGGCTTATTCACATGTCAGGTTGGAGAGGCGGTAAAACCACATGGTTGAGCTGTTTTTACCACCCCCAACTTCTCCCCCTTTAGCTGCAGAGGCAGCAGCTGGGGGTGTACACATGCTGTGGCTGCAGCTGGAGGTATACCCAGGGTGAATGGGGCTGCATTGTGCATTACAAGGCTGCGGTGTAGTGATGCTGCATTAAAACAGGTGGTGAGGAGGCAACATAATGCATAATGCCTCTTTACTGCTTTACTGCCTGTCAAATGCCTCTGAAAAGCGAACTGTGCATGGATTGCTTTTCAGAGGAGCAGCAGTCCTTGCTGCTATCACAAACAAGCCCTACAAAAGCGGTTCTGATGGTACAGGAATGGGGGGGGGTGTCAGGATTAAAAGTAACATATACACATACACACATACAGACACATGCACACACACATACACACACATGTACAAACACACATACAGGCATGTGTACACACACATACAGACACATGTACACACACACAGGCAGGCAGACACTCACATGCACACACACACACACACACACACACAGACACAGACACATGTACACACACATATAGACAGACAGTCAGACACTCACATGCACACACACACACACACACACAGACACATGTATAAAGCCCTTTTAAAACAAATCTAGCTTCTAGCACAGTACCTTTCCAGTTTCCTCATTCAGCTGGGTACTGCACTGTAGGGGGAAGCAGAGAGCACAGCACACTCCCTTACACTTTACTTTCACTTTGCTGAGGTTGACGGAGCTTCTCACAGTGCCGATGTACAGTACGGCAGGGGATCAGGAGATCCGGCTCATCTGACAGCCCTTCTCTCCCCTGAAAAAGTGGGCATTAAATTAGATGCCCACAGCATGGGATTGTGGCGGTTAAATAAAAAAAAAAAAAATTTTTTTTTGGTGTTACTGTCCCTTTAAGGTTAGTCATGACAGGACACGAGTTTTGCGGGCCGGAACAACGTGACTTTGGGTGGGAAAAACACGTGTTTTAAAAAAAAATGACATGTGAGTAAGAGCTATATAAGACCCCCGCAGTAAGGCTCCTGTCAGAGTGTGACCCGGAGTGATTTGGCGAGCTCCACAGGCTATAATACAAGAGCTATAATACGGGAGCTCGCCTATCACGTGAGATCATGAAAACTCTCTTGCGGCAGGTCTTGGAAAGAGCGGCGTCAGAAGGAGGGGAAGAATGGCTGAAGAAATGTTTATCTGAATTTACAGCGGAGTCGGCGCCGAATGACGGAGCGGAAGATCTATTGACATGTCCTGCTAATGAAGAAAGGGGTGGTGAGCCGGTCGTATCGCTTCCTATTCTACCCTCTCCCAGCCAGACCTCTCGACCTAGGAGGATACAGCGCAGCTTACCTTCGGAGCGTCCGGGATCCGCTGGTACCTCGCGAGAACACGAAGAGTCCCGCACACGTGACGAAGAGGTTGATGTCGTCTTTCACAGCTGCGCAGTGGACAGCGCGTGCGCAGAAAGAAGAGGGCATTCTCTCTGTCCCCTGTTCGCGTCAGAGATGGGAGAGAGCAAGTGCGGAAGTCTCCGCCTATGGATAGGGTTTTTCCTCTTTCTTTACAGGTGCCTCAGGGTTCTGCATCGGAGGTTACCGTGCCAACAGCGTCGCAAGCGTCTAGGCTGTCTCAGCTGATGGCTCCTCAGATGACAGCACCTACTGAAGCTGCTGCCGGTGTTGATTCGCAGAGCAGTAGTACACTCAGCAATCATTCTACTAGTAATTTTGTTCAGACTGGTGAGTCAACACAACAGCATTTATTTACACAGTTACTTCATTCATTTTCTAAATTCACTGAATTCTTAAGCAACCCTAAGTTCTCAGTCCCTGTTTCTTCTCCTGCTAATGTTTGGTCTAGTACGGTTAACCTTACGAGGCCTGTTGATTCAATTGCTTCTGTGCATAATTCCTTGATTAGTAATGTTCCAGAGCATATTGATGTATCGCCTGTTTTATCCCACATTCCTGAAACATGTTACAAGGAAGTTTTACCATGTGATATTTCACCTTTAGGTTTTCATTTAGCGTCAAATATAAAAGACAAAATTTGGAAAGGTGAGTTTATTGATTTGTTGACATTGCTTCCTAATAATCAGGATTTTATACAAAAAAATGATAAACGAGCTGAAGATTTTGTAGATAGGCGCCGCACAGCACCAAAATCTTTTTACAATTGGTTACAAGCCTTTTGTATTTTTTCGGCTGTGCTTGGTGAGAAGTTCCCGGAGAAATGTAGTGGGTTGTTTCAACATCTTGAGCATATTCTTGAGGCTTATAGGAATTCTGGCGGTTTTGGCTGGTATAGTTACGATGAGTCATTCCGTCAAAAGTTGGCTATTTATCCTACGTTGAAATGGGGTATGATGGATGTAGGATTATGGTTAAACCTTATCCTTCCTTCAAAACCAGTTTTTAATAAACAATCGACTAGTAATCAAAACGTATCTACGGTTTATAAGAAGGGTGTATGTTACGCTTTTAATGAGTCCCAGTGCAAATGGTCTACGTCATGTCGTTATAAACACGAGTGTTCTTTTTGTTTTTGGGACTCATCCCTTATCTAAGTGTTTCAAAAGGACCCATTCTTATACCCAAAACAGGGACAATTCAAAAAGCGTTCACACCAGTGAAGCTGGAAAGAATGTATCCTTGGCTACTGCTATATCCAGACAAGGTGAAAGCGGAAGCTTTAATTAAAGGTTTTTCTTTAGGTTTTAAGCTCCCAGTTTTTTCTGGTTCAGGTTGCAAGATAGTAGATAATCTTAAATCTGTTCAGGCACATAGTCAGGTGGTTAGGAATAAATTGATTAAAGAAATTTCAGCAGGCCGAGTGGAGGGTCCTTTCTTATATCCTCCCTTCAAGAATTTTCGTATTTCACCTTTAGGAATAGTTCCAAAGAAAGAACCAAATTCTTATCGATTAATACACCATCTTTCTTTCCCCAAGGGCAATTCCCTGAATGACGAGATTGATACTGCATTAGCATCTGTGACATATGCAATGTTTGATGATGCGATTGCAATAATAAGACGGTTTGGCAATGGCGCTTTATTAGCGAAATCTGACATTCAATCTGCATTCAGGTTATTGCCTATTGCACCAGAATCTTTTAATTCCCTGGGTTTTTGTTTTGAAGGAGTTTTTTTCTATGATATGTGTTTACCTATGGGATGCTCATTATCTTGTAATTATTTTGAGACTTTTGCTACATTTTTACAGTGGGTGGTTATGCATGAATCTGGCTGTGAGGGCATTATCCATTATTTGGATGATTTTCTTTTTATAGGCCCTCCAGAGTCACTGATTTGTGCTTTATTATTACAATTATTTTTGGCCATTTCGCACTTTTTTGGCATTCCTATTGCACTAGAAAAAACTTTTCTTCCTGCGCCAGTTATGGAATTCTTAGGAATTAAAATTGATACAAATTTGTTCCAGTATGAACTTCCTTTATTAAAGATTTCTCGCCTTCAGGATTTAATTTGCTGTTTTTTACGTCGAAAAAAGGTTTTACTAAAAGAACTTCAGTCTTTTTTAGGATTATTAGCCTTTGCGTCTCGCATTATGCCCGTTGGCCGAATTTTTTTCTAGGAGATTGTCATTGGCAATGTCCGGTCTAAAATCGCCTTTTTCGCACATTCGCCTTACTTCAGATCTCAAAGATGATCTTTTGGTATGGTCACAATTCCTTATGGATTATAATAGACGAACCTTTTTTCAGGAAGAATTGGTTTTTTCTGCGGATATGGAATTGTACACAGATGCTGCGGGATCGTGTGGTTTTGCAGCTATTTGGCGTACTCACTGGTGTTGTGGCTCTTGGCCTCAATTTTGGGTTACTAGCAAAGCAACAAAAAATATTGTTTTGTTAAAAATTGTTTCCCATCGTTGTGGCTTTTGAGCTGTGGGGTGAATTTTTTGCTAATAAAAGGATTTTAGTTCATTCAGACAACAAAGGAGTGCTTTTTGCTTTGAATTGTCTCTCTTCAAAATCACTATGTGTGATAAAGCTTCTGCGTTACTTTGTCTTATTATGCTTAAAACTCAATATTTGGGTTAAAGCAAAATACGTTCCTGGTAAACATAATGTAGTAGCTGATGCATTATCTCGTTTCCAGATGGCTCGTTTCAGACAGTTTTTTCTGAAAGCGGATCTAGTCGGTCATTCTTGCCCCAGTCACCTGTGGGATTTGATCTAGCCACGTTTTTTTCAGCTATTAAATATTCCGTGGCTCCTAAAACATGGACCGAATATTCAGTTGCATGGAATAGGTGGCTGTTGTTTAATGATGAACTAGGTTTTTGTGGTTATGATCCTACAGAACAAACGGTTTTGGCCTTTCTTTGTTCACTCATGCAACAAAAGCTATCCTTTCACCATATTAATAAGAGTTTAGCGGGAATTTCCTTTTTCTTCAAATGTTATAATTTACCAGTTTGTAAAAGTTTTTTCTCTGTTCGTCAAGCGCTAAAATGATATAGAAAGAAAACTTTTACACCTGATTCATGAAGGCCGGTTTCCTTGGATCTTTTAAAAAGGCTTTGTTTAGCAACACCTTTGATGTGCAGTTCCAAATATGAAGCGTTGTTATTTCATTCAGCTTTCGTTCTGATATTCTTTGCGGCGCTTTGTATTTTGGAACTAGTTCCAAATAATAAGAGAGGTCATTCCGGTTTAAAATTTGAAGATGTTTCAATTTCATCAGGTGTTGTGAGGGTTTTTATTAGTAGATCCAAGACCAACGTTACTGGTAGAGGGCATTGGCTAACGTTGCATGCTTGTGGCGATGACATTATTTGACCTCATAAGGTAATTTCAAACTTTCTTCTAGGCCGTCGTGTTCGGGTAATTTTTTGGTTCATTTAGACTGTTTTCCCCTCACTAAATTTCAATTTTCAGCCATTTTTAAACAATGCTTGTCTCATTTAAGCCTTTCTCATCTGAAATTTTCGACCCATTCGTTCCGTATTGGAGCTGCCATGGAAGCAGCTAGATTGGGCCTTGATGATGCAGTTATTATGCAACTGGGAAGGTGGGAATCCAATCGTTTTAATATCTATGTTCGTCCTAATTTATCTCTCTGATCTTTTAGGTGAAAAGTTTTACGTTTGGATAATTGGACACTCGTTTGTTCATTGGGCCCACAAAAGAGCATGCAGACGCTGTTATACTTCCAACTTATCTTTATCTCCTGCATCTTTTCGAATTCTCTGGAAAGGTATTGGTGGGTTACAATGGATGAATCTTAATCTTCATCTTTCCAATTTGGCCCAGTTATGGCCTAATCTTGCAGTTATAATTATTAATTTAGGTGGTAATGATGTAGGTAAACTTAAAACGTTGGATTTACTTTTTATGATTAAAAATGATTTATATCGCATACGGCTTTCTTTTCCACGTACTCGGGTAATTTTTTCCGAAATGGTTCCGCGTCTTGTTTGGTTATCCTCTTCAGAGAATAAACCTTTGGAGAGGATTAGAAGACGTGTGAACCATTCTATTGAGAAATTCATGCCTCTTTTAAATGGCTTTTCATTTCGCCATGTTGATTTAGAAGGTGGTTTTTCCGGCCTTTATAGACAAGATGGAGTTCACTTGTCTGATGTTGGCCTAGATATTTTTAATTTGGGTTTGCAAACTATGATTGAAATGGACGCGGTTATGGGGTAGGCCATTTTTTGTTCTATTGACAAAAATCGGCTGGTAGGGAATTTGATGTTTTTTATTCAGTGTACTCGCTCGAGTTCTATGACTGAGCGAGATATTGATTGATATTTAAAAGTTTTTTAATTTTAAATTATTTGTGAATTTAAGAAAATAAATTTATTTATTTATTTATTATACCAATAAAAGTGCCGTGGCCATTTGTATTACCAAAAAAAAAAATAAATAAAAAATTATATATATATATATATATATATATATATATATATATATATATATATATATATAATAAATAAATATTTAAATAAATATATATGAGTTATTTTGTGTGGTCTAAATTATTTTATATATATAGTTTACTGGATATTTTATTTGTACAGCCTACATTCCCATGATCCTGCGGCACACCTGAGAACCTCTGACGGCACACTGGTTGAGAAAGGCTGATCTAGAGCAGTGTTTCTCAACTCCAGTCCTCAGTTGCCTCAAGTTGCCCCTACAGGTCATGTTTTCAGCCTCTCCATTATTTTACACAGGTGATTTGATCAGTTTCACTGCCTTAGTAATTACCACAGCCGTTTCATCTGAGGGAAATCCTGAAAACATGACCTGTTGAGGCACCTTGAGGACTGGAGTTGAGAAAGAGTACATACAATTTATCAAAATATTCAGTACCAATTCAAATTTATTACACATAAATGCCATACTACTCCCTTCATGAGAACCTGGGGCACCCCCCTTAGATGGGAGTGGTCAAATAGGTATTGAAACCTGGCCAGAAGGAAGAAAAAATATCTGAGAACAAGTTTGGACCTATAGTGTGTGGAAAACTGTTTTGTTGTCAGACCATTCGAAGTTTAACGTAGAAACATGGCTAAATGACTATGCACGAAAACATAGAAACTGGGGTACAGAAAAATGTCAGCAGGTGCTCTGGACTGATAAGTCAAAATGTGAAATATTTGGCTGTAGCAGGAGACAGTTTGTTCGTGAAGGGCTGGAGAGTGGTACAATAATGAGGGTCTGCAGGCAACAGTGAACCATGGTGGAGGTTCCTTGCAAGTTTGGAAAAAGGGAGTTGAATATTTGGTCAGGATCAATGGTGTCCTCAATGCTGAGAAATACAGGCAGATATTTATCCATCATGCCACACCATCAGGGAGGCGTGTGTTTGACCCCAAATTTAATCTGCAGCAGATAACGACCCCAAACTTACAGCCATTGTCATTAAGAACTATCTTCAGTGTAAAGAACATAGAGTCCTAGAATGATGGTTTGGCCCTCCACAGGGCCCTGATCTAAACATCATTAAATCTGTCTGGGATTACATGAAGAAACAGAAGGATTTGAGGCAGCCTACATCCATAAAAGATCTGTGGTTAGTTCTCCAAGATGTTTGGAACAACCTACCTACCGAGTTCCTTCAAAAACTGTGTACAAGTGTACCTAGAATTATTGATGGCGTTTTGAAGGCAAAGGGTGGTCACACCAAATACTGATTTGATTTGGATTTCTTTTCTTCATTTTATATACAGTATATCATGTTTGGGGGTTATAAGTAATTTTCTAGTAAAAAAATACAGATTTTTACTTGTAAACAAAAAGTGACAGAATAGCCTGGTCTTCAAGTAGTTAATAGGAACAAAAAATTAGGCTCCATGTGCTGTAACCCCTTTTAATTTTTATATGTGTATTGTGGTGTTTGAGGGAAACAACTGGTTACCTGCACAGATTACTGTCATTACCTGCTGGTGTTGCCCACCCTTTAAAACTGTATATATAAATTAGCTAGTTCCTTTTTTTTTTGGTCTAGCTGGAAATTTTTCTGTGAAACATATTTTACTTTTTATACACATGACTGCCCAGTTTAGAACCCACTAACTTGTACTGAAACGCATTTGAATTTCACATCACCCATTCATTACCCATTTGTCCACTAGAGGGTAGTGTTGTTATGTTACTAGTGTCTTTCTCTATAAAGCTGTACACAAAAAAAATCTATATATATTTTTAATTCCTTTTTTTTTTTAACTGACTAAAATGTTTTCTGATCATAGCCTTGGGAATTTGAGTGCTAGCAATGTGATATAAATTCTTCCATTACATAACCTTTTAACAGCCAAAAATCTCTACATCTTTAGAGACTTGTCAAACTTAATTAGCCAGCAAATTTTATTTGATCTTTCCAGACTGGGTCAGGTGTTTTCAAGTCACTGTTATCCCAATCTGCCCTCTATGAAAATTAATCACTCTCCAGGTCCTTGAAGTTTGGCTTAAGTTATAAAAAGAATTCATTTTCCACTTATGCCTAAAAGGCTATTTTCCACATTCTGCACCCCCCCCCACCCATCTTTGGATAACTTCTCAGTTTTCTCATTCTATATTTGGTTTTCTATTTATAAATATGATAGATAGATAGATAGATAGATAGATAGATAGATAGATAGATAGATAGATAGATAGATAGATAGATAGATAGATAGATAGGTAGAGCGAGCTGTAAGCCTTTTAAATTAAATCTAAGGGCTCTTTCAGACAGGTGGTAATGCCTATTGCCCTCAGAAAAGCGATCCAGGGTGAATTGCTTTTCAGAGAGCGGTATAGCAGCGGGTGGTAGGCATTCAGGAGGTGCTATTGCTGTCTCCTAAAGTCTGATTTTTACTTTTTTTTTTCTAATTGCTAAACAGCAACTTTACATTGCAGGATAGCATAGCAACTTTGAGCCAAAATCTCTATGAGCCCCTTGATCTCAATGGGCGAGTTTGACAGTCAATCCTGTCAACATCTGCAGCCCGATTTAAAATTGCCACAGCAGCAAAGCACAGCATCGCAGCTACGACATGTGTACATCCTTGTAAATCCCTTGTAAATCCCTGCTTGTATTTATTATCTCCTGGCTGCCCGTGGAAAAGCCCTAAGGCTGGCCATACACTAGTAAAATTCCATTCAGACACAGAGCTGCGGCTCGGCCCCGCCCCTTTCCTCACTGGCTCACTGACTTTGATTGACAGCACCAGGAGCCAATGGCGCCAGCTGAAGTGTCTCAGGCAATCAGGAGGGAGAGTCCCAGACAGCCGAGGCTCTCGTGCAACATCGCTGGATCGAGATGGGGCTCAGGTAAATATTAGGGGGGCTAAGGGGGCAGCTGCATACAGAATGTTTTTTTTTTATCTTAATGCATAAAATACATTAAGATAAAAAACCTTTTGCCTTTAGAACCACTTTAAATAGCAGTATCTGTCCAGTGATCTAGATGCCTGTCAGGATCTGTACCCAGGACCTCTGTTGCGTCTGGCAGTATCTCTTTTCATTGAGCCAAAGCACATGCTGGACACCTCTTGGTTCTTGTGAACCTTGAACTCTTTGCTCCTCCCATGAACTTCCTATTTAGACCATAGCTTTGCACTTCCTATGTGCCAGACTATTGTGCTCTGCAATAATCAATATCTTGCTCCTTTTGTGCTCCTGCAGCCATCTGTATCTTCACTACCACTAGTTACTGACCTTTGGCTTGTTCCTCAGCTATGTTTCCGCTTGATCCCAACCTGCAGCCATTTGTTACCAACCTTTGGCTTTTTCACGGAATACGCTTGTGCTGAATCCCTACCTGCTACATCTGTTACTAGCACTAGCTTACTCACCTCCTGGTGGGGCGGTCTTGAAGACCACGACCTGGCACTAGCATGCAGCAAATCCTATCTCCACCATCAGGAGCTCTTGTGAAGACCGGTTAGTGCTTGACCCTGCACTTCATGTTCAGCTAGGGCAGTGGTTCTCAACCTGGGGGTCAAATGATGAACCCCGAGGGGGTCCCGCACCGCTCTCCCAGCCTTTTTTCGGCCGCCCAGCAGGGCTGTACCTGGAGCCCGCGGCTGTCCAATCAGCCTCTTCACAGCCGCCCATTCAGTTCACGGCATGGCTGGGGGGCAGAGACTGGAGGTCAGCTGACTAGTGAGGAATGTGAAGTGGGAGGGGCTGGAGGAGACCCTATCTCCTGATTTTGGCATGGGTGTCACTGCTACGAGATGCCACAAAGTGCACAGTGAAGCCGGAGACACAGTGAGTAACACTACCTGTGATTATAGTTGCAATTAAAAGTCCTCACTATAGTTCTGAGATCAGATGATCTTGATCAAGAGCACCTAAGTTGGCTCATCAGAACCCCGCCAGCACTGCCACTCATCCCATTCCCCCCCACCAAGGAATAAGAGAAGGAATAAAAATAGAGAATACATGGAAGGGAGAGGAAAAGAGAGGAAGGAACAAAGAAAAAGGGAGAGAAAGAATAAGAGAAAGAACAAGAAAGACGGCTAGAGAGAGGGATGGGGGAAAAAAACAATAAATTAGTATAGAGAGAGAGATAAAAGGGAAAGAATGGAGAACAAACAGAAAGAGTCGTACATCCTAAAATGTACCATAAGGGGTTTTAATACTGGAAGGAGTGGAAGGGACTCAGGGAGTCAGGGAGCGCTAAATGTCCATGGGTTAGGGGCGCAAGTTACTTATCTTGCCTTGGGTACTGACAACCCACGCTACGAAAATTTTACTGTTAGGGGTCCCCACAACTTGGGAAATTTTATCAAGGGGTCACGGCACTAGAGAGGTTAAGAACCACTGAGCTAGGGGGACCTGCTGGTGTATTTATCCTGCTGGTTTCTGTATGAACCATTTCCCTGGCCTCCAAGACTGACCCCTTAACTGTGATAACCCTGATGAAATCATTTCTGAGGTAGCACATATGGCAGAGATAATTTTGACCATCAATTGCGTGGAACCAGGAGTAGTTAGTTGTGCCCCAAGAGTCCCAAGTCTCACCAGGGCTGTGACAATGTTCAATATCTCATACAGTATGCTGTCTTTGTTTGTACACTTGTAAGTGTTTTTAGCCTTGTGCTAATAAAAATCCATTACTGGTTTACACTTTCCCACCGCTTCTGTCCTCTTTCCTTTCATTAAAATGCTGAGCTAAGCTAAGAAATTAAAGGATTTCATCCAGGCATCTCTCACATCCCCTGGAAGCAAAACATGCATTTCTAACCTCACTAATATAAGCTAGTTGAGGTCCTTCACCAAAGGTGAGAGTCAGTCTTTCTTTGGGCACTTGATTTAAGAACTAGCACTATACTGCATGTGAAAGGTTGGTCTGGAGAAGACACACACTAATGTCTATGTTCTGCGATGGTAGTTGACACATTGGAAGAGGGGGAACACATTACACTTTTACGTGGACTGAATTAATTATGTGATGTGCTGAGGGGTTGGAGTCTATTGTGTTGTACATATTTATGACTGTTACATTATTCATTATACCCTAAGTGGTTATTTTCCACTCAGCACTTTATGGCATTAAGGCGTGATATTAGACTTCTGCACACACTGATTTCAACTATAGGTGGAGTATATGATTATTAGATTATAGTTTATTATTGGATTCATATACAAACATCACAGTCACTATTGTATATTTTTATTGCACTTTAGTTTATGTTCCTATATGGCTGGAGAGGGTGGAGCTTGTGTGTGCACTGACATCTCTGATTGCTCTCTTGTGGAGAGTTTTGGCTCATAGGTAAGTGTTATCAGCCAGCTTTTTATTATTTTACCTTAATGAATTTTGGAATTTGCTGCACTACCAGAGTCTCCTTTTACCCCTCACAATATGTGATGTATCGGGGGTGCCTTGTATTGATAAGAGGAGCAGGGATATTGGAGCTGAGATCTATTGATGTATGCCCAAAGAGCCGCTTGTCAGTTGGTTGCCTTTATGGGCACTGTTCCTCCATTGAGTGCCAGTCAGCAGAGGGAGAGCAGAGGTGACCTTGACACAACTCTATTTTACTTTTATTGAGTGAAATATACCTCTGTGTGGGAGGTATAATTTTTGTTAAGCCTTATATTTACTAGTAACGGGTCTTCACTGTAACAATATTGTCATATGTCATTAAAGCACATTGGTGATACACAGGAATTTCATTGCACAAGTCAAAAAAATGGGACTTTTATGATTTATATATTGTTGAGGCGCTGCTTTTGTTTATGTTATAATAACTTTTTAGTTTCCTATTTTTTACCACACTGCAGTGCTTCCACTGCCTCTTTTTTTTTTTTGTTTGTGATTTGTCGTATCGGGGTTGATTTACTAAGACGGGAGAGTGCAAAATATGTTGGAGCTATGCATAAATTTCGTGCATTTCAGTTAGTTTCTGAACGGCCGTTCGTCAACCAGACTTGTTGCGGAATTGGAGGAGATAACGTGTTATTTATTATTGCCCTTGGAGTTATTGTTTTGACCCAAGTCCAGTCCAGGAACAGGAGGAGGATTTCTTGGACCAAAAAATGGTTGCTTTATTAATCGTGACCAATTATGTCAAATGCCTTTGCTGCGGGAGCTCCAGGAGAATAATCCAGATGATTTTCGTAATTATCTCTGGATGACGGACCCCTGCTTTCACCAACTCTTGCCATTGTTGACCCCCTATATTAAGAAGCAGGACACATGCATGAGGCTTTTATTTTATTTTTTGGTTGAATAATGATTTGATTTGTTATATTTTCTATATTTTTGGATGCACAGAATGCACTTTTTGGTTAAGTTCTATTAGCAGATAGCATGTCTAATTTTATTTGTTTTCTTTTTTTAATGCACAATAAAAAAAATTGTGTAGAATAATACTTGGCTATGTGTTTAACTTAAAATGAGAGTTTGGGACTAGGCAGTTACATTTACAATGTAAAATTAACAAGGAACACCAACATAGTTATATCTTTGATCTTACAAACTACAGGATAATGGTGCTGTGGTAAATTGCCCCAAAAAAAAAAAAAAAAAAAAAAAAAAAAAAAAGCATAATAAAATATTATTCTTTATATCACTAGAAAATAAAAACCTTTTAAAATAGGTTTGGCAGAACTCCATCAGTATCACCAGCAAAGAAGCTCCATTATTATCCCATTAAAGAAGTAAAATAATTTGCCATGTCACGAATGTTAATTCTCCATTACGAACGCTAGTTTACAAGACTGACTGCTTCTGGGTCGTCCTTGCTTCCGAGCATGCGTGTTTGTACTTTGGACTTTTGTCTGACGGACTTGTGTACACACGATCGGAAAATCTGACAACAGACCATTGTCCGTGGAAAAGTTATAAGCCTGTCATCCAACATTTGTCTGTGGAAAATCCGAGAACAATTGTTTGAAGGAGCGTACAAACGGTCTGATTTTCTTTTTTATATTACTTTATTTTTATTATTCTTCAAGTATCAAAAAGAGAACATACAACAGCATAAAATATCATATAACAATTTCAAAATACAGAAGACAAAACTGTTATTGTTTTATCTACCCTATCCCTCCCAACCTATTCCCTCCTAACCTCCCACACACCACTCACTTATTAGTTATGCATATATTTCTATTAGTCACATGGCCAAAAAGTGTAAGGGGGAAACCGTCTCCCTGGGCAGAAGAAATATAAAAGAGAAAAACATCCAAGACCACGTAGGGGCGGGAAGCAGGAACAATGGAGTGGCGATGAACGATAGAGAGTCTCCCACCAACCCCTTATAGGGGGCACCCCATCTCGTCCAGCCAAGGCCTCCACATTCTTTCAAACTTATTTTAATTACCCTGTCTAATACATCTCGTCCTCTTACTCCAAACCATTGAGTTAGTGGTCTCAACTCAGATCTCCATCCTGTGCCTGCCATTTCTGTGCTATTAATTTCCTCACCTGAAACAGGCATCTCAACACTATTTCAATGGTGCCAGTTGGGACTCTATCTTCTTCCCAGCTTCCTAATAGGCAGGTCTTGACCTCCGGTTCTAGTGTGGTTCCAAAAGTTAGCTATTATTTCCACCCAGTATCTGAATAGCTTAGGACACTTCCATACCATATGGATCAGATCTCCTGATGCCTTACATCTGGGGCACTCATCATTTTGTCTCCTACCAAATTTAAACATTTTTTTGGGGGTATAATAAACTCTATGAATTAGGAACAAATGGGATACCTTCTGCGAGGGAGAAATCGAGACCAAGTCTCCACAGTCTAAGATCCTATCCCTTTGTTCTATAGTGGGGGGGGGGGGGGGTAAAGGGGGAGGGGAACCCCCACTGATGAACCCGAAAAAAATAGAGAAAAAAAAAAAAAAAAAAAGAATTAGTCCTCCACCAATCCACCCCCCCTCCCCCCTCTACAGACGAATGTAGATCCATGTACAGTATCTTCTATAGGTCCTTCTTATGTTCCTTCAGCCATTGCTACACTTCAGTTGGTGAGCTAAAAAACAAAGTTCTGCCCAATGCTGTCACCCGTAAACGGGCTGGGTATAGCAAAGCATACTCAAGTTTGTATTTCTGCAAAGTTCGCTTAATTGGTATGAATTCAGCTCTCCACTTTTGGAGCGCTGGTGAAAAGTCTGGATACAATGATACCCTAACCCCATTGTACCTGACATCTCCCATCTCTCTGGCCTTTCGAAGTAGGATCACTTTATCATTGTAATTGACAAGCTTCAAAAGTAGTGGCCTGGTATAATCGGCCTGACAGGAAGCCGATGGGCTCTTTCAATCGCAAAAAGTGGTGTAAAAGTAGTAGGGCCAAAAATTTCCCTGAACCACCCTTCTAAGAATGTAACAGGGTCAGGATCTTCACTCCGTTCCGGTAGGCCTATCACTCTCACATTATTTCTGCGACTTCTATTTTCCATTTCATCGAGCTTAGCTGCCTGTATAGCCATTTGTTCCCTCATTTCCTTAACTTCTTGCTTTATCGGATATAAATTGTCCTCGACTGCACTTAATCTCTCTTCTAAAACAGTAGTCCTTTCCACAGTCTTACGCAATTCATGACTCAATAATATTAATTCCTCCTTAATGCTTTTTAGCTGGTTGTCAAGACTGGTAATTGAGTCTTTACAGACATTAACGGCAAACAGCACATCCCTCAGTGTAGGTGCCACCTCTTCCAAAACAGGGCCAGTCACAATGAGCACCTCAGTCACTACAGTAGGTTTTGTGGGTACAGTTCCTAATTTTCCTCCTCCTGGCCCTTTCATACTCACGATTTGTCTGCTAGTAGGCGTAGTAGGATTTGAAGACCCCTGGCCCTGGCTCTTTCTATCCGCTGCGGAGCCCGTCTGGGTTTTAACCTGTACTGTCATCTGTTGATGGCTCCCCTTAACAGGTGACAAGGAAGATGCATGGGCAAAGCGCTCCAGTTTGGTTGCTGCGGCCGCCGCCTGGTTCCCCTTTTCTTTCGCAGAGCGGGTCATCGGGAACCCCTCCTGGGGCAACTGCTCCTCTACTCCACTGCTGCTCATTTTTTTTGACATGTTGGGATGTTTCAAAAATTTATCAAAAGTTTATTAAAAGTTTGTTGAGAAACTGATAAACAACTATTGTTGGTGTTATTGTTATTAGAGAAAAACAGATAAGCCCCAAGGATAGTGCGGACACAGAGAGAGTGCAAATTAGGGTACACCCAAATAGTATTTACAAATATATAAATTCACTTTATTGTTACAGAGTAAAAAAGTATAACAATGAAAATATACAAATATAAAAACAATGATACCTCTCAATTAGAAAATAGAACAAGCTGCTAGACTTGAATCACCGACATGTTTCGGAAGCCAGAAAGAAATATTTTTTACATATGTATATCCTTTTTCAAGGTAATTAGACAAGCAGACTATTCCATATTCTATCAAGGCCAAAAAAAAGGGGGGAGAGAGAGGGGATATTGTATCAGTATTGTGAGTAAATAATTTACAAACAATAGGTTAGAGCATGGTGGTATTGCGGCATAAGGTTTAAACAAAACATTTTTATTCGTACTTACAGATGTATGTTCAAATCTTAGAGACATGCACATCAGTGGATGAAACGTCAGGCCAAAAGTATTTCTCTCAGCTGTGCCTCAAAGCTTAATTTGTATGATTTTGATAAACTGGGGAATGAATCCCATAAGTAGTAAATCAATCCCATAGAACTTGATTGATACCATTGACTTAGAAGCCCTCCTCATGGGTGCTACAACTACGGGAACAGGGGCCCCCTCCTAAAAATCCTCCCTCAAAAAGACATCCTCACTATACCCTGCACCTAGCTCCAACCAAGGGGTCTCTACTTTTTTGAAAATGACTTGTCAGGAAATTAAAAAACTGAAATCTACACCCTCTATCTCTGATAACCTCACCAGAAATGAAAAAGCTGCCCTTCAAAATTTAATTAACAATCATGGAATTACCATAAAGGCGTCGGACAAGGGGGGAACATAGTCTTGATGGACAATGACAAGTATAGTCATATGTGCATGAAGATTTTGAGTAACCGGGACTGGTACCGCCCGGTTGGCCCCGATGTCATTGAGGCCTTCAAAAACAAATTTTATGCATTTGTGGATGAAGCATTTCAGAATAAAACCATCTCCAAACAAACCCTTGAATTCATTCGTACATCCCAGCCCAGGTTGCCAACCTTCTACTCTCTCCCTAAGATCCACAAACATACTAGTGACCCTCCAGGGAGACCAATAATCTCAGGTAATGGTGCCATCACGGAAAACTTATCACGACTTGTGGATGAGCACATCAGACCCTTTGTTCTCTCCATACCTTCCTATATATGGGACACTATTCACCTGTTACAAATTATTGAGGGTGTACAAATATCAGAAGGATGCATTTTGGCCAGTATCGATGTGGAAGCTCTTTATAGCTTAATACCCCATTCCAAAGGGCTTGCATGTATGCATAAAGTTCTCTCACAGACCAGCCACCATGAAAGTTCCTTTAACAACTTCATTCTGCTATCCCTAGACTTCATTCTGAAACACAATGTTTTCTCTTTAGATGGTCGACTCTTCCTCCAGGTGCAGGGCATAGCCAGGGGCACCTGTTGTGCCCCTGGCTACGCCAATCTGTACCTGGGGGAGTGGGAGTGAACCATTTTCTGCAGCGAGGATCTCTCTATGTACCAGTGTGTTATGTGGCACAGGTATATAGATGCAATCTTCGTGGTCTGGGATGGACCACTGAAACTACTGGAGGATTGCCTGCTAGCTCTAAACCAAAATGAGTTTAATCTCAAGTTCACTATGATTGCTGATCCCTCAAGGATCACCTTCTTGGATGTAGAAATATTCAAGAGTGACACTAATATGTTATCTTGTAAACTTTATAGAAAAATCACCGCAGGCAACACCGTTCTTCACTCATCCAGTTTCCATCCCAGACCCCTTATTCAATCCATTCCTTATGGACAATATTTAAGGATTAAGCGTAATTGTTCCAGTCATTTAGACTTTAAACAGGAAGCTAACAAGCTCAAAAGGTGCCTCTTAGATAGAGGATATAGCCACAAAAATCTCAAGAAGGCCTTTAAGCGGGCAGAGAATATAAACAGACATGAGTTACTGAGTGTTAAAAACAAAACACCTGAAACTCATAGCCGTATCATTACCACTTATTCCAATGACCATGCGTCTATCAGACAAATCTGCAGGAAATACTGGCATCTTCTCACATCAGATCCCATTGTGGGGCCATACGTACCTCCTGCCCCTAATCTAACATATAGACGCGCCACCTCTTTGGGTGACATGTTAGTTAAAGCGGGGTTCCACCCAAATTTTGAACAATATCTGTAAGTATTCTCTTCCTTGCCTAGATGCTGACATGCCGTTTAAAAAAATTGAAATCGCAGTAATTACCTTTTATTTTTCTATTCTTCTTTGCACTTCCTGGTTCTCCACCCGTGGGAGTAGGCGTGTTTCTAGCCTCTCCCAGACTCCGCACAGTCTCCTGGGAGCTAGTCTCAGGCTTCCCAGGATGCCACTGAGCATGTGCGGGAATGAGCGGTGAATGCTGGGAGCACAGCATTCACCGCATCCAGGAAATAAATGCTTGTGGGCTTCAAATGCCCACAATGAAGATGGAAACCGCCTGCAGCGAATAATATAAGTTATTCTTTCCGACAAAATCTGACACAGGCGGACATATTACACACAATATGTGAGTATGTAATGCTGACAAGAAAAACTTGTGAATGAACTCAAAAAAAAAAAAAAAAGGATAGATAGGTGGACCCCAGCTTCAAGAGTGCGTTTCAAGGCTCGGGGGGAGGAGACCCTTGTAAGACGCGGGGAACTTTTCCCTGCAGTTCATGCGCCTATTGTAAATACATGGACTCTAGAAGGAACATTTATTTACCTAATGGAATGCGTTACATGCTCAGACACTTTTTCAACTGCCAAACAGCCGTGGCAGTTTATCTTTTGATGTGCAGTTGCAATTGTTTTTATGTGGGCAAGACCATACAAAGATTGTATCGCCACATCAGGGCTATGCAAACTAGCAACCCTGATGTACCTCTAGGAAGACACGTATCACAAATTCACAATGGCATTTCTCCTACCATCAGAGTATTTGCATTGGATAGAGTACACCCGGGCACCCGTGGAGGGGACCTTGATAAAATCCTCCTCCAGCGGGAGCTCAGGTGGATATTCCATCTCAATGCCACCTCGCCCCCCGGCCTAAATGAGGCCTTTAGCTTTAGGTCTTTCTTACCAGGATTTTCCTCAGGCTTCTTTGATAAAGATATGTAATTTCATTATTCACCCCTTTTTTCTCCTCTCTCTCTTTTTCTCCCTCTCCGTTAATTTTGATAGCATGTATTTGTTCATCAATGAGCATATAAATTTGCGTTTTGCTTGTTATTTGTCTTAAAATGTGTTATAATACTAATCAGATAACTTTTTTGTTTGTTACAGATACTGTAGTATCAACAAATCTTCTTGTAAGGATGACAACCAATGACCGGGGTTAAAATCTGAGCTGTGCCCACAATTGTGTTATTCTTCAGCTAGTTCAGGCAGATGTGACTGCCCTTGGTGGTCCACCGAGGCTCTCCGACACGTGGGGCCCCTTCGATGGCGATTCCTGCCACCTTTGGGGCAGCTCCCTGTTCAGGGTTGCATTGGCGGAGATTCCTGTGCGGACAGTACCTTTCCGCACATGCGCACTGGGCACCTACATCGCCCGGCTGATCCACCCACCTCCGTGTCGGTGGCCGTGTCGACGCTGAAGTCACCGCGTTATACGCGGTGGCATCGGACGCTGCATCGGCTGGGGGATGCCGATGGCAGTCAGCTGACGCTCCACAGCACCTGTCTCCTCCCCCTTCTCCCTACTGATTCTTACATACTACTAATTGCTGTCATGACTTTCACCTGATCTCTGGGCGTATATATCCTGGCTGAGAACAGCATCATTTGCTGCACAGCCAGGAAACGCCAGAGACTTCTGTAAGCAAGCCTTGTTCACTGCATTCCAGGTAATACATATATGGCATAAATGCTTTACTATGGATACTTCTCTTTTCTTTTTAACTTTTTGGCCCATATACATACTATGTTGCCTGCTATTCTGATACCTACACCCCATTATATTTTTAGATATCCGTCTCCCGCTTTTTTGTGTGGCATCCCCGTGAGCTTTGATGGACTGCTTCAGGACAAGCACTATATCTGCCCTCTTTTGAGCTTGGCTTTAGTTTTTGCAAGCTCATATCTCATCTATGGGATTGATTTACTACTTATGGGATTCATTCCCCAGTTTATCAAATTATTATAATATTATAGTCTAGGGTTCCCCTATTCCTAGGTGGTTTCCATCTCTCCTTTTCTTATTTTTGTGTTATTGATATTAGGGGGGGAGGTTAACCAAGCATCAGGAGTGTAAAAGCTTCCACACAGTGCTGTCTTTTAACCCTAGAGCGTACAAACGGTCGGATTTTCGGCCAACAGTCTGTCATCACACAATTCCCGGGGGAAAATCCGATCATGTGTACAAGGCTTTACTGACCAAGCTCAAGTTAGAAGCTGATTGGCTACCATGTATAGCTGCACCAGATTTTGCACTCTCCAGTTTTAGTAAATTAACTCCATTGAGTACTGGTTGCTTTTTGTGGGCACAGTAGCCTCTCTATTTTTAAAAAGTTATTATATAGGAGAGAAACCTGTACAACTGTGCAAAATTGGGGGTAAGTCTGGCGTTCAGTTTTAAATAAGTATTCAATTTTTAGGTTATCTTCTGCCAATTCGATTCTGTGCCTGGTATCCATTTGTAAGTGTATTATTATTGGCATGGCTATAGGGGGACAGCAGGCGTAGCTAATACAACACATCGCAGGGGCTGTATGGCAGAGGTGTAGAGTCCCTGCTGCTTCAATGATCTTAGCAGTAAATTACAGAAAGCTGGAATCACACAGGAGAAGACCAGGGAGGGGTTCAAGGGGTTAATGGCATGCCACACACGTACCACATTTCATTCATCAATTTCTGCAGTGTAAAATACATACAGCCAGTAATCAGAACAATTCCAGTGTGTACCCCCTGTTCAGCCTACATGTGGCTGCAATAAGACTCCCTGTGATCTGCAACAGGGAAGATAAAACATTTAAGAGTTCAAATGTGAGACCTTTTCCAGCTCACTGATCTCTCTTTCACCTTGTACTGTGACATGCTTATGCTTCTGTAAACTTATTCTCTTTACCAGGTGTTATGTGTTTTACCATGTGGTATTTCATAATTTGCATTAAAGGGGTTGCAAACCTCAGACATGAAATATGAACAAAGCATATCCCTCTATAGTGTGTACTTGTTTCAATCCAGAGTACTAAGTGTCATTTCTGTCTGCTGCTTCGTTCCTTTACTATCAGCATGAGTCACTCCTGACACCAAGAGAAAAAAGGTGACAGGGGAGGGAACTTCAACTGAATGACAGCCTCAGCTCTGTTCCTGAGTGCTGTTTGAAAGGGGTGTGTTCCTTCCCTCCAATCAGCTCTCAGAGCCCTCCTCATTGAGCTCTGCAGAGTGTAGTTTCAGCTCTCTGCCCCCTTTTTTTCTGACAGCTCAGACAAGCTTTTCAAATACTGCACTTTGAATGGATGTAGAGAAGAGATGACTGCTTACAAGGTATATAGGAGGATTTTTTTCACCTCTGTGTATCACCTGAGGCCAGTAACTTCACTGGTTATATGTAAGAAGTTACAACCACTTTAAAATATCTCATTGTCTAATTTACAAAAGTGATAACCACATGTTATCAATGTAAATTCTTCTTCCTTGTCAGTTTTGGTATTTTTCAAAATCAGTAGCAGTATTTTTTACATGCTTTGACACAGAATTTCCAAAATCCTCAAAACATATAGCATTGACCATAAAACTATAAAATACCACTAGCCTCTGGGAGGTAATAATGGTAAGGTTCTATGCAATATATAAATTTATATTGCCACGCTATAAGTGAGAATCCAAAACACAAATAGTTATGTCTTAACCGGTTCCCGACCGGTGCACGCCGATGTACGTCGGCAGAATGGCGCGGCTGGGCAAATGGGCGTACCCGTACGTCCTTTTAAATTTGCCGCTGTGCCATTGCGTGCACGCCGCCAGGCTCCGTGAGTCGGGTCGCAGGTCCCGCGGACTCGATCGCCGCGGGGATACCCGCGATCGCCTCATGGAGAGGGCGAACAGGGAGATGCTAATGCAAACAAGCATCTCCCCGTTCTGCCTAGTGACAGTGTCACTGATCTCTGCTCCCTGTGATCGGGACGTCACTAGTAGCCACGCCCCCCACAGTTAGTAACACTCCCCAGGACATACTTAACCCCTCCCTAGCCCCCTAGTGGTTAACCCCTTCACTGCCAGTGTCATTTACACAGGAATCGGTGCATTTGTATAGCACTGATTGCTGTATAAATGACAATGGTCCCAAAAATGTGTCAAAAATGTCCGATGTGTCCGCCATAATGTCGCAGTCATGATAAAAATCGCTAATCGCCACCATTACCAGCAAAAAAAAATAATCATAAAAACGCCATAAAACTATCCCCTATTTTGTAAACGCTATAACTTTTGCGCAAACCAATCAATAAACGCTTATTGTGATTTTTTTTTACCAAAAATATGTAGAAGAATATGTATCGGCCTAAACTGAGGAAAAAAAATGTTTTTTAAAATATTTTTTGGGGATATTTATTATAGCAAAAAGTAAAAAATAATGCGTTTTTTTCAAAATTGTCGCTATTTTTTTGTTTATAGTGCAAAAAATAAAAACCGCAGAGGCGATCAAATACCACCAAAAGAAAGCTCTATTTGTGAGGAAAAAATGGACGTCTATTTTGTTTGGGAGCCACGTCTCACGACCACACAATTGTCAGTTAAAGCAACGCAGTGCCGAATCGCAAAAAGTACATTGGTCAGGAAGGGGGTAAATTCTTTCAGGGCTGAAGTGGTTAATAAATAGAAGGTAAAAAAAAGTCCCAAATTAGTCCAAATCAATGATTGATGTGATGAAGAAATCCTGTTCAGAGGTTCTCAACACCAAAGTGTAGCACCACCTGATGGGCAAACTGCATATTACATATTTCCTTAGTTAAAGTTGTCTAGTGGTCTCACAAATATCTAATAATGAATTCCAAACCCTGGTTAAGGGGCCATATAAGCCATTAGGGATGAGCTTCGTGTTCGACTCGAACATCGCGGGTTCGGCGAATTACGAACGTTATGGGCCGTTTGCGCCAAATTCGAGTGGCGCATCACGGCCCATAATTCACTGCGGCATCGCAATGCATTGCTGGCTGATGATTGGCCAAGCATGCACTATGACCCGCATGCTTGGCCAGTCACAGCGCCGTATGTACAGAGAGTCGTAATTGGCCAAAGCCAGGGAGGCTTTGGCCAATTATGGCTCAGGGGGTTTAGTACATGCCCCCCACTATATAAGGCTGCCGGCCTTGTGTAGTGTGTTGCGGCGGAGAGAGATAGATAGACAGAGAGACAGTGTCATTTGATTTAAGTTAGATTAGGCAGGTCGAGTCAGTTAGCTGCACTTACAGTGTATTGTGTATATATATGCATCCCAGGTGTTGTGTGTATATATATATATATATATATATATATATATATATATATATACACTGTTTTCAGTTTAGTTAGATGCCTTCCTATTATTCTCTTCCTAATATACTGACAGGCAGGCAGGTGTTTTTACAGTATTTCCAGTTAGTGTACTGTGTACCCTGCACAGTTGCACCTACAGTATAGCTACCTGAAGACAAGTGCTTGTGTGCTTCTTCTGATCCTATCAATACCACAGGCAGGCTCTTGAAGTATTTCCAGTTAGTGTACTGTGTACCCTGGACAGTTGCACCTACAGTATAGCTACCTGAAGCCAAGTGCTTGTGTGCTTCTTGTGATCCTATTAATAGCACAGGAAGGCTCTTGAAGTATTTACAGTTAGTGTACTGTGTACCCTGCACAGTTGCACCTACAGTATAGCTACCTAAAGCCAAGTGCTTGTGTGCTTCTTGTGATCCTATGAATAGCACAGGAAGGCTCTTGAAGTATTTCCAGTTAGTGTACTGTGTACCCTGCACAGTTGCACCTACAGTATAGCTACCTGAAGCCAAGTGCTTGTGTGCTTCTTCTGATCCTATTAATAGCACAGGCAGGCTCTTGAAGTATTTCCAGTTAGTGTACTGTGTACCCTGCACAGTTACACCTACAGTATAGCTACCTGAAGACAGGTGATTGTGTACTTCTTCTGATCCTATTAATAGAACAGGCAGGCTCTTGAAGTATTTCCAGTTAGTGTACTGTGTACCCTGCACAGTTGCACCTACAGTATAGCTACCTGAAGACAGGTGCTTCTGTGCTTCTTCAGATCTTATTAATAGCACAGGAAGGCTCTTGAAGTATTTACAGTTAGTGTACTGTGTAACCCTGCACAGTTGCTCCTACAGTATAGCTACCTGAAGCCAAGTGCTTGTGTGCGTCTTCTGATCCTATTAATAGCACAGACAGGCTCTTGAAGTATTTCCAGTCAGTGTACGGTGTACCCTACACAGTTGCACCTACAGTATAGCTACCTGAAGACAGGTGCTTGTGTACTTCTTCTGATCCTATTAATAGCACAGGCAGGCTCTTGAAGTATTTCCAGTTAGTGTACTGTGTACCCTGCACAGTTGCACCTACAGTATAGCTACCTGAAGCCAAGTGCTTGTGTGCTTCTTGTGATCCTATTAATAGCACAGGAAGGCTCTTGAAGTATTTCCAGTTAGTGTATTGTGTACCCTGCACAGTTGCACCTACAGTATAGCTACCTGAAGCCAAGTGCTTGTGTGCTTCTTCTGATCCTATTAATAGCACAGGCAGGCTCTTGAAGTATTTCCAGTTAGTGTACTGTGTACCCTGCACAGTTGCACCTACAGTATAGCTACCTGAAGACAGGTGCTTCTGTGCTTCTTCAGATCTTATTAATAGCACAGGAAGGCTCTTGAAGTATTTACAGTTAGTGTACTGTGTAACCCTGCACAGTTGCTCCTACAGTATAGCTACCTGAAGCCAAGTGCTTGTGTGCGTCTTCTGATCCTATTAATAGCACAGGCAGGCTCTTGAAGTATTTCCAGTCAGTGTACTGTGTAACCCTGCACAGTTGCACCTACAGTATAGCTACCTGAAGACAGGTGCTTGTGTACTTCTTGTGATCCTATTAATAGCACAGGAAAGCTCTTGAAGTATTTCCAGTTAGTGTACTGTGTACCCTGCACAGTTGCACCTACAGTATAGCTACCTGAAGCCAAGTGCTTGTGTGCTTCTTCTGATCCTATTAATAGCACAGGCAGGCTCTTGAAGTATTTCCAGTTAGTGTACTGTGTACCCTGCACAGTTGCACCTACAGTATAGCTTTCTGAAGACAGGTGCTTCTGTGCTTCTTTTGATCGTATTAATAGCACAGGAAGGCTATTGAATTATTTACAATTAGTGTACTGTGTAACCCTGCACAGTTGCACCTACAGTATAGCTACCTGAAGCCAAGTGCTTGTGTGCTTCTTCTGATCCTATTAATAGGCAGGCTCTTGAAGTATTTCCAGTTAGTGTGCTATGTACCCTGCACAGTTACATCTACAATATAGCTACCTGAAGACAGGTGCTTGTGTGCTTCTTCTGATCCTATTAATAGAACAGACAGGCTCTTGAAGTATTTCCAGTTAGTGTACTGTGTACCCTGCACAGTTGCAACTACAGTATAGCTACCTGAAGACAGGTGCTTCTGTGCTTCTTCAGATCTTATTAATAGCACAGGAAGGCTCTTGAAGTATTTACAGTTAGTGTACTGTGTAACCCTGCACAGTTGCTCCTACAGTATAGCTACCTGAAGGCAAGTGCTTGTGTGCGTCTTCTGATCCTATTAATAGCACAGGCAGGCTCTTGAAGTATTTCCAGTCAGTGTACTGTGTAACCCTGCACAGTTGCACCTACAGTATAGCTACCTGAAGACAGGTGCTTGTGTACTTCTTCTGATCCTATTAATAGCACAGGCAGGCTCGTGAAGTATTTCCAGTTAGTGTACTGTGTACCATGCACAGTTGCACCTACAGTATAGCTACCTGAACCCAAGTGCTTGTGTGCTTCTTCTGATCCTATTAATAGCACAGGCAGGCTCTTGAAGTATTTCCAGTTAGTGTACTGTGTAACCCTGCACAGTTGCACCTACAGTGTAGCTACCTGAAGCCAAGTGCTTGTGTGCGTCTTCTGATCCTATTAATAGAACAGCAGGCTCTTGAAGTATTTCCAGTTAGTGTACTGTGTACCCTGCACAGTTGTACCTACAGTATAGCCACCTGAAGACAAGTGCAGGTGTTCTCATACTAATAATACTACAGGCAGGCAATTGATTCTGCTAGCTGCAGTATAATTGGTATATATATACATCCCAGTTTTGTGCAGCTACATCTCACTGCAGCCCATTAGTATGTCTGGAAGGCCAACAAGGAGAGGCAGACAGTCACAAGCCAATAAAAGAGGGCAAGCAGGCTCTGTGTCTAGAGGCAACAGTGCTGGTCATGGACACGGTGCATCCTCATTAGCATGTGGCCGTGGGACACGCTTGGCCTTTTTTTCGGCAGCTGGCCACGTTGAGCCGCAACATACGGAAGACTTGGTCGAGTGGATGACCAAGCCATCCTCATCCTCCTCATCCTCTCTCACCCAGGCTCAGGGTACGTTGTCTGGCAAAGCAGCTGCCAACACGGTCTCTTCCCTCGGCTCAATGGCATCAGTCACTCCTTCCCTAGCCCCACCATATCCTCCTGAGGAGTCCCCCGAACTGTTTGAGCACAGTGTTGGGTACATGCTCCAGGAGGATGCCCAGCGTTTTGAAGGCTCCAATGATGGTACTCAGCTAGAGGAAGGCAGTAACATGAGCCCAGACAGAGGGGGTACCCAAGAAGGACAGCAAACTGGCAGTCATGTTCCCCCTGCTGCAGCATACTGCCAGGTTTACTCCAGTGATGAGGAGGGAGGGGATGATGAGGTCACTGACTCCACATGGGTGCCTGATAGGAGAGAGGAGGAGGCACATCACCAACGAGGTAGGATGCCCTCCAGGGGCCAACTTAAGGGCAGCACACTGACAGCATCACACCGCAGAGCTCCGCATGTGCAGGGCGCTGCTGTCTCTGCACTTATTCCAAAAGTTCTTAGGTGTGGGCCTTTTTTGAGACGAGTGCATCAGATCGAACCACTGCTATTTGCAACATATGTCTCAAGTGTATCTCACATGGCCAAAACATCTCCCGCTTGGGCACCACATGCTTGACCAGACATATGTTGACCTGCCATGCAGTTTGTTGGCAAGGGTACCTAAAAGACCCACACCATAGAACAAAGAGGACCTCTCCTTGCTCCTCATCAGCTGGGATCTCCAACCCCACTATACCTTCAGTCCTCTCTGAGACCTGCACTGAGATGAATGAAAGTGTAGAATTAGGTGTGTCACAGCCAAGTACTTGCGGGCAATCTGTTATCGGTACACCGACGTCAGATTGTACCAGGCAAATTTCCCTGCCCCAGCTGCTGCACCGCAGAAAGAAGTTTGCTCCCAGCCATCCACATGCCCAGCGGTTGAATGCTAGCTTGGCAAAATTGCTAGCACTTCAACTGCTACCTTTTCAGTTGGTAGACTCTGCCCCCTTCCGTGAGTTTGTGGAATGTGCGGTTCCTCAGTGTCAGGTTCCCAAACGCCACTTCTTCTCATGGAAGGAAATTCTGGCTCTCTACCAGCAAGTGGATGGCAATGTCTTGGCCTTGTTGAACAGGGCGGTCAGCGGTAAGGTGCATATTAACGCTGACTCATGGTCCAGCAGGCATGGACAGGGACGATACCTAAGTTTCACGGCGCATTGGGTGACTCAGCTGGGAAGGATGCAGGACAAGGTGCAGTAGTATTGGAGGTTGTTCCACCACCACACCTCCAAAATGCTACTTCTGATGATTCTGACACACCTCTCTCCTCCACCCCCTCCTTTTCTTCTTCTTCCATGGCCTCTACCTGTGCTTTGTCCTCGGAACCAGCGGTGCTCCATAGGCGTTCAAGGGGCTACGCAAGTACGCAGGCCAAAAGATGCCATGCGGTGCTTGAGCTGGTGTGCTTGGGGGACAGGAGCCACACTGGGGCAGAGATTCTGTCAGCTCTGCAGGGGCAGGTTCAGAGGTGGTTGACGCCATGCCAGCTTAAGCCTGGAATGGTGGTTTGCGACAATGGCACCCACCTCCTCTCCGCCCGCCCTCCGACAGGGGCAACTGACCCATGTGCCCTGTTTGGCTCAAGTCCTTAACTTGGTGGTGCAGCAGTTCTTGGGCAGGTACCCGGTTTTCAGGATGTCCTGAGGCCGGCCAAGAAAGTCTGTGTGCATTTCCGCCGGTCGTATAATGCCAGTGCTCGGCTGGCTGACCCACCGATCACACTGGAAGAGGAGGAGGAGGAGGATTGTGTCAGCATGGAGGTGGAGCCTGGCACTCAGCATCAGCAGCAGTCTTTAAGGGATCATTTACAGTCCCAAGAAACCCATGGACTTGTACGTGGCTGGGAGGAGGTGGCTGCGGATCATGTCGTCCTTAGTGACCCAGAGGACTCCGGACCGAATGCCTCAGCAAATCTACGCTGCATGGCCTCCCTGATCCTGCAAAGCCTGCGGAAGGATCCTCGTATTCGTGGTATCAAGGAGAGGGATCATTACTGGCTGGCAACCCTCCTTGATCCATGTTACAAGGGTAAGGTTGTGGACCTTATCTTGCCGTCGCATGAGGGAGCAGAGGATGAAACATCTTCGGGAGGCCTTGCAGAAAGGTCTGTGCAATGCGTTTCCAGAGACTGGGAGGTTACAAACTCCTGTTCCTGGACAACGTGTTGCTGAGGCTTCGGTCAGTCAAAGAAGGAGCGGTGGAGAAGGTGGCCGTCTGACCGATGCGTTCAGACAATTTTTTAGTCCGCAGCCCCAAGGTATGATTGGTTCCAGCAACCATCACCTGCGTCTGTTTTACATGGTGCAGGAATAACTAGGGGCAAGATCTGGCTTGGACACCTTTGCCACCGAAAATCCTCTGGGTTACTTGATCTTGAGGATGGATCACTGGCCAGAGCTTGCACAGTATGCAATTGAGCTACTGGCCTGTCCTGCATCTAGCGTTCTTTCGGAACGCACATTCAGTGCTGCTGGAGGCTTTGTAACCGATCACAGGGTGCACCTGTCCACCGACTCGGTCGATCGACTGACCTTCATAACAATGAATCAGTCTTGGATCACCACCAGATACCAAGCACCTGATGCTGATGTAACCGAATATTTTTTTTTGAAATGTCAGATTCCTTCAAGATTCCCTATGCTGATGCTGAGTGACTATCCTGTTATGCTGAGTGACTATCCTCTTCCTCCTCAATGATCATGCTGATAGCTTGTAAGAATATTTTTGGTTCTGGGCGCCGCCACCAGTGGCTAAGGCCCAATTTTTCTGCCCCTGTTTAACAGGGGCGTGTAATTACAATTTTTGATGCAATACTTTGCAGCAGGGCTCGTTCCTGCGCTCCAACTAGAGTATCTGTGAGGGGTTGCAGTGTTGTGGCACCAGCACCAGTGCCTAAGGCCCAATTTTTCAGCCCCTGTTTAACAGGGGCGTGTAATTACAATTTTTGATGCAATACTTTGCAGCAGGGCTCGTTCCTGCGCTCCAACTAGAGTATTTGTGAGGGGTTGCAGTGTTGTGGCACCAGTACCTAAGGCCCAAATTTCTGCCCCTGTTCAACAGGGACATGTAATTACAATTCTTGATCTAATATTTCACAGCAGGGCCCGTTTCTGCGCCCACCAAGAGTAACTGTGAGGACTTACAGTGTTGTGGCACCAGCACCACCACCACCAAAGGCCCAATTTTTCTGCCCCTGTTCAACAGGTGCATGCAATTACAATTCTTGATCTAATATTTCACAGCAGGGCCCATTCCAGCACCCACCAAGAGTAACTGTGAGGACTTACAGTGTTGTGGCACCAGCACCACCATCACCAAAGGCCCAATTTTTCTGACCCTGTGCAACAGAGGCATGTAATTACAATTCTTGATCTAATATTTCACAGCAGGGCCCTGTGAGGGCTTACAGTGTTGTGGCAACACCAACACCTAAGGCCCCAATTTCTGCAGAGTATATAGGGCAGGCCCCTACTTTCAAACATCCAACTTACAAACGACTCCTACTTGCAAACGGAAGGAGACAACATGTCATGAAAGACGCCCTGTTAGCACAGTTGTTAGAGCCGGTGGAAGTGTGCGGGTGCGCGCTAGTGCGAACAAACGCATGCGGAGGCACGCTAGCACGAACGAGTGTACGCGGGTACGCGGTGGTACAAGCGGGCACGTACGATCGGTACTCGGGTGCGCGCGGGTACGCGCGGGAGCGCGCGGACGTACAGTGTGACAGTGTTTGGTGCCAATGGACTTATTTAAAGGAGCCTGTCAGCATGCTTTCTTGCTGTCCGGTCTACAGCGTTCCCTGTGACCCTAAGCTATCAGTATACCTGTCTACCTGATTCCTGTTACCTGGCCCGCTTCTGACTACTCCTGTTTGCTGCCAGTCCCCGACTTCGGCTTGTCTGACTATTCTCCTGCCTCATCCTACGGTTGTTTGCTGCCTGTCTGTTGCTGACCCGGTCCGTGCCCTGACTACTCTTCTGTCTTTGTCTGGTACCTGCTCTGCTGCCAGTGATGACCCGGCCTGTCTGACCTCGCTAGTGTTCCAGTTGAACTACAGAACACCTCCCTGCTGCCTGTTCTTCCTGAGTTCCTGCCAGCCACGCTACTTCTCTGCTCAGTCAGCTGTTCCAGTGTTCCTGCCTACTATCAGTTGTTCCAGTGCTCCAGTTGGACTACAGAACACCTCCCTGCTGCCTGCTGTTCCTGTCAGCTACGGTACTTCTCTGCTCAGTCAGCTGTTCCAGTGTTCCTGCCTACTATCAGTTGTTCCAGTGCTCCAGTTGGACTACAGAACACCTCCCTGCTGCTTGCTGTTCCTGAGTTCCTGCCAGCTACGGTACTTCTCTGTTTAGTCAGCGGTTCCAGTGTTCCTGCCAGCCCTCCTTCTGCCGCACCAGAGGTCCGGATCAGCTCCACATCCGCCACTTGCCAAGCACTTGTGGCCCCCTGTGCTCTTGGGTCCCTGTTTTCTCTATCAGGGGTTCTCGAGCCAGAGGCACATGAGAGGCTACTCCCTGCATTCTGGGCTCCGCCACCAGGTGCGTGACAGTACCGGACAGCCATGACCGAGCCCACGCAGGGAGCCTCTCCCATGGACGAACTTTGCCGCCATCTTGCTGGACTTACCCAGGTGGTAAAGAGCCTACAAGAGGGCTATACCCAGCTGGAAGGCCGAGTCCAAGCTCTAGCAGCATCCACACCTCCAGCATCTGGGACTTCTGCTGCACCTTCGGTGGTGATGTTGCCGCCTGAACCCAGGGTTCCCACGCCTGAAAGATTTTCGGGTAACCGGAGTAAATTTAGGTCTTTCCGCAACTCATGTGAACTCTTTTTTGCCCTTCAACCAAGGACTTTTTCCCTGGAAACCACCAAAGTGGGGTTCGTGATCTCGCTGCTGACAGGCGAGTCCTAGTCCTGGGCCCATCGTCTATTAGAAAAGAAAGATACCTCACTTGATACCCTGGACACCTTCTTTCAGGTCATGTCGTCATTATATGAGGACCCGCAGCAGACCGCTACTACAGAGGCAGCCTTGCACATCCTACAGCAGGGCTGCAGACCCGTTGAGGACTACGTGTCAGAATTCAGACGCTGGAGTTCCGACACAAATTGGAACAATGACGCCCTACGGTATCAGTTCCGTATGGGCCTTCCAGAATCTTTAAAGTATGAACTATCCCGATTGGGTATTCCAGAGACTTTAGAGGGCCTCATAGACCTTTCTATTCAGATAGACAGACGCCTGAGAGAACGGCGTACAGAGCGATCCTCTGGTCCTGCTCGTCCTGTCTGGATGCTGCCCCGTGTGCCTAGTTCTCCCCACTCTGCTCCTCCAGCTTCAACCACCATGGCTTCAGATACGCCGGAACCAATGCAGCTGGGTCTTTTACGCCCTTCACTCACTCCTGAAGAGCGTCAACGCCGTCGGGCTGGTAACCTGTGCCTGTACTGCGGGGAACCTGGACATTTTGTACGAACATGCCTGGCAAAGCTTCGTAAGTGCCTTTCTGTCTCCCCAGCTCTTACCTCTGCTGTACTGAATAATGTTTCTCACCTGGCTGTTCCGATTCTCGATCAACACTGTCTACCAGAAGTCACCAAGGCCCCTTCTTCCCTGTTATGCATGGAAACTGAAGCCGAGATCTGTCAAGCTGTACCTGAAGCCTACCACAGCTTTCTGGATGTTTTCAGTCAAAAGGGTGCTGAGACTCTTCCTCTCCACTGGCCATACGAATGCCCAATTGAGCTCCTTCCAGGGGCAGAGATTCCTTTTGGGAGAATTTTCCCTTTGTCAGAATTAGAACTAGGAGTATTAAAAACCTACATTGATGACAATCTGAAAAAAGGGTTCATCCGACCCTCCATGTCCCCAGCAGGAGCAGGAATCTTTTTCGTGGAGAAGAAAGACCATTCTCTATGCCCTTGTGTGGATTATTGGGCACTTAATAAAATCACGATCAAGAACCGTTATCCTTTACCATTAGTGCCAGAACTTTTTCAGAGGCTGGGGTCTGCAGTAGTGTTTTCCAAGTTAGATCTTCGTGGTGCCTACAACTTTGTTCACATTCGCAAGGGAGACGAATGGAAGACTGCTTTCCGTACTCGGTTTGGGCACTTCGAATATTTAGTCATGCCTTTCGGACTTTGTAGTGCTCCTGCTACATTTCAGCATTTTGTGAATGACATCTTCAGAGACTATCTTGACCTGTTTGTTGTTATATATTTAGATGACATCCTAATTTTTTTCTTCTTCCTTAGCTGAACATCGTGAACATGTCAGAAATGTTTTGACCCGACTTTGTCTGCACGGCCTTTACGCCAAGCCTGAGAAATGTGTCTTTGAACAAGAAAGTATCCAGTTCCTTGGTCTAATTATCTCTGTGGAAGGCATCAAAATGGACCCTCAGAAGGTCTCCGCCATTCTGGACTGGCCCGCTCCTACTGACAAGAAGGGAATCCAACGTTTTGTAGGATTTGCACATTTTTACAGAAAATTTATCAAATGATTCTCCACCATTGTTTCTCCCATTACAAGGCTAACCAAGCAGGGCCTTAAATTCCACTGGTCTACTGAAGCTCAGACGGCCTTCACAACGCTGAAAGATCTGTTTGTCTCAGCCTCAGTTTTAAAACATCCTGATTCCACATTGCCATATATTTTGGAGGTGGACGCCTCGGAAATAGCAGTCGGTGCAGTGCTTTCCCAGAGACAGGGGCCTAGGGCTCTTCTGCACCCAGTTGCTTTTTTTTCTCGCAAATTATCGGAAGCAGAGAGGAACTACAATGTGGGCGACCGAGAGTTGTTAGCGATCAAAGCTGCGCTTGAGGAATGGCGATATCTTTTAGAGGGAGCAGCTCATCCGATTCTTGTTTATACAGATCACAAGAATCTGGAATATTTAAAGACTGCCAAGAGGTTGAAACCACGACAGGCCAGATGGGCACTGTTCTTTACCAGATTCTCATTCCATATAACCTATCGTCCCAGGTCAAAAAACATCAAGCCCGACGCGCTGTCACGAATGTACAGCGGTTCAGAAGCATCTTCTCCGCCAGACACCATCTTGTCCTCAGGAAACTTTCTGTTGCTCCAAGGGGATCTACTTTCACAAATCAAGCAGGCCTCCAGGAACATGTCTACTCCACCTGATACAGCTCTACAGGCCAGAGATGATCTTCTGTGGTTTAGGGATAGGATCTTCGTACCTCAGGAGATGCGAGCAGCAGTTCTTAGTTCCTGCCATGATCACATGTTGGCTGGCCATTTCGGCGTGCATAAGACATCTGAACTTCTTCAGCGCACGTTCTGGTGGCTGCAGTTAAGAAAGGATTGCAAGGACTATGTGGAAGCATTTGCCACCTGCATTCAAAATAAGGGCAGCAAGTCTAAAGCTTGGGGTCTGTTGAAACCACTACCTGTCCCGGAGAAGCCATGGAGGATGATCTCCATGGATTTTATTGTCGAGCTGCCACCTTCTGAAGGTTACACTACAATTTTTGTAATAGTGGATAGATTATCCAAGATGGCACATTTCCTACCAATGAAGGGCACCCCTACTGCTGCTGAAACTGCTAGGACATTTATCAAGGAAGTGGTGAGGCTTCATGGCATTCATGCCAATATCACTTCAGATTGGGGGGTGCAATTTACCTCCAGGTTTTGGAGAGCTCTTTGTGAGTGATTGACCTCTCCTTCTCTTCTGCCTATCACCCTCAAACAAATGGCCAGATGGAGAGAATGAATCAGACGCTGGAGCAGTATCTGCGCTGCTTTTCCTCTTTCTCCCAGGACGATTGGGCTCCGCTTCTACCCCTTGCCGAGTTTGCTTACAACAATTCTGTTCATTCTGGCACGAAGCAATAACCGTTCTTTGCAAATTATGGTTTTCATTCTCTGTTCTTGTCTAATAACATCCCGGAGTGTCCAGTACCAGCTGTCCAAAAGAACCTAAACCTCTTTGAGTCAAATAACAAACTCCTGCAGGAGACTATGGCAAGGACCCAGAACTACAATAAAGAGGTGTTTGACAAGAAGAGAAGGGGGAGCTTGATCTTAAACCCGGAGAGCAGGTCTGGCTGTCCACGTTGAACTTAAGACTGGCTTGTCCTTCCAAGAAATTGGGCCCCAAGTTCGTGGGTCCCTTCCCAGTGCTAAGGAAAATTAATAACGTGACCTACGAACTAAAGTTACCAGAGTCATTCCGGATCCACCCGGTCTTTCATGTTGCCCTGCTCAAACCCGCAGTTCCTGATCCTTTTGTCAATCGGAAGGTCGGTCCCCCTGAACCTGTGATCATTGATGGAGAGGCTGAATATGAGGTTGAGTCCATTCTGGATTGTAGGAAAAGACGCAACCAAGTCCAGTTTCTGGTAAAGTGGAAGGGGTATGGGCCCGAGGAGAACTCTTGGGAGCCGGAGTCTAACATTCACGCAAAGAGGTTGATTCTTGCCTTTAAGAGGTCCCATCCAAGTAAGATGGCACAGTTGGGCATCCTGAGGCTGCCCCTTGGGGGGGACAATGTCATGAAAGATGTCCTGTTAGCACAGTTGTTAGAGCTGGTGGACATGTGCAGGTGCGCGCTAGTGCGAACGAACGCATGCGGAGGCACGCTAGCACGAACGAGTGTATGCGGGTACACGGTGGTACGAGCGGGCACGTACAATCGGTACTCGGGCACGCGGACGTACAGTGTGACAGTGTTTGGCGCCAATGGACTTATTTAAAGGAGCCTGTCAGCATACTTTCTTGCTGTCCGGTCTACAGCGTTCCCTGTGACCCTAAGCTATCAGTATACCTGTCTACTTGATTCCTGTTACCCGGCCCGCTCCTGACTACTCCTGTTTGCTGCCAGTCCCCGACCTCGGCTTGTCTGACTATTCTCCTGCCTCATCCTATGGTTGTTTGCTGCCTGTCTGTTGCCGACCCAGTCCGTGTCCCGACTACTGTTCTGCCTCTGTCTGGTACTTGCTCTGCCCGCCAGTGTTGACCCAGCCTGTCTGACCTCGCTAGTGTTCCAGTTGAACTACAGAACACCTCCCTGCTGCCTGTTGTTCCTGAGTTCCTGCCAGCCACACTACTTCTCTGCCCATTTTGGAAAGTAGACACCCCAAGGAAATTGCTGAGAGGCCTGTTGAGCCCATTGAATATTTATTTTTTTTGTCCCAAGTGATTGAATAATGACAAAAAAAAATTACAAAAAGTTGTCACTAAATGATATATTGCTCACACAGGCCATGGGCATATGTGGAATTGCACCCCAAAATACATTCAGCTGCTTCTCCTGAGTACGAGGATACCACATGTGTGGGACTTTTTGGGAGCCTAGCGGCGTACGGGGCCCCGAGAACCAATCACTGCCTTCAGGATTTCTAAGGACGTAAATTTTTGATTTCACTCCTCACTACCTATTACAGTTTTGAAGGCCATAAAATGTCCAGATGGCACAACCCCCCCCCCCAAATGACCCCATTTTGGAAAGTAGACACCCCAAGCTATTTGCTGAGAGGCATGTTGAGTCCATGGAATATTTTATTTTTTGACACAAGTTGCGGGAAAGGGACAATTTTTTTTTTTTGCACAAAGTTGTCACTAAATGATATATTGCTCACACAGGCCATGGGCATATGTGGAATTGCACCCCAAAATACATTTAGCTGCTTCTCCTGAGTATGGGGATACCACATGTGTGGGACTTTTTGGGAGCCTAGCCGCGTACGGGGGCCCCAAAAACCAAGCACCGCCTTCAGAATTTCTAAGGGCGTAAATTTTTGATTTCACTCCTCACTACCTATCACAGTTTTGAAGGCCATAAAATGCCCAGATGGCACAACCCCCCCCAAATGACCCCATTTTGGAAAGTAGACACCCCAAGCTATTTGCTGAGAGGCATGTTGAGTCCATGGAATATTTTATATTTTGCCACAAGTTGCAAGAAAATGACAAACTTTTATTTTTTTGCACAAAGTTGTCACTAAATGATATATTGCTTACACAGGCCATGGGCATATGTGGAATTGCACCCTAAAATACATTCTCCTGAGTATGGGGATACCACATGTGTGGGACTTTTTGGGAGCCTAGCCGCGTACGGGGCCCCGAAAACCAAGCACCGCCTTCAGGATTTCTAAGGGCGTAAATTTTTGATTTTACTCCTCACTAGCTATCACAGTTTTGAAGGCCATAAAATGCCAAGATAGCACAAAACCCCCCAAAATGACCCCATTCTGGAAAGTAGACACCCCAAGCTATTTGCTGAGAGGCATGGTGAATATTTTTCAGGTCTCATTTGTTTTTGAAAATGAAGAAAGACAAGAAAAATTTATTTTTTTTTTCTTTTTTCAATTTTCAAAAGTTTGTGACAAAAAGTGAGGTCTGCAAAATACTCACTATACCTCTCAGCAAATAGCTTTGGGTGTCTATTTTCCAAAATGGGGTCATTTGGGGGGGGGGGGGGTTTGTGCCATCTGGGCATTCCATGGCCTCCAAAACTGTGATAGGCAGTGAAGAGTGAAATCAAAAAATTACGCCCTTAGAAAGCCTGAAGGCGGTGCTTGGTTTTTGGGGTCCCGTACGCGGCTAGGCTCCCAAAAAGTCCTAAACATGTGGTATCCCCGTACTCAGGAGAAGCAACAGAATGTATTTTGGGGTGTAATTTCACATATTCCCATGGCATGTTTGAGCAATATATCATTTAGTGACAACTTTGTGCAAAAAAAAAAATAAAAATTTGTCTTTTTCCCGAATTTATATTTCACAATATAAAATATTCCATGGACTCGACATGTATCTCAGCAAATAGCTTGGGGTGTCTACTTTCCAAAATGGGGTCATTTGGGGGGGTTTTGAACTGTCCTGGCATTTTATGCACAACAATTAGAAGCTTATGTCACACATCACCCACTCTTCTAACCACTTGAAGACAAAGCCCTTTCTGACACTTTTTGTTTACATGAAAACATTTTTTTTTTTGCAAGAAAATTACTGAACCCCCAAACATTATATATTTTTTTAAAGCAAATGCCCTACAGATTAAAATGGTGGGTGTTTCATTTTTTTTTTCACACAGTATTTGCGCAGCGATTTTTCAAACGCATTTTTTTTGGAAAAAAACACACTTTTTTAAATTTTAATGCACTAAAACACACTATATTGCCCAAATGTTTGATGAAATAAAAAAGATGATCTTAGGCCGAGTACATGGATACCAAACATGACATGCTTTAAAATTGCGCAAAAACGTGCAGTGGCGACAAACTAAATACATTTTTAAAAGCCTTTATAGGTTACCACTTTAGATTTACAGAGGAGGTCTACTGCTAAAATTACTGCCCTCGATCTGACCCTCGCGGTGATACCTCACATGCATGGTGCAATTGCTGTTTACATTTGACGTCAGACCGATGCTTGCGTTCGCCTTTGCGCGAGAGCAGGTGGGGACAGGGGTGCTTTTTTTTTTTTTTTTTTCCTTTATTATTTTTTTGCTTTTTTATCTTATTTTTAAACTGTTCCTTTCATTTTTATTTTTTTTAATAATTTTTATTGTTATCTCAGGGAATGTAAATATCCCCTATGATAGCAATAGGTAGTGACAGGTACTCTTTTTTGAAAAAATTGGGGTCTATTAGACCCTAGATCTCTCCTCTGCCCTCAAAGCATCTGACCACACCAAGATCGGTGTGATAAAATGCTTTCCCAATTTCCCAATGGCGCTGTTTACATCCGGCAAAATCTAAGTCATGAAATGCTCGTAACTTCCAGTTTCTTAGGCCATAGAGATGTTTGGAGCCATTCTGGTCTCTGATCAGCTCTATGATCAGCTGGCTGAATCACCGGCTGCATTCTCAGGTTCCCTGTTGGGACAGGAGAGCCAGAGAAAAACATGGAAGACGGTGGGGGGGGGTCATTCCCTCCTACTGCTTGTAAAAGCAGTCTAGAGGCTAATTAGCTGCTAGGATTGCTTTTACATGAAAGCCGACCGCTGGCTGAAAAGAATGATACCAAGATGATACCTAAACCTGCAGGCATCATTCTGGTATAACCACTCAAAGTCCAGCAACATACCAGTACGTTGCTGGTCCTTGTTGGGCATATATTGTAAACTTTTTTTTCATGCAGCCTGTGGGCTGAACGAAAAAAAGATATTGATCGGTGGGTATGCCCACCATTAGAATACCTCCCTTCATCCACCCACTTCTAATGATGGGCATACATGCACCGTTTATATATGCCGAAGCATGGGGGCATCCTCCCGCAAAAGGCAGGAGCAAATTGCTCCTCCACCCACTGCTGCCCCCACGCTTCGGGATATATGCTGAAGTATGTAACTGTGGTGGTGAAATCACCCCCGACAGCGCTGGAGTCACAGCTTTATGTATCGTGGCAGCAAACGCTGTTGCTGTCAAGATGAATAAATACGGGCAGCAACTGAATGGCGTACCTGCTAAGCAAATGATGGTTAACAAAAAACAAAGTAACATTACAGTATAACAGTAATACTTACCATACCTGCAAAGCAAATAAAAAAAAAAAACATAGTAAAAAATAAAAAATTTAACGCAACCTGTGCCTACCTAAAATATACATATGTCGAAGCATGGGGGCATCCTCCCACAAAAGGCAGGAGCAAATCGCTCCTCCACCCACTGCTGCCCCCACGCTTCGGCATATATGCTGAAGTATGTAACTGTGGTGGTGAAATCACCACCGACAGCGCTGGAGTCACGGCTTTATGTATCGTGGGAGCAAACGCTGTTGCTGTCAAGATAAATAAATCCGCTCTGCAACTGAATGGCGTACTTGCTAAGCAAATGATGGTTAACAAAAAACAAAGTAACATTACAGTATAACAGTAATACTTACCATACCTGCAAAGCAAATACAAAAAAAAACATAGTAAAAAATAAAACATTTAACGCAACCTGTGCCTACCTAAAATACATATATGCCGAAGCATGGGGGAATTCTCCCACAAAAGGCAGGAGCAAATCGCTCCTCCACCCACTGCTGCCCCCACGCTTCGGCATATATGCTGAAGTATGTAACTGTGGTGGTGAAATCACCTCCGACAGCGCTGAAGTCACGGCTTTATGTATTGTGGGAGCAAACGCTGTTGCTGTCAAGATAAATAAATCCGCGCTGCAGCTGAATGGCGTACCTGAAAACAAAAAAATGGTTAAAACACAGTAAACTATAAAAAAATTACATACCTAAAAAGCAAACATGATAAAACATAACAATAAAACATTGCAGAATAGAATACAGTAAAAAAAAGCAGAACAATAGAGAGAAAATAGAGAGAGAACAATAAAACGACAACTATTTTTTTTTTTTTTTTTTGTGTATTTTTTTTTTTTTACATTTTTTTTTATAACTGTAACTTTTAAAATTGTAACTGTTCCAGGTTTGGGTCTCTCAAAACGCGATGGCATCTTGGGAGACCCTGTGAAAGTGTATCCTAGTCTGTGCAATGTTGTACCCTACGCTAAAACTCAACTAGTGTATGGTAGCGCTCAAAACATTCACCAATGCAAAGACCAGGATTGCCAGGACAGGAGGGACAATAATACCGGGTGTCACGCCTAAATCCGCGCTTTCTGCAGACACAACATTTTCTTTGGGGGGCTCGTTGGGTAGGGGTACTCTGGAGGACATAAGGAAAATGCCTCTCATGCAGCCGGCTTACTGCATTTGGTTGGGGAAGGTGAGGTGGAGCACCGTCTGGATACAGAAGGGCTCTGACGATCTCTTCCTGGAATTTAAGGAAGGATCCAGTCCGTCCTGAAGCTCTGTATAGCACATGAACGTTCAGCAAAGCCAATTGAAATAAGTATACAGACACTTTTTTGTACCAGCGTCTGGCCTTACGGGCAATTAGGTACGGCTCCAACAACTGGTCGTTGAGGTCCACCCCTCCCATATTTTGGTTATATTCGTGTACACAGAGGGGTTTCTTCACAACACCAGTCGCCATAGTAATTTGGACCGTCGTGTCTGCATGAAGGGAGGTAAGAATGAAAACATTCTTATTGTCCCTCCACTTCATAGCGAGCAAATTATTACACTGCAAGCAGGCTCTCTCCCCCAGCCTAAGATGGGAATCTACAAGCCGCTGGGGAAAGCCCCAGCGATTAGGTCGCACTGTGCCACATGCTCCAATTTGATGATCAAAAAGGTGACTAAAAAGTGGCACGCTCGTGTAATAATTGTCCACATATAAATGGTACCCCTTTCCGAATAAGGGTGACACCAAGTCCCACACTATCTTGCCAGCGCTACCTATGTAGTCAGGGCAGTTTGTCAGCTCTACGTGGCTATCTTTGCCCTCGTAAACCATAAAACTACATGTATAGCCTGTGGCCCTGTCACAGAGCTTATACATCTTGACCCTGTATCTGGCACGCTTGCTGGGAAGGTACTGTTTGAATGACAAGCGGCCAGAAAATTTAATCAGGGACTCATCAACGCAGACAACTTGATGGGGAGTAAACAAGTCTGCAAAACATTGGTTGAAGTGGTTTACGAATTTTGTAGAGCCGATCGTATTCAAGGTCTCCACGAGGACGACAGAGTTTATTGTCGTTGAAGTGCATGAACCGCAAAATCTGCTCGTATCGTGCCCTGGCCATGGAAGCAGAGAACACGGGCATATGGTAAATTGGGTCAGTGGACCAATATGACCGCATCTCACTCTTTTTATTTATGCCCATGTTGAGGGAAAGGCCCAGAAAGAGCTTAAATTCGGAAACTGTAATTGGTTTCCAATCTCTGGCAAGGGAGGACTGGGGATTAGCGGCGATGTGTTGACCAGCGTATAAATTGCTTTGGTCCACAATAGATCTATAGAGATCTTCGGTGAAAAACAGCGAATAAAAATCCAGTGGCGTAAAATCAACTGTTTCCACCTGAATTCCGGGTTGGCCAGTGAATGGGGGCAGTACGGGTGCTGCAGAAGTGGTGGGTACCCAATTCGGATTGGCGAATGCAGCAGGAAGGGCACTATGGGCACGACGGGCCTGTGTTCGTCTTCTTGGTGGCAGCGGGACACTACTGGTGCTTGCCACCTCACCAGCTTGAACTGCACTTATGGGACTCGCCACATCACCACGTGATACTGCAGTGCTGTATGTACGACCAGGGTGTACTAGGCCGCTGGTGCTTGCCAGTTCACCAGAAGGAATAGCGGCGCTAGTAATTCTCTGCTCCATACGAGGGACCTGCGGTTTTTGCACTTCAAGGACAGAAGAAGAAGATTGGGGTCTGGTACGCCTGACCTTAGCAGGGACCACAACTCCGTCGTCAGAGTTATCTGTCATGGAGCCGCTGTCCTCTACAGGATCGTATTCTGAGCCTGAATCTGACAGATGAGTGACTTCCTCTTCACTATCTGTCATGCTCAGAAACGTGTAGGCCTCTTCACTAGTGTACCTTCGATTTGCCATTTTGGGCTCTAAATTTAGGGGTACACTAGTGAGACTCACAGGCAAAAAAGCTCCTGTCAGCGACTGATTCAAAACGCTACCAAAAAACTGTTAGCGATCGCAGGGATCAGGCCTGACTCTGCGGAACGCTGCAGTTATGTGTGCTTAGTGTTTTGTAAGTGACAGTTATCGATCAATACTGCACTTGGGTGGGCTGGGCTGGGCCGAGGGGCAAAACGCAAGTGCTAGCAGGTATCTGGACTGATCGCGCTAACACTGCGTTTTTTTGGGGGACCCTAAACTGCTGGGGAGTATAGATCTGATCGGATCAGATATCGATCCGTTCAGATACTATAGCACTAAGGGAGGTGTATGCTGCGTGCGTGGGTGTTAGCGGTACTGGCGCTAACCTGACGCTGCCTGGGGCGACGCAAACCTTATCTGACCCTAAAAACGTAACTTATATCACCGCTGGGCGATCAGGGGGTTAAACCTTTATAAGGTAATAAACGGCGGGTTCCCTAAAACTATAATAAACTATAATAAACAAACCAACTAACCAGCGTCACCCGTAACAATTATATGGTGATCACTGGTGAAAGGGTTAACTAGGGGGCAATCAAGGGGTTAAAACCTTTAGTAGGTAGTATATAGGGGTCCCTGTCGCTATAAAACACTGACGGCGAACCTATATACTTACCTCCCTAACTAGCGTCACCTGTGTCACTAATACAGCGATCAGAAAAACGATCGCTTAGTGAAACTGGCGACGGGGGGTGATCACGGGGTTAAAACTTTATTAGGGGGGGTTAGGGGGGTACCCTAGACCTAAAGGGGGGTACCCCAGACCTAAAGGGGGCTAACCTAACTGCCCTAACACTTATAACTGTCACAAACTAACACCAATGCAATAATCAGAAAAAAAATAGCTTTTGGTTTCAGTGTGACAGGGGGTACAGGGGGGTGATCAGGGGGTGACTGGGGGGTGACAGGGGGGTGACAAGTGTGCCTGCGTGTTCTACTGGTAGTGTAGTGTTGGTGCAAACGTACTTGGATGTCTTCTTTCTTCGGTGCCGGAACGAAAAGACCGGCTCGAGGAGAGTGACATCACTTCCTCCGCTTCTGTTTACATTCACAGAAGCCGAGGAAGCCCGTCATTGGCCAGGAGCGATCGCGAGGGGGGAGCCACAAATGAGTGGCCTCCCCCTCACCTTTGATCGCCCCTGACCTGAATCTGACCGCTGCAGGCACCGGGGGGGGTCCAATCGGACCCCCCACCCGCGGGCAGGCAAGGACGTACCTGTAAGTTCTTTTGCCTGCCCGTGCCATTCTGCCGACGTACATCGTCATGCAGCGGTCGGCAACTGGTTAAAGGAATATTTCACTTTTTTTTTTCATTTAACACATCATTAAAATCACTGCTCCTGATGCATTGATACATGTCCCCTGGGACAGGGCCCGGGTCCCCAAACCCTTTTTTAGGACAATACCATGCAAATTAGCCTTTAAAATTGGCACTTTTGATTTTGAACGTTCGAGTCCCATAAACTTCAATGGGGTTCTAACGTTCGTGCGAAGTTTTGGTCCGTTCGCAGGTTCTGGTGCGAACCGAACCGGGGGGTGTTCGGCTCATCCCTACAAGCCATATAAGGACATAAGTATGATTTTACTTTAGTTGGCTCACACCAAAGGAATGTTTTTGTTAACTGACCAGGATGTGGCTGAGCACACTTTCATCTCTACGATTGACTATTTCCTTGCATTCAAGTTCTATATTACTACAGCTAAACTGGTAAGTGTCAGAAACCATGAATCAGACCGAGACAGAAGTAGTTAAATCACACTTGTTTAATAATAAAAGTAAATAGAACAAATGTAGTCAAAACATAGCCAAAGTTTGGTAACCGGAATGGATAGTCAGACAAGCCAGAAAGTCCGGAAAGCCAGGGAACAGCGTAGTGAAACAGCAAGCAGGATGTGAAGCCAGAAGGAATGTCAGCCAAGCAAGTTTTTAACAGGAACGCAAGAGAATGTCTCTGTGATGTTGACCAAGGTGAAGGCAGAGATCATCTGGGCTGGACGGCTTAAGTAGGCAGGACTGAGGAGAAAGATATCATCAACAGGTAAGTCACTGTGGAGAGATAGGAACTGCAAATAGCTGACAGCTGAGCAGCCAGCTCAGAGAAGGAAGGGCTGAGCCCAGCCCTGACAGTAAGATCTTAGTCTCACCTCAGAGCTTGCAATCAAGCATGCGTCTGTGATCACCCATGTGCCAGGCCATATGAAAATCTTGGGGACTTTATGGCAAAACTGCATCTTTAGTTAAAGTGGTGTTCCGGCCAAAATGATACTTTTTAAATAAAAATACCCCTATAATACACAAGCTTAATGTATTCTAATAAAGTTAGTCTGTAAACTAAGGTCTGTTTTGTTAGTTTATAGCAGTAGTTTGTTATTTTATAAACTTACAGCAGGCTGTGGCCATCTTAAGTGTGGGCATCTGAAGCCAGACTGTATTTCTTCCTGGATCTCATCCTTGCAGATCTCACACATGCTCAGTGCAGCACAAGCAGTGTAATAGGTTTCAGGTCAGGTTTCCATAGCAACGGCAGTGTCAGAGGAAGTTGCCGCCCCTTTCCAGAAGGCATTGCAAACAGGAAATGATGCGATGGGCCACGGCCAGGGAGGAGGAAGTGAAAAATGAATACAGCAGATATACAGTAGGTGCTGAGAAAAAAAATAAAAAAATATCCAATTCGTTTACAGTGCACGGTTTAGTGAGGGATGCTGAAGAGTTGTAAAAGTGGGTGGAACTCCACTTTAAGTATTCTTGTTATATTTTCTAATATTATCTGTATCTGTTATTACTTTTAATAAATGTTATACTTATAACTATTTGTGTGATCTCTCTCTGCACATATCGAATACAACCCCAAAAAACATAAACTATCATGTGACCGTGATTCAAGACCACCTTAGATACTCTTACTGGAACATGTGGACCCTTTTTGTGAAAAGTGCCATAAGAGCTGTATAAATCAATATATAAATATGTAATTTACTGGTTCCATCCTTTTCTACATGAGCACAGTGAGTGATCGGTACCAATCACTCCTTTGTCCATTCATCACTGAAGCATAGTAAACTGCCTTAGAGCGCTTCCTATTCATCTATCTGGGAAGATGAGGCTACAGAGAAAGGGACTGATAAATCTATGTCCTCAGTCACTTTCAGACGAGGGGGACCCTGTCAAGTAGGCTGTATGGGACCTCGTGATTTCTAACAGCAGCCCTGCCTGCACCTAGTCTGAAAAAAAGCTAATGCAGCCACTACAGCTAAAGAGTAAGGATCTGCAATATATATTATTTTTGTTCTCATGTTTAAATCCACTTTAACTACAGCTGTATGTGGGCAGAGCAGGTAGCGAAAATATAATTGCATGTCAAGAAGGAGAAAGGTGACAGAAGTCTCTAGCACTCTAATGTAAGTGCCTGTCTCTAACATATGACAATTCCTTGCGGGTATGGCTCATTTTGGTTTAAAAGTCTCATTTGCAAGTGCATGTCTCTCGAACATGACAGTCTCTTGTAAGTATAGCTCACATTGGATAAACAGCCTCTGGTAAGTGCAGCTCATTCTGGATTGACAGTCTCTTGTAAGTGCCACTCTTGTTAAACTAAGCCAGCAGTCAAAAGAAATAAGCATGCTGAGAGCAGATTAGGTGGAGAAAGATTTGATGGATCTTTATTATACTGCATGGAATATGGAATATGTTTCTGCTTTTCACCTCTATATCCAACACCTTATTGTGAACAACTTCAGCTATCACCAGCCCCCACTGTAATGCCATCCTAGGCAGATGACAATTAATTGTATCAATATCAAATCATTTCAAAGGAAACCAAAAGTGGTTATAAAGCTTAGACATTTTTTACTTTAATGCATTCCTTGCATTAAGGTAAAAAATGTTTAGGTATTAGTATGTCCTCTGACCCCCCTTATCCTTACCTGAGCCATCATTCGCTCCAGCACTGTGCCTGTTTGCAGCTCCTCTCTCCCCTCACTTCCTGTTCTCACAGGCTTGTCTGGGGCAGTGGCCATTGGCTCCTGCTACTGTCAATCAAAACCAATGACAAGGGAACAGGGGGTGGGGCCAAGCCCCGCTGTCTGTGTCTATAGATGCAGGTGGTGGGGCTTGGGAGCAAAGCAGACGAGTGCCCCCATAGAAAGAAGCTTCTTATGGGGCACTCACCAGAGAGGAGGAGCTAAAGGCACCGGGGGGGACCTGAGAAAAGAAGGTTTAGGAATGGAATTGCACAGAGCAGCTAAGTATAAACCTATTTGTTAATTTAACAATCACATCTACATGCATCTACAATCACTTTGAGTGTTTTAAAAATGTTGGTAGGCTTTTATTAAAGAAGAGACTCCGTATGTCCTTCTGCCATAAATATGTCTACCCCACCTGGTTGCAGTTTTCTTAGGATTCTGCGTGTACTGCTCAATATAAAATCTCAGCTTGCCTTGTCAAAATGTCAAATCTCAGCTTGCCTTGGATTCCAGGATGACTTAACTCCCACGCACATGTGTAAGAGTTATGTGATCTCAGGCCAGCTAATCAAGATGGCTGAAAGCGCTTAAAGCCCAGCCCCAGTAAAATGAAATATTCTGCCTTGCAGCGGGTGCCTAACTGTAAGGGTAAACAGCTCGTTTGTTCTAGGAGAACAGTCAACCCTCTTTCTTACCTGATCCTCTGCTCCGTGACAGACAGTGCTCTACCATGCTTCGGCAGGGGACTGTCCCTTGGTATCCATTGGGGGTGATCAAAATGTTACTTAACCCAGGACCCTGCATTTACTATATCTGGTCTCTCACAATACACAGAACATGGAAATACAATTATTTTGATAAATATAAACTGCTAAATACCTTTTCCTATCAGCAGTATCTAGCAGTTTTATGACTTCTATCAGCATCTGGTTAAAGCTTGTAGGAGGAGTTTTCATCCTACTCTGACTGTCCTATGAGGCTGCAGCACCCCTGACCCTCTGTTTGGACAGTGCTAATTGGCCCTGTGCTGATCACATGCACCCTCCCAAGAAATTAATAAATATTTCTAGCAATACACACCAAACTGAGCATGTGCAGAGTGCCCCTAAGGCTCTGTTCTATCAGGAGATGGATTGGGGACTGTGGAAGAAGGGGAGGATCAGAGAAGACAGGATCAAACAGACGTTTTACACAGTGCGGAGGATTAACCCCTTAGGTCCCACATTGAGTATAACAAGCATGGTTTACTGCATATACAGACTGATTTTACTGTTGGGGGTTTAGTAACACTTTAACTAAAGGTATAAAGACTTCTCACTTAGCAAAGTGATTGCTCACTGAAATGAATAATTTAGATAAGGCTGTGTTCTTTTTATTGAACCAATAATATTGTTTAAAATAAATTGTTTTTGTAACGTCCCTCACACATGATTGCGTATTCAGAGTGAACAGAGGTTTACCCTATTTATCATCATTCAATTTGTTAAGTGAACATTCCTTTACTAAATCCCAGTATATTTACATATATTCATGAAGGCAGTTTTCAAAAATGGCAAAATGAAGCAGAACTTCTAAACATTGAGGCACAAGTACAAGACATTAACCACTACAGCCACGGAAGGATTTGTCCCCTTAATGACTATACCATTTTTTGCGATACGGCACTGCATCCCTTTAACTGACAATTGTGCGGTCGTGCGACGTTGTACCCAAACAAAGTTGATGTTCTTTTTTCCCCCACAAATAGAGCTTTCTTTTCGTGGTATTTGATCACCTCTGCGGTTTTTATTTTTTGCGATATAAACAAGGAAAGAGCGACAATTTTGAAAAGAAAAAAAATTTTCTTTTCTTTTTCCAATTATACATATCCAAGAAAAATAAATAAAAAAACACATTTATTCATCAGTTTAAGCTGATATATAATCTTCTACATATTATTTGCTAAAAAAAATTGCAAAGGGCGTATATTGATTGGTTTGCGCAAAAGTTATCATGTCTACAAACTATGGGATAGATTTAGGGACTTTTATTTTTTCTTATTGTTTTTACTAGTAATGGCGGTAATCTGCGATTTTTAGTGGGACTGCGACATTGCAGCGGACAAATCTGACCTCAAATGACACTTTTTTGGGGACCAGTGACATTATTACATCAGTGCGATCATTGCTATAAAAATAACACTAGGGGGCGATCAAGAGGTTAAGTGTGTTCCCTGAGTGTGTACTAACTGTAAGAGAGATGGGCTCACTGGAACATGACAGAGATCACTGGGAAAAGAAGATCTCTGACATGTCCCCTGTCAGAACGGGGACCTGCTTGTTTACACTGGCAGATCCCTGCTCTGCCTCTGTACTACCTCCTCTGTTCAAGGGTTTTGCACGGAGTGGCCCCGATCCTCCTCTTCTCGGGTCCCCCAGCGGCACTCCTGGCTCCTCCTCTTCTCGAGTGCCCCCATGGAAAGCTGCATTCTATGGGGGCACTTGTGCGAGCACGCTCCCGAGTCCTGCTGCTGCATCCATTGACACAGACAGCAGGACTCAGCCCCACCCCCGACTCCTGTGTCTCTGGATTTGATTGACAGCAGTGGGAGCCAATGGCTCCTGCTGCTATCAATCTATCCAATGAGGACCCGAGACAGGGGCTGGAGTTGCTGTGGTCGTCCCGGTCGATGGAACGATCGGATTCAGGTAAGTAAGAGGGGTGCTCTGGGGGGCTGCTGCACTACAGAAGGGTGAGGGTTTACAACTTCTTTAAGGTGTATCCAAATCCAAGAAAAAAAAAAAGTAATGCATTGCAACTTGCCAGTCCTTGCATGTGGTAGCTGAATTAGTTCTATTTTTTTACCTTTACTGGTGATTGTGCCAATAGCACACTTCCTGTCCTTGGGTGACAACATTTCCTCACAGTACTGTATCCATTGGGGAGCAGCGTTGTCACCTTAGGACAGGAAGTATGTTAGGATTACAGAACATGTTCTTTTCTCATCTTCATAACATTGGGGGAGGTGCTCTGTAGTTAACAGAGGAGAAGCTGACTACGTTGTTTGATATAACCTTAGGTAGCACTGGATTAATGGCAGGACTTTGTTTCTAATACATGTAAGAAAACGCTTTTATTTGTATACTTAACAGACCAAAAGGAAGCAAAAAAAGACAGGTTAATTGTTAGTGTTTACATTTAAAGTGGAACTAAACCCTAACTTGAGGAAAACTGCATGCAGGCAGCTCTTTATTGCAGAAGAGGTATGCTATGTCTCTTCTGCAATAATACACTTACCTGCCTGCTCGCAGTTTTCTATTGGATGTACAATGAGCTGAGCAGCTCAGCATGCGTTCCCAGGACACTCTGTGCCAGAATGATTGACCCCCGTAGCCATGTACTGGATGACATTATCCCTCTCAGACCAATCAAGAAGCTGAAAACCTGGGTAGAAAATGCCAGCGGCTGGCAAAGGATCTAATCACTCCTTCGGTGAGTATAGTTCCATTTTAAACAAAATATCCCCAGTAGACATGTGCAGAGCGAAAACATTTGTTTTGTTTCACTTTGATTTGTTATTTACATGAATTAGTTTAATTAAATTAGTTTCATTAGTTTAATTTGTTATTCGAATTCGGATCGATTTGAAACATTTTTGAATCAATTTTGAATCGTTTTCGAATTCGAAAAATGTTTTTGAATTCGAAAAGTTTTCAAATTCGAATAGTTTTCCAATTTCCAAAGAGAATAAAATAGAATAGAAAATAAAGCAATAGAATAGAATAGAAAAGAATATAATACAAAATAAAATAATAAAATATAATAGAGTAAAACAGAACAAAATAGGATAGAAAATAAAAGCACAGAATAGAATGGAATAGAATAAAATAGAAAGGAATAGAGTAGAATAAAAAAATATACTAAAATAGAAAGATGATAACAATCTTCTGAAATGTGAATAGAATAGAAGAGAGTAGAATTAGGATAGAATAGAAATAATATAATGCAAACAAAAATTTCAGTGCTGCTATCCATATAATCCACCATCAGCAGAGCTCACAGCTGCTGATCCGCAGTTGCCCATCTGAGAGTAATAGTCCATAAAGATGATCCGCACAACCATTTCTGCTCTACAATCTTACTTTTATTCTGGAAACCACAGTGTACAGTACGCAAATTTAGTCAGTTGACACGCATTTGCGTACTGTACACTGTGGCTTCCTGAATAAAAGCAAGATTTTAGAGTTGGGTGGATCATCTTTATGGACTATTACTCTCAGAAATAATATAACCATTTTCCAAAATTCAAATAGAATCAATTCAAATTTGAATAGAATAGAAAAGAATAGAGTAGAATAGAACAGAAAATAAAACAATAGTAACAATAGAAAAACAACAGAATAGAATGAATATAACCATCTTCCTTTTCTAATCTATTCTTTTCTATTCTATTCAAATTCAAATTGATTCTATTTGAATTTTGGGAAATGGTTATATTCTTTCTATTCTAATTTATTCTATTCTATTGTTTTTAAAATTAGATTATTTGTATTTGTTTATTCTATTCTTTTCTATGCTATTATTTTTTTTATATTCTATTCTATTCCTTTCTATTCTTTTCTATTCAAATTCAAATTTATTCTATTTGAAATTCAAATTTCGGAAGATGGTTATAATCTTTCTATTCTATTCTATTTTATTATTTTTTTAACCACTTGAGCCCCGGACCATTATGCTGCCTAAGGACCAGAGGTCTTTTTCCAATTTGGCACTGCGTCGCTTTAACTGCTAATTGCGCGGTCATGCAATGCTGTACCCAAACGAAATTTGCGTCCTTTTCTTCCCACAAATAGAGCTTTCTTTTGATGGTATTTGATCACCTCTGCAATTTTTATTTTTTGCGCTATAAACGGAAAAAGACCAAAAATTTTGAAAAAAAATGATATTTTCTACTTTTTGTTATAAAAAAAATCCAATAAACTAAATTTTAGTCATACATTTAGGCCAAAATGTATTCGGCTACATGTCTTTGGTAAAAAAAATGTCAATAAGCATATATTTATTGGTTTTCGCAAAAGTTATAGCGTCTACAAACTAGGGTACATTTTCTGTAATTTACACAGCTTTTAGTTTATGACTGCCTATGTCATTTCTTGAGGTGCTAAAATGGCAGGGCAGTACAAACCCCCCCCCCCAAATGACCCCATTTTGGAAAGTAGACACCCCAAGGAAATTGCTGAGAGGCATGTTGAACCCATTGAATATTTATTTTTTTTGTCCCCAGTGATTGAATAATGACAAAAAAAAAAAAAATATTTACAAAAAGTTGTCACTAAATGATATATTGCTCACACAGGCCATGGGCCTATGTGGAATTGCACCCCAAAATACATTAAGCTGCTTCTCCTGAGTATGGGGATACCACATGTGTGGGACTTTTTGGGAGCTTAGCCGCGTACGGGGCCCCGAAAACCAAGCACCGCCTTCAGGATTTCTAAGGGTGTAAATTTTTGATTTCACTCTTCACTTCCTATCACAGTTTCGGAGGCCATGGAATGCCCAGGTGGCACAAAACCCCCCCAAATGACCCCATTTTGGAAAGTAGACACCCCAAGCTATTTGCTGAGAGGCATATTGAGTCCATGGAATATTTTATATTTTGACACAAGTTGCGGGAAAGTGACACTTTTTTTTATTTTTTATTTTTTTTTTGCACAAAGTTGTCACTAAATGATATATTGCTCACACAGGCCATGGGCATATGTGAAATTGCACCCCAAAATACATTTAGCTGCTTCTCCTGAGTATGGGGATACCACATGTGTGGGACGTTTTGGGAGCCTAGCCGCGTACGGGGCCCCGAAAACCAAGCACCGCCTTCAGGATTTCTAAGGGTGAAAATTTTTGATTTCACTCTTCACTGCCTATCACAGTTTCGGAGGCCATGGAATGCCCAGGTGGCACAAAACCCCCCCAAATGACCCCATTTTGGAAAGTAGACACCCCAAGCTATTTGCTGAGAGGCATGGTGAGTATTTTGCAGCTCTCATTTGTTTTTGAAAATGAAGAAAGACAAGAAAAAACTTTTTTTTTTTCTTTTTTCAATTTTCAAAACTTTGTGACAAAAAGTGAGGTCTGCAAAATACTCACTATACCTCTCAGCAAATAGCTTTGGGTGTCTACTTTCCAAAATGGGGTCATTTGGGGGGTTTTGTGCCACCTGGGCTTTCCATGGCCTCCGAAACTGTGATAGGCAGTGAAGAGTGAAATCAAAAATTCACGCCCTTAGAAAGCCTGAAGGCGGTGATTGGTTTTCGGGGTCCCGTACGCAGCTAGGCTCCCAAAAAGTCTCACACATGTGGTATCCCCGTACTCAGGAGAAGCAGCAGAATGTATTTTGGGGTGTAATTTCACATATTCCCATGGCATGTGTGAGCAATATATCATTTAGTGACAACTTTGTGCAAAAAAAAAAAAAAATTTGTCTCTTTCCCGCAACTTGTGTCGCAATATAAAATATTCCATGGACTCGACATGCCTCTCAGCAAATAGCTTGGGGTGTCTACTTTCCAAAATGGGGTCATTTGGGGGGGTTTTGAACTGTCCTGGCATTTTATGCACAACATTTAGAAGCTTATGTCACATCACCAACTCTTCTAACCACTTGAAGACAAAGCCCTTTCTGACACTCATTGTTTACATGAAAAAGTTATTTTTTTTTGCAAAAAAATTACTTTGAACCCCCAAACATTATATATTTTTTTAAAGCAAATGCCCTACAGATTAAAATGGTGGGTGTTTCATTTTTTTTTTTCACACAGTATTTGCGCAGCGATTTTTCAAACGCATTTTTTGGGGAAAAAACACACTTTTTTAAATTTTAATGCACTAAAACACACTATATTGCCCAAATGTTTGATGAAATAAAAAAGATGATCTTAGGCCGAGTACATGGATACCAAACATGACATGCTTTAAAATTGCGCACAAACGTGCAGTGGCAACAAAATAAATACATTTTTAAAAGCCTTTAAAAGCCTTTACAGGTTACCACTTTAGATTTACAGAGGAGGTCTACTGCAAAAATTACTGCCCTCGATCTGACCTTCGCGGCGATACCTCACATGCATGGTGCAATTGCTGTTTACGTTTGATGACAGACCGCCGCTTGCGTTCGCCTTAGCGCGAGAGCAGGGGGCGACAGGGGTGCTTTTTCTTTTTTTTTTTTCTTTATTATTTTTTTTGCTTTTTTATCTTATTTTTAAACTGTTCCTTTCATTTTTTTTTTTTTTTTAATCATTTTTATTGTTATCTCAGGGAATGTAAATATCCCCTATGATAGCAATAGGTAGTGACAGGTACTCTTTTTTGAAAAAATTGGGGTCTATTAGACCCTAGATCTCTCCTCTGCCCTCAAAGCATCTGATGACACCAAGATCAGTGTGATAAAATGCTTCCCCAATTTCCCAATGGCGCTATTTACATCCGGCGAAATCTAAGTCATAAAATGCTCGTAGCTTCCAGTTTCTTAGGCCATAGAGATGTTTGGAGCCACTCTGGTCTCTGATCAGCTCTATGGTCAGCTGGCTGAATCACCGGCTGCATTCTCAGGTTCCCTGTTGAGACAGGAGAGCCAGAGAAAAACACGGAAGACGGTGGGGGGGGGGGCTTTCCCTCCCACGGCTTGTAAAAGCAGTCTAGAGGCTAATTAGCCACTAGGATTGCTTTTACATGAAAGCCGACCGCTGGCTGAAAAGAATGATACCAAGATGATACCTAAACCTGCAGGCATCATTCTGGTATAAAGTCGTGAATGGCGTACCTGAAGACAAAAAAATGCTTAACAATAAAGCACAGTAAACGGTAAAGTATAAAAAAATTGCATACCTGAAAAGCAAACATGATAAAACATAATAACAATAAAACATTGCAGAATAGAATACAGTAAAAAAGAGCAGAACAAGAGAGAGAGAGAATAGAGAGAGAGAGAACAATAAAACGACAACTATTTTTTTTAATTTTATATATATTTTTTTTTTTTACACTTTTTTTGTAACTAACTTTTATAACGGTAACCTGTTCCAGGTTCGGGTCTCTCAAAATGCGATGGCATCTTGGGAGACCCTGTGAAAGTGTGCCTAGTCTGTGCAATGCTGTACCCTACGCTAATACTCAACTAATGAATGGTAGCGTTCAAAACATTCACCAATGCAAAGACCAGGATTGTCAGGACAGGAGGGACAATAATAGAGGGTGTCACGCCTATATTCGCGCTTGCTGCAGACACGACATCTTTTTTGGGGGTTCGTTGGGTAGGGGTACTCGGGAGGACATAAAGAAAATGCCTCTCATGCAGCCGACTGCATTTGGTTGGGGATGTGAATGGGGGAAGTACGGGCGCTGCAGAAGCGGTGGGTTCCCAATTAGGATTGGCGAATGCAGCAGGAAGGGCACTATGGGCACGACGGGCCTGTGTTTGTCTTCTTGGTGGCAGCGGGACACTACTTGTGCTTGCCACCTCACCAGCTTGAACTGCACTTATGGGACTCGCCACGTCACCAAGTGTTACTGCAGTGCTGGTTTGACTACAACCGGGGTGTACTAGGCCGCTGGCGCTTGCCAGTTCAATAAAAAGCTACCAAAAAAACTGTTAGCGATCGCAGGGATCAGGCCTGACTCTGCGAATGCTGCAGTTATGCGTTAAGTGTTTTGTAAGTGACAGTGATCGATCGATACTGCACTTGGGTGGGCTGGGCCGGGCGGAGGGGCAAAATGCAGGTGCTAGCAGGTATCTGGGCTGATCCCGCTAACACTGCGTTTTTGGGAACCCTAAACTGCTGGGGACATTAGTATAGATCTGATCGGATCAGATATTGATCCGTTCAGATACTATACCACTAAGGGAGGCGTATGCTGCGTGCGTGGGTGTTAGCGGTACTGGCGCTAATCTGACGCTGCCTGGGGCGACGCATATCACCGCTGGGCGATCAGGGGGCTAAACCTTTATTCGGTAATAAACGGCGGGTGCCCTGACACTATAAAAAATAAACAAACTAACCAGCGTCACCCGTAACAGTTATACGGTGATCAGTGGTGAAAGGGTTAACTAGGGGGCAATCAAGGGGTTAAAACATTTATTCGGTAGTATATGGGAGTCCCTGTCGCTATAAAACGCTGACGGCGAACCTAAATATTTAGGTCCCTAACTAGCGTCACCAGCGACACTTATACAGCGATCAGAAAAATGATCGCTTAGCGACACTCACATACCTGTCTTCTCTCCTCGGGCCGGAACGGAAATTACCGAGCCGAGGAGAGATGACATCATTTCCTTTGCTGCTGTTTAGCATACAGCAGCAAAGGAATGATGTGATTGGCCGGCGGCGATCGCGAGGGGGGGGCCACGAACGGATGGCCTCCCCCTCACCTCTGATCGCCGCTGGACAAAAGACGACCGCCTCGGGCACCGGGGGGGGTCCGATCGGACCCCCCACCCGCGGAAGGCAAATCACGTATATGTACGTGATTTTGCCTGTCCGTGCCACCTTGCCGACGTAAATCGGCGTGAGGCGGTCGTCAAGTGGTTAATTCTATTCTTTTCTATTCTATTATAGTCTATTCTATTCTATTCTTTTCTAGTCTATTATTTTCTTATGTATTCAAATTCAAATTTATTCTATTAGAAATTTGAATTTCAGAAGATGGTTCTATTCTTTCTATGTTATTCTAGTCTATTCTATTTGTTGCCCAATATATTCTAGTCTTTTCTGTTCCTTTATTTTCTATTCTATTTTGTTCTGTTTTACTCTATTATATTCTATTCTTTTATTTTCTGTCATAATCTTTTCTAGTCTATTATTATTTCTTCCTATTCTATTGCCTTATTTTCTATTCTATTTTATTCTCTTTGGAAATTGGAAAAACCATTCCAATTCGAGAATGTTTTGAATTCAAATTTGAAAACTTTTCAAATTCAAAAACGTTTCGAATTTGAAAACTATTCGAAATTGAATTCGTATTCAAATTTCGGACTATTTTTTTTTCATTATTTAGGATTCGTGTAAATTCAGTTCTATTGTAATCCAGAAATTCGGATACATCTGTATTTCCGAAAAATGAAAATTTGTCTGATGTTAAATTCGAAACGAAATGAACCACACATGTTTAATCCCCAGTGATTTCAGCCAATGTCTCCACATCAATGACAATCCGTTACTGTCAATGTTGGTCAGAGTATGTCAATGTTTTCAGTGTCTATTATTGTAGATAAATCAATTTTAAAGTCAATTTAAAGCCCAACTGAATACAATTATGTCAGGCGTGTCTGTACCCTTTTTCCCTGATGCCACATCCCTGAAAAATAGAAAACCAGAGAAATTATGGATGGGATTTTAATGTCTCCAAGAGAAAGTTACAAGATAAAATGTAACAAATGTTATTAATACATGATGTTTAAAAGCAAATACGTGTTAAAATGCATATCTCTCATATATATGAGTTACATATAAACCCTACAAATCACATACAGGAAGATGTGAAGTTGCAACCCAACGCGTTTCAACTTCTTCCTATCTGTGATTTGTAGGGTTTATATGTAAATTATATATATGAGTGATACACATTTTAACATGTATTTGCTTTTAAAGATCATGTATTAAAGCGGAGTTCCACCCAAACATGGAACTTCCTCTTTAAGTGCAGATGACCTCCTGACATGCCACATTTGGCATGTAATTTTTTAGGGGCAATCGGATACCCTCTTTTTAGAGGGTCCCAGGTCCCACTTCCTCCTGGGGCACCGCGGCACCGGAAGGAAGTTCACCTCTCCCCCCTCCCTCTCAGCAATCATCTGGGACACGCCACAGGTCCCAGATGATTGCCCAGCCAGTCGCAGTGCTCAGAGCGGCTCGTGCATGCGCAGTTTGTGCTCGGCTGTGAAGCCACATCTGGGCGCCCACAGTGACAATGCCGGCGCCGCAGAGAGGAGGGGGGCGAGTGGGGCTTCGTTCGCCCACATCGCTGGACCCTGGGACAGGTGAATTTCCAATTAATAAAAGTCAGCAGCTACACTTTTTGTAGCTGCTGACTTTTATATGGGTGGAACTCCGCTTTAATAACATTTGTTAGATTTTATCTTGTTTTAACTCTCTCTTGGTGCCATTAAAATCCCATCCATATTTTCTCAGGTTTCGCTAAAGCCCAACTAAAGTTTCAGTTCAGTGTTCCATCAGCTGCGTCCCCAGGCAGCGATCTTGGAGATTGACAGCGCTTGACCAGGAAGCAGCGTCATATGCATTGCTTCCTGGTCCAATCACAGTAGGGTGTACGTAGAGCTCCTGCCACCCTTCCCAACGATATCTGCCATGACTGCACCAGGCTCACAGGTGTAACAGCGAAGAGGGGCAGCAAATTGCCAGGGTTGTGGAAGTGTTCAGGTGGCTTCACAGCCACGTGTATCACTTCCATGTGAAAGCTGACAGTTGGCTTTACAAATGTATACACACTCCCGGCCGGTATAGCAGCTGGGAGTGTGTGTGTAAAAAGCGCGTGTTCCCAGCGTTGTTTTAAAGTTGGGACTCAAGTGGTTAACTTCTTTCTCCCCAGTTTCCTCCATTCCCACAATCCCTGTTTCTCACTCTGAGCAGCTCAGAGATATTGCACCTGATCAGGCAGAGGTTGGGCATGTGATCTGCAGGAAGGTGTACAGTTCACTGTTAAGCCTCGTACACACGATCGGATTTTCCGCAGACAAAACGTCAGACTTTTGACCGAAGGGCGTTGCCCAGGAACTTGTGTTACATACAAACGGCAAGGAATTGTCGTCCAACAAACATGAATGTAGTGACGTATTAGACGTACTACGAGACTTCAAAGAGGAAGTTCAATTGTCATGCGCCACCTTTTGGGCGTCTTCTGCTAAATTCGTGTTAGTAGAAGTTTGGTGAGTGTTGATTCGCGCTTTTCATTTCGCGCTTTTCATTTTGCGCTTTTCATTTCCCACTTTTCAGTTAGTTTCTGAACGGCCGTTCGTCATCCAGCCATGTTGCGGAATAGGAGGAGATAACGTGTTATTTATTATTGGCCTTGGAGTTATTGCTTTGACCCAACTCCAGGAACAGGAGGAGGAGGTGCTCTGATGAAATCCGATCTACGGATGAAATGCGTCAGCATGACGCTACCACGCAATCTGTAGCGTTCTTGCCGACCAACAGACCCACCCACCAGTCCTGATCACATAGGCCTGCAACCACAGCGGCCGTTTGAATTTACCCGCGGAAACCGCACGAGGGGAGGACTGACGACATTAGCCAATCGGGTCTTGCCTGTTGCAACTATCCGGGCTTACCCCCTCCTACTGTCCCTTCGTTACCAGCGATGGAGGTACACTACGGATGATCTCTCGCAGGATTGAACCACTTGCAACAAGACACTTTACAAGCGGGAGACGGTGATAGCTTTAACCCCTTCTCCTGACGTGGACAGCAGTCAATACTGGGTGAGATCTTACCTTTTTGTATCCCTGGTTTGGGACAGTTATTCTCAGTAACACCCAGTGTCCATTACTTGGTATCTGGTCCACAAAGTCAGCCACACAGCTCAGCCCGGTTCCTACAACTTCAGCCGCCTGCATCTTCCATCCTCACCCCCCGGTCTCCAGTCTCGTGAGCCATTCCCGGCCTAGAGAGACTTCCATCTCACAAGTCTGCATACACCCATGCCCTGAGGCCGCTGCTGAGTCATCCCTGCATCCCTCCGTCCAGGGCCTCTCCATCACGGCCCTTCTACTCTCCCCCCTCTCTGGTCTTCCTGCTCTTCAGATCACAACACTGTGTTGATCAGGACTGTTATCACACCACCCACTACTTAATCAGTCCCTACTGGTTATTACTTGCTGTCCTCCTCTCATGCTATAAGGACTTCCAGCAATGTAGTGTACCCAATTTACTTTGAAATCATTCATGTCCATACATTCTGAATGACTCCATATGTCTAATGTGAATGGCTGGAGGTGATAGGTGGCCATCTGTGTCTGCACATGACTGTTTTGTCATTTTTAAACTGGTGATGGTACCTGTGTTTACAGGATATTTTTGGATTGGTGTTTATAGTGAGTTTTTTCATTAAACAGTATTTAACTAATTAACCTGACTATTGCATGTTCCTCATTTATGAATTCACTTTCCCTCTTGTTTTCTTGCTATATGCTGCATGAATTCAGAGGAACACACCCATCATTGGTTGGTGCTAGCAATTGTCGTTAAACCTACACAGACGTGGCTAAATTATGCCCACAGTCTGTTATTACTATATTTGATTACAGAGTGTTTTGGTTCTTTTATCACCTGTTTTTTTGCACAGGAGGAGGAGGATTTCTTGGATCAAAAATTGGTTGCTTTATTAATCGTGACCAATTATGTCATATGCCTTTGCTGCGGGAGCTCCAGGAGAATAATCCGGATGATTTTAGGAATTACCTCCGGATGATGGACCCCTGCTTTTACCAACTCTTGCCATTGTTGAACCCCTATATTAACCTCCCTGGCGGTATGATTACTTCAGATTTTAGGTGCTGAAAGTGGTACCATTATTTTGCACAGAAATTTGGCGTTTTATATTGTAGGGCTGTAATTCTTAGGAATAATTCACTTAAATCTGTCCAAACCAGAGTCTAGTAGACATCCTGGGTATGATAAAGTTTGAAAAACGAAATAAAAAATTATAATATAATAAATAACTATAAATAATTATAACAAATAATAATATAATAATAATAAAAATTATTCAATAATGTAATCAAATCAAAAACACTGAAATTTGCTCAGTTGCAGAATTGTCGCTTTCGTTACTTTTAGTGTTTGATGACGGATTTCCCCACAAATCATTATCACTCAATTTTGCAAGTGATTCTAATTTATTATCGCTGTTTTCTAGCTGCTCTAAAGCCACTTTTGATGTAAAGGGACAGTTTTGGTTGCTATGGACAATCTCCAGTTTCCAGGCAGCAAGAACAGTGTTTATAATATAAAAGTGCATGCAGGACACTGGGCAGACCACTAGGGACAAAGGGGATGTGTAATTATTTGATACAGTACTGTAATCTGTAAGATTACAGTATACTGTATCTGTACTGTGTGTTTCACTTTTTGAATTTGCCGCCGAACTCCGTCCCCATGCGTCGCAACGCTCGCAGGGAACGGAGCTCGGCACTGTGAATCGAGCGAGACACAGCGGCTCGCCGTTAACAGCGGGGAGACATCGCAGGATCCAGTGGACAAGGTAAGTAAACTCTTCCTGGATCCTGCAATACCATCCCGAGTCTGGCTCGGGGATACCGCTTTTGGTATTGAAAATCCACCCCGAGCCAGGCTCGGGAATACCGCTGGGGGGGTTAAGAAGCAGGACACATGCATGAAGCTTTTATTTTTTTATTTTTTGGTTAAATAATGATTTGATTTGGTATATTTTTTTTGGATGCATAGAATGCACTTTTTGGTTAAGCTCTATTTGCAGATAGCATGTCTATTTTTATTTGTTTTCTTTTTTAATGCACAATAAAAAAAATTGTGTACAATAATACTTGTCTATGTGTTTTACTTCAAATGACAGTTTGGGAGTAGGCAGTTACATTTTAAAAAATACAATGTAAAATTAACAAAATTAACAAGGGACACCAACATAGTTGTATCTTTGATCTTAAAAACTATGGGATAATGATGTTGTGGTAACTTGCAGCAAAAAAATAAAAATAAAGAAATAACAAACATAATATTATTCTTGATATCACTAGAAAAAAAAGCCTTTGAAAATTTGTTTGCAATAACTCCATCGGTATTACCAGCAAAGCAGCTTCATTATTATCCCATTACTGTATAGAAGAAGAGAATGTGCTCTGCATTTCGAGATATCATAATTTGCCACGTCACGAATGTTAATTCTCCATTACGATCACTAGTTTACAAGACAGACCGCTTCCGGCTCATCCTTGCTTCCGAGCATGCGTGTTTGTACTTCGGACTTTTGTCCGACGCACTTGTGTACACACGCTCAGAAAATCCAACAACAGACCGTTGTCCGCTGAAAATTTATAAACCTGCCAACCAACATTTGTCCATGGAAAGTTGGCCAAAAATTGTCTGATGGAGCGTACAAATGGTCAGATTTTCCGCCAACAGCTTGTCATCACACAATTCCCGTTGGAAAATCCGATCGTGTATACGTGGCTTTAGTCCTGGCAGGTGGGCAAGCTGCAGACAGCATACAGTAGCTCCAAATTCTACTAGAGTCAAATGGATTGGCTCTATGTCTACCAGTCCTGAGACTCCTCCAGCCGCTCAGCTGTGTTACCAGCCCTGAGATCCCTCCAGTTGTTCACTTGTGCTACCAAACCTAGCTTGGACTTGGACTGTGTGGGATGTTGTCTGAGAGAATAAGTGCAAGAAGCTATCTGCGTACTGTATTATTTACCCAAATAGTGATTCCCCTCTAGTCTCTGTTACTATAGATCCTTATAGAACCTGTGCTGTGCTGCCACCTAGTGCCCTAATTGAGACTCATAAACATTGCTTTGAGGAGCTCCTGTTTGCCCAGCTTCATAATCTGTTTAACATTGTTCTGTACTGTGTGTATACTCTTTGTTATTAAAACCCTGTTTTCATTGTTAAACCAACTCTGCGCTTATTTACTTCCAGGTTACAGTTCCTTCTGTCTAATCATTGAGCTGATTTGCTTATACTGTTAGACTTTGAACACTCTTTGTTTAAATGCACTTCCAATGTTCGGTTGGGCTTTGTGTCTTAACCTAGTTGTTTAATAGGGGGATAAATTCAACAATAAAACAAAATATATTATGGTATTCTGTATAAAAAGTTGCAGTCTTGTGCTTTATTACTATCAGTAAATTGCTTTGTGTACACTAAGTAGTTGACTCTAAGGTACATGTCATCATATATTATATTCCAATACAAGGTCTTATAGAATGAAAGGATTTACCGTACATGAACCAAGAAGTTTCCTATTCCAAGTAATAAAACCCATGCAAATGTACAAGAGACTAAAATATTTTTGGCCTCCAAGCAGCTTTTCATACTTCTACAAGTATGTTACAATTTGTATGCAATTATCAGCATTTCAGCAACCTCTTCCACAGCATTTAACAGATTAAGCCCTTTCAAGCATCTACGTGTCAGTCTAAGGTCTTGCTGAATTCAACATCTAGGGGATCTTTCTCCAGGAAGCGTCATACTTGCAGTCAAATCAAGGGCTTGTTTGAGCAGTTCGGATACTTTAAACTTTCTGTGAGATTATTAGATGCCAAATCAAAACTGGAATTTGGAAGATTTAAAATCTATAGTTTCTTCCAAGTTGGCCTCTTAATACACCAGCATTAATCACGATTTTCCTAAAACTGGAAATGTTATTACTTTTAACACATATTTCATAGCGCTTTGGAGATGCAATTTAATATTACTTGGCCAATTCTCCTTTTATTCACATTTCCCAAAACAGTTTAATATGTCCCTGAACAGCTGATTCTAACTAAGTTAACGGCACACTAATGACTAACCACCAGTTTAACATTTAATGCCAGAGATCGTTGGTTAGTTAATCCAATGTTGTGTCATGTTCCTTAAGGAATAACTGCAATTGTTGGCTATTTGTGGTTATGCAAAGTTAACGGTATTTATTTGTATATTGATTCCTCTTATATGATTTCATATGATGTAATCTTAAAATTATGAAAACTTGTACAAGAAGCAGAAAATAGAATTATTTCCATATGTTTTCACTTCCACATTGAAAAAATTTACTAAATGATGGGGTAATAAGAATTGTACTACTCTTTTACAAAGATTTTCTGATCCCTTTTAGCTTTTAATGCAACAATATGATTTTGAAGAACATACCTTTAAAAAACATACAGTAAAAAAAAAATCTCAATTGTGAAAAATGCATTATTGGATGGAAAATTCAGTTTTGAATGCTAACAAATCAGGGTGATTACTCTGTCTGCCCCCTGTACATTCCTGTGATAGGCTGCCCTACTGGCCAGCAGGAATATGTGGGGGATGGGAAGGGCCAGGCACATTTCACCACTGCAAAAACGTCACAACTTTCCAGAGCACCACCGAGGAGATCTTTCTGTGGTCCTTAATTTTAGTTTTTCCTACTATGGCCTTGGTCAACAACAGAGGAACAGGCAAATAAACAACCTGCCTGTTACCATGCCAAACTAACATGTAGTAGAAGAAGTAAGTAAGACCCCATACAAACTATTAGATTTTCTGCAGATTTTTGTCTTCAGATTTACCAAAACCTTGTAGTGCAAGGGCCTGCCTGATTGCATACAAATTGAAACTCTTAAGGTTTGACCTCATATTATATGGTTTTGGTAAATCTGAAGACAAAAATCTGCAGAAAATCTAATAGTGTGTATGGGGCGTTAGGGAATTTTTTTCCATCAAAAACTAGTATAGTAATTTTTTATAACCATATGTGTTGTATTTATTACTGGCACATATACTACTAAACCAAGCCTTGAACCTAAAGCTGGGTAAACATGTACTGAAAATTGTCTGGTCCAACATGTATCTGGACAACATTTGGTCTGTTGTACCTCTAACTGTTCAACAGAAGCCAGTCTAATGACCAGCTTCTATTGAACAATTGTGTTGGAAGACCAGCATTTGATCAGCACTCTCAGCCAATGGCTGCAGGAGATCTGTCTTTTTTTTTTTTTTGATTCAACCTACTGGTTGAACGGAAAAAAAATGAATGTGTATACCTTGCTTTACCCCTAAACCTCAACTCCTAGGAGTTATTTATTCCTCTGTCTTTTCTTTTGTTACATTGTGTCTTTGATATGGTTATGATGTGTTTTACATGCCCTTTACATAGGGTACCATACATTCCTATGGCAATTGTAGTTGCTGGAAACTGCACCAATATTGCAGCAAGCAGGATTTTTTTTAACGCACCATAATAAAATGCAAGGGCTTCTGTGAATGTGCAGCAGAGGGAAGAGTCGGGCAGAGCTGCTGTGTGTGCTTCTCTTCTCTGAGAGCTCCGAATGTATCTTTTAGTAGTGCCAAAATCCTTTTAGATGCAAATAATAGAGATACGTTTACAAACTGGATGAATTCCTGGAATTCAGCTTTAGGAAGACGATAAGCTCTCACCTGTTAGTGTGATGTATCTAGGCAAAATCATTTATGGTTAGGAAAAAGGCTATAATGTACATCCATTTGTGAACATTTCAAAACAGATAATAAACAGATAATAATAATAAAAAAAAAACAGAAGCAAAAGCAGCCCTTTTAGATGAATATATATATATATGTTTTCTCATAAAAAATAACTATTTTGTTACATTACACCGAACAGCAGGAAAAGTAGACGTTTTAAAAGTTTATAGCTTTTCTAAAACAATTTACCACTTCATCAGACATACATTATCATTCCGTGAACTTTCAAGTGATCACTCTACAGCACACCTATGGTGGCCTCTGTTGTACTTCTTAAGCGTCTATAATAAATCTATTACTATACTCTACAAACATTGTATAGAGCTTAAAACAGATATGTGGGCCAAACTTTCCTGAGAACTCCTACAGCTGGAGAGGGAAATTTCAATAGGAACTGGTACACACTAATTATCTCTATTCAACACACTACAAGACCTATAGTGAAGGAAAACAAACACACCTTTAGCTGTTTGAATATGAAAAAAAAAAACACAGGGCTTGTATGTATATATATACTGTACATATGCACACAAAACGATACTGTTAAGTATTGTAAAAAAAAAAAGAAAAAACTATTAATCTTCCTCTTTGTTCAGTTGACTACATCTCATACAATGAACAAAACACAAATAATGACGCATTGGGGTTTATTTACTAAAGCTGGAGAGTGCAAAATCAGGCTCACTTCTACACAGAAGCCAATCAGGATCCAGGTTTTATTGCCAAAGCTTAATTGACCAAGCTGAGGTTAGAAGATGATTGGTTTCTATGCAGAAGTAAGCCTGATTGCCATTTTATGTTAAATGCACCAGGGAGATGATCTTCACTAAATAGACATAAAGGGGTTGAAAACCCTTGTTTAAAAAAATAAAAATAAATAACAAACATGTCATACTTACCTTCACTGTGCAGTTCATTTTGCACAGAGTGGCCCCGATCTACCTTTTCTTGGGTCCCTCAGCGGCACTGGTGGCTCCTCCCGCATCGAGTGTCCACATTGGAGAAGTGCTCTCCTTGGTGGACACCCGTGCGGGTGCGCTCCCGAGTCCCACATCTGTGTCCATTCATACAGAATGTAGGACTCGGCCCTGCCCCCCCGGCACCACATCATTGGATTTGATTGACAGCAGCAGAAATCAATGGCTGCGCTGCTATCAATCTATCCAATCAGGACACGAGACACCAGGTAGAGCTGGTGTGCTCGTTCCCAGCTGGAGAAAGATCGGGGTCAGGTAAGTAAAACGGGGGGCACTGGGGGGCTGCAGCCCCACAGAAGGTTTTTCACCTTAATGCATAGAATGTAGGGTTTACAACCCCTTTAAATTAGAGACCTGAGCCAGTTGGAGACCTGAACTCCACGCATGAGAAAAAACTTCTAAACAGCTCCATTACTGTATATTAAAGCTATACAGTAGAAATTTGCAAAGTTTTAATGTACTTTTAAGTTTGCTGCAAATCTACACCAATTCAAATTGACCATATTGACTAAAAATACATATAGAGACTGAGGTTAAAAATCATCAGTAAAAGCAGAAATAATGGCAGCAGAAATGGAATGCAAATAATGACTTTTCCTGTGAAAGATGAACTTTATTTCATTCATCCTACCTACGAGGGCATCTTTTTGGTTCTTAAAAGTTGATCTTTAGGATCCAACATGATATTATCAAAATAAGGTCAGAAAAAAAAAGATATTGAAATACCTTATGTCAGCCTTTCTCCACCTTTTCAACACAGAGGAACGCTTGAAATAACTTTCCAGTCTCAGGGAACCCCTGCTAAAAACTACTATATCTCCAACTCACGATACATTAGTGTGATGGTGACCAGAGCATTTTTTGCGATTTGGCACTGCGTCGTTTTAACTGACAACTGCGTGGGCGTGCGACTTTGTACAAAAACAAAATTGATGTCCTTTTTTCCCCACAAATAGAGCTTTCTTTTGGTGGTAATTGATCACCTATGTGATTTTTATTTTTTGCGCTATAAACAAAAAAAGAGCGACAATTTTGAAAAAAAAAACTATATTTTTTATTTTTTGCTATAATAAATATCCCCAAAAAGTTTTTTTAAAAAACAAATTAAAAACTGATTTCTTCCTCAGTTTAGGCCAATATGTATACTTCTACAAATTTTTGGTAAAATAATCGCAATAAGGGTATATTGATTGGTTTGCGCAAAAGTTATAGCGTCTACAAAATAGGGGATATATTTATGGCATTTTTATAATTATTATTTTATTTACTAGTAATGGCAGTGATCTGCGATTTTCATCGGGACCGTGACATGAGGCGGACAGATGGGACACTTTTGACACTTTTTTGGGACCATTGACATTTATACAGCGATCAGAGCTATAAAAATGTACTGATTACAGTATAAATGACACTGGCAGGGAAGGGGTTATCAGTAGGGGGTGATCAAGGGGTTAACTGTGTGTCCCAGGGAGTGATTCTAACTGTGGGGGTGGGGTGGGACTGCCTGAGTGAGTCATTGTTCATTTTAGTATGAACAACAGATCAGTTTTCTCTTGACTGACAGCCCTGAGATCTGTCTGTTTACATTGACAGATCTCTTCTGTCTCTGTGTGGTGCCCAACGGTCGCACATCGGCTTCGGTGCTACTCGCTCGCCGCCTAGTGGTCCGAAAGTGAGTTGATGTATAGCTACAATGGTTCGCCCAGGGGAGCCAAACTGCCGCAGTATAACTGCGGCGGCTGGTCGGGAAGTGGTCAAAGTGATATTAAAGTCTTGTTTTTTTTGTTTGAAACTAATAAACATGTTATACTTACCTGCTCTGTGCAGTGGTTTTGCACAGAGGAGCCCAGATCCTCCTCTTCTCGGGTCCCTTGCTGGCGTTTCTGGACCCTCCCTCCTGCCGAGAGCCCCCACAGCAAGCAGCTTGCTGTGGGGACACCCGAGCTGAGCTGCTGCTCTTTGTGTATATTCACCCCCTCTCTCTCCTCATTGGTTCACTGACTTTAATTGACAGCAAAAGGAGCCAATGGTGACCGCTGCTGTCTTAGTAAATGAGCTTGACAAAGGAGCACGCCCTGAGTCCCATCTACCAATGCGCATGGTCCGAAGCGCCGTTGCAACCCACCAGTGACGTCATAACGCCCAGCGCCGTGTTCCAGCCCTCACCATCGGCCTGATCCAAGCCTTGGTTTCATCGCCGTGGTCCCAGAGATCCTGCTGGCTAGGATTTCTCCCCCACAGGCAGAAAAATCAGCTGTTCAAAATGCAGCTCTGCAGTGAACGCCACGCCAGTGTGGATGGACTCGTGCCTTACTTCCTTAACCTCCATACAAGTGGATAATGCACCTGCATCTCATTAAAATGTTTACAGTTCTAACCTAGAGGAGCCTGTGTTTCTCTTCTCATTTGCATATCTGGAATCTGCTTTCAACTCCCCCCTCAAAGGCTGCCAAGGTTGTTTTGGACTGCTAAAGTAATCTATACAGGTCTCCCTCTTCATCTCTCCCCCTCCACATATACTAAGTATCCACTTCTAGGACTTATTGGTGGACTAATTTATTAAATCTCATACTATTTAGCAGTGCCACTACCCATTTTTTTGTCTATGGATGTTCATGTAATGACATGTGAGCGTCATTCTGTCCAGGATTACTGTGAGCTCTGACCACCATGAAGTAGAAATTGAAATGAAATGAAAATTCTTGCAGGCATTTCAAAATGTATTAAAATAAGTCTATGATCATATACTGTACAGGCTGCTTTTGCTGTTGTCTTCTGAAAGAGTTGCATGGCTGTCATGCTTATCTTCTAGCTTCGGAACCTTTATTTACTAACCTTAAATAAGAAGGATGACGTCCCTTTTGGGTGGGCTTTCCTGATCTGCATATTTGCTCCATGTCAGTATTTCAAAAAGTACTGTCATCAGAAGGTTGAAATACCTAGTATTTTTCATAAAGAAAATAAAATTGACTCTCTTAATTTCTTCCATTTACATTAAAATGTAATAGTTTCTTAAAGAATCCATCATACAGCATTTTAATTGTAAATGCTAAGCACTGTGTATATTAAATTGTGCATAGAATTAAAAAAAAAACATATATACTGAATGAAATGTTTTTTGCCCTGTCTTTTAGATAATCTAAGTTTGGTGCTTAGGATCTTAAAAATATACGAAGGAAAATGTATTTTGCATTCCAGTTGACATGGCAACAAGTGCAGTCAGACTTTACAGTTTCTGATTCTGCTCATCTGACATTAATTGACAATTTGCAGCTTTTTAATAAGTAGTTATTTGACATATCCATCACCTGTACAAAAACAGAGAATGTAAATCAATGTTTAACACTTTACAGTACTCTGGAAAAAAAATATGACATAAATGTGAGTAATCCTAAGAGAAACAATTAAGGGATAGGTTTATAAAGACCTGTTATGAATTCATGCACATTTGCTGGCCATTAGCAAATGTTACATCTAGTAAATTTTGGTAAATGTTCAAGTGTAAGCCAACATTTTTTGTTTATTTTGGATAAAATATGGAAGGGTTAGACTGAGCCTCAGTTTGATTCAAACTTATTAATAAAGTGGTTTTAAACCAAAGATCAGACATTTACTATATTGCAGCTTACCAATTCTTACATGTAATGGCTGCATTCGTTATCTTTTTTAGTTTTTCTTTATTTTATTTTCTGGCCAGTAAGTTTGTTGTCTTTTAAAAGAACAAGCTCTCCTGCAAATGTATCTGTTAAAGTGTTGAGACAAACCTTTTAACACTGACGGGGTGCTTATAATGATCAATTTTTATTTATGTAAGACCTTTATCTCAAAAGAAACAAAACTGTTGCTGTAATTTCTTAGAACACTCCCATCCCCCAGACTGATAATGCTGCTGTCTGCTATGCCCCCCTGTATTCCTTCATCCAGTGTGGGGGCACTCTAATACAGGAGGTGTGGTCTTACTAGTCAGTTCACTAGGGATAAAGCCCTAAAAAGAAAACTAATAGGGCTACCACATCTAATGATTAGTAAGCTGGAACAAATGACATTTTGTGTTTTGGGTTTAATACCGCTTTAAGATAGCCGTAATGGATCGATATTTGGCTGGCTCAGCAAGGACCAGCCCAATTTCAATGCTTTCATGGCTGTTTCCACTCAACAGGTGATGTAACAATTGACTTCTGTCAAACAAGACCGTTGGAAAACTTTCATTTGATCCAAGGCTGCTACCAATCGGCTGCAATGCTGTGATCAGTGTATTCTGACAATGGAGGAGTCCCCACTGACATAATATAATACAGTGGGGAGCATTCCTCCATCTACTTCACTTGTGTGTATTGGGATTTATTTTTTATCTTAATCAGCCCTCTGGCTCTTCAAAAAAGAAAAAACGAATCATCTATTGCCAGGTTACTATCGAAAGTGATGGGAAAAGGAAGTGAGGGATATTTTTCAATTGGGATATGACAACTGTCTCAAACAGATAATTCTTTAATTTTAAAAGATCTCCTCTTACTGTAGTTCCTGCTGTGGTTTTAGGACAGGATGTGAAGACATGACATACACAGAAAAAAGGGGTGAAAAACTGGTGGGGGTTCTAACCACTCTGCACTCTAAATTTTTTGGGGAATATGTTTGGCTTAACATACACATTAACATCTTAACTTCAAGAGCCTTTTTCCATTTTTTTTTTGTGTTTAAGATTTTTCTGCACCAAATGTATTTATTTGGAGGACAGCTAGGGCTTTCACGTTTTAGAGGCTCTAAATGCATACATTTGTTATTTACAGGTTTTAGTTAGGAAGAAAGGTAAAATTTAAGAGAAAAATATTCCAGTGATTTTTCCCTATGCAGTGTATATAAAAAGCGCTGCCCCGGACATTTAATTTGAAAAATAATCATATAGGTCCTCTGAGTACCAGGATGCTTCATATAAAGAATTTATATATAACTCAGTACAGTGGTAAGCCCAGAGTCAAAGTTGGCCTTAACCACTTGCTGAATGGCTCACGCACAGCGACGTCAGCAAAGTGGTTCGTTACCGCAAAACGACGTACCCGTACGTCGGCCCCTTTAAGAGCCATAGCAGGCGCACGCCCACTGCACGACTGGGGACCCGATGCGCATGGCCGGCGGGCGCGATCGCCGCCAGCTACCCACGATCGCAGGCACGAGAGCCAGAACGGGAATTTGTGTGTGTAAACATACAAATCCATGTTCTGACAGGGGAGAAGAGACAGATTGTTTGTTCCTATTAAGTAGGAACAGCGATATGTCTCCTCCCCAAGTCAGTCCCATCCCCATACAGTTAAAAACACACACGAGGGAACACATTTAACCCCTTGATTGCCCCCTAGTGTTAACCCCTTCCTTGCCAGTGACATTTACACAGTAATCAGTGCATTTTTATAGCTCTGATCGCAGTATAAATGTCAATGGTCCCAAAAATGTGTCAAAAATGTGTCAAAAGTGTCTGATCTGTCCGCCGTAATGTCGCAGTACCGCTAAAGATAGCGGATCACCGCCATTAATAGTAAAAAATAGTAAAATAATAAAAATGCCATAAAACTTTCCCATAGATTGTAGACGCTATAAACTTTGCACAAACCAATCAATATATGCTTATTGCGATTTTTTAACCAAAAATATGTAGAAGAATACATATTGGCCTAAACTTGTTTTTTAAAAACATTTTTGGGGATATTTATTATAGCTAAAAGTAAAAAATAGTGTTTTTTTCAAAATTGACGTGTTTTTTAGTTTATAGCGCAAAAAAAAAAAAATGCAGAGGTGATCAAATACCACCAAAAGAAAGCTCTATTTGTGGAAATAAAAGGACATCAATTTTGTTTGAGTACAGTGTCGCACGACCGTTCAATTGTCAGTTAAAGCGACGCACTGCGGTATCGCAAAAAATGGCCAGGTCTTTAATGGGTTAAATTGAGGAGAGTGTTTTCCCTTTTAATGCTGTATTCTAATCTACACTACTGACATAATCTTTTAGTTTACACTGCCGCTGTATCAATAAGAAAAGAATGAATTAGCTTGACCAGATGGGACTTGGTGGAATGGCACTGTTTGTGCAGTTTTGCATTGGCAAAAATTATGAATGACATCCACAAGCTTGTAAGAGCAATGGCACTCATACTGTAAGCACAGATGTCATTCAGAGCATCCAATGTATTTGGTGGTTATCATTTAGACCACTCTTCAGGGGGTCTCAAAATAGCACCTGTAAAGTGCCTGAAAAGCGCCTCTCATGCCTCCCCAGTGTGAAAGCCAGAGTGCTTTCACATTGGGGCAGTGTGCTTGCAGGACAGGAAAAAAAGTCCTGCAAGCTGTATACACCGCTCCCAAAACACCTGCCCATTAAAATGAATGGGCAGCGCTGCCAAAACGCCTGCAAAGCACTTCTGCAGCGTCGGAACACAGGCTCTTTTAACCCTTTCTTCAGCCGCTAGCGGGGGTTAAAAGCGCCCCACTAGCGGCCGAAAAGCACCGCTAAAACAACGGTAACTAGCGGCACTTTACCGCTAACACACCCCCGCCCCAGTGTGAAGTTCTCTTTATCTTGGGGAAGTGTATCAGGTCAGGGGAAGCTTGGTCCACCACCTCCATCCACCTTTGCAGCAGCAGATGATCACAAGGGGTTAATTTACTAAAGAAGTTAAGAATATTCACACATTAAATTGTAGTGCTGTTCATTTTGAATACCTAATTTACACAATTATCTTTTTTTATGATTGGAAAATTGAAGTCAATCTTCACTCACTTTATTGAGTAAAGAGTCTCAACTCCTTTAGTGAATCCCGCTTTTTTTTTTTTGCTGATTTCATCAACCAAAAGATTACTATTGCCGTGGTTTATTGCAGCTTAGTGCATCAGAGCTGAATTGGCTATGTCCTGCAGAAAATATGGACAGTGCAGCTCATAGGACATCCCAGTGATAATAGAAATTTTGTCATAGAGATTTCTAATTTTCTCATCAACTTTGTTTATTATTTTTTTAAATATAACAAAGATTGACAAATTGAGTACATACAAGCATGGTGGAGCAATATTCAAATAGCAATAAAGCTAAACATATCGATTTATGAACAGGATGAGTACATAACAATGTAAAAATGTAACAACTAGAGCAACAAATAAACCAATAAAGTATTACATCGAAAGCATCAGAAAATTCCTTTAGAAGGAAAAAAGTAAGCTAGTGACTATTGGTTCATTTTGCAAGAGCAGTAATAAGGCAATCAATCTAACAGGTTTATATTAAAAACAGAAGAGATAATGTGCTTATAAGTATCACACAATATTAAAAAAAGGGTAGAAAACAAAAAACATGAGTAGATAGAGAGAAGAGGGTAGAAAAAAAGGGGGAAGGGAATGAAGTGGGGAGGGGGTTTACAAGTGGTGATGCGATCCCAAATGAATAGAAGTATAGTCAAGGCAAATAGAATAAAATTACCAAGGCTATAATAGTGTGCCATCAAAGTCTGGAGGTAAACAATGCTTAACCCAAGGAAGCCAGGGTTACTCAAATTGACCAATTTGATCTCTTTCAATTGCTTCCATTTTATCATGAATAAGAGCTATATTAGTTCTGTGTATGGTTTCAGCTAGAATTAAATATTGAGTTTTCCATGCCTTCGCAATGGTTTGTTTTGTGGCTGTTAGGAGCTGTAAAAGAAGGCGAAATTGATTTTGTGTGATCCCATCAGGTTTTAGGTTTAATAGGGCTGTAGCAGGATTGGACTGTATAGGTGTATCAAAGATTTTGGAGGCTAAGCCAAAAACTGCCTTCTAGAATTTTTGATCAAATGGGCAATCCCACCAAATAAGAAGTAGAGTGCCAGACTCTGAACAGCCACGAAAACAAGCTCCAGGGTAATTGGAAGCATATTTCAATATTCTAGTGGGGACCAAATCCCAAGGGATTAGCACCTTAAAGTTAGTTTCCACAGCAACAACATTAGAATAAGCAGACTTAGTGGCGGACCATTTGCTAGACAATTTAGTAGCATTAAATGAGCAATTAAGGTCTAGTTCCCATTTGGAGACATATGGGGGGGGGGGGGGGGGGGCAGTGTTAGTACTTGCTTAAATTTGCTTATAGAGAAACAAAACAAGTCCTCTAGCATGAGTTGGAATTGAGATAAGGTTGGAAAATTATTATTATTGATTTGCAAATATCAGAACAAGTCTGATTGAGGAAGTCCAAATGTATCACACAAAGTAGGGAAAGAATGTATGGAGGAGGCAGATACCAAATTATATAAATGGGATAAATTAGCTGTATTCCATGCTTTTGCTACCCATTTATTATATTTAACATCTCAAAGATATGATGTGGGTTAAATGAGAGTTCTTTGACCAAGAGTGAAAGCTTTAACACAATAACAACATTTATTGGTAAGCAGTTGAAAGTCTATCTAATACACAAGCATCTATCTATAGTCTACACCAAGGAAGAAAATATTAGGTTAAAATAAAAGAATTACATGAAAGAATACAGAGTATATTCCTTAGAACATTAATCTACAAACATATTTAGTTACAAGTAAAGGGCATACCTTTCCCATAATTACCCTTTTTATACCAAGGTTCCATCCTGATGGCTGGTCTCCCCAAAAAGAGAGTGTTTCCTCCCAGGTAGTCTGTGTATATCATTACACGCTGATGCCTTATTGGTCGGCATAGCGTGACTCATGATTGGTTTGCTTCCCTATACTTAGCCAAAGTCAGCCCCCTTTAATGCAAATCCTTGTGAGCCAGAGATTGACTTGAATTTTCCTGGTAAATTAAGTATGGCCTCCCTTCATTGCATATCCCAGCATGGGATCCTTTGAAGTGAGTTTGTGTACAACAATGAGTTTTGAATCCCATTGTTTGTACACAAAAGCCTGGGCCCTGTCTTGTCTGGTCTTCTCACAGATATATGTGAAGATACTATCTTCCAGCCTGCATAGATACAAGCTAAATGATATATATTCCTAATTACAATATTTTACAGCTTTAATGGAGATTTAATATAAATTAATAAGGCAACAGATGGCCCCTTGTGGCTAGTTGAGAATATGAGACTCGGCCACACCTCAAATAATGGTTTATGTGTAATCTCCCTTAACATTTGGAACATTTGGCTTTGCCAAATTTTTTTTAAACTCTCTATCTCTACAGTCCACATTTCGAGATACCAGTATTGGTAGTCATTACTTGTTCTGTATGTCATAAGTCCATAATAAAAATCATAAGAGACAGCACCAAAACAAAACAAGAAGGAAAAAAAAACATGAGGATCCTTGTTCTCAACGGTCTAATAATAACAGTATGAAAGTCCATAAGGCGAATCTGGTCCTGTTGCCCTTGCTTTTGGGATAGCCTTCCCTGGTGATTCCAATTGGATACAGCATACAGTAACGGCCTGGGGACCAGCTTTCCTGGCTTTCTAAAATGATACTTTATTAATGTGGACAAAGGTAGAGAAAGAAACACAAGTACATTTAAGACATATGCATTCAAATGAATGCTTGTCTGGTAAGTCTGATCAGTCAGGACCTTTGATTAGAATTGCCATAGATATACTGCGACATAATAATGGGACCCCTTTCCCAGTGACATGTGTAACAATTTGAATGGTTACACCCTTCAGCCAGGTGTCTGATTTCCATCCCCCATCTTTCTTCCTCCATTGTCATATGCCTGCAAGTAACTCTGCCCTACCTTCTGTGGAATACTATGGTGTGTGCGTGTATGCCCCTTCAAGTGTCCAGGGGGATCTTGTTGCCATTGCAACTCACCATTAACTCCTTTTACTGAAGCTGTGTTCATTTATACCAACCCTGATGGGCTAAAACCTTGGCTGGTGCCAAACATTTGTGCACATAGCTCCGTCCTTAGCTATCATGTGTAGCTACTGTACGAGTCCTGCCTTTAGCAGGCTACGGAAGAGGTCACCACTTTAAGAGTTCTCCGTGCAGATTAGGCAGTGTCGACTATGCAGACAAAGATAACTTGATTTCAGAAAACGGATAAGTGGGATGTCATCAGTCACTAGTGGCTTCAGGAACAATCAAACTAAATTACTCTTAAGTACAATTGTACTATACTCCCTGCTATTTGCCAATCACTATGAGTCTCACAAGCCCCAGTATATCTATATGATATTCACGCAATGCTCTTTGAACTTAGTTATGGCAGAAAAAAGAAAACTGACCAACAAAAAAAATTGACCAATTACCACATATGATGACTGCCCAATATTAGAACTGTAGAGAGGACTGTATGTCACATATACACAGAAAATAGTCACATGACTGTTGCTAAACCCTACTGTTACTGTTGTCATGGTAATAGCTACAATGAACTAAATTCATATAAAACAATTATCCAATGTTGTAAGAGAAAAAAAAAACTGTTGGAACTTGGCCCATCCCCAAAATGCTATAGGGAAGCTTTAATATTCTATATCAACATTTCTAACCGGTTTAAATGTTCTCCATATAATGTTCCCCATTCTCCTCTTTTTTTTTCTTATTTCACTATAGTGAAACCCAAACTCAAGAATCACCAACAAAAATAGAGGTAATATAGGAAAGAAAGAAAAATAGTTAACATTAAAATAAATAAATAAAAAATAAATAAATAAAAATCTTTCTTATTATTTTTTTTTTTAACAAAAAAAATTAACGTAAAAAAAAAATAAGAAAAAAAATTAAACAAATTAAAAAAAAGATACAGATTTAATGCTGCCTCAAGCTGAGATTTGTGATACTCCTTTCTCTTTAAATTGTTAAAGAGCATTGAATCTGTATTTTGTTAAACCAATAAAAAAATAATTGAAACTGCCTTCAAACATTTCAGCTATACAAAAGTCAACGCCCTCTCTTGGTAGTGATTATGATTAACATATTAACTGATTCTCAGTGAAAACAATTTGCAAGTCAAACAGGCCACAGGAAGTTGTATCAGAGAGAGAGCCAGAAGTTTACTGAAACAGACCAAAAAAAAAAATATTTTAGAATTTAGTTAGGCCTGACTGTAATTAATTCCATTCAAGGCTTCTCCTTAAAACAAACATAAAATTGTGTTTTAAGGTCCTCTGTGTTTCAAAGTAATTTGCCCAGTCTTGGTCCGATCATCCGTCCTTGTTTGTGTATTTCTCCTAAAATACAAACCATTAATAACACCTCATTATACCTCTCTGAGAGGTTCCTAATGAGTCCATTAATAGTAAGTATTGTCAAAAATGCACAGACACACCCACATATCTGTACTCTGACAAACAAAACGTTATAGGAAAACTTGGTGGGTCTGTAAGTACTTAAAGTCTAAGAAGAAAACATGTAGACCTAAAACCTTTAAACATATTAACTGCACGTGTCAATTTGGAAGGAAAAACAAAAAAAAACACAAGACTTACTGAATCCCTAAAATGCCACAAGGTGCAAAGTAATGTATTATTATGTACTGTACTTTCCGAGTGTCAGAGTGAATGAAACTTCACTCTAAGCCACAGGAAATGGGAAAAAATCCCTACAGTTTCTCAGAGTTATAGGGATCGAGATCTCGTATCTGTGCACAGGTTATTTATTCGTGAATACATTTAAACTTGTAAAAAAAAGGTATAAATTTAAACTGGTACCAGTATTGAGCTCATTACAAATGGAGAGAAAAAAATAAATAAATACAAAGCATGGACATTAATGTGATCACACTTATTGATGGCCATAAAACAATGGTGAGTACACACCCCTAAAAAAAAAAAATCTTTGTTTACACATGGACAGTTCATACACATGCATTCCATCACTCAGACACACACTGTCAGGAAAGGGTCCATCCGCTGGTAAGATATATTGTTTGGCATGCAGTACTGGGGTCCACCAGCAGGTATCTCCTGGCAGTGTTGAACTGTCAGGAGAATATTTCCCTGCTGGTGTCATTTCATCTTCTGGCCGCAGTACTGACGTCCACCAGCGGATGGATCCCGGCAGTATGGAGCAGACAACACTCCCTGCGCTCAGGTGTGACTTGAAGTCAATTATAGTCAGTCCTATAAATACCCGGCAAGCCCTCACATGCTCGCCTTGGTATCTTTCTCCCTGCGCCCTGACTTTGCTGCCTGTATCCTGATCGTGAACCTGTTTCTGTCCTGCTCTGCTCTGATCCAATCCGATCCCTATCCCAAGCCCATCCTGTTCTTGTCCCTCCTGATTCCCTTGGATCCCTGCCCTGCAGCTTTACCATCCATCCTCTCCCTGTCCTGCTGGTTTCCCGTCCTTGCCCATCTGCTGACCTCCCTGTGTATGACCTTGGCCTGGCTTTGTTTACGATTCCGGTATCTCCATTAACTTGTATATATTGTTGTTTGTCGTGGGTTTGTTGTGTTGGTTTTGCACTGTTTATATTCCTTTTACTTGTCACTTGTTTAATAAACACCATTATTTTGTCACTTACATGTGTTTCTGGTCTCCTCTGTGCAGTCCACACGGTCTGGTCAAATAGATCCCCTGACACACACATTCATTTCGACTGAATCCCATACATTCTGGATAGAGCTTTAGTAATTGCAAATGAATTGGTAGACATTTCTGGCCACTAGGAGAATACAAAGGAAAGAAAAAAAACCCCCAAAACAATGGAATATTATACCTTACCTTTGTTAGGCGCGTATTTACGCATATGTACAGCTTTTTACATACGGCTGCTTTATATGTACGTATACTTTCAGGAACTAAACCTGAAAAAGATAACTTGTAGAAAACAGTTATTTCTCTATCCCCCTCTTTTTTTTTTTCTTTAACCTATTTAAAGCAAACAATACATCATTGTTACGTGTACATTGGTAAATGGTCAATGACATTCCCACTTTGATCCAGTGAAACTAAAATGCCCTAGATCTCTAAAACATAACATATCTTGTATTTCATCCCCGCTTTTAGTGTACTGGTTTGGTTCCCGATGGTCAAATTACTCCCTCCATTTTTCAAATTCAAGGAGTCGATAACGTTTCTTTTAAAGGATTGGAATTCTTTCACAAACTCATCCCGTTCCTGTTTCATTTGCCTAATCTCATACTGTAAAGCCTCATTCTCAGCCTTAATAGTTGAGGAAGGGATGTATGATTTTGTATTTTCATATTTATTACTCCTAGGCCCTTCACCCCAGCGTGGTGAGTACACTTCCACGTCACGCCTCTTTGTTGTATATTGCTTCTGTTTAAATATCTTTTCACCAGAAGACAAACAAAACTGAGAAATGTATCCGAATAACCCACAAGTGTAGCACTTTATCCTTTGTAAAGCATTAAAGTGTCTCTTAACAACTGGTGTGGTTTTAGGCTGAGAATATTCAATGGCTAAAACCTGATTAACAACTTTTCCTGTCTTCATAAAAGATCAAAAGAGCTCTCACCTTTCAATGAGTTGCTGAAACTACCACCTACTCCAGATGGAGATAATTTCCTGTTGCATCTAAAAATACTCAAAGTTGTTGCATTACAATCTATGGTATGTGGAGATTGCACACGCTACCCTGGGCTGGAAGGTGCCTTAACCTGGTCACTAGGACTTTTCACACCTAAGAGCTCACACCTCTGTTGTACAATGGTTGCGTGTGAAATAATGTGTTCTTTAGTTTTAATTTTGCCTCTCAGAAATTGTAATAATTTTATTATAGAATATATCTTCAAATTGCTATACTTTAGCATTCATAGCCATGCACGCAGCATATATGCCTGCTATGGCTAGACTTTTGAGCTTTTTATTCTTTTTGGTTGTTTTTACCTGTTCTTCAAATAAATCCTGGACATAGATCCAAGGAGATTCTTTAAATTTAGCACTACAGGAAAATTCATTGCTCTTATGTTTAAGAGTATAAGTTGCTACAAACCTTTCTAGATAGCCGTGTTAGCCATGGCTCTGGTGTCACAGACGCTGACTGAATGGGCTAGGTTGTTGCACCGCGAGTTGGGGAAGGAACAGGTTTCCCAGTCTGTGTGGAACTGGCAGACCAGTTGGTGCAAGGCCTTAAGTATGTCTGTGATGCGGCCATGGATACGGCTCCTTTGCTTTCTAGAGCCTCGGTATCAGCAGTAGTGTTGCGTCGCCTGATTTGGCTCAAGTGTTGGTCTGCGGACCAGACATCTAAGAAAGCATTGGCGGATTTGCCCTTCCAAGGTGAGAGGCTGTTTGGCACCTCGCTGGATGATATTACTAAGAATGTTACTGGGGGAAAGAGTACTTTGCTCCCACAGTCCAGAAAGGATAAGGAGCCACGCCGTAGGCAGGGGCCCTCTTTTTCCGCTCAGAAGCGACTTTTTCGTCAGCCCGTGTCGGCGGGTAAGCGTTCCCAGTCCGACAAGGTGCCCGCTGAGGGATAAAAGCATCCCTGGTATCGTAAGTTGAACAAGTCTGCGAACAAATCAGCTTCCGCATGAAGGTTCGCCCCCGCCCGACTCTCAGTTAGGGGGTCGCCTTCGGGAGTTTGCGGACCGGTGGACTTCTCTAGGCAAGGGCCCTCTTTCTCCATTCAGAAGCGACTTTTTCGTCAGCCCATGTCGGCGGGTAAGCGTTCCCAGTCCAACAAGGTGTCCGCTGAGGGATAAAAGCGTCCCTGGTATCGCAAGTTGAACAAGTCTGCGAACAAATCAGCTTCCGCATGAAGGTTCGCCCCCGCCCGACTCTCAGGTAGGGGGTCGCCTTCGGGAGTTTGCGGACCGGTGGACTTCTCTTCTTTCCGACCAGTGGGTCTGCGAGCTGGTTTTGTCAGGCTACAAGATAGAGTCGCAGACTGGGCTAGGTGAATGGGCTAGTTTGTTGCACCGCGAGTTGGGGAAGGAACAGGTTTCCCCAGTCTGTGTGGAACTGGCAGGCCAGTTGGTGCAAGGCCTTAAGTATGTCTGTGATGCGGCCATGGATACGGCTCCTTTGCTTTCTAGAGCCTCGGTATCAGCAGTAGTGCTGCGTCGCCTGATTTGGCTCAAGTGTTGGTCTGCGGACCAGACATCTAAGAAAGCATTGGCAGATTTGCCCTTCCAAGGTGAGAGGCTGTTTGGCACCTCGCTGGATGACATTACTAAGAATGTTACTGGGGGAAAGAGTACTTTGCTCCCACAGTCCAGAAAGGATAAGGAGCCACGCCGTAGGCAGGGGCCCTCTTTTTCCGCTCAGAAGCGACTTTTTTGTCACCCCATGTCGGCGGGTAAGCGCTCCCAGTCCGACAAGGTGCCTGCTGAGGGATAAAAGCGTCCCTGGTATCGCAAGTTGAACAAGTCTGCGAACAAATCAGCTTCCGCATGAAGGTTCGCCCCCGCCCGACTCTCAGGTAGGGGGTCGCCTTCGGGAGTTTGCGGACCGGTGGACTTCTCTTCTTTCCGACCAATGGGTCTGCGAGCTGGTTTTGTCAGGCTACATAGTTACATAGTTACATAGTAGGTGAGGTTGAAAAAAGACACAAGTCCATCAAGTCCAACCTATGTGTGTGATTATGTGTCAGTATTTCATTACATATCCCTGTATGTTGCGGTCATTCAGGTGATTATCTAATAGTTTCTTGAAGCTATCAATGCTCCCCGCTGAGACCACCGCCTGTGGAAGGGAATTCCACATCCTTGCCGCTCTTACAGTAAAGAACCCTCTACGTAGTTTAAGGTTAAACCTCTTTTCTTCTAATTTTAATGAGTGGCCACGAGTCTTATTAAACTCTCTTCTGCGAAAAAGTTTTATCCCTATTGTGGGGTCACCAGTACAGTATTTGTAAATTGAAATCATATCCCCTCTCAAGCGTCTCTTCTCCAGAGAGAATAAGTTCAGTGCTCACAATCTTTCCTCATAACTAAGATCCTCCAGACCCTTTATTAGCTTTGTTGCCCTTCTTTGTACTGGCTCCATTTCCAGTACATCCCTCCTGAGGACTGGTGCCCAGAACTGGACAGCATACTCCAGGTGCGGCCGGACCAGAGTCCTGTAGAGCGGGAGAATTATCGTTTTATCTCTGGAGTTGATCCCCCTTTTAATGCATGCCAATATTCTATTTGCTTTATTAGCAGCAGCTTGGCATTGCATGTCATTGCTGAGCCTATCATCTACTAGGACCCCCAGGTCCTTTTCCATCCTAGATTCCCCCAGAGGTTCTCCCCCCAGTGTATAGATTGCATTCATATTTTTGCCACCCAAATGCATTATTTTACATTTTTCTACATTGAACCTCATTTGCCATGTAGTCGCCCACCCCATTAATTTATTCAGGTCTTTTTGCAAGATTTCCACATCCTGCGGAGAAGTTATTGCCCTGCTTAGCTTAGTATCGTCTGCAAATACAGAGATTGAACTGTTTATCCCATCCTCCAGTTCGTTTATGAACAAATTAAATAGGATTGGTCCTAGCACAGAACCCTGGGGAACCCCACTACCCACCCCTGACCATTCTGAGTACTCCCCATTTATCACCACCCTCTGAACACGCCCTTGTAGCCAGTTTTCAATCCATGTACTCACCCTATGGTCCATGCCAACGGACCTTTTTTTGTACAGTAAACGTTTATGGGGAACTGTGTCAAATGCTTTTGCAAAATCCAGATACACCACGTCTACGGGCCTTCCTTTATCTAGATGGCAACTCACCTCCTCATAGAAGGTTAATAGATTGGTTTGGCAAGAACGATTCTTCATGAATCCATGCTGATTACTGCTAATGATATCATTCTTATTACTAAAATCTTGTATATAGTCCCTTATCATCCCCTCCAAGAGTTTACATACATTGATGTTAGGCTAAAAGATAGAGTTTCTTTCTTGTCGGCCAAACAGGTTTTTTCCCTCCAACCTTCATCTTCTTCTGGCTCATCGGGAGGCCCTGTTTGGGGCAGTACAGGACTTGTTACTCCGTGGGGTGATAGTGCCTATACCGACGACGGAAAGGTTTCAGGGATTCTACTCCAATCTGTTTGTAATCCCGAAGAAGGAAGGGGTCCCTCCGGTCCTGGATCTCAAGTCCCTTAATTGTTTTGTGAGGGTTCGGAGGTTTGGGATGGAATCGGTTCGTTCTGTGGTCGCTGCACTTCATCAGGGGAATTTCCAGGTGTCTTTGGACATCAAGGACGCATACTTGCATGTCCCAATATGCGTCAGACACCAGAGGTTTCTGAGATTTGCAGTCAGGGACCAGCACTACCAATTTGTAGCTCTTCCCTTTGGCTTAACGTCGGCACCAAGGGTCTTCACCAAGGTGCTGGTTCCAATTCTGGCGTTGCTGAGACAACGAGGGATCACGATCATGGGTTACTTGAACGACCTCCTCCTGAGAGCAGCTTCTGCCTCAGAACTAAGGGAGGATGTGGCGATCACCATGCAGACTCTTCAGGAGTTTGGCTGGGTGTTGAATCTCTAGAAGTCGGTGTTGCTACCGACCTAGTGCCTGGAGTACTTGGGGTTGATTCTGATACTGATGTCCTGCAGGTGGTCGTCGCTGCGTTTTTGCATGCGAGTCCTGGGCTTCATGGTAGCCAGGTGGTACCGTAGGTGGTACCGTATGCTCAATTCCACACTCGGGTCTTGCAGAAAGAGATCCTGTCCAAGTGGGACAAGTCTCCGACATCCCTGGATTGTCAAATCCGGGTGTGCCAGCTAGTCAGGGCTTTGCTTCTCTGGTAGCTGAGGGCCCTTTGGTCTGGAAAATCATTCCTTCCTCTTCATTGGACGGTGATCATGACGGACGCCAGCCTCATGGGCTGGGGGGGATTCTGGGCATCCAGCCAGCCCAGGGTCGCTGGGTGCAGGAGGAATCCCAACGTTCTGGAGCTGTCTGACTCTCTGTTTGTCTTGGTGGCCAGCCCGAAGAAGGGCCTGGCGGTCTCGGGGGCCACCATTTCTCGATGGATCAGACAGATTGTTGTCCAGGCGTATGCCATAAGGGGGCGGACACCTCCTTTTCCTGTCACGGCGCATTCTACCAGGGCAATTGGTTCTTCCTGGGCCTTCCGGCATCAAGCGTCTGTTGATCAGGTGTGTAAGGCGGCTACCTGGTTGTCAGTACACACTTTCACCAAATTTTACAAGGTCGATGTGGGCGCATCTTCGGATGAATGCTTTGGCCGAAAGGTTTTGCAGGCGGCCGTCTGAGGTTGCGGCTCCTCTGATGGGGAGTTCTTTTTGTTGTGGGTGGAGTTTATTTTTCTCTGTGTTCCCACCCCTCGTTTTTGGCACTGCTTGGGGACGTCCCTAAGGTCAAGATTAGAGTGCTATGTCCGTCAATGAACGAAAGAGAAAATGGGATTTTTTATACTTACCGTAAAATCCCTTTCTCTGAAGTTCATTGACGGACACAGCACCCACCCCTCCTATTTATGTTTGTACTGCTTTTTGACGAACTGAGCTGCTGGGTGCAGAGTGAGGGGTTATAGCCAGTAGGACCGCCCCCTGGGCGGTACTGTGTTTTTGCTTTTTTGCTATGTTCTGCCTAGTCCTCTCCTTAAGGTGGCTATATAACCCTAAGGTCAAGATTAGAGTGCTGTGTCTGTCAATGAACTTCAGAGAAAGGGATTTTACGGTAAGTATAAAAAATCCCATTTTTAGATTACGTTTAGATTACTGGAGACACACCAAATCTACTCACAATAGCCTGTAGCCTACCTTGGTACTTTAACTGACAACAATGAGAATATTACTGCTTGTAAATTCCCACAGCTAAAAAATAAACAAACAAACCACTCTCTTGTAGTTCATTTCCAATGTCCTACACACAATACTATGCCTTTAGTGGACACACCATTTAAATTAAAAACAAAAATTTGCTGAACCTTTTCAACAAAACCAAGACCACACTCAATCGGTGCCTTTCCAATAAAACACATGTATTCACCAGCACACTCAAACAATGGTTAGAGAGAGGAATGAAGCTTGGTGAGCACAAAAGACACAAATAAAAACAACAATTTTCCCGCCAAGTTAGTTCCTCCCCATTACATTGACCGGTTATAATGGTATTTCCAAAGAACTTTTTCAATTAAAATTACGGGATATTAAAGCGGTAGTAAACCCGCTGTCTTTTTTTTTTCCCTACACCTGTAAGAGAAAAGGCATAATGAGATAGTATGGCTATGTTTTGACTACGTTTGTTTTATTTACTTTTATTATTAAACAAGTGTGATTTAACTGGACTTCTGTCTCGGTCTGATTTCATGGTTTCTGACAGGGACAGAGAGTGGATTTAGAGGTTCAAGGTTTCATTTTACCCCAAATAAAGGAGATAATTCTGCTCTGTATAAACCGTAGACAAATGAGATGGAACTGGGATGGGCAAGACTCTTAAAAGATATAAAAACTTGGGCAATATAGTCATCTTAATTACAATAAATTTGCCTATCCAGGATAGAGGGATAGAGGACCATTGTGATAATAATTCAGTAACCTGTTTTAGTAATGGAGGGAAATTAACTGAGTATAAGTCAGTTATCTCAGGAGGGAGTTGTATTTCTAGGTATGGAAGTCTATGAGGTGTCCAAGAGAAGGGAAGTGAATCTTTAGAAAGCTGAAACTCTGATGGAGGCAAGGAAATGTTGAGTACAGTCGATTTTTGACAGTAAACTGTTAAGCCCGAATGTGTGCAAAAAGGTTTAGGGTGGAGAGGAGATTAGGTGCTGTGATATGGGGAGATGACATGAAGAGTAAGATGTCATCTGCAAAAAGACATACTTTATGATAACATCCAGTTAATTCAATACCTTTTATGTTTGGATCAGATCTAATTAAATAGGCCAAGGGTTCAATGAGGAGTGCAAATAGGAGGGGGAAGAGAGGACATCCTTGATGGGTGCCTTTTCCAATAGGGAAAGGGTCTGATTTAAAACCAGCATATTTGATAAATACATTTGGCTTGTCGTATAAGGATGAAATCCTCTTCAAAAAATGTGGTCCAAACCCCCATTTTTGAAGAATATCTTGTAAGTATGGCCATGAGACAGTGTCAAATGCTTTTCTTATATCGAGTGATAAAAAACACACAGGTGGACGTCTGGATTTAGCGACATGGGCGAGTAAAGAAGCTCTACGAATATTATCACTTGCTTGGTGCGAAGGGATAAACCCAACTTGATCTCAATGAAAAAGTTCATCTATTACTTTATTCTAGCAGGTCGCAGGTATTTTAGCTAAACGTTTACTGTCAATATTAGAGCCAAAATAGGACGGTACTTTGTCCAAGAGGTTGTATCAGATTTAGTTTTGGGATTCTAAACGAAAAGAGTCTTCCCTGAATAATGTATTGAAGGCCTCAGTTAGGATAGGAGATATTATATCAAAAAATTTCTTGTAGTAGGAAGCAGAAAATCCATCTGGGCTGGGACATTTATTACATTTTAAAGCCTTAATAGCCGTGCTTAATTCTGTTGCAGAGATGAGACACTCGAGTCGTTCACGGTGGGTTTGTAAGAGAGTTGGAAGGGAAAATTAGTGAAAAAAAGAATCAGCATATATATACACACATACATACATATACACACACACACACACACACACACGCATGTGTGTTTAAACTTTGGGGTGCACATCCTAATGCAATAGGCTGTAAAAAGGTTTGTAAGTAAGGTCCCTGATCATGTCCATCCTCCATCCCTACAACCTAAGAATGACTGTCTCAGATATTATGACACAGCTCCATAAAAAGCAATGGCACTTTCATTGTTCCATACACCAGAATATGCAGCAGTCACTGGATCCTGCAAAGCAGGAAAAATCCAGATAAACTATGCCCAAAGACAGTAAAAAAAATTGCTTCTCTCTGTGTAAGACATGTATGCACCTAGTGTGGTAGAAGACTGTAGGCAAATTGAGAAAGAGGTATACAAGCCAATTTGAGACATTACAAATTAGCACTAGCAATAACAAAATGTTTATTTTACATAAGTGCATGAAGTTTTCAAAATGTCAATTTTTCCAAGACAGATAGAAATGCTTGATTTTATTTGGTGATCAGTGGCGGCCCTTCCATAGGAGGCGCACCGGTGCCACTCCCCCTATCCATGCGTCTGGTCCCCTAATCTACACGTGGGACGCTGGACACATGTATTTAAATGTTTTTTTTTTTTTAAGCACATGATTAGAGCCTAAGGCTCTAATTGGCTTAAAAAAAGGGTGGGTTTGGGGTGCAGAGCTCTGCGCCCGAGCCCACCCACTTGTGTCACAATAGCGAAATAATATTTGCTCTTGTCTTCCTGATTTTCCTTCATGGCAAATCAAGAAGCAGTTCCTGAGACCCGATTGGTCAGGGAGCCCTAGGATTCCCGGCCAATCGGATCTCAGTCAGGACTCACTTCCTGTTCAGCCTGGAAGAGAAGCAATGGCCCCCGGAGCGAGGAGCTGCAGCCTGGATCCATGTCTGCCTGATCTGTCTCCTTCCTAAGGTAAGGAGGCTTCTGATTGCCACCGCATTCCAATCCATCTCCTGTGGGGGGATCGCCGCATCCTTGTTCGTCTCCCACAGGTGGGGGGGTGAACAAGGTAGGGTATCGCCGCATCCCCATCTGCCTCCCCCAAATATTGAGCACCTGCCACCACTGCTGGTGATAACTTTTCTTCAAAGTAAAATTTCAGTATTGCCACTTCAACAATTGTGGCAATAGTGGTCTACATATTCAATAGCTTTATGCAGCTTTTTGTTGTATGGGAGATACAGGGTGTAAACTGATTGTCATACTTTAAATAAAATGGGATTTTTTCCCCCTTCGAGGCATAGTTGATGAGATATGGGTTGTTTATTCATATTCCTCTGGATCCACAAAGCAGTGTTTTTTTAAAACAGACCTTGGGGAGCCTTACATATTGGTGAGCTTGTCAGAAAGACTAAATCTTATTTGGGACTTCCCATGATTTAAACTAGAAGTTATGGTGATTTATTAACCACTTAACAACCGGCCCATAGCCGAATGACGGCTACAGGGCGGTTTCTTAACTCTGGGAGGGCGTACAGTGACGTCCTCCCAGAATTCCGCTCTCGCGCGCCCCCTGGGGCACGCACCCGAGAACATCCGTGACTGCCGGATCCAAAGGACCCGGCGCATCACAGATCCCGGTAAATGGCCACTGATTGCGGCCGTTTACCATGTGATCGCTCCGTCAAATACTCTGCAATAACCCGCATTACTCTGCAATACCCCGCAATACTCTGCAAAACTCTGCAATACCCCGCAATACTCTGCCATACCCTGCAATACTCTGCCATACCCCGCCATACTCTGCAATACCCAACCATACTCTGCAATACCCCGCAATACTCTGCCATACCCCGCAATACTTTGCCATACCCTGCCATACTCTGCCATACCCTGCCATACTCTGCAATACCCAGCCATACTCTGCAATACCCAGCCATACTCTGCCATACTCGGCGATACCCTGCAATACCCCGCAATACTCTGCAATACCCCGCAATACTCTGCCATACCCTGCCATACTCTGCAATACCCAGCCATACTCAGCCATACCCAGCCATGCTCAGCCATACTCGGCGATACCCCGCAATACCCCGCAATGCCCCGCAATACTCTGCCATACCCCGCAATACTCTGCAATACCCAGCCATACTCTGCAATACTCGGTTAAAGCCAGCCATACTCAGCCATACCCAGCCATACCCTGCCATGCTCGGCCATACTCTGCCATGCTCGGTCATGCTTGGCTGTACTCGGCCTCTGTATGTGGCCAGGCTGTGGAAGTCTCACACATGTGGTATCGCCATACTCAGGAGGAGTAGGAGAAATTATTTTGGGGTGTCATTTTTGGTATGTATATGTTATGTGTTAGAAATATTGCATAAATGGACAACTTTGTGTTAAAAAAAATGCGTTTTAACCACTTCCTTCCTGCCAGCCGTCATACCACGTCCTTGACTTTGTGTGGGGATATCTAAATGATGCCTGCAGCTACAGGCATCATTCAGATATCAGCTTTTTCTGCCAGCAATTCCCTACACAATAAGAACAATCATAGCAGCTGTTCCACTGCTTGATCGTTCTTACGGGAGGCGAGAGGGGACATCCCCCCCCTCCCGCCGCCCTCAGGTGCTTGTACCGACTCACCGCTACGATTGAAGCCAGGATCATTTTTTTTTATTTCAGGCTTCCCAGCCTAAAGATGAGATGTGGGGTCTTATTGACCCCATATCTCACTGTAAAGAGGACCTGTCATGCTATATTCCTATTACAAGGGATGTTTATATTTCTTGTAATAGAAATAAAAGTGATCAAAAATTTTTTTTGGGGGGGAAAAAAGCATCAAACCAAAATAAATAAAGTAAAATGAACAATAAAAAAAATATTTTTTAAAGCCCCGCTGTCCCCGTGTGCTCGCATGCAGAAGCGAACGCATATGTAAGTCCCACCCACATATGAAAGCGGTGTTCAAACCACACATGTGAGGTATCGCTGTGATCGGTAGAGCGAGAGCAATCATTTTGGTCCTAGACCTCCTCTGTAACTCAAAACATGTAACCAGTAAAAATTTTTAAAGCGTCGCCTATAGGGATTTTTAAGTAGCGAAGTTTGGCGCCATTTCACAAGCGTGTGCAATTTTGAAAGGTGACGTGTTGGGTATCTATTTACTCGACGTAACTTCATCTTTCACATTATGCAAAAACATTGGGCTAACTTTAGTGTTTTGTTTTTTTTTAAAGCACAAAACTGTTTTTTTTTTCCAAAAAAACGCAGTCGAAAAATTGCTGCGCGAATACTGTGCGAGATAAAAAGTTTCAACGCCCGCCATTGTATTCTCTAGGGTCTTTTCCAAAAAAACATATATAATGTTTTGGGGTTCTATGTAATTTTCTAGCAAATAAATGATGATTTTTACATGTAGGATAGAAATGTCAGACTTGGACTGGGTGCTCCAGAACGCCTGAAGGTGCTCCCTGCATGTTGGGCCGCTGGGTAAGTCTCACACATGTGGTATCGCCATACTCGGGAGTAATAGCAGAATGTGTTTTGGGGTGTAATTTGTGGTATGCATATGCTGTGTGAGAGAAATAACCCGCTAATATGACAATTTTGTGAACAAAACAAAAAGAAAAAAAAACCCTTGATTTTGCAAAGAATTGTGGGAAAAAATGACAACTTCAAAAAACTCACCATGCATTATTCTAAATACCTTTGAATGTTTTCTTTCCAAAAAGGGGTCATTTGGGGAGTATTTGTACTTTTCTGGCTGGTTAGGGTCTCAAGAAATTAGATAGGCCTTCAGTACTTTAGGTGTGATCAATTTTCAGGTATTGGCACCACAGCTTTTGGACTCTATAACTTTCACAAAGACCAAATAATATCCACCGATTTGGGTTATTTTTACCAAAGATATGTAGCATTATAAATTTTGGCCAAAATATATGAAAAATTACTAATTTGCAATGTTATAACAGAAACAAAGAAAAATGCATTTTTTTACAGATTTTTCAGTCTTTTTTCTTTTATAGCACAAAAAATAAAGAACCCAGCGGTGATTAAATACCACCAAAAGAAAGCTCTATTTGTGTTAAAAAAAGGACAAAAAATCATATAGATATAGTGTTGCATGACTGAGTAATTGTCATTCAAAATTTGAGAGCACTGAAAGCTGAAAATTGGTCTGGTTTTAAGGGGGTTTAAGTGCCCAGTGGTCAAGTGGTTAAACATTTTTCCTAAATGAGTTTAACATATGCATTTGTGGTCTACAAATAGCTAAATAAAGTCTAAACTTATACCCTTATGAGCTTGTCCTTACACAGATGGCAAGTAATTGTGCTGCAAGTTTGAAAATGACTTGCTAAGCTATTGCTAGACTTGCCAGGCTTCACACGTTTGTTGCACAATTGAAGCAAGTCCGTATTACATGACTCCAGATCAACTTTCTTTGTAAACATTCTCCAAGTCTGACGCAAGTTCTGGTTCAGTTATGTTGTGTAATAGTTATCCCACCACAGGGGTCACTGTGGCTGAATTTTCATCATTGCTCCCTGCTGTGTGCAAGGTTTTTCTTTAATTGATGCTGGTGCATCCATAGAATCACTTTGAGAGTGGTGTGCAGAGAGGTGAATGGTAACCATGAGATCTGATATGGAGTTCAGGGAGGAAGAAATCAAGGAGTGACTAACCCTAATATCCCATTATTGTTCCATAATTTGGAATGTTATATTTTTCCTTGTTCATATGCTGAGATTTAGCAGAAAATGTGTGTTTATAATGAGAGGTGGAAATGGAAACCTCAAAGACCCGGTGCAAGAAACCTGGTAGTTTCCCACACTGTATAGAGGACTACAAATGCCAGCAATACAATAACAATGTAGAATACCACCAGCTAAAGGGGCTGTATATAGATAGCCATGCATTGTATATGGAGAGATGACTGCACTGTACTGTGTTGTTAAGAGATCCATGTAGTGTACTTTATACAGACAGACTCATGCATTGTGCTGTATACAGAGAGACCCATGCATTGTGCTGTATACAGAGAGACCCCTTTCATGAGAAAAAGGGAAGGTGGATACTTTTGTCACCATCTATACTAGGCTCACCTCACTTTACAGAGGTCTCAGGTCACATAACCTTTCTGGTCTAGGAATGCCTTTTATTCCTGATAGTAAAGCAGAGAGAGGAGCGGAGGGTTCCCACACTACTGGTTTCTCTATTGTGCTGTATTGGGCTTGGTCTATAAATAGCTAGATTTGCCTCCTACATTGTTTGAAATGTCTACCATTTCCCTCTTACATTTGTGTTGATGTCTTTTGTAGCTTTATTCCTGGCTGGCTATTCTCTGCAATCTGTCACGTTCCTGAAGGGAGACTGAAATGACGAGGTCGGCCTCTCTTGTATCTTCAGTCCAGGTCCCGCTGAGAGTGGAACAGAAGGAGCCAAAGGACAGGAGGCACGCGAGTGCTTGTAGATGGAAACCCGGTATCCTGTAGCAGGAAGCTGGTCGCTGGACTGTAGTTGCAGAGCACGAAGTCGCAGCTGGTTGCAGGACTGTAGTTGCAGAGCAGGAAGTCACAGCTGGTCGCAGGACACTCAGGTAGTAGTGCTGGGCCGAGCAGGGCAACAGAGCAAGGTCACAGGGATAGCCGGGTTCGTCAACAGGCGGGCAGCAGGTTACCGGAACATCAGGCAGAGACAGGTCAGGTGGGAAGCCGGGTTTGTCAACAGGCGGGTAGCAGGGTACTGGAACATCAGGCAGAGACAGGTCAGATGGGAAGCCGGGATCAGGAACAAGAAATCAGGTATAGCAGAGTTCAGAGCAGGGTCAACAGGAGCTAAGGTCAGCAACGGGAATCAAACAGAACAAACGCAAGTTTCAGGATAACAGAAACACAGCTGAAGACCAGTCAGCATGGATCAGTTGTTGGGGGCCCCCTTTAAGTAGGCTGCTTAGTGCCAACTGGTGCTAAAGCACGCTCCTGCGCGTGTACGCCGTGCGCCGCGCATGCGCATAAGAGCGCACGGGCATCTGTGGTCGTTTCCACTGGTTTCCTGACACAATCTCTGTATTTATGCATCTGTTGCCCCTCAATCTGAAAACACAATGATTCCCATCATGTATTTGTGTATATGTAATAATAATAATTTTTAAAAATGGTGCGCTAATTCAAGAAATTATGCAGGAATGATTATCCCTAATAAAAAAAAAAATGCAATAATATGCGATAGTGTTGTGAAACAATGATAAAGTACACTAATTCAAGAAGCTATGCAGCAAAAATAAACAAATAGGCAATAAAAACCACAGAGGTGATCAAATACCACAAAAATAAAGCTCTATTTGTGGGAAAAAAAGGATGTCAATTATGTTTTGGTGTAACGTCGCATGACCGCGCAGTTGTCAGTTAAAGCGATGCAGTGCCGAATCACAAAAAGTGCTCTGGTCAGGAAGGGGGTAAATCCTTCTGGGGCTGAGGTGGTTAAAGGAGAATTTTTTTTTTCAATCATTATTTTTTTTTATTGCATTTTAGTGCTTTTTGACCCCAGATCTCATATTTAAGTGGTCCTGTCATGCTTTTTTTCTATTACAAGGGATGTTTACATTCCTTGTAATAGGAATAAAAGTGACCCAAAAATTAAAAAAAAAAAAAAAAAAAACGTGTCAAAATAAAAATTTTAAAGTAAAATAAATAAGAAAAAAAAACATATTTTTTTAAAGCACCCTGTCCTGATGAGCTCGCGCGCAGAAGCGAACGCATATGTGAGTAGCGCCTGCATAAAAAAACAGTGTTCAAACCACACATGTGAGGTATCACCACAATTGTTGGAGCAAGTGCAATAATTCTAGCCCTAGAATTCTAGCAATAATTCTAGCCCTGTAACTCAAAACTGGTAACCTGTAGAAATGTTTTAACATCGCCTATGGAGATTTTTAAGGGTAAAAGTTTGTCACCATTCCATGAGGGGGCGCAATTTTGAAGCGTGACATGTTGGTTATCAATTTACTCGGCGTAACATTATCTTTCACAATATAAAAAAAATTGGGCTTTACTGTTGTCTTTTTTTAATTCAAAAAAGTGTATTTTTTCCAAAAAAAGTGCGCTCGTAAGACCGCTGCGCAAAGTATTGCAATGACCGCCACTGCAATATGACAGAAAGTATTGCAATGACCGCCATTATTGCAATGACCACCATTTTATTCTCTAGGGTTTTAGAAAAAAAATATATAATGTTTGGGGGGTTCTAAGTAATTTTCTAGCAAAAAAATTTTTTTAACTTAAACAACAAGTCTAAAAAAGCGTCTCGGTCCTTAAGTGTTTAAACTACGTGTACTCTGCAATGCAATCATTCTTTTAGCCACCCAGTGCATTGTGTGTATGCAAGAAAATATGTATGCAAGAAAATATGGTCCCTGTTATACATCCTTGCTAAGATAAAACCACAGCAGGTTAGTCCAGGTGTCATAGTTACGTAATAAGTAAGATTCTTTCAGCAATTATTTGTTATAACTGTTCCCTATAGGGGATCCTATTCCCAACAATATACTTAGGAGTGTCTGGGTTAACCAAAGAGAAGAGAAGCGAGAAAATCATAGAAACACGATGCCAGAGGTAAGCATGAAAGAAAGATATGGTAGAAAAGGAGAGAGAGAAGAAAGAAAGGAGAGTCCATCTGGGAATCTGCTGTTGGTCATCTGAGTAAACAGCTTTATATATCAGGGGCCTGTAGGTATGTGAGCCAGGGGAACCATATTTTCTCTAAAAGAGGTTATTTGTCATGCAGAACACTCACTATTTTTTGTTTAACATGATCCAAGTTAGTTTGCGTTTCATCAATGCTATGTCTATAATAGGGCTTTTCCAAGCTGATGCAATGGCAATTTTTCCCGCCAAGAATATATAGTATATTAACATCTGAGTATGTCTAGGGCTATTTTCAACTGGTTTATTCAGTAGGGCAACACAAGCGTCTTTAACAATATTGACCATTGTGATCGAAAATACGAATGAATGAACCCTCATCCAGAAGTGACGAACCTTGGGGCATGCCCACCATATATGAAGTGGTGATCCCACCTGTCCACAACCCCTGAAGCATGGAGCTGAGGTTCCTGGATACATTTTGGAGAGATGCTCTGGTACCAGGTACCACCTGGCATATACTTTGTATCCCGCCTCAATCAGGGCAATATTGAGGATGCCTTTGTGGATTCATGTGCTCCATTTGCATCAGTGCTCTGCCTCAGGGCTTATTTCCAGATCCCTCTCCCATGCCACTTGATATGATAGCCTGGCTAGAGGGATAGTGAACTGTTCATAGAGCACGGAGGTGGCCCCCCCCCGGAGGGCAGCATCCTGCACGCACCTGTTCTCAAACATGGTGCATGTTGCCAGGTCAGAACAGTCCTTCCCTAATGATTTAAGAAAGTGTTGAATTTTTTTGTAGGTGGTAGCTCTCCGTGGGGGACATCTCCAGACTGCCTGTGTAGTGTGAGGGGGACGTATTCCTCTGTGGTCTAGGTAGTGCCCTATACGGTATAGTCCCTTGTTCACCCGACAACTAAATCTATCCATCTGTATGCCAGGAGGGGAACAGGGGATTATCGAAAAGCGGGCCCACTGGGCTATGTGCAGACCGTAGGGACCATCTCCTACAACTCATATCCCAGATGCATAAGGAATGAGAGAGCATCGGACTCAAAATAGCTTTACGGTGCTTTGGGGAAGTCCAAAGGATAAGGTCCAATGCTAGCGGAGGCACGCCTGAGACTCCAGTGGGACCCACTCAGGGCAATAGTGATGGCTGTGGACTTGGAGTAATTGGGCCAACTGTGCGGCTATATAATACTTCCGAAACTCAGGCAACCCCATACCCCCCAGGTCTTTGGGAGCATACATTGTAGCCCGAGCTATTCTAGGACCTTTAGTACCCCAGATGTAATGGAGGATTTTAGATTGGAAATGGCGTATAGCGGTGACGGGGACATGGATAGGCAGAGTTCGAAAATAATTCTGAATCCGTTTAATAGGGACAGAAGATTTGGTAGTGTGGTATGGGGAGACGTGATAAAAAATAGATGGTCATCTAAAAATAAAGCGCACATATGACTCTTCCCCCCCGCTTCTCAGACCAGTGCTGACTGGTCTTCAGCTGTACCCTGATACCTGAACCCTGCTACTACCTGCTTGTTACCTATTGATGAACCTGGCTTGCCTTGACTCTGCTTCTGAATCCTGTTTCTGCTCTGACTAACGGTTTCTGATCCTGGCTTCCCATTGGACTCTGTTTATGCCTGCTGCCTTGCACTGCACTGCTCGCCTGTTACCAGACCCGGCTATTCATGTGACTTCTCTTCTGCCTGCTGCCTTGTGCCCCGCTGACCCCCTGTTACCGAACCTGGCTACTCTCGAGACCTTGCTCCTGCCTCTGGCGTTTCTCCTTGTTAACCTGCAAGTGCCTGCAATCACAGTCCTGCAACCTGCTGCGACTTCCTGCTGCAAATATTCAAGGGACTTTACTTCACCTGACGTTCCAGCAGCACAGTTCCTGCGGAGTGCCTCCTTAAGCCCAGCTGATCCCTGGCACAGCACCGCTTATCCTGATCTGACGGTTTATCTACTCAACCAAGATCGCATCCTCAGCCACAAGTCTCCGGGTCCGCAGCTGCAGGCACTCATGTCCCTCCTGGTCCTCGGCTTCCACTTCCAGCGGGACCTGGACTGGAGATACAAGAGAGGCCGACCTTGTCATTTCAGTCTCCAACCAGGTACGTGACAGTGTTGTTGTGGATCGCTATTGCCAGTGTTTCAATGGCTATCACAAATAATAAAGGAGATAGTGGGCATCCCTGTCGAGTGCCCGACAAAATGGGTATCGAGTCCGACCTATGACCCCTTAAAAGTATCTGAGAAGAGGGTGAGCTATATAGTGAGTGCATCGAGGCCAGAAACGTAGGACCGAAATTCCAGCTAGCCAACACCCGAAAGAGGAAGGGCCATGATAGCGAATCAAATGATTTGCGGATATCAGTAGATAACATTATCCCCTTTCTATGTGGTCCACCATCCCATGATTAGTGTAGTAAGAATATAACGTCAATTGCTCTCCTGATCTGATCAGTAGCCTGTCTGTATGGCAGGAAGCCCACCCGATCGGAGTGAATGTAGTCAGCCAAAAACGTCAACATCCTGTTCACCAGAATTTTTATGAATAGCTTAAAATCCGTACATAGTTACATAGTTAAATAGTTACATAGTAGGCAAAGTTGAAAAAAGACACAAGTCCATCATATTAATTAAGGATATGGGTCGGTAGTTGGTTACATCACTGTGATCTTTGTGGGGTTTGGGAATAAGAGTGAATAAGAGTGATGAAGGCTCTATTGGAACCATTGTCTATTGGACCGCCTTTCTGTATGTCCCTAAAAAGGCATGCTAGAGAGGGGGCCAGTAAAGTAGAGATTTTTTTTGTTCATCCTGAAAGGTCGGGATAGGCAAATGGTGTACAAAATCATCAAACTCCTGCTGGCCTGTGACCTTGCCATCGTTATACAATTTTTTTTAGAAAGCTTGGAATTCCTGCAGAACTGATTTAGGATTTTGAGTGAAGGAACCGTCAGATTTCCTGATCTTAGGGATATGAGGAGGTAGGGCATCTGGGGGCCAGTCTTGTTGATAAAAGTTTACCCAGTGTATCCGATTGGGAATAAAATTTTGCCTAAGTCCAACGCAGTTGTTTTTCTGCCTTTGTAGTGAGGCAAGCATTTAATTCCAGGCGAGTGGACTTAATTCTATCCTGTAGGTCTACATGGGGATTATTTTTGTGTTCTTTGAGTAGGGCGGCTAAATCATCCTCTTTTTGTTTCAAAAAAGCGTTATAGTGTCTCCTATGCCTGGCAGTCATCTGAATCAGAATACCTCTATCGTAGCTTTGTGAGAGGCCCAAGTACACATTGAAGAAGTATGCGCTGGGTCATTCAGGGTAAAAAATTCCTTCAATGCAATTTCAATATCTAAACAAGTGGCCGAGTTGCTGAGGTGGGACTCATTTAGGCGCCAGATGTAGGAGGCTGTAGGATAGCGTAGTGAGGAAAGGGTAACTTACTGGTGAATGATCAGACCAGAAAGTTTCCAATATCTTAGAGGAGGTGCAAAATGGCAGGGAACTAGCAGACATAACGACATGGTCTATCCACAAATACGTCAGGTGGACATGAGAATAGAAAGTGTAGTCGCGTTTAGAGCTGTTGAACTCTCGCCATATGTCAACCCGGTCATTATCGTGCAGTAATTTTGTAAATTTTCTACCAAGTTTTGAAGGCTTCAAAATTTGAGAGCCTGGTGGACATGTCTTATCAAGCAATGAATCTAGGGTGATGTTGGTGTCCCCTGCCATTAGGAGTGTGCCCTGAAAGAGGTGGGACGGCTGATGGAGTAAGTTTTTAAAGAAGGGCAATTGTTCCTTTGTTAATAGGAAAAAAAACTTTACCAGGGTGCCTTCCAAGTCCCCCTTAACCAGTATATAGCGCCCTTCTGTGAGTGGATGAAAGCTAAGCTTTTGGCGATACATATAGCCACTCCCTGCGTCTTGTCTGGGGCATTGGCGAGAAAGAAGGTTGGGTATTGCTTGGGTATATAGTTAGATTTATAGCAAGTTGGAAAATGAGTTTCCTGGAGAAAAACTATTACAGCTCCTACCAAGTGGAAATAGTTGAAGGCTTTCCGCCTTTTTATGGGCGAATTGAGGCCCTGCACATTATGTGTTAAGAATTTTATGGACTTCTGTGGTTGTAGGTTAGCCATAGCATGCGGTGGCATCGGGATCTCTTACCTTACCAGTCTGGACATTACCGATCGACTGGTCCCCTGGAGGCCGAACATTCAGGATTCCTGGATGGAGCACAAGAGCTAAGTAGAAAAGGTGAAGAAGAAAAAAAAAGTTAAATACCCTCATGAGGGTAGAGGCGTGAAAAGGGGACCAAAGGGAGAAATCATTAGTGTAAAACATAGTCATCGAATATGAATACATTTCAAAAGAAGAGACCAATAACTTGTCTAATTTATCTCTCGAACAATCAATAGGATAGGCCACAAATAGGGCCTGAGACTTCCAATACTCCTACCTCCCGATTTACAAAGCAGGAGGAAGAGGGGTTGGAATGGAGAAAAAGATTTATGTATTAAGATAATACGTATACGTATATTGAACTCAGTATTGACCTTATGGTACCAGAAAAGTCCCATTCTTTTTTTAATTTTTGACTTGCAAAAATATCTAGGAATTCTTGTTATTTCACTTAAAAAATTCGTATACAGCCTTGTGAAGGCAAAAACCAACTAAACCCTTTTCTGTGAAGAATATTGAACAAATATATGACTGTACCAAGTCAGAGAGAAATACAGGGCCAGTTAATGGAGCAGGGGGGTTTTATCAAGGCTGGCCAGTAATTCCACCACCCATTATTCTTGATGAGACATCTATCTTACCATGGACAGCCATAAAGTGACCCTGTGCTTTGCCCATGCAGGGCAAAGCAATGTGTTAACTTAAATGCTACCCTCTGCACCTGCATTTATTCACTTTCCTCTCATTCCTCCTCCACTTCTATCAGCTATTGAGAGAAAAGAGAGGAAATCCCACGAAAGCTCCAAGACACAGCACATTAAGTACATGAAGCTGAGAAGGGTGGTTATGTTTCTTTGCCCTGCATTCGGTTCACTTTAAAAAGAATTATGGGCCAGCAGAACCTTGCCTGTTATTATATTTCCTGCCAGGAGAAGTATAAAGCCTGTGAGTAAAATTCAGCACTTTTAGGTCTTGGCTGCTTATTGATTGACTTTTAACCTTGAATTTCAGTTTATCAACTCATTCAGACCTTCCCTCACTCTTAGCTTTGCCTAAATGCAGCAATTTAATGAATGTGTATTGTAGATTACTTTTTGTAATGGACATTGCTCTTTTTTGCAAGGCACTACACATTTTCATAGTGCAATGCTGGCACCAGCTCCCTGGCATTCTGCCTACCTTAAATAAATTTCACGGCAGCGTCTCTCATAGTTTTAATTTGTCAGAGCATATTAAATATTGCCTCCAGCAAGATCTGTAGTTACCTTATGAGTCTACTTAAGCCACTCTTGCCAAATTGTATTTGAAAGGGAATTAATTAACAAGGTTTTTGTTTTTTTTTTTACTTAACATCTTTAAATAAGACTTCTTGAGTAAAAATAAATAAAGAAAATAAAAATAGAGAAAAATAAGAAAAATTGAGATGTGTAATGGATATGGACAAAACATTATGCAATGTACAAATACAATCCAGAATACTACTGTTGAATTTGATGGGAATTTTGAGGTAAAATTTAGTTATTAAAAGTTCTATGTGTGAAGGGATATGTTGCATTTTAATTTTTGTAAATTGCTATCACATTTTTGTTTCTAGATACATGGTTTATCCCTATTACAGCTTACAGCCAAACTTAAAGTGATATTAAAGTCTTGTTTTTTTTTTAAATAAAAAATGTGTCATACTTACCCACTCTCTTCAGTGGTTTTGCACAGAGCAGCCCAGATCTCTCTCTTCTCGGGTCCCTTGCTGGCAGACTCCTGGCCCCTCCCTCCTGCTAAGTGCCCTCCTGAGCCTAGCAGCTGCTCTGTGTGTCCAGTCAGACACGGAGCTGCGGTTCAGCCCTGCCCCACCACATCCTGCCCCCCCAGGGTGCCAGTCAGCCACCAGTGACCCACCCACAATGGGGCCAGGGTGCCAGCCTGCCAGCCAGCCACCAACGGTGACCCACCCACAGCACGGCCAGGGTGCCAGACAGCCACCCATGGTGACTCCCCCATAGCAGAGCCAGGGTGCCAGCCAGCCAACCATGGTGACCCATCCACAGCAGAGCCAGGGTGCCAGCCTGCCACCTACAGTGAACCCCCCCCACAGCAGGGCCAGGGTGCCAGCCAGCCACCCACGGTGAGTCGGTGACCCACACACAGCAGAGCTAGGGTTCCAGCCAGCCATCCATGGTGACCCACCCACAGCAGAATCAGGGTGCCAGTCAGCCACCCACAGTGACCCACCCACAGCAGGGCCACGGTGCCAGACAGCCACCCATGGTGACTCACCCACAGCAGAGCCAGGGTGCCAGCCAGCCAGCCACCCACAGTGACCAACCCACAGCAGGGCCATGGTGCCAGCCAGCCACCCACATTGACCCTCCTACAGCAGGGCCAGGGTTTCTAGCCAGCCACCCACAGTGACCCACCCGCAGCAGGGTCAGGGTGCCAGCCAGCCACCCACGGTGACCCACCCACAGCAGAGCCAGGGTGCCAGCAAGCCAGCTACCCACATTGACCCACCCACAACAGAGCCAGGGAGCCAGCCAGCCACCCACTGTGACCCACCTACAGCAGGGCCAGGGTGCCACCACTCCACCCATGGTGACCCACCCACAGCAGGGCCAGGGTGCCAGCCAGCCACCTTTAGGAGCCAGCCAGCCACCCACAGGAGCCAGCCACCCACAAGAGCCAGCCATCAGAGGACATGGGAGCCAGCCAGCGACAGAGGACATGGGAGCCAGCCAGCCACAGAAGCCAACAAGCCACAGAGGATGCGGGAGCCAGCCACAGCTACAGTGCCTATAGTTAAGCTAAAAGGAGCGCTACACAGCGCCAATTTTATTTCTACTTTGTGAGAGGTGGGGGCAGGGGTGAGAGTCATGGCACAAGAAGGGGGTCCAGTGAGGACCAGAGTGAATGAAGAGGCCCCCCTTCAGGTCCCATTGTACTCCATTGTACTCCTTTGTAGTCTCTAATGGGAGCTGGAAGGGACACTTTCTAACAGCCTGTCTAATGGACACCCCCCTCCAGGTCCCATTAGACTCTATTGTAGTCTCTAATGGGATCTGGAGGGGACGCTTTCTAACAGACTGTCTAATGGACACTGTTAGAGAGAGGCACACTTCAGGTCCCGTTATACTTCTTTGTAGTCTCTTATTGGGCCTGGAGAGGATGCTTTCTAATAGACTCTCTGTTGTACTTTGTGCAAAATGTAGGGGCGAGGCCAGGGGTGGATCATGAACAGGGCCTGACAAAGGGCCCTTGCTTTATTTGGTCCAGGGGGCCTTGACTATTGTCAGTCTGCCCCTGCATAGAATGATAAAAAAAAATCTGCCTTTAAGGCTGCCCAGGCAGCTATAAAAGAAACACAATTACATATAAATAAAACTCTATATTCATGAATACATCTTTGCACATCATCAAGCGCTGTAAATACCTGAATTTGACTTGGTATCAGCCTCTTGTTGTCCTTGTACAGAAGAGCGCAGATAGAGAGAAAAAAGCACAAGGAGCTAATCAGTTCATGTGTTGACAAGGAGCATGCTAATAAAAGGAGAGAGCAGAGAGACAGCGATAAGCTCATCAGTGCTTCACCTTTCACTGTCTAGTCATAGGGTGGGATTGGGCAGTAGACCTTTAAGTGAAAGTGAAACAGCAGTAGAGAAAAATCAAGTCCCCAACCTGCTAGACAGGACAGTGCTGTGTGTCAGAACTGTGTACATCTCAGCACTGGATAGACAGAAATACCAAGCCTTTGGAAAGTAAAACAGCTACCTACATGGTTTACATCAATGCATATTCTAAAAAGTTTGTCTGTGAATGATTTTCATAATCTTCATGTCAAGTTTTATTTCATTTTAACCTAACAAACTGGAATGGCTTTTTTTTGCATGACAAGAGTCATTATGATGTCTCAAAATGATGAAATGAATTGGCTGCTTTTTTTCCCTCTAACATTTTGCAATTCACTGTTCATTTCCCTATACTGACATCCATAAATTCAGATTTTCTGTCCACTAAGTAAGCAGAGCTACCATTTATTTTCTCTAACGTTTAATAATGCACTTTTCATGCTATACAGTCTTTAAAGATTCAAACATTCAAATGTTGGATCTCAAAAATCAGCTGCAAATTTTAAAATTGCATATTAATGGTATTAGAATAATTCATCAAATTGAAATAAAAGTCAGACAGTGGATACATAAGCCTCAAAATCCTATCCACAATTTTATATCCCCCAATAGTTTTGGACAAAATCCTGGAATATTCCAGTTCTGCAAGTTTTAAGTCTGGAAAAGGTTGGTGCCACTGGAGATCCAATCACTCTCCTAGACATTTGGTGATATCAGAAAAAGATATTACATGTCAACACAAATTGTAAGTAGGGATGAGCCCAATGTTCGAGTCAAACATAAGTTCAACTCGAACATCGAGTGTTCGCCTGTTCGCCAAATAGCGAACAATTTGTGGTGTTCGCGGCAAATTCGAAAGCCGCGGAACACCCTTTAAAAGTCTATGGGAGAAATCCAAAGTGCTCATTTTAAAGGCTTATATGCATGGTATTGTCATAAAAAGTGTTTGGGGACCTGGGTCCTGCCCCAGGGGACATATATAAATGCAAAAAAAAGTTTTAAAAACGTCCGTTTTTTCGGGAGCAGTGATATTAATAATACTTAAAGTGAAACAATAAAAGTGAAATATTCCTTTAAATTTCATACCTGGGGGCATTGAAGGAAGCGGAGAAGAGAGTTCTCCAATTAGAAAACGGCTATGTTCACAATAATGACATACAGACTTATGAAGCTATGCAATCTTTACATAGGGAAATCTCTCTAATGAGGATTGAGACCACTAAAAAACAGCTGTTTGCTCAGTCTCAACGAATTTTTGAGCAAGGAGAAAGGACAGGTAGATTATTAGCATGGCTGGCCAGGGAACGTTCCTCCTCATCACATATAACTCATATAAGGGACGACCAGGGTATGCTCCGTTCTGATCCTATAGGTATCAATGAGCAATTTGTACAATATTATGAACATCTTTATACCTCCAAGGCCACGTTTACGAGCGAACACCTACAGACGTATTTAGACCAAATACAATTCCCACAGCTTTCACAAGAGGCCCGCATTGCACTAGACGCCCCAATCACGCTCAAGGAGGTCCAGGCGGCTGTGGCATCCCTCCAACCAGCAAAAACTCCGGGACCCGACGGTCTACCGGTAGAATTTTATAAGACAAATAGTGAACTGATTGTCCCCAAATATCATACCCTGCTCCTAAAAATGCTACAAGAGGGTAATCTCCCTCCCTCTATGTCAGAGGCGGTCATTGTGGTCATAGCCAAACCTAACAAAGACCCTACATCATGTGCCTCATACCGCCCCATATCACTTTTAAACGTAGATGCCAAGATAACTACCAAAATATTAGCAAACAGACTTAATTCGGTCATTCTCTCTATAATCCATGGCGACCAGACGGGCTTCATGCCGGGCAAAGGCACCGACATTAATCTGCGTCGACTTTATACTAATATATCCCATGCAGAGAAGACGAACTCCCCGGGTGTGGTGGCCTCTCTAGATGCCGAGAAGGCCTTCGACTCGGTGGAGTGGAAGTTTTTATGGCAGGTGCTTGAACGTTTTAATTTTGGTCCTAAGTTTATCTCTTGGATAAGGCTCCTATATAATAACCCCATAGCCAGAGTGAGAACAAACGGAATACTTTCCTCCCCCTTTTCTTTGGGCAGAGGAACCAGACAGGGGTGCCCACTGTCCCCAGGATTATTTGCCCTAGCGATTGAACCCCTGGCTATCCTACTTAGGATGTCACCGGAGGTGGGGGGAATAACGGTTGGTCCATTGACTGAGAAGCTTTCATTATACGCCGACGACGCGCTGTTGTACCTGCCAGATGCGGCTGCCTCCTTGTCGGCGGCCCTGGATATTATTACTAAGTATGGTTCCTTCTCAGGCATCCGGATCAATTGGTCTAAATCGATTATATTCTCTCTGTCCCAGACCCCACCCCATATAGACCCCTTGACCCCATTAGTCATGGTAACTAAGTTCAAATATTTGGGGATCGAAATCCAACGGACACCACTGTCATACCTAGTAGACAATGTATATCCGATCCTTCACCAACTTACCGCCCGATGTCAGGCTTGGAAATCCCTTCCCCTCTCACCGGTGGGAAGAATCAATCTTATTAAGATGACGTTTCTCCCCAAGTTCCTTTATGTCTTCCGCAACACCCCAGTACCAATACCTAACTCATTTTTTGTTAAGCTCGATCAAGTTGTTAACACATTTGTATGGGGGGGATTGGCCCCTAGAGTCGCCCGGACCACCCTGCAGCTACCCTTATCACTCGGGGGTTTGGCGCTACCTTGTTTTAAGAAATATTACTGGGCGGCAGTTGTTGTAACTGTCCGCTGGTGGTTCTCCCAACCAAAATATAACCCAGCAGTCAACCTTGAAGCTGCCATACTAGGATCTTACTCAGCTCTGAGTAATCTAGTGTTCAGGGGACCTAGGGCTCACCCAACTGTGACAATTTCAATGCAGACGACGGCTGGAGTTTGGGAACAGATGTCGAAGAAAATTACTGGAGGGAAAACTATTTCCCCATATACTCCGTTATGGGGCAACCCAAAATTGAAACATCTTCAAACCATCCCAGACCCGGCCCTATGGGCAGGATATGGAGTTAAGATCATACAACAAATAATATCAGAAGGTAGAATCATCCCTTACGATACACTGAAGAATAACTTCCAACTTCCCTCAAAAATGTTCTTCCGATACTTGCAACTACGGCATGCAGTACAGGCACAATACCCTGCAGGGGTTATTTTACAGTCGCATGGGGTAGAAACCTTCCTAATTTCTAAGAACATAGATCGAATTCTGTCTTCCCTATACCTTAGGATAATGAGTGAGGAACCAACGGGGGGGACCAGGCTCTATGACAAGTGGAAAATAGATGTACCTGCCCTTGCTGCTGATGATTGGGAGGAGGGAATACAACAGTACATTCCACTTATGGTATCAGCAAGGGATAGGTATATTCAGCTCAAATTCCTGCATAGAGCGTACTACACACCGCAGAGATTGTCTAGAATATACCCAACACAATCAGATAGATGCCCGAAGTGTAAAGGGGAGCTGGGTACATTTATACATGTGGTTTGGTCCTGTCCCATTATACAGCAGTTCTGGTTGAAAGTGATAGATATTATCAACTCGGTGGGCAATCTACATGTCCAGATGAATCCAATTGTCCTACTTCTTGGAGTGTGCGATAACCTAATCTCTAACACACACAAAAGATTGTTCGTATTCTACACCTCATTTTATGCAAGAAAAGCCATCCTACTGAAATGGAAACAATCTGACCCTCCAACGATCTCCCAATGGAAGGCCCTGGTGAATTCTTCATTACCACTTTATAAACTCACATACATTAACCGTAAATGCCCTAAGAAATTTTCCAAAATCTGGGGAGCATGGTCTAAATAAATAATACGTTTGATGAGACCAACAGGATATGTGATGCATTAGCATAGGATGTGCCCCCCCTCCGCCCCCCCCCCCTTCCTCTCCTTCCCTATGATTGAATCCTTCTTTCTTTTCTCCCTTTCTCACCCCACCCTCCTATCCTCTGCACCCCCCCCCCCCCCCACAATATCTTGATCCTTCATAGTCCAATATTTGGATATACTGGAGGATAGATAAAAATAAGATTCTGTCTAGTTACCTGAAGATATGCTTAGGCAAGAGATATGACTGACACCCTATATAAAATATGGAGTTACAGGAATTATTTTTTTTTCTTTTTCCTGATGTAATTACCTATAGACGGTAGAAAATATATGCAATAACATCACGTGACTTAGTAAATTTTGATGTATGTATTCAATGTAGCAGCAATATGTGATATGTACACTTTCTTTATTTTGTTTGTTTGTTGATTTATATGTTTAATTTTCTCCTTTTGGAGACAAATAAAAACTTTTCTGTTAAAAAAAAAATTTCATACCTGGGGGGTGTCTATAGTATGCCTGTAAAGTGGCGCATGTTTCCCATGTTTAGAACAGTCTGAGAGCAAAATTACATTTCTAAAGGAAAAAAGTCATTTAAAAGTACTCGCAGCTATAATGAATTGTTGGTCCCGGCAAAACACATAAAAGTTCATTGATAAAAACGGCATGGGATTCCACAGAGGAACCCCGAACCAAGATTAAAAAAAAAAAAATGCGTGGGGGTCCCCCCAAATTCCATACCAGGCCCTTCAGGTCTGGTATGAATGTTAAGGGGAACCCCGCACCAAAATTTAAAAAAATTAGCACGGGGCCCCCCTCAAAATCCATACCAGACCCTTCAGGTCTGGTATGTATTTTAAGGGGAACCCCATGGCAAAATTTTTTAAAAAATGGCGTGAGGTCCCCCCAAAAATCTATACCAGACCCTTATCCGAGCACACAACCTGGCAGGCCACAGGAAAAGAGGGGGAGACGAGAGATCGACCCCCTCCTGAACCATACCAGGCCACATGCCCTCAACATGGGGAGGGTGCTTTGGGGTAGCCTCCCAAAGCACCTTGTTCTCATGTTGATGGGGAGAAGGGCCTCATCCCCACAACCCTTGCCTGGTGGTTGTGGGGGTCTCCGGGCAGGGGGCTTATCAGAATCTGGAAGCCCCCTTTAACAAGGGGACCCCAGATACCGGCCCCCCCTGTTTGAAATGGTAACGGGGTACAAATGTACCCCTACCATTTCACAAAAAATATGTGGAAATGGTAAAAAAACACAAGACACGGCTTGGGACAAGTCCTTTATTAAAAAAATAAAACTGTCCCACAAAGTCTTCTTCTTCTCTCGCTACCGAAAAAAAAAAGCCGCACGCCACGCATACGATCTGCCTCCATGGGAGACACCCGCCGTAATGACAGTCATCTCAGGTGACAGCTATTTATTAACTGAGGGCGGGGCCACGCGATAATGTGTCGCCAGGTGACTCCACCCCCTGCAGATGCACAGGGACCTCCCTATGGCTTTTCCATAGCGTCAGAGGGGGCGGGGTCACTTGGTTACGTATATGGGTGGCCCCGCCCCCTCTGACGCTACGGGAAAGCCATAGGGATGTCCCCGTGCATCAGAGGGGGGCAGGATCATCCGTCACGTCATCGTTTTTTAAAAATTTTGGCTCGGGGTTCCCCTGTGGGGGAATCCCATGCCGCCTTTATCAATGAATTTTTATGTGTATTGCCGGGACCAACAATTCATTATATCCGCGAGTACTTTTAAATGACCTTTTTTCCTTTAGAAATGTCATTTTGCTCTCAGACTGTTCTAAACACGGGACACATGTGCCACTTTACAGGCATACTATAGGTACCCCCCAGGTATGAAATTTAAAGAAATATTTCACTTTTAGTGTTTCACTTTAAGCACTATTAAAATCATTGCTCCCGAAAAGACGGCTGTTTTTAAAACTTTTTTTTGCATTGATACATATACCCTGGGGCAGGACCCAGGTCCCCAAACACTTTTTAAGACAATAACTTGCATATAAGCCTTTAAAATTAGCACTTTTGAATTTTCATGTTCATGTCCCATAGACTTTAACGGTGTTTGCGTGTTCGAACAAATTTTTTAGGGATGAGCCAAACACCCCCCGGTTCTGTTTGCATGTTCTGCTGCGAACCGAACCGGGGGGGTGTTTGGCTCATCCCTAATTGTAAGTTGTGACAAATATTACATACTCTTCTTTGCTTTTTCTTAGTAACATGCACCACCTGCATTTTCATGCAGAATATGATTACAAAGATTGACATATAGATGGATAAATAACATAAGATAGATACATTAGAACCATCTGTGTGTATTACACAATCCGGATGACAGACAAACAGAAAAAGAACCGCTCCAGATGTCCGAGTCACAGGATCTCCCCCTCCACAAGGTACAGGTGCTGGCTCAGTATGCAATTAACATATAAAAATAATTCAATCTGGATGGCCACACTTCATCAAAGATTTCTTTATTGGTTAAAATACATACAGCAAAAGATGAAATCGCTTGCTAACATGTTTCACACCATAACTACTGGTGCTTACTCGTAGCTGATTAAGCACCAGTAGTTACGCTGTGAAACATGTTAGCAAGCGATTTCATCTTTTGCTTTATAGATTTCAACCAATAAAGAAATCTTTGATGGAGTGCGGCCATCTGGATTGAATTCTTTTTATACATCTGTGTGTATTTCAGAGTGGGAAAAATGATTAACGAAAGAACAAGTGTAGCAAGGTCTCTTACCTTTTTTGGTCTAATGAGGACCTACAAGGCCAAAGATAGCTGACATCCTTCAATATGTGGTGGGTTGTGAGGCATAGCAGGTGCAAAGATGGTGAAAGTCATTGGGCGCCAGACAATCTTGGATGTAAAAGAGGTTATATTTCTTTTGACAATCCTTTTTATATATTTTGGGGGAAAGAGGGTTAGGGCCAGGACACCCTTAGATAATTGCAAACTCAATTGACAGACTCTGAGACTTCAATAGGAGAACAGCTGTACAGGGAAAGGCCCCAGCAAGGAGCCACTTCTGCAGGATTGCTTTCTCCTATGGTAACAGTCCTTCAAAAGTTCCTAACAAAAGCGTATCAGTTCTTTCAGCTCTAATACTCCTTGTCAGCTCTAATGCTCCTTGTAGTTCTTCATTACTGAGCTCCTGGTCTCTCACTAGACCCACTGATTCACTGACTATGAATCCCTTGAGCTCCTCCAAGGTTTGTGGTGGTATCCCCTTGTCAGGACTATTGGGGTTAAGAGTATATAGAAGGCTTGTATATTATATACTTTTCATATATATGCTATGAACAAACCAGAAGCCATCTTGTCTAACAATATTTTTTTTTAAAAAGAGGTTAACTTAAGTTCACTGTCTTTAGAGAAGCGTTATTTTTTGTAAGAGAATCTAGACTCCTTGCACATCAGTTTAAGTCGTAAATTTAAGGTCTGGACACTTAGTAAATAAACAAAATAAGGGAACCTTATGAGCTTACAGACATATTTTTTTTCCTTCTCAGGACTGAGAAACGAAAATAGGGTTTATTTCAAAATATTGCCTTGTAAACAAATCTTATTACTCAAGTACAAATAATCATATTAGGAAAGGTTATATAATATTATATTAGAGTAATTATATACAAAATTATTTGAATAAGTTTACATGTATTGGTTTATGTGTTTTAATAATAATTTTTCTTTCATAATATTTTCATAATGTATTGTATGGATATTCATAAAACCCATTAATACATATATAATTTTATAAGGGTTACAACTATGAGATCCTATGAAAAGTTTGAAAGCTATTATAGAAGCTGTATTTGTAAAATAATACACAGAGTTAATTTCCAATAATCTCAAATAGTCTCAAAGGTATGTAGAAAGCCAGTTTTTTGCGTGGGGATATTTTCTCAAACACATATATTTCAAGAGTAGCCAAGATGGCTAGAGTGGTTGGACAGATTTTAGACAGTTTTTGATAGTTTATAGTTTCTGCTAAGCCAAGGTCAGAAGGTCATTAAAGTATTGGAATAAAATCAATTCTAATAAATTACTACCCCTTGGGGGTGAAAATATTAAGAGTCCAAGATGACCGCCAGACGTGGTTGTCATGGTAACAGGAGAACAACCCGTCATTTTTACATCAATTACGTAATAGTGGCACACACACCCACTTTTTGGGTGGGATAAAATTGGTTACATATAGCAGAGAGGGATCTTAAAAAAAAACCTGAAAGACAGCTAAAAGATCGAGTTCGAAGGAAGTTTGGAGGAGACGCAGAGATGTAGGAAGTGTTGGAAGAGGTCCCTTGTGGGACACCTACTTGATGCTTCTCATAACAACAGAATTCTTAAGCCCTGGTAAAGTATTAATCTGTTTACCTTACCTGTTGGTAATTGAATTGTTTTGACATATACAAAACAGAACCATTTAATATTGTGGCCTAGCAATTTGGAGTAGTGTTATTTCTACCTGAAGCATGATATAATTATATTCCAAATATTAGGAGACATACACATTTTTGTCTGTCTCTACAAAGCTAAGACCAAAGTCTGTTCAATGGTTTTGTCGTGATATGTGTTTAAAAATAGATTAATTCTAAATTTAAGAATAAGTCTCGATTAAATTATCAAGCTATGTGCACAGTATAACATTTTGTCTGTGCATTTTAAAGTGTAAGTTTGAAGGTCTATTTGTTTTGAGAAGAAGCACAAGTGTTAACGTCAACACCTATTTGTTTAAATAAGTCCTTAGAGCTATGGAAAGCTAATTACTAAGTTACCAAATCTAAAAGTTATCATTCAAGTATTGAAATGTGGTATTTTGTAGAAAGAGCTTGTGTAGAAATGTGATTATCATCTGTATCATCATATATCTTTGATCAGGGTTCGAAATTCCCCAGGAGGGGGGATGACGTGAGATGTGGGACAGCGTCTGATGGGGAGGGAGGAGCCTGGGTGTGCTGACATCCCGGCCACGAGCTAGTTGGGGAAGCCGCGGAGGGAATGAAAAGAGTGAGAGAGAAGCCGGTATCAAGATCCACCCCCGTCGGAAGCACTCTGGCCATCCATGGCGCCGGATATGCCTGACTACATCGCGGAGCTCGAGGCGGGCACTGTGGCCCGGGAGGCGAGACACACTGTGCGGGACCGGCGTGCGTTCCCTCCACCGCCCCCCCCAACCCCTGGATCCCTGTCCATGGCGGCTCAGTGTTGAAGCAGGGAGGCTGAGCATAGAAGAGAGGATGAATAAGCTATCTGCTTAGCTACGATAGGAGAAACTCCCTAGCCCCACTGAAAGGCTTTCTGTAAGTATAGCGCTGACACCTAAAACCCCGGGAAAGAGAGGTAAGAGTGATTACCCTATACCGTGAAGATCAAGATAGGACTGTCTTGCTTGGAAGTGTAAATGCGGTAAGACACATTCTCAATCTGGCAGGGTGGTCTCATTGTAAGCTCTCAGTTGTATGCTTGATAACCGAAGGGGGCTGAGGAGAGGACTGTTTAAACACCTATAACTGGTCTTGCTGACTTACTGAACTTTACATTTACTTTGGCACAATTTATGAATTTTTTGAATCATTGAAACTCGCTGTCTGTTGCACTATACCTGATTCCCTGCAGGGGGAAGCCGGAGGGATCTGTAACATCTGCTGAACTTTATAACTTCTTTTGGATCATTTATGAACCTTTGAAACTAGCTGTCAGTGGTACTTTACCTGACTTACCTGCAGGGGTGGTCGGAGAGGTGTGCAACAGGTGCAGATCTTAGAAGTACCCTTGAATCATACATAACCTCTTGAACTGCTGAAATCTGCGGTCAGTGGCACCATACCTGATTCCCCTGTAGGGTGAAGTCGGAGGGGTCGGTACATTTCCTGAACTCCTGAAATTAAAAAAAATTTTTTTTTTTTGAAACTTGCTGCCCGCAGCGCTACATCTCTCTGCAGGGGGAAAGTCGGAGGAGCCTGTATAGTAAAGGAGGCAAGGGTAGTCTAGGAATAGGACCCTGGTGAAGAGGATTGTGGGTATAAGTATAAGGGCATTAAAAAGCTCAGCAAAATGGTATAATAATAAGGAAAACTAAGACCAAAATACCCAGATTGTAGGGGGGGTCGGTTGACACACCATGAGTAAATCCTCGTCTAAAACCGCCAGGGGGGGGCACCCAAAACCCCAAAGGATAATATCGTGGGAAGAACAATCAAACAGTACCTGGCCCAGGGGCTCAGCCCGAACAACAGTAACTCAGTACCCCATAAGCAAGGTAAAGTGGACAAGAAGAAAGGATCTGAGGAAAGGAAAGAAGGCACCCCAAATCAATCTAAAGAGGACTTAGCAAACAAAAGCGAACTAGAGTTAACTAGACTAGAGGATCAAAGGATGGAGGCCCAACTCCCCACAAAAGGAGATATCCTGGAAATGTTCACGAGATTAGAAAACTCCATCAAAACCGAGATTAACATGTTGAGGTCTGACCTAGGGCACCTGCTGGCTAGAATTGAGACGGCTGAAGATTCATTGGATAAACAAGCCCTAGAGATAAGTGCTCTTAAAGATCAAATTAAAAACATACATCTTAACCAGGCCAAATTCCTCTACAGGTTAGAAGATCAAGAAAATAGAAACAGAAGACAGAATTTGAGACTGTGCTCGGTACCAGAAAAAAGGGGGGAAGACCTGAGGAAGGTTATTGGAGAGTTATTCTCCCCAATACCCTTTGTTGGTATAGAGGACTTTCCGAACATCGAACGGGTACACCGGGTGGGGAGATTCAATTCCAACAGGCCCAATATAATGCGAGACATTATTGTAAGATTCAGGATTTATGAGGATAAGGCCTGGATTTGGTCAAACCTAAGAGGGAAAATCCACTGCAGTTTGAGGGTGCCGAAGTCCAGGTTTTCTCGGATTTGGCCCCTGAGACACTGGCCAGAATACTTCTGCTAAAACCCCTTTTAGAACAGATGAGGACATTGAAGGCGGATTGAGGGCGGATGGGTGGAATAGGGAGGATGGAGAGGGAGGATACTGCTGCCACATTGTCCGTAAACACATTTAAAAATAGCTATAGATCAAAAAGGAATGGCAACAATTAATTTTATGACCTACAACGTCAGAGGGCTGAATATCCCTAGTAAGAAACACATGATAATGAAAGAACTCAAACGGTGCGGAGGTGGTCTTTCTTTAAGAGACACACATCTCACACGAGTCAAAAGTCAAATTGTCATCTAGGGATACAGTCACTAAAAGACCGAGGGGGGTAGCAATTGGATTCGCGAGTGGAATCCGTTTCGTACTGGAAGACAGGCTAACCGACCCTGAGGGTAGATTCCTGTTTTTAAAAGGGAAATTAGGGGACGAAGAATACACATTGGCAAATGTTTACGCCCCCAATAAAAACCCGATGAAATATCTCAAAGGTATTTTGGCTAAGCTGGGGGACATACGATTTTGATGGGAGACCTGAACTTTTGCATGACACCTGGTCTGGATAGTGGGACCCGTGCACGGGAGACTACTTGCACTCAATTGAAAGGGGTTAAACAAAAACTGTACGACGGCCAAATGGTTGACATTTGGAGGATTCAACACCCTAAAACACAAGATTTTACGTTTTACTCCCTCGTGCACGGGTCCTACTCCAGGATAGAATACATCTTTGTTGAACACAGGGATGTGGATAAGATGTTGGAGTCTAAGATTGAAATCTCTACGGTATCGGATCATGCCCCGGTGAGGATGAAAATGTCAGCACCGGGGAAAGTAGGGCAGCGGGTCGGATGGCGTTTGAATGAAGAGCTGATTAGAGACAAGGAAGGATGTGCATTGGTAGCAAGGGAACTCGAAAATTATTTTTTATATAATGACACGGGAGAAGTAACAGGGTCAGCCTTGTGGGAGGCCCATAAGGCCTACATCAGGGGGACCCTGATAGAGTTAGGGTCACGGAAAAAAAAGGAGAGGTCTGAGAAAATATGTTTACTCAGAAATGAACTAGGCAAAGCTGTACAAGAACATAAAAATCATCCGGACCGCCATTAAGAGTTAAAGGAATTATTAGACCACAAAACTAAGATGGTCTTGAATAGGACTGCTAGGGAAAGATATAAGTGGGGTAATAAACCTAGTAAATATCTGGCAAAAATTTTACAAAAGAAAAAAGCCATCAATTATATAGAGAAAATTCAATCAAAGGACGGCAACATGGTTTATTCGCCCAAAGGAATTGCAGAAATATTTAGAACTTACTACCAAGAATTATACTCAGTACAGCAGCAGGAAGCCTGGCCGGGGGAAAAGAATAAAAAAATGATTAATTTTCTTAAAAATGCAGGACTGACGAAAATTGCCAAAGAGACCGGGGAAGCGTTGAATGCCCCCATCTCTGAGGAAGAAATAGGGAAGGCCTTGTCAGAATCGACACCGGGGAAGAGTCCAGGGCCGGACGGATTTACAATATCTTATTATAAAAAATTTAAATCAATCCTGGTCCCAAGGCTTTGCCATTATATGAACGGCCTGGGGGCAGAGCATAAAATCAGCAAGGGGGCCTTGTCCGCTGCAATTACTGTCATTTTAAAAGCGGACATAAAACTCTTCGCCAAAGTCTTGGCTGGGAGGTTGAAGGGACTAATGAACACACTTCCGGACCAAGTTGGTTTCACGCCTAAAAGAGAAGGGAGGGATAATGGGGTTAAAACAGTACTCCTGCTCCAAATGATAAAAGAAAGGGTACCCCCAGGACTGCTACTGTCGATCGACCCTGAAAAGGCCTTCGACAGGGTAGACTGGGGGTTCATGATTCAGACCCTAGAGACAATGGGCATCGGCCCAAGAATGATCGGTTGGATTAAATCATTGTACCATCATCCAACCGCATCAATAAAAGTTAACGGCCTAATGTCTCTCCCTTTCGAGATGAAAAACGGGACGAGGCAGGGGTGTCCCCTGTCTCCAATGCTATTTGTTCTATCCCTGGAACCACTTCTGGCCACGATCCGTAACGATTCTAGCATATCCGGATTTAAGCTGGGACAGGAAGAGCATAAACTCTCCGCTTTCGCAGATGACATACTGTTTTATGTCACGAACCCCCGGAATACAATGCGTAATTTAACAAATACCCTGAAACAATATGGGGAAATCTCCAACTTCAAAATAAATCTTGCAAAATCTGAGATATTAAATATCAATATTAGTCAGACAGAAGAGCACTAAAAAATTAGTTTAAACTTACCTGGACAAAAGAATTAAAATACTTAGGTATTAAACTAGCAAACAAAAGGGAGCAGATATATAAAAAAAACTATATCCCCCTACTTGACGAAGTTAGGTCTGATTGTAATAAACTCGGAACGTCACTATCATGGTTGGGAAGAATTAACAGCATAAAAATTATGATCCTCCCTAAGGTCATGTACAGATTTCAGATGGTGTCATTAGCCCTCCCTCAACAATACTTGAGAAAAATAAAAATGTTGTTGTCGAATTTAATTTGGAAACAAAAAAAAACGAGAGTTTCTTTCCAAACGCTGAAGCAGGGGAAAAGGAAGGGAGGTCTAGCGGTCCCCGACATCTCAACCTACTACAAAGCTGTTGTGTTGTCCAGAGTGGTAGAATGGGCAAAGGAAAAAAATGAGAAAAAATGGGTTAGTGTAGAGAAAACACTAAGTAAAGCACAATTGGGAAGTATTATTTATAACCCTCCACAATACAGAAGATTTGACGAATACACTGATACACTGACAGATAATGTTTTTAAAATTTGGGACGGGATATACAAACGGGTTAATGGTAAATATAATTCACCTTTAATTATACTGGTAGATAACGAATATTTTCCACCAGGGATGAATAGCATAGGAGGTGTTTGGTTAAAAAAGGACTTCACACAATTAAGGGACATAGTAAAAAAAGGAAAAATGATTCCTATACAGGATTTGTTGCACAATAATCTTGCACCGGGGATGGTTGAGTTGCGGTCTCTCCAGTCACTTTGTCAAAAATTTACCTCAACCTATTAGATCTGGAGATGATCTCTCCATTTTTGAGAGATTGTTCGTGGAAGAGGACTCGAGAAATACTGTATCAAAAATGTATAAAGTATTACTGAGGGCAGACGAACTGGAGACACCGCCATTCATCACTAAATGGGAGGGGGAACTGGGCACATTGCAAGATAGGAAGGTCATTGGAAAAATCTTTAATTTTGCTCACACCTCAGCAGTGGACAGCAGAACGGCAGAGATAAATTATAAATGCCTAGTAAGGTGGTACGCTACCCCAGATAAAACAAGCAAATTTCAGTGTAATACATCAGTAGAGTGTTGGAGAGGATGTAAAGAGGTGGGCACCATGACACATTTGTAGTGGGAATGCCCTAAAATTAGGGAATTCTGGAAAAAGATACTGCAAATGACCAAGGAGATCACACAAAAAGAAATAGTGGAAGACCCAAGGGTGGTACTGTTCCACGGCGGGGGGGGGGGACATAAAACAGTATAAAAGGTCCCTGACCCCTCACCTTTTAAATGCTGCTAAGAGACTCATACCCAAGTACTGGCAAAAAAAGGAAGCTCCTTTAATGTGGGAGTGGATAGATATGGTCGAGGAAACATACATCATGGAATGCTGGGGAAGTACTATGGAGGAGGAGATTAATAGAGCAACGGCAAAATGGGAGAGATGGATAGCTTTCAAAAAGACATGGAGCTACGCCCAGGAATTGAGATGGTAGAACTTGGGTAAGGAGTCGATTGGTCTTGGCTTTAACCTTTCGACTGGATGGAGAGTAGCGGTGGGGAAGGGTTTATGGGGTAGGGGTAAAGGGGGTATATTGGGTATGGTGTTTTATTTGTTTTGTTGAAAACTGTAGGAAAAAATTTGCTACTTACAAAACTGCCACGATGATGTGACAATTATTGGGACGGGAATGATGATTGGCAAGGCTGATTTAAGTCCCTGATCGCTGTCTGCTGAAGTGGTAAAAAAAAAAAAAAAATCATATAGCTTTGATATTTAAATGTACATCTTTTTGTATTATCACCAAATATACCTGATATTATTTTACACTGAATTTTTAGTTAATAAATATAAATTTTGAGCATATCGTATGTGTCACTTGTCTTCAAAATAGCACGGATAAACGAACTTGAATTACTTGGTTGTATTTGTGGAAAAATGTAAAAATCTCCCTAAAAACAGATATTTGCATTAATTCCATAAATATAATATTAATTTAATATTTCATTTTGACACCCTCAAGCTTTACCCTGCTAACTGGCTCGGTCCCTGGCTTGACACACAAGGCTGCTCTGCAAGCGTTTCTTCCGCTGGTTGGGTCCCTGACTTGATCACAGCCTGAAGTTTCCCAATTCTCGCTCCCTTCAGTGAGAATATGATTCCAGTACTTGCTTCAGTTACTCACTATGGTCCCTGGTAAAGACGATTGGTCCCTTTGTGGTGACAGCTTCCCTTCTACCTCCGACCACTGACAGGTTTTCCGGCCGGCAGAACTGTCACTGTTGGTTGGACTGCAAGCCGCAGTCCCAACCCTGCGCTGTCTTCTTTTTTCTGGATAGGCCCTCACACAGCCTGGCAGCCAGATGCCCTGGGATAGGCCCAATCTCTGGCCTAGCAGCCCAGGGCGGACGACAAACGACCACCCAGACAGCAGTCTGGGTGGAACAGAACACAGATCACCTGACCTTACCCAAATATATAGGCCTCCCAGCAGGCCAAGGGATTAAAGAGAACCCTTGCCCATTGGCTGGGACACCCACATACCCATAACCTGACCTTGGGTTGCCCTTCTCGTATCTAGTAGCACCCAGTAACCGGCGACCTAGTGGTAGAAGAGAAAAATGCAACAAGGCCAAGCTTAATCAATAGATCCCTATCAAATCGACCAAGATAATTACTCTTGGCAAGTAAATTTGTGAGGAGCTCCCTTAATAAACTCCAGGGCGCTACAACCTTCCCCTGCCCAAGAAACTACATCTCGGAGTCTGCAAAAAAAAAAACAATTTGAGCTCCCGAGCCTGGGAGGGCATGTTCTGGAAAAAACTGGGATAGGTGGGGAAACAGGGAAAGGATTAACAGTATAACAGTAGCATAACATATGTGTGGCCTGCCACATGAATAAACATTGGTATCACAAGAAAACAGTCATGTATTACATTCAAGTATCAAAAATAGTTATGTACATTTTAAGGCAAGTAAGCAATGATGCTATCACCTAACTATCCATCTAATATATACAGCCGTAGCAAATATATATAAGGGTTAGAGTTGTTGTCCGGTTAGATCCCCGTCTCTCCTTGTGCAAGGAAGACACACCGACACAGCAGCACCTGAAAGAGAGAAATCAGAACAATGCAAAATGCATCCTATTCTATAAGAACTTGGTGCAATACGTACATAGTGATTTAAACTGCTCCTCAGCCGAAGGTAGCATGCAAATGTAAAACCATCCTATACATGTCTACATTATTTATATTTTTGAAAGCAGGCACCATTCTCTGTAAGAATGCCACCTCCTTCCATAATCAGTATAAAACTACAAACTTTCAGAAATACTTTGATCAGTGACAGTCCTGATATAGGTGAGTGAGTCCATTATTTGAAGAAATAGGCAATCATTTACCTATCACAGCCTATTCTAACTAACTACATGTTCAGTCCAGCACAGTCCTGGCGTTACAGCTTTCTGGGATTCTCCCATTAGTAACATTTTAAATGGATGTGCAAGGTAACTATCAGCAGATCCTTGACATCACACAACCCATATTTGTAATCCACAAGTTATCATACTGACAAGATTTCACCAGTAATATCTGGGATCCGGCAGTGTCACATCTTCTCTTTTGGCATTCACAGTGGCAGCGTGGTATTTAACATCTCGATTATCTGGCCTATGGAGGATAACACTGTCTAGATTGATTTTGTGACTGTAGCCCCAGGTATTCAGCACTGAAAGGTATTTTTTGGACAATTTAGGAGATCATTTTAGAAAGTCCACCTTGAGGGGTATTTGGAGGAATTTCCGGATGGCCTCATCCACCCACTGCATTTCCTTCTCCAGGATCTCCTCTTCTAAATGAGGGGGAATGTAGGGGTATAAATAACCTTCTTAATGATAATACGTTGGATCTTAGACAGCAGAGGCAGGGTTTTAGGATCTCTGTACCCAGATAGAACCTGAGCATCTGGGGCACGCTGAACTGGGTACCCAGCAACCACCTCTGGCTTATGATCCGCTTTGGAGCTCGGCATAGGCATAATAGACCGGGCTGTGGGAGCCCATGGATTCTTTTGATCCTCCTCGAAGGACCTGGCAATGCTGATCAGGGGAGCTGCACTGGCTGACAGCATAATCTGCACACTTGCGGGAGTAGTAGCAGGTGTCTCGCCTCCCTGCACATTGCTGATTAACTCCTCGTCACTCTCTCCCCACTTCCCGGGGTAAGACAGGGTGTCCGAAACGAGTTCAGATAAGTTATCGGACAAATCGTCTGAATTCGACGATGGCACTCTTCAGCCAGGAGATAATTTCTATTAGCTTTCACCTTAGCTGGCACCTCTATGTCAACCCCCTGCACAGCCACTGGCATCACTTTCCCCACAGGCACACCACGCTAACTGCTTGCTGACTCACCCGCCCCAGTACATTTCTCTCGGGTAACCCAGTCATCAACGCAAGCAACCTGGCACGACCTCGGCCTTTCGAGGCGGTCGGTGCACTGGGTCCTGGGGTAGTCGCTGTGGTAGAGGTAGTAGCTTCTGGTACAACTTGGGTAACAACTGACAGGCTTTGGACATCACTCTTCGAAGGGACAGCAACATTTCTGTCCCAGTCCACTTGTAGGATTCTTGGTAGAGTTGGGGAGGAAACCTCGAACAGATGCTCCCCGCAGCATCCACAGACGATCCTTGGTCTCAACTGTGTGGCCAGGCTAGTATATTTTCCACAGATCACCCCCAGAGACTCGTAGCCTCCAGCTGTGTACAAGGCAAGCTGACCATTCGGTATGTACCGCACCCTGGTATCGGTCATGACAGGTTTTCCGCTGCTCGGGTCAATGTAGACACCCGGAGAGTACTTTCTCCAATCCGCCATTTCACTCACAAACTGCTCCATCTCCTTCAATAACCCACAATCAGACACACGTGGTGGCACTTTCTTGTCCTTCTCTGCAGGACGGGAGCTCCTCCCCTTCCAACGGATTGGTGCAAATGTTTCTTGGGAACTGTGGCGTCCGCCTCCTTATTGCTGAGGTGCGCCAAAACTGTAACAAAGTCCATTTTGGGGCCTGTTTTAACCCTTGCAGTGCTGGTGGGAAGTGCCAAAAGACCAGGCTGATTCTTTCCCATGAGCAATGAGACTTGGTGGTTCTTTCCCACACTGATAGTACACACGACAACACAGTCTATTAGAAGGGTAAATGTTACTTGCCACCTTCCCACGGAGCCAGGCGAAGTCCTGATGGAGCTGAGGCCGGTTGCTATGGGTGACTGCTGCAAAGACAAAACCAAAGATAGCTGACATCCTTCAATATGTGGTGGGTTGTGAGGCAGAGTGGGTGCAAAGATGGTGAAAGTCATTGGGCACCAGACACTTCTTGGAAGTAAAAGGTTTTATTTCTTTTGACAGTCCTTTTTATATATTTTAGGGGAAAGTGGGTTAGGGCCAGGACACCCTTAGATAGTTGCAAAGTCAATTGACCAGACTCTGAGGCTTCAATAGGAGAACAGCCGTACAGGGAAAGGCCCCAGCAAGGAGCACTCCAGATACTCCTCAAGCTTCACCCCTGCTAATCGGCTCGGTCCCTGGCTTGACACACAAGGCTACTCTGCAAGCATCTCCTCCGGTGGTTGGGTCCCTGACTTGATTACCGCTTGAAGTTTCCAATTCTCCACCATGTCTTTCGGTGAGAATATGATTCCGGTACTTGCTTCAGTTACTCACCATGGCCCCTGGTAAAGGCAATTGGTCCCTTCATGATGACAGCTTCCTTTCTACCTCCGACCACTGACAGGTTCTCCGGCTGGCAGAACTGTCACTGTTGGTTGGACTGCAAGCCGCAATCCCAACCCTGCGCTGTCTTCTTACTTCTGCATAGGCCCTCACACAGCCTGGCAGCCAGATGCCCTGGGATAGGCCCAATCTCTGGCCTAGCAGCCCAGGGCGGACGACAGTGACAGCAGTCCGGGTGGAACAGAACACAGATCACCTGACCTTACCCAAATATATAGGCCCTCCCAGCAGGCCAAGGGATTAAAGAAAACCCCCGCCCATTGGCTGGGACACCCAGATACCCATAACCTGACCTTGGGTTGCCCTTCTCATATCTAGTACCACCAAGTACCCGGCGACCAAGTGGTAGAAGAGAAAAGTGCAACAAGGCCACGCTTAGGGAGAAGTCAATAGATCCCTATCAAATCGACCAAGATAACTACTTCTGGCAAGTAAATTTGTGAGGAGCTCCCTGACTAAACTGGGTGTGCTGTAAATTTTGTCCAAGGGACACTGTTTTAAATTGCCAAAAAAGATGTTAGCACTTACAGATACTTTAAATAACTGGGCAGAGACTCTGGTTTGGCACACAAGGAGACACATGTGAAGCCACTAATGTCATCAGGTATAGAAGTGTCTATGGCACACAATATAAAACAATAATCAGTGATGGTCGAAAAACAGATTAAGTGAAGGTCCAGTCCACAAGAGACCCAGTACAATAGCTGGTAACCTCACAGGATAACATTTACTGCAACTGATGCACCGTATAACATCAAGTTTTTAGTGTGGTTATTAAAAAAAGTTAAAAACTTGTATGCACTTTTTTGTGCCTGGTGTTAGAACAATAAGTTAAATCATATTTGTTTTAGTGAATCACTTTTATGACATTGTTTCCTATTGCAGCATTGTATTTGTCTTATTTGACTGTTTGTTATTTTTCAGTAGAACCAATGTTGGGAGCTTGATTAATATAACTAACCAGAATGATATATCAATGCAATATCTGAAAATGCAATAGAAAGCTGCGGGTTACTGGAAAAACATGAGTGATTTTAGTAATCATAGAGCAATCATGCTTATTAAGACGAAAAGTGTTTATAATTTGTTACTAAGTTATCCATATTTCCCTTGCTACACTAATTGTTTTGCTGTAAGTCATTTTGCTAAGCTAAAATCTACATATTTAATGTTCATCACAAAGAAATATATTGAATTCTGGCAAACTAGTGGCATCATCTTTAGAGACTAAACAGTAGGTCATTTCAAACTTTATTATTTAAAACCCAGTGGACAAAACAGTTAGGGTTATTTAGATAAATGTCCCCCCACCTGGAGTGGAGTGGAGACCCTTCAGGTCTGGTATGGATTTTAAGGGGAACCCCACGCCAAAATTTATAAAGAAAATGGCGTGGGGTCCCCCCAAAAATCCATACCAGACCCTTATCCGAGCATGCAACCTGGCAGGCCGCAGGAAAAGAGGGGGGGACAAGAGAGCGCCCCCCTCCTGAACCGTACCAGGCCACATGCCCTCAACATGGGGAGGATGCTTTGGGGTAGCGGCCCCAAAAGCATCCTCTAAAAAAAAAACACAAGACACGGCTTGGGACATTATTAAAAAATAATTAAAACAAAAGTGTCCCATGAAGTCCATTCATCTTCTTCTCTCGCTCCGATGGACCGAAAAAAAAAAAGCCTCATCTCCATGGGAGGCACCCGCTGTAATGACCAGCCTCTCGGGTGACAGCTCTTAGGGATGTCCCCGTGCGTCAGAGGGGGGCGGGGTCCCCCGGCGATGTCATTGCGTGTCCCCGCCCTCAGTTATAAAAGAGCTGTCACCTGAGAGGCCAGTCATTACGGCAGATGCCTCCCATGGAGGCAGACCGTGGCGGCGTGCAGCTTTTTTTTTTTTCTTTTTCGGTCCCTCGGAGCAAGAGAAGAAGAAGATGAATGGACTTCATGGGACACTTTTTTTTCCATTATTTTTTAATAATGTCCCAAGCCGTGTCTTGTGTTTTTTTACCATTTTCACACATTTTTTTGTGAAATGGTTGGGGCTTATCAGGATCTGGGGTCCCCTTGTTAAAGGGGGCTTCCAGATTCCAATAAGCCCCCTGCTTGCAGACCCCCACAACCACCGGGCAAGGGTTGTGGGGATGAGGCCCTACTCCTCATCAACATGGGGACAAGGTGCTTTGGGGGGGCTGCTACCCCAAAGCACCCTTCCCATGTTGAGGGTATGTGGCCTGGTTCAGTTCAGGAGGGGGGCCGCTCTCTTATGCCCCCTCTTTTCCTGCGGCCTGCCAGGTTGCGTGCTCGGATAAGCGTCTGGTATGGATTTTTGGGGGGACCCCACAACATTTTTTTTTTATTCTGGCGCGGGGTTCCCCTTAATACCCATAGCAGACCTGAAGGGCATGGAATGGAATTTGGGGGGACCCCCACGCATTTTTTTTTTTTAATTTTGGTTCAGGGTTTCCCTTAATATTCATACCAGACCCAAAGGGTCTGGTAATGGACTGTGGGCGACAATTCATTATAGCCGCGAGTACTTTTAAATGACTTAAAATCACTGCTCCCGAAAAAATGGCCGTTTTGAAAACTTTTTTTTGCATTGATGCATGTCCCCTGGGGCAGGATCCAGGTCCCCAAATACTTTTTATGACAATAACTTGCATATAAGCCTTTAAAATTAGCACTTTTGATTTTTTATGTTCGTGTCCCATAGACATTAATGGTGTTCACGTATTCGAACAAATTTTTTGCCTGTTCGCATGTTCTGCTGCGAACCGAACCCGGGGGGTGTTCGGCATATCCCTACTCACAAGTGAGTACACCCCTCACATTTTTGTAAATATTATATTATATCATCTCATGTGACAATACTGAAGAAATTACACTTTGCTACAATGCAAAGTAGTGAGTGTACAGCTTGTATATCAGTGTAAATTTACTGTCCCCTCAAAATAACTCAACACACAGCCATTAATGTCTAAACCGCTGGCAACAAAAGTGAATACACCCCTAAGTCAAAATGTCCAAATTGGGCCCAATTAGCCATTTTCCTTCCCTGGTGTCATGTGACCCGTTAGTGTTACAAGGTCTCAGGTGTGAATGGGGATCAGGTGTGTTAAATTTGGTGCTATTGCTCTTGCTCTCTCATACTGGTCACTGGAAGTTCAACATGGCACCTCGTGACAAAGAACTCTCTGAGGATCTGAAAAAAAGAATTGTTGCTCTACATAAAGATGGCCTAGACCAGTCCTCAAATTTACCACTCACCTACTTGCATTTTACGAGTGGAAAATGAGGGCTTGCGAGGAGCTGGGCTGCCTGGGAGCGGGGTTGATCGGGCGCCATTCTCCCAGTGATTGCCCCGGGGGGATGTGAGCATGGAGGAAGAGGAGAGCCACAGAATCACAGAGCAGGATAGCACGCTGTTACAGCTTACATTACAATTGTCTCTGCTCTGCTTGACACAGCCTTGCCTCCTCCTGACCTGAGCCTGTGATGGACAGAAGGCCCATCCAGTGCTGGGATGCATTCTGTCTATCACAGGCATGGGGTCAGGAGGAGGCGGGGCTCTGTCGAGCAGAGCGGAGACAATTGTAATGTAAGCTGTAACGGCGTGCTATCCTGCTCTGTGATATTGCGGCTCTCTTCATCCTCCAGTCATGCATTCCTCTGCACAGGCAAGGCTGCAATAGTGGGCACAGTGAGGCTGCAATGGGCACAGTAAGGCTGCAATAGTGGGCACAGTGAGGCTGCAATAGTGGGCACAGAGAGGCTGCAGTGGTGGGCACAGTGTAGCTGCAATGGTGGGCACAGCGAGGCTGCAATGGTGGACGAGTGTGGCTGCAATGGTGGACACAGTGTGGCTGCAATGGGCACAGTGAGGCTGCAATAGTGGGCACAGTGTGCCAGTAATGGGCACAGTGAGGCTGTAATGGTGGGCACAGTGTGCTTGCAATAGTGGGCACAGTGTGGCTGCATTGGTGGGCACAGTGAGGCTGCAATGGTGGGCACAGTGTGGCTGCAATGATGGATACAGTGAGGCTGTGATGAGGGGCATAGGTGAGGCTGCATTGATGGGCACAGGTGAGGCTGCAATGGTGGGCACAGGTGAGCCTGCATTGATGAGCACAGTTTGTTGCTGCGTTGAGGGGCACAGGTGAGGCGGCACTGATAAAGTTTTTGTTAATATTTATTTTTGTAATCTAATTCTGCATAAAACATTTAAGTGCTATTTCATTAGATAATTTATGAGGGCGTGTTTAGGGGCGAAATTAGGGGCGGGGTAGGGTAGGGGTTGGCCGAGGCAACTGGTGGCGAGTGACCCTTGAGGCATGGCTAGTAGCTCAGGACTTGAAATTTTGAGCCCTAGCCTAGGAAGATTGCCAAGACCCTGAAACTGAGCTGCAGCACAGTGGCCAAGACCATACAGTGGTTTACCAAGACAGATTCCACTCAGAACAGGCCTCGCCATGGTCAACCAAAGAAGTTGAGCGCAAGTGCTCAGTGTCATATCCAGAGGTTGTCTTTGGGAAATAGACGTATGAGTGCTGCCAGCATTGCTGCAGAGGTTGAAGGGGTGGGGGTGGGGGTGAGCCTGTCAGTATTCAGACTATACTTCGCACACTGCATCAAATTGGTCTGCATGGCTGTCATCCCAGAAGGAAGCCTCTTCTAAAGATTATGCAAAAGAAAGCCCGCAAACAGTTTGCTGAAGACAAGCAGACTAAGGATATGGATTACTAGAACCACGTCCTGTGGTCTGATGAGACCAAGATAAACTTAATTGGTTCAGATGGTGTCAAGCATGTGTGGCGGCAACCAGGTGAGGAGTACAAAGACAAGTGTGCCTTGCCTACAGTCAAGCATGGTGGTGGGAGTGTCATGGTCTGAGGCTACATGAGTGCTGCCGGCACTGGGGAGCTACAGTTCTTTGAGGGAACCATGAATGCCAACATGTACTGTGACATACTGAAGCAGAGGATGATCCCTTCTCTTCGTAGACTAGGCCGCAGGGCAGTATTCCAACATGATAACACACATGAAAAGGAGTGTACAGGTCATTGCAAGCTAGCCAGTTATCTTTTTTTTTTTTGGAAATTTCTTTTTTATTGAGTTTTAAAGACAAACAGTAGAGAAATGACTCAGCTTTGACATTCAACCTAGCTAACAGTAGCTCTAACTAGGCATTCAAGTGACAACCCCCCCCCCCAACAATCCATTACTCAGTTCTCTTACTCATCACCTCAACTCATACCCAGACAAAAATGCACCTGTTACTCAGTGCAGTACCTCAAGGAGTGTTCGTGAAGCGCCCATTTACCTCTTGCGGTGAACTCCATCATCTATTAGGGCTAAAAAAACAGAGATATATTCAAGCCTAGTACTCGTTTGATCTCAAGTATCTCCCTTCTCCATCTTGGATATGAAAGTGGTGCATTCCCAATAACTGTCAATTACAATATGTCTTTTACCCCACTGTTAAGTTAGAGTTATACCATGCCTGCCACACCTTTTCAAATTTCTTCAAACATAGATAAGTAAGTCGCTTTATAATACAGAATCATTGAATTCACTAGCCCTTTCCAGAAAGCTAAGCCTCCGATCTCCTCCAGAAAGGCCTCCGATCTCCTCCAGTGGAACAAAATGGCCTTAATAATTCCTTATCTCTAGTGATGTCTTTAAGCAGTTTGATTCCCCTAGATACCCACCCCATGGGATCATCAAAGGAATAAAAGTGTGGCAATTTGGGATTCATCCACAAGGGAGTTGAGGGAGAACAGCCCAAATAATTGGGGCACGCTAGCCTAACCGCCTCCTCCCATGCTTTGATGGTGGCTTTCATAGACTTAGTAAGTGGGAGCTCCGACTTGGTACTTCTATGAATGGCCAAACGTAAGGATTCATATGATCCCAGATGTGCCACGTCTAATACCGTGGCTGAATCCCCAGGATCTGAAACCAGCCAGCGGTGAGCAAAAACCAACTAACTCGCAAGATGATATTTCCTCCAATTCGGCCAAACCTCCCTGACCCCATGACTTCTGAAGGACCTTCAGCCCTATCCTGGGTGGCTTAGGGGACCATACGAATGAGCTGGTGATGCCATCCAATTTTTTAAAGAATGATTTAGGAATCCAGATGGGTGCGTTTCTTAAAAAATATAAAATAACCGGGGGAATTTTCATCTTTAGCAAGTTAATCCTCCATATTAATGATAAGGGGAGTTTTTGCCATGCCTGGACCTTTTGTTTAAAGAAGGTCAGTAGGGGCGTCAGGTTAAGGGCATGTAATCAGCTACATCTGCCGTAACCTTGACTCCTAAATACGTGATTCTGGAAACCTACCACAGTGGCAAATCTGGGTCCGCAACCTCCCTAGCACCTGCATCTAGTGGCATAATGGAAGACTTGTTCCAATTGACCCTCAACCCTGAAAGTGCCGCCTCCAGCGACTCTCTTGGGTCTTTTAGGAACAGCAACAAGTCATCCGTGTAGAGCGCCAGACCCTCATCAATTGTACCCACCCTAATTGCATTAACCTCCCCTGACGATCACAAGGCAACCAACCGCCAGCGGTTCCATCATTAGAGTAAACAGGAAGGGTGACAAAGGGCAACCCTGCCTGGTGCCCCTACCCACTAAAAAGAAGGGGGAGGTATTAAGGCCTAATCAAATCGCCATCCTAGGATTACTATAGAGCAGCGAGATCCATTTTATTAAAGACCGGGCCAAAACCCATTTTCTCCAGGACTGTGAGCATGTAGTGCCAGTCTATTGATTTGAAAGCCTTTTCAATATCAATAGGCACGATGATTCTAGTAGGGGAGTCAAGGTTAGTGAGCTGCGGGTGTGTAAAAAGTCATTGCAGGTTCATGTCAGTAGCCTTGCCAGGCATATAACCTGTCTGGTCGATATCTAGTAGAGAGGAAATAACCCTGGCAAGTCTCTTTACCACCAACAGAATCATATAGGCATCAAGCATCGAGTCAGGTAATCTTTGCTGTTGCAAGCAGTACTCTAATAGTACAGTAGGTCTAGGGGCCCACTGATCTGCGTAAGATTTATAAAAGTCAGCAGGAAACCCATCAGGTCCGGGGGCCTTATGAGGCGGAAAAGCAGTAATTGCTGAAACCACCTCCTTGTTTGTAATCTTGGCCTCCAGAGCCAGCTGATCTGAGTCAGACAAGCTCGGGAGGGCAAGACCCCCCAATAGTGTATCCAAGACTGACTAATCATATTGTGGGATGGGTGCATATAAAGCGGAAAAACCCCTTCAAAAATCAGCCATAATAACCGAGGGGTCATTGGCCAGGTCTCCATTTGGTAACTGGAATATTTGCGATCTGGCTATAGTCAGCTACCAGCATTGCTAACAATTTACCGTTTGAAAATAGAGAATTGGCTCTATGACAAGCCTCTGTATGTGCCAAGTTATTGTAATGTAGGGAGAGCAAACGCTTGGCCTCTAATAAGGTGAAGTAGGAGGAATCCGAAGGGTTACTAGCATTGTCCTCCACGCGTTCCCTTTCCCTTTTTTATAGTGAAAGAATCTCAGTATTCTGCTCCACCCGCACCATCTTTATGGCAGTAATACATTCCCCCCTAGCTACTGCCTTGAAAGCATCCCATACTATCGGAGGGTCTGCCGACTCGACATTAGCTGCCCAGTATGCGGTAATCAAATCCAGTAGATGAGAGGACACCTGATCATTCGGCAGCCAGCCAGGAGAAAGTTTCCAGCTCCTAGACCCTTTCCCCGCGGGGAAGGCCAAGGAGAGGGAAAGTGGATTGTGATCAGATATGCTCCCAGCCAAATATTCTATCCCTTGTACAAATGGCAGCAGGGCTGGGTTACCAAAAGCCTAATCTATCCTGGCCAAGGAGCGATGGGACTGTGACAGATGCGAGTAGCATCTATCAGTGGGGTTTTTGTAACGCCATAGCTCGTTCAGCCCAGTCACTGAGGCTGATGATAGAAGCTCCACAGATCCCATCCTACCTGGATTAGACAAGTCCAATGCATCCAGGGTAGCATTGAAGTCCCCCATCAGCAGCAATGGGAGATGGGCATGAGGAGCCAATTTAACAAATAAGTCATACAAAAGTTGAACATTAAATGGGGGTGACAAGTAAATATTCACCAACAGCATCTTATAATAGCAAATATTTAAGACCACAGCCACATATCGTCCCCCCGGATCAGAGAACACCTGGTGGATAGTACAGGGAAAAGCTTTGCTGATAAGAAAAGATTGGAAAAGGTAATTTTACTGCGCTATCCTAATAAATCAATTGAAAAAAGCTGCAACTATAATGTGAGACACACACACTAAATATAACATAAAAAAGAAAGCTGCACTGTATGATTATAGTGATCAAAGAATAAAGTGACTTGTAAGTGATTTATCTGGATAAATGGAGATATGAAAACTCCATATAGCCCACTAATACATAAATAAATATACGTAATCGCAAGTGAAATGTGCAAAAAATTATTAAATAAAAAACAAATAAAAATTGCAAAAGTTCTCCAAAAAGATCCAATTCAGTCCGATGGGCTGTTAAAAAAGAAGCTCCACTGAATATACAGTTCATAATAGTATTCCAAGTGATGATTCCTCAACCCTCTATTCAGAAGTGATATGTGACCACAACACCAAAAAAGATGTGATAGAGTGCAACAGGAAAGATCCTCCACCAGTAATAATACTGCCGCTTACCAGCTTGTTAGATCTCCTGTTTAAGTGCCTATGGCTTTTATCCCCAGTCCCGGGTTTTTGTGCTTGGATAGCTAGATGTTTCCAGACTCTCTGCTCAAGGTATCCTCTGTACAACTGATGTTTGCTCATTCCCCATAAAAGGACATAAAGGCTTCCATAGTGTGACTCGTTTAAAAACATTTATTAAAAATAAACAGTATTGCACTTACAATTTCGCTGTAGATATATAGCGTTTTCAGATAAAAAACGAGCTGGCTGGCTCTCAATAGCTGCCCGTTGCTTCTGGGACTAGCGCGGTATGTGGTGACTAGGAATGGGACGAACACCCCCCTGTTTGGTTCACACCAGAACATGCGAACAGGCAAAAAATTTGTTCGAACACGCGAACACCGTTAAAGTCTATGGGACTCGAACATGAACAATCAAAAGTGCTAATTTTAAAGGCTTATATGCAAGTTATTGTCATAAAAAGTGTTTGGGGACCTGGGTCCTGCCCCAGGGGACATGGATTGGCTGTTTTTTCGGGAGCAGTGATTTTAATAATGCTTAAAGTGAAACAATAAAAGTGTAATATTCCTTTAAATTTCGTACCTGGGGGAGGTCTATAGTATGCCTGTAAAGGGGCGCATGTTTCCCATGTTCTGACCGCAAAATGCAACTTCCCTGTGGCATTCCCTGTGACGTCAGAGGGGGCGGGGTCACCCATTACGTCACGGGGAATGCCACAGGGAAGTCCCCGTGTGTCAGAGAGGGGCGGGGTCACCGGGTGGCCCCTCCCTCCGTTATTTAAGAACCATCAGAAGACCAGAAGCATCACACAGCGGGAGCGGCTCATCATGGATGCGGAGCGGCCCGAGAAGAAGACGGGAAGAAGACGCCGCGGAGGAAGATGCTGGACGAGAACATCAGAGGAAGAACCAGAAGAAGAAGAAGATGGAGGAAGAAACCGAAGGAAGATAGAAGAAAGAAGAAGATGGAAAAAAGAAGACTTTAAATAAAGGAATAGTCAAAAATTGTCTCTTGTCATTTTTAACATTTTTGACAGTTTTTTTGTGAAATGGTAGGGGTACCCCCTTACCATTTCACATGGGGGGGCGGGATCTGGGGGTCCCCTTGTTAAAGGGGGCTTCCAGATTCCGATAAGCCCCCGCCCGCAGACCCCCACAACCACCGGGCAAGGGTTGTGGGGATGAGGCCCTTGTCCCCATCAACATGGGGACAAGGTGCTTTGGGGGGCTACCCCGAAGCACCCTCCCACTGTTGAGGGCATGTGGCCTAGTACGGTTCAGGAGGGGGAGACGCTCTCTCGTCCCCCCTCTTTTCCTGCGGCCTGACAGGTTGCGTGCTCGGATAAGGGTCTGGTGTGGGGGGACCCCATGCCAATTTTTTTTATTTTGGCGCAGGGTTCCCCTTAAAATCCATACCAGACCTGAAGGGCCTGGTATGGAATTTAGCGGGACCCCCACGCCATTTTTTTAAAAATTTTGGTTTGGGGTTCCCCTGTGGGGAATTCCCATGCCGTTTTTATCAATGAACTTTTATGTGTATTGTCGGACCGACAATTCATTAATAGCTGCAAGTAGTTTTAAATGACTTTTTTTCCTTTGAAATGTCATTTTGCTGTCAGACTGTTCTAAACACGGGAAACATGCGCCACTTTACAGGCATACTATAGACACCCCCCAGGTACGAAATTTAAAGGAATATTACACTTTTATTGTTTCACTTTAAGCATTATTAAAATCACTGCTCCTGAAAAAACTGCAGTTTTTAAAACTTTTTTTTGCATTGATCCATGTCCCCTGGGGCAGGACCCAGGTCCCCAAACACTTTTTATGACAATACCATGCATATAAGCCTTTAAAATGAGCACTTTTGATTTCTCCCATAGACTTTTAAAGGGTGTTCCGCGGCTTCCGAACTTGCCGCGGACACCCCAAATTGTTTGCTGTTCGTCGAACAGCCGATGTTCGAGTCGAACATGAGTTCGACTTGAACTCGAAGCACACCCCTGGTGGTGACGTCAGCACATACCGTGCTAGTCCCAGAAGCAACGGGATAAATCACTTACAAGTCACTTTATTCTTTGATCACTATAATCATACAGCGCAGCTTTCTTTTTTATGATAAGAAAAGATACTCTAATCTCCAAAGTGGAGAATGTAGCATGAAATGCCCTTTGTATCCAGGGCCTATGCAGCGTGAGTATCCTGTTGCCATCCAGGTGTGTCTCCTGTAGAAAGACGACATGCAGCCTAGATTGTTTGAGATACTAGCACACAATGGCCCTTTTAAATTTGCTATTTAGACCCCGCACATTCCATGATACTATTTTAATTGGGTTAGCCATGACAGTAAATCTTAATTACTACAGAGCTAGAACCCGAGAGCCCAAGCGAATATAAAGCTATAGTAAAAACTGAAGTAACCGGGCGTCGCCAGCCATTGATGGTGCCAAGATAACTGTGAGAGCTGGGAACTGAGTATAAACGAACACACAAACTAAACCCCCCTGCTATTATACCAGAAACAAAAAAGAAAAAGAAAAAAAAAACAAAATCCGGTATGCAGACTTATTAGTCCCAAACATGAACAGAAAAATTTCTTTGGAAGTTCAACCGAAGGTTCAAGTGTTCGACAGATCCAATAAGTGTTTCTGTGACTTCCAGTAAGTTCCACTTAAAAACGGAGCAAGGAGCATCATAGTGCAAAAACTGAATGTTATAGAAAAAGGCAAGTGACTGGATAGCTAGATATCTGGCGCCATCTAGTGACTTATAGTAACATTACAAGCTAGGCTCATTGCTGCGTTAATTGAGCAAGGGGGACCTGGAATCCATCCCCAGCAGGGAAGAGTGGATGACCTGGTCAAAGGCACAACAGGTGCAACAACACAATGCATCCATTGTGCTGGACACGCAGCCTGTTGGGATATAGCATGCTGTACTGTATATTCTTGGCTCGCAATCTTTTCTGGATATCATTGAAGGAGCGCCTCTTTTTCTGGGTTTCTGCAGAGAAATCAAGGAATAACATCACATGGGTATTTTCAAACTGCAGCTCCTGGTGTTTCCTGGATTCTGCTAAAATCATGTTCCGGTCCCTGTAGTCCAGGAATCTGACCAGGTATGGCAGAGGGAACTCACCAGGGGGATGTCTACTTGTGGGGACCCTGTGGGCCTGTTCAACCACATAAGTTGGAGGGAGTTTCCCCAGTACCAAGAGCTGTTTGAAGAACTGTTCAGCAAACGTGGTGGACTGTGTCCCTTCGGCCCCCTCCAGCAACCCCACCACTCTCACATTATTCCTTCTCTGTCCGTCCTCTGCATCATCAACTCTATTTTGCAGCATTTTCACCATATCATGCAATTCAGATAATTGAGTGCCTTGGAAATGGGAAGCATCTTCTACCTCAGATATCCTGTCCTCTGCAACTGCAACATGCAGGATCAGTGTGCACTCAGTAGTTAAATGATCAACGCTCACCATCACTGCCGCTTTGCTGGCATCGATCGCCTCCAGGATGGGTCTGGTGATGGCATCTTAAGCGTTCCCCTGCTCAGGAGAGGCAAAAAGAGAGTCTCCAGAGTCTGGATCGTATGCTGCAGCCATGTGTGCCATCTTTCTGGCATGCTTCTGGGCACTCTTAACTGAGTGAGGAGGAAGCAAGATGGCGGAGGCGGAGCCTATTTCCATGCCGTGCGTGGAGTGTGTCTGGCGCTGACACTTCTGCGCCTGGTGCCCAGACTTTGTGTCCTTTCTCATGTCCAGGAGTGTGGTGATATGATCCGGTACTGCGGGCACCGTAAAGCAGCAGGAAAGCTCCTAAAAACGGATGATTCTTCAGGAGAGATGTGGAGCTTCTGGGAAACACGTCCTGACTTGCTCACATCCGGTCACGCCCCCAGCTAACCAGTTATCTAAATGGCAATTACTCCCTGCTCTTGTGTACTTCCTTTTTGTAATCTAGGTCAATTACGTGGTAGAGCACTGCTTCGTTGGTAAGCTACAAAAAATAGGAAAGGCACATGCATACATACTGTATACAATAATAGTTTTCAATACATTAACAATCAATGTTTCTCATGTTTTTTGTTCTGCTATGTCTTCAATAAAGCAATCCTGAATGTCAAAAAACAAAACAAAAAACAATCAATGTAATTAAAGAAAAAGATCTGAAAAGTGTTTAATGTGTGTAATCCCTTCCATTATTACCCACTTGCCAACTGGCTCACGCTGATATACTTCGACAAAGTGACACGGATGCCCAAAACGACATACCCGTCGGTCATTGCATCATCAGTGGCTAGTGGGCGTGTGCACGCCGCCACCGCTGCGGGCGCACGCCCGATGCGCAGCGTGGGAGCCTACCTGCGGCTCCTGCGGACTTGATGTCCGCCGGTGGCCCGCGATCGTGACATGGAGAGGCAGAATGGGGAGATGGCTCCATGGGATGGGAGGGCAGAAGCGATGTCAAACGTCACTTCCGCCCATAGCTCTTAACCACTTGCCGACCGCAGCTGATATACGTCGGCACAACGGCAGCGGTGGACAAATGGGTGTACGTCCCCTCTAATTTGCATGCTAGTGGGCGCTCGCGCGCCACCAGCGTGGCACGTGCGCACCTGCCTGCGTACTGCGTGACCGCGCCCGTGGGTCCCGCAGACTTGATGTCCCCTGGTGTCCCGCAGTCGTGGCATGGAGAGGCAGAACAGAGAGATACCTATGTAAACAAGGCATTTCCCTGTTCTGCCTAGCAATGACAGGGATCTACTGCTCCCAGTAGGGATGAGCTTCGAGTTCGAGTCGAACAGCGAAAAATTTGGGGTGTTCGCGGCAAATTCGAATGCCGCGGAACACCCTTTAAAAGTCTATGGGAGAAATCAAAAATGCTAATTTTAAAGGCTTATATGCATGGTATTGTCATAAAAAGTGTTTGGGGACCTGGGTCCTACCCCAGGGGACACGTATCAATGCAAAAAAAAGTTTTAAAAACAGATGTTTTTTCAGGAGCAGTGATTTTAACAATGCTTAAAGTGAAACAATAAAAGTGTAATATCCCTTTAAATTTTGTACCTGGGGGGTGTCTATAGTATGCCTGTAAAGGGGCGCATGTTTCCTGTGTTTAGAATAGTCTGACAGCAAAATGACATTTCAAAGGACAAAAAGTCATTTAAAACTACTTGCGGATATTAATGCATTGCCGATCCGACAATACCCATAGAAGTTCATTGATAAAAATGGCATGGGAATTCCCCACAGGGGAACCCTGAACCAAAATTTTAAAAAAATGACGTGGGGGTCCCCCTAAATTCCATACCAGGCCCTTCAGGTCTGGTATGGATATTAAGGGGAACCCCGGCCAAAATAAAAAAAAATGACGTGGGGGGTCCCCTTAAATTCCATACCAGGCCCTTCAGGTCTGGTATGGATATTAAGGGGAACCCCGTGCCAAAATAAAAAAAAACGGCGTGGGGTCCCCCCAAAAATCCATACCAGATCCTTATCCGAGCACGCAACCTGGCATGCTGCAAGAAAAGAGGGGGGGACGAGGGAGCGCCCACCCTCCTGAACCGTACCAGGCCACATGCCCTCAACATTGGGAGGGTGCTTTGGGGTAGCCCCCAAAACACCTTGTCCCCATGTTGATGAGGACAAGGGCCTCATCCCCACAACCCTGGCCGGTGGTTGTCGGGGTCTGCGGGCGGGGGGGCTTATCAGAATCAGGAAGCCCCCTTTAACAAGGGGACCCCCAGGTCCCGGCCCTCCCCCCTGTGTGAAATGGTAAGGGGGTACTACCATTTCACTAAAAAACTGTCAAAAATGTTAAAAATGACAAGAGACAGTTTTTGACAACTCCTTTATTTAAATGCTTCTTCTTTCTTCTATCTTCTATCTTCCTTCGGTTTCTTCCTCCATCTTCTTCTTCTTCTGGTTCTTCTGGCTCTTCTGGTTCTTCCTCTGGTGTTCTCGACCAGCATCTCCTCCACGGCGTCTTCTTCCCTTCTTCTCCTCGGGCCGCTCCGCATCCATGGCATGGAGGGAGGCTCCCGCTCTTCTCTTCATCTTCTTCTCTTCTTCATCTTCTTATCTTCTTCTCTTCTTCATCTTCTTCATCTTCTTCTCCGGGTCGCTCCGCATCCATGGTGGCATGGAGGGAGGCTCCCGCTGTGTGACGCTTCTCCTCTTCTCACGGTTCTGACCCCGCCCCCCTCTGACGCACGGTGACATGACGGGACTTCCCTGTGGCATTCCCTGTGATGTCACAGGGTAGTCCCGTCAAGTCACCGTGCGTCAGAGGGGGGTGGGGTCACCTGGTGGCCCCGCCCCCCGTTATTTAAGAACCATCAGAAGAGGAGAAGCGTCACACAGCAGGAACCTCCCTCCATGCCACCATGAATGCGGAGCGGCCTGGAGAAGAAGATGAAGAAGAGAAGAAGATGAAGAAGAGAAGAAGATAAGAAGATGAAGAAGAGAAGAAGATGAAGAAGAGAAGACAATGAAGAGAAGAGCGGGAGCCTCCCTCCATGCCATGGATGCGGAGCGGCCGCAGAGGAGATGCTGGACAAGAACACCGGAGGAAGAACCAGAAGAGCCAGAAGAACCAGAAGAAGATGGAGGAAGAAACCTAAGGAAGTTAGAAGATAGAAGAAAGAAGAAGCATTTAAATAAACTGTCTCTTGTCATTTTTAACATTTTTGACAGTTTTTTAGTGAAATAGTGAAATTACCATTTCACACAGGGGGGAGGGCCGGGATCTGGGGGTCCCCTTGTTAAAGGGGGCTTCCTGATTCCGATAAGCCCCCCGCCCGCAGACCCCCACAACCACCGGCCAGGGTTGTGGGGATGAGGCCCTTGTCCTCATCAACATAGGGACAAGGTGTTTTGGGGGCTACCCCAAAGCACCCTCCCAATGTTGAGGGAATGTGGCCTGGTACGGTTCAGGGGGGTGCTCTCTCGTCCCCCCCCTCTTTTCCTGTGGCCTGCCATGTTGCGTGCTCGGATAAGGGTCTGGTATGGATTATTGGGGGGACCCCACGCCGTTTTTACATTTTGGCGCGGGGATCCCCTTAATATCCATACCAGACCTGAAGGGCCTGGTATGGAATTTAGGGGGACCCCCCACGTCATTTTTTAAAAAATTTTGGCCGGGGCTCCCTGTGGGGAATTCCCATGCCGTTTTTATCATTGAACTTCTATGTGTATTGTCGGACCGGCAATGCATTAATAGCCGCGAGTAGTTTTAAATGACTTTTTTCCTTATTAATGTCATTTTGCTGTCAGACTGTTCTAAACAAGGGAAACATGCGCCCCTTTACAAGTATACTATAGACACCCCCCAGGTACGAAATTTAAAGGGATATTACACTTTTATTGTTTCACTTTAAGCATTATTAAAATCACTGCTCCTGAAAAAACGGCCTTTTTTAAAACTTTTTTTTGCATTGATCCATGTCCCCTGGGGCAGGACCCAGGTCCCCAAACACTTTTTATGACAATAACTTGCATATAAGCCTTTAAAATTAGCACTTTTGATTATTCATGTTCATGTCCCATAGACTTTAACGGTGTTCGCGTGTTCGAAGAGGTGTGTCATGGTTATGCAGTAATGTTTGTCTGTCAGCTTACCTCTCCATGTTTTCAGATTAAGAGGCCAGCCACTCTCACCTGGCTGTTTAAGTAATCTCTCTGTTCTCCTGTAGTGTAGCGTGAGCTGGGAGACCCTGGGGGCTGTGACCTGGAGTCAGTTGCAGCGCAGTCCATCCTCACCACCAGAGGTTCTGGTGAACACCTGCTGGCTCTTAGACTCCGCGCCCCTGGGCTATCTTATGCTCTAGCTCCCAGTGGGATCCGTGTTGGTTCTCCAGTGGACCTGCCTTCCTGAACCACCCAGAGTTCCTTCCGCAGCAGTCAGCCGTAGGGTCCACTACCTTAGTGGTGCACTCCTGACTCCAACGGTGTGCATCTGTCACCTGGACTCTGGTGACTTGACAAGGTGATCAAATACCACCAAAAGAAAGCTCTATTTGTGGGGAAAAAAAAGGACATCAATTTTGTTTGGGTACAACGTCGCATGACTGTGCAATTGTCAGGTAAAGCGGCGCAGTGCCGTATCGCAAAAAAGGGCTTGGTCAGGAAGAAGGTAAATCCTTCCGGGGCTAAAGTAGTTAAAAAAAAGTGCAAAAATAAGTATAACATTTTGTTTAGACATACAATAGTATGTTATTTTGAAGGAGATCTGGATATAATAAATGAAGTGGTTGTAAAGCCTAAACTTTTTTACTTTAACCACTTCACCTCCGGAACATTTACCCCCCTTCTTGACCAGGCCTTTTTCTTTTTAGATATGGCACTGCGGTACTTTAACTGACCATTGTGCAGTCCTGCAACACTGTACACAAATAAGATGTCTTTTTTCCCCACAAATAGAGCTTTCTATTTCCAGCCCAGCCCTGTGTATAAGATTTACCCACAATTCCATGTTTTTACCACACAGTTAAGAGGAAAAATGAGAATCTGCTGCTGTTGAAAAGGTACAAGCTAAATCATATATTATTATCAGCCCTCAAAAACTCCACTCGCCTGCTCACATTTTGAGAGTGGATTTTGAGGGCTGGCGAGGTAGGGCTGCCTGGGAGCGGGGGGGGAGGGGGTTGGCGAGCACGGCATGCAGGTTTGTATGGGAGTCCTTCTCCCAGCGCTTGCAGAGGGGGAGAGAGAAGGGAAGGCGGCCGGATCATCACAGTGCAAAGAACATCACTAGCGGCTTTCATTTCAATAGCAGAGTGACTCGCTGTCACACACAGCCCCGCCCCATGGTCCCGGAACTTTGATAGGCAGATTCCAATCCAGGGACGAGTGATATGTATCACAGCTCCCCGGCCAGGGGGCGGGGCTGTATGTGACGCAGAGCGACGGGAACACACTGCTATTGAAATGAAAGCTGTTCCAGCGGTGTTCCTCTGCGCTCTAAACATCCGGCCGGCAATCCTCTTCCTCTCCTATGTTCCCCTGCATGATGGACACAGGCAGGCTGCATGGGGAACACAGGCAGACTGCATGGTGGACACAGGTAGGCTGCATGGAGGACACAGGCAGGCTCCGTGGAGAACACAGGCAGGCTGCATGGAGAAAACATGTAGGCTGCATGGAGAACACAGGTAGGCTGCATGGTGGACACAGGTAGCTGCATGATGGACACAGACAGGCTTCATGATGGACACAGGCAGGCTGACAGAGAACCCCCAAACAATACATATATTGTTTTAGCAGACACCCTAGGGAATAAAATGGTGGTCATTGCAACTTTTTATGTTACACGGTATTTGCGCAGCAATTTTTCAAACATTTTTTTATGAAAAAACTTTCATGAAAATAGAAAAAAAAAACAAAACACTAAAGATAACCCGATTTTTTGTATAATGTGAAAGATGACGTTACACCAAGTAGATACCTAACATGTCACGCTTTAAAATCCACACTCATGGAATGGCGCCAAACTTAAGTACTTAAAAATCTCCATAGGCAACGCTTTAAAATTTTTTACAGATTACATGTTTAGAGTTACAGAGGAGGTCTAGCGTTCATGGCGTATGTAACCTGTGTGTATCTGGCTCTGATAGTAGCCAGTGCCTTACCAGCCATTGACCTCACCACACATAACTGCCTGGAAGACCCGGATCACATATATAGGGGGGCTTTCTGAGATACCATTGAGACTTTGGAACACTGGGTTTGTTCCTTCCTTATGCTGTTGCCCTCACTTGGATGAGTTACTCAGACTCCAATTGTTTTTTAAATATTCAATTGTCATTTCTGTGTATTCCCTCTGACAAACGCTGCGGGTTCTAGTTCGGTGTGCCAATTGTGTCCCCCTTTTGTGGCCTGGATAATATTGAATCTACCTTTATCTCTATGAAAACTAAATCCCGTCTGGACACTGGACACCTCAAGGCGGGGATCACTTATCCCTCAGTGGCTGGAGGAGCGGGTGTGTCGTGCTGCCTCCCTGTTCTTTTGTGATATGCAGCAGCAAAGGATAAGCATTTCCTTTTAATTATTGATGTGATTTTATTATTCAAATCCTCTTACCTTAAACAGATAACTATTTCTTGACAAATAATTTACCCCTGAAGAAGAGAAACCTATATGTATTGTGTAAATTCAAAACACGATGAGCTCTTTTTGTTTTCATCTTATCTGTATGTCGACTGTCAGCAATGATTATCTGTCATTCATTTGCATCCAATTTTTGTATGGAACATGTTTTAATCTGTATTAATAAAAATTACTTTTTACATATTTTTGAAGTTGTGCATTCCCTACAAAGTCCCATCTAGAGGGGTTGTTGTATTTTGCATTGGGGATGTGGGCTTTGCACCTCATTTCCTAACAAACCATTTTTTTTCAATGAATATAACAATTATGCCCCATCAACATCTGTCACAATGTACCATTGTCCCATCAACATCTATCACAGGGTACCACCAGTGCCACATCAACATCTATCACAGTGTACCAGTGCCACATCAACATCTATCAGAGTGTACCAGTGCCACATCAACATCTATCACAGTGTACCAGTGCCCCATCAACATCTTTCGCAGTGTACCAGTGCCCCATCTACATCTGTCACAGTGTACCAGTGCGCCACCAACATCTGTCACAGTGTACCACCAGTGCCCCATCAACATTAGTCATAGTTAACCACTGTCCCATCAACATCTGTCACAGAGTACCAGTGTCCTCTCAACATCTGCCACAGCGTACCAGTCCCCCCTTCAACATCTGTCATACTGCACCAGTGCCCTACCAACATCTGTCACAGTGTACTTTTATCCTATCAATATCTGCCACGGGGTTCCAGTGCCCCATCAACATCTTTCGCAGTGTGTCAGTGCTCCATAAACATCTTTCGCAGTCTACCAGTGCCCCATCAACATCTGTCACAATGTACCTGTCACCATCAACATTTATCACAGTGTACCACCAGTGCCCCATCAACATCTGCCACAGTGTACCATTGTCCCATCAGCATCTGTCACGGGGTACTACAGTGCTCCATGCAAATTTGTCACAGTGCACCAGTGCCCCATCAACATCTGTCATGGTGTACCATTGTCCCATCAACATATATCACAGAGTACCAGTGCCCCATCAACATCTGCCACAGTGTACCAGTGCCTCCATCAACATCTGTCACAGTGCACCAGTACCCCACCAACATCTGTCACAGTGTACTATTGTCCTATTGACATCTGTCACAGAGTACCACTAGTGCCCCATGCACATCTATCACAGTGCACCAGTGCCTCATCAACATTTTTCACAGTGTACCAGTGCCCCATCAACATCTGTCAGTGTACCAGTGCACCATCAACATCTGCCAAAGTGTACCACCAGTGCCTCCTCAACATCTGCCACAGTGTACCACCAGTGCCCCATGCACATCTGGCACAGTTCAGAATAGAATTTTAAACAATGGATTCCAAAATAATAGAAAAGAAAAGAATAGAAAATAAGAGAATAGAAAAGCAAAGAATATAATAGAAAAACAATAGAATAGAATAAAATAGAAAATATTAGAATAAAACAGAAAGACTATAACCTAACTATCTTCAGAAATTTAAATTTGAATAGAATGAATTTGAATATAAAAGATGAGAATAGAATATAAAAGAAAAGGATAAAAAAATTATATAAAATAAAATAGAATATAAAATAAGAGAATAGAATAGTGAATCAATAGAATAGAATAAAATAGAAAGAATATGACTGTCTTCCGAAATTCAAATTTCAAATAAAATAAATTTGAAATTGAATAGAATAGAATCGAAAACAATGGAATCCAAAATAATGGAAAATATTAGAATATAAAATAAGATAATAGAATAGAAAAGAAAGGAAAAGAATAGAATTTAAAGAATACAACCATCTTCAGAAATTCTACTTTTGAATAGAATGAATTTGAATAGAAAAAAATAAAATAGAAAAATAAGAAAATCAAATAGAAAAACAATTAATATAGCCTAATACAACAGAAGCATTTAAATGAAAAAAAAAATCTAATTTGAATGTGTTTTCGAATTTGAATACTGATTCGATGATTTTTTTTTAATTTTCGAATGCGGTCAGAGTTTTTTTAATTTGCTTGAATTTTTCGAATTCAATTACAAAACTAATTAAACTAATTCCAAAAACGAATGAAACAGTTGTAACGAATTGAACTAAACTAATTGGTTTAAACGAAACAAATTTTTTCATTGTGCACATGTCTAGTTACCGCAACGGTTTTGTGTCTTTTGGGATAAAAGTTTTACATAAATAAAAACTGATCATTATAAGCACCCCTGTCAGTGGTAAATGGTTTGTCTCAACACTACATTTGCAGGAGAGCTTTTCTGTTGAAAGACAACAGACTTACTGGCCAGATCAACAAATAAAAATAAAATAAAGAAAGCCTAAAAAAGAAAACTAATGCAGAGCCATCACATCTAAGAATTGGTAAGCTGCAATATAATAAATGTTTGCTTTTGGCACAAATAGAGCTTTGTTTTGGTGGCGTTTAATCAACTCTGCATTTTTTATTTTTTGCACTATACATTGGGCGGCACAGTGGTGTAGTGGGTAGCACTCTCGCCTAGCAGTAAGAAGGGTCGCTGGTTCGAATCCCGACCATGACACTACCTGCCTGGAGTTTGCATGTTTTCCCTGTGTCTGCGTGGGTTTCCTCCGGGTACTCCGGTTTCCTCCAACACTCCAAAGACATGCTGGTAGGTTAATTTAATCCTGTCTAAATTGGCCCTAGTATAGGTATGAATGTGAGTTAGGGACCTTAGATTGTAAGCTCCTTGAGGGTATAGGGACTGATGTGAATGTATAATATATATGTAAAGCGCTGCGTAAATTGACGGCGCTATATAAGTACCTGAAATAAATAAATATACACAAAAAAAACAGACTATTTTGAAAAAAAGCAATATTTGTTACTTTTTGCTATAATAAATATCCCCCAAAAATATGTAAAAAAACTGATTTCTTCATCAGTTAAGGCCAATATGTATACTTCTACATATTTTTGTAAAAAAAATCGCAATAAGCGTATATTGACCGGTTTGCGCAAAAGTTATAGCGTCTACAAAATAGGGGATAGATTTATGGCATTTTTTATTATTATTATTTTTTTTACTAGTAATGGCAGCGATCTGCGATTTTTATTGAAAATGCAACATTGCGGGGGACAGATCGGACACTTTTCACACTATTTTGGAACCATTGACATTTATACAGCGATCAGAGCTATAAATAGCCATTGATTACTGTATAAATGTCACTGGCAGGGAAGGGGTTAACACTAGGGGGCTATCAAGGGGTTAAATTTGTGTCCTAGGTAGTGATTCTAACTGTGGGGGGATGGGACTGCCTGATGGGGGAGACCGATTATTGTTCCTAAGCAGTAGGAACAACAGATCGCTTGCCTCACCCCTGACAGAACAGATATCTGTCTGTTTAAATTGACATATCTCTGCTCTCTCCTTCTCAGGAGCAATCACGGGTAGCTGACAGCCATCGTGGCCGCCGGCCATGCGCACGGGCTTCTACAGCTACGGTGATTCACGCAGGAGTGCCATTCTGCCGCTGTCAATCGATTAACAGCGGGCGGTCAGCAAACGCTTAATGGACAGGCTGAATGTACCAAGTTAATCGATCGATCAACTTGGGTACAGCCAGCCTGCTGGATTCTTTTGCGATTATCTCTAGTGGCTGCTATAGTCACTGTCTTCTCCCAGCAGGGACGGCTTCCCCCGCCCGCCGGGAGCAGACAATTGTTCGGCAGGGGGGATTCCCCTGTCAGCACTGTTGGAATTGATGGGGGAATTGTGTGACACCTGTGTTTGCAGGAAAGAAATTTGCACCATGTATGGCCTGCCAAAATCAGTAAGTGTAGACAAGGGTCAGAACAGGTAGCAGATAAGAAAGTAAACCAGTAAGCATGGCCCAGAGTAGGAAGGGGCAGCAGAAAAGGGGTGCATCCTTTGCTACCTATTTTGTGCTATGAGGCGCCCCTCTCTCTCAGATATTTGGAAGGTATGTTTTCCCTCTTTTACTGTATGTAACAAATTATAAAATGAATGATCAGAATATTGGTCATGGTTACACAGATATTTTTCTCATTTCTAATATTGTACCTTGCAGTCTTTTTACATAGTACAGTATATAAATGTCAAATATATATATCTATATATTCAATAGTCACAGAGTACTAATTTCAAGCACTTCATTTTTCGTTCTTCTCTAAAGTGCTTCCTAATGTCAGTAGACTATTGCAGGCTTAAGCATTCTTTTGCTTCTTTAGTATCTTAGGGGTCAATACTAATTATTGTGTTTATGCGGCTCAGGCAGCTTTAAGTACTTTTAGCTTTCATCACTTGGAATGGGATCAATATCATGTATTCAGAGTCTGCTACAGAAGCAGTGTTTCATCTCTTGGTTATTGTAAAGGATTGTAGGGGAACTTTAAACATGTTTGACAAAAGAGTCTTTTATCAGAGAATAGTATAAGGGAAGGCACAATTTTCTGTCATTAAATTATAGCCTTGGTGTATTGCAGGTATATCTTATTGTCTATGTATAAAGTTTAATTTACTCTATCATGGAGAAATGTTACAACTGCCTCATGGGATGCACTCATATCTTCACACCTCACATCTGCTTCTCCTTGTAGAATTGTAGGGGCAGTAGGCTAAGAACACGACCTTATATTTACCTTTTCCTGGATATAGACTAAACTTGCTGCTATTGTAAGACATTCCCAGGCCAGACAGAAGCTAGAATCATTTTTGCATTGTCTAATTCTCCCCCCAGGACTGCTCTTGGTTAGATATGCCTGCATGAGTTCCAATGACAGCTGTCAAGAGAGTATCTACAACAGCTTGAGAAATGATTGATTGGACCTAAGAAACAAAGATGATAAATACTGTATATACCCGATGAACCAGTTGTGTGTGGATCGCATGTGAGATGTGTGAACCTTCTGGCTTATGCCAGAATATACATATGGTGAATTTACTATGAGGTTTGATTTACTTTGTGTATGAGATCTGAATATACTTTAGCTAGGCAGTGGTGTGCTTAAAATATAAAATAAAATATATTTTCTTGATGTTTTTGGATCTATCTAACCACTGTTAGCGGTTTCAAATGTGATTATGTGTTATTGTGATGCTACGCTACCCACTATACACAAATAGATGCAATAATAAAAACCTTAAATTAATAGTGATGATAAACCATGATCACAAACCGCAAACTGTACAAAATAAGTGCACCAATAACCGGTGGTGGCCTAAAGATAATAACAAAAAAATGATTCTGCCCTTGTAGGACAGTGCATATATACTTAAATAAAGTGTGATAATGTGAAAATAAAATAAAATAAAACTCAATACTCGTAAAACAAATGTATGTACAAGTGATGGTGACTCACACTAATATTAGATAAAATGTGACAAAAAGTCTCTCAAGTCTTTCAACGACTATACATGGATAACTTCTTTGTGTCACAATGTCATCCAACACCGAACCAGTTCCCAAGTACAATTAAAAAATATATGACTCAAGATGGGAATCTGGACAGTCCTAGAAAACAGTTGGGAGCAAAGAGTAAACAAACGGATGGAATCAATAAAAATGTGAAAAATAGATAATCTTTGGGTGCAAGTAGCTCAAATCATGCAAATGAAGAGCAGCAGATAGAGAATTAATAAGAAAAAAGAATAAAAAATCAACTTCCAACAAAAACTGAAATGTCGGATATGTTCTCAAGACTGGAGCAATCTCTAAAGGGATATATGGCAACTTTACATGGAGACCAGAGCCAGATATTAAAGCGAGTTGAAGATACAGAGGAAAAATTGGATACTCAAACAGTAGGAATAAAAGAACTTAAGGAACAAATTAAAAAATTAAAAACTGAGCAGAGGAACATGTTGTACAGATTGGAAGATCAGGAGAACCGATCTAGAAGGGAAAATCTAAGAATACGGGGTTTTACAGAAAAAACAGAGGAAGAGGATTTACAATGGATAATGGATAAAGTATTTGGTCCACTGCTCGGAAGATCAATAACAGCAAAAATAAAGATTGAAAAAGTACATAGGATCAGAACACCCGCAAGTATGGCCAGAGAAATCCCAAGAGATGTAATTGTGAGGTTTCACAACTACAAAGACAAAGAACAGATATGGGAGAAATTGAGAACAAAATACCCCATAAAATATGAAGAAACTGTTCTTCAGATATTCCCAGATCTATCTCCGTAAACCCTGACAAGAAGAAGATTACTTAAACATCTATTGGAACAAATGAGAATACATAACATCCAGTATTGGGGTTTCCCGGCATGTTTGATAGGGCGGAAGGAGGGTTGCACAGCAAGATTAAAATTTCTGGTGGAAACAGAAAGATTTTGTAAGAAGTTGGACTTGCCGATACCAGATATCCCAGGCTGGTTAGACTTTCCCAACTGAGGTACAAGGACAGAGCTCAACCTCAAGAGGAAAGAGTCAAAGGGCAGGCAGGAATAGATGGAGGGACCTGCCCTCGATTTGAAGGTCATGGGTAGGCCAAAACACCCCAACAAAAGAGAGGTAGGGGGTGGGGAATTTTAGGGGAAAGGAGGGGGTATGGGGCAGAGGGGAGGAGGGGGGAGGGAAAGAGAATCTCTCAATGTGCAATAGAGGAATCCTCCCGGGGACCCGGTGCCCCCTCTTTGCTCGCCTTATTCCCACTGGTTTCCTTCTCTCCCATACATACAGTATATTGGATCGAGTGTAATCACTGGCAAAGCTGAATACAGAGGGTGGAGGGAGGAGAGGGGAATTTGGAGAGCAAAGATGACATCAATACATTTTTTAACCTCTAATGTGGGTGGCCTAAATACACCTGCAAAGAGACATAACATTTTAAAAGAGGTTAAATGATATGCTGCAGGGGTAGTATTCCTACAGGAGACACATATCTCCCAGGAAACAAATGTAAAACTATATTCAAAGGATTTTCCAACATGGTTCTATGGAGATTCTACAACAAGAAGGACAAAAGGAGTAGCTATTGGGCTAGCCAGAGGAGTGCTGTTCTCCCTAAAGGGAAGGATGATGGACCCTGGTGGTTCGGTATCTGTTCCTAAAGGGAAGATTGTGCGAAATGCACTGTACTTTAGCAAACATCTATTGTCCTAATAAGAATCCAACAAATTATTTGAAGGAGGTCATGTGGAAATGAATGGATTTTAAAAAGAGATTTAAATTTTTGTATGGAACTAAACAGAATAGACAGTACATTCCACTCCCCTGTGCACGGGACATACTTGAGAATTGATTACATAATGGTTGAGCATAGATTACTGGAGTTGGTGATCAGGACAAGTAGTGAAGTAACAACTCTATCAGATCACGCCCCAGTGACTATAAAAATGAAGATACTCGGAGCTCAAAATAGGTCAAATTCATGGAGATTAAATGAAGAACTAATACAGGATAAAGAAGTTGAAAATAAGAACAATATTTCAAAATAAATGACACTAGAGAGATATCAGACGCCACACTATGGCAGGCCCATAAAGCCTACATTAGGGGCGTCCTGGTATATATAGGAGCTAGGAAGAAAAAGGAAAGAACAAGAAATATTTAAATATTAATAAAAGAAATCCATGAATTAGAACAACGGCATAAGGAAAAGGGAGAGGTTGAGCTACGTCATGGATTAGTAATAAAAAGGAATGATTTAAAAGAATTAATGGAACAGGAGACCCGAAAGACTTTTAATAGAATCAGGAAAGAAAGATATCAATGGGGAAATAAAACAGGAAAATATTTAGCTAAAATATTAAAAAAGAAAAACTCTGTGAACTACATAGAGAAAATACTAAATAGTACTGGTGAGATGGTACATACAACAACAGAAATAGCAGGAGTATTCCAAAAATTATATGGAGCAATATAATCGGTAAAACAAAAAGGAAACCAGGAATCTGAAGTAGAAGGAACAGAAAAAATAAAATAATTCTTAAAAGAAGCTAGATTACCCAAAGTATCAGAAAACAAACTACTTGCCCTAGAAGAACCCATCACAGAAGAGGAGATTACTGTGGCTTTAAAAATCTGGGCATCAGGGAAAAGTCCAGGCTCGGATGGGTTTGCGACGTATTATTTTAAAAAGTTTAAAGAAATCTTAACCCCTAAACTATGCTCATATATGAATGGAATTGGAACAAGCTATGAGATATGATCATCTATAAATGGAATTGGAACAAGCTATGAGATATGATCATCTATAAATGGAATTGGAACAAGCTATGAGATGAGAAGAGAAGAGAAGCATTATTGGCTTCTATCACAGTTATTCCAAAGCAGGGAAAGGATATCACCTTGTGCTCAAGTTATAGACCTATTTCATTGTTGAACGTAGATACAAATTTTTTTTGCAAAAGTATTAGCTACCAGGATGAAAAATTTGATGAATGACTTGGTGCATGCGGACCAAGTCGGATTTTGCTACAGAAAATTAAGGAAGGAAGATCCCGTGGGGTACTCCTGTCAATAGATGCTGAAAAAGCTTTTGACAGGGTAGCCTGGAGATATGATGAACACTCTGGAGGTAATGGGAGTAGGCCCAAGAATGATCCAATGGATCAAAGCATTATACAATCATCCTACAACTAAGGTAAAGATCAGTGGAACATTATCCCTACCCTTCGAGATGTATAATGGAACAAGACAGGGGTGTCCCTTGTCGCCTTTATTATTTGTATTAGAACCTCTCCTGGCAGTGATTAGAAATAGCCCAGACAGGAGGGATTGAAATGGGAGATGGGAAGCATAAAATAGCGGCGGATGTGGATGAAAAATTATTTTACATCTCTAGGCCGAGGATAACATTGCCAAATTTAATGAAGCTATTAAAATATTTTGGAGAACTATCAAATCTTAAAATAAACCCCTCTAAATCAGAGATCCTGAATATAAATATGAGTAAACAGGAGGAGCAGACCCTGCAACGAGAATTCCCATTTACATGGAGGAAAACATAACTAAAATACCTAGGAATAAAACTAACACCATCCTTAGGGAAAATATATCAAACTGTCAGAAACCATGAATCAGAATGAGACAGAAGTACAGTTAAATCACACTTGTTTAATAATAATAAAAATAAATAGAACAAATATAGTCAAAACATAGCCAAAGTTCGGTAACTGGAATGGATAGTCAGACAAGCCAGGAAGTCAGGAACCCAGGTATCAGTGTAGTGGAACAGTGTGCAGGATCTGGAACCAGAAGGGACGTCAGTCAAGCAAATCTTTAACAGGCACACAGGAGAAATTCTCTGTGATGTTGACTAGGCGAAGGCAGAGATTATATGGGCTGGACGGCTTAAGTAAGCAGGACTGATGAGCAGGATATCATCAACAGGTGAGTCACTGTGGAGAGATAGGAGCTGGCAATTAACCGACAGCTGAGCGGCCAGCTCAGAGAAGGAAGGGCTGAGCCAAGCCCTGACAGTACCACCTCCTCAACGACCCCTCCCCCTCAGAGGACCACCAGGCTTGAGGGGAAAACGTCTATGGAAATCACAGAGGAGGACAGGGGCATGTACATCCGAGGATGAGACCCAAGAGCATTCCTCCGGACCATACCCTTTCCAATACACCAGGTACTGTATGCGCCCATGGAACCTACGGGAGTCAACAATGGACTGTACTTCATACGCCTCATGGTTCTCAACCTGTACAGGGTGAGGATGTGGCAACCAGGTGGTAAGGTGGTTGCAGACATAAAGTTTTATTAAGGAGACATGGAATACATTTGAGATAGGCATATTAGAAGGAAGGTCTAAAGCTTAAGCCACTGGGTTAATCCTGAATATAGAAAGGCCCAATAAACCAAGGTGCCAACTTCAAAGAGTGAACACAGAGTCTGAGGTTGCGAAATGACAGCCAGACCCTGTCCCCAACCTGGTAGGAAGGCGCAGGCAGGTGTCTGCGGACAGCATGGAGTCTGTACCTATCATTGGCATGACGCAAAGCCTCCTGGACTTGTGCCCAAGTGGAACGGAGACCACGGAGATGCTCCTCTAATGCAGGAATGTTCTGCGGAACAAATGAGTCAGGCAACATGGAAGTTTGGAAACCATGGTTCGCCATAAACGGGGATATTAGGGAAGCAAATTCAAGGCACTATTGTGAGCAAACTCCGCCCAAGGTAAGAGGTCTGACCAGTTGTTATGATGGTCAGAAATATAGCAACGTAGGAACTGCTCCAAGGTCTAGTTGGCTCGCTCTCCAGCCCCATTAGACTGCGGGTGATAAGCAGAGGAGAAAGCAAGCTCAATTCCCAACTGTGCACAAAAGGCTCGCCAGAACCGGGACACAAACTGACTACCCCTGTCCAAGACAATCACCTTGGGTAGCCCATGTAAGTGAAAGATCTCCGGAGCAAAAATGGAAGCCAGTTCCTTAGATGTGGGCAACTTCTTAAGTGGAATACAATGAGACATTTTCGAGAAGCGGTCAACCACCATAAGGATAACTGTGTTGCCCTGGGAGTTGGGTAACTCCACAATGAAATCCATAGACAGGTGGGTCCAAAGCCTCTCTCCATTGGGTATTGGTTGTAGGAGACCCACTGGAAGGTGTCATGGAGTCTTACTCTGAGCACACACGGAACAAGTAGCTACAAAGGTGGCTACATCAGCATGTAGTCTAGGCCACCATAATTGTTGAGAAATGGCCCAAAAGAGTTGATTCTTCCCAGGGTGACCAGCAGAATGGTAAGTCTGGAGCACAGCAGTATGGAGACTCTCTGGGACAAAGCAGCGGTCACAAGGTTTCTCAGGAGGAGCATGGACTTGAGCGGCAAGAATTTTGTCACCCAAAGGAGAAGTGACACTGATGTGAACCGTAGCCAGAATACGATCAGGAGGAATCACAGGAACCGACTCCATTTTGGAAGTGGAGGAAAACTGTTGCGACAAAGCGTCAGCCCTTACATTTTTAGTACCAGGTAAGAAAGAGACAATGTAATTGAAACTTGACAAGAAAAGAGCCCATTGCGCCCTTCTGGGAGAGAGGCGTTTAGCCTCAGACAATAATGTGAGATTCTTATGATCAGTAAGAATGAGAACCAGCACAGTGGTACCTTGGAGGAGATGTCTCCATTCTTTCAGGGCTAAAATAATCGCTAATAGCTCTCTGTCACCAATCTTGCAATTGCAGGTTGGTGACAATTTCTTGGAAAAGTAGCCACAAGGATGCATAGCGCTCTCAGAGGTAGGACATTGAGACAGAAGGGCGCCAACTCCAGTCTCAGAAGCATCAACCTCAAGAATAAAGGGTAACTTAGGATCAGGATGTGCCAATTCAGGAGCAGAAACAAAGGCAGCCTTGAGACTCTTAAAGGCCTTAATGGACTCCAGAGACCAACTCTGTGAATTACTGTCCTTTCTGGTCATATCAGTCAGGGGCTTGACCAGAGGCAAAAAGTTATGAATAAACTTCCGATAATAATTGGCAAAGCCAAGAAAATGTTGCAGAGGACGTAACCCCACAAGTCGGGGCCATTGTAGGACTGCTGAAAGTTTCTCTGGGTCCATCAAAAAACCAGCAGTGGAAATGACATAACCCAGGAATTTAACCTGTTCACGATGGAGCTTGCACTTCTCCAATTTACAATAGAGATTGTTCTCTCTTAGTTTCTGTAGCACACGACAGACATCTGTGTGGTGGCTCTCTAGGGACTTGGAAAATATGTGGATATCATCGTGATAAACCACCACACATAACTGCAACAAATCTTGGAGGACATCGTTAATAAATTCCTGGAAAAGTGCCGTAGCGTTACAAAGGCCAAATGGCATTACGAGGTACTCATAATGGCCTGTTCTGGTATTAAACGCAGTCTTCCATTCGTCGTCCTCCTTAATCCTCACGATATTGTATGCCCCTCTCAAATCAAGCTTTGTGAAAACCGTTGCTCCCTTGAGGCGGTCAAATAACTCCATAATCAATGGATTAGGATAAGCATTCTTAATCATGAGATGATTGAGACCCCTATAATCAATACAAGGTCTAAGTTCACCACTCTTCTCATTCACAAAGACGAAACCAGCACCAGTAGGAGACGAGGATTTGCGGATGAAACTTCGAGAAAGTGCGTCTGCAACATACCCCTCCATGGCCTTATCCTCTGAGACCGACAAAGGGTAAACCCGGCCACGGGGGGGTATGGCACCAGGTTAAAGGTCAATTGCGCAATCATACAACCGGTGTGGAGGTAAATTACTTGCTTGACCTTTGTCAAAGACATCGCTAAAATCCCGGTACTCCTCCAGCAGGGAGGAAAGTGAAGAGGTGCACAGGACCTTAGCCACCTTCTAAAAGCATGTCTTACTGCGTTGTGACAACCAGGAGAGAACCTCAGCATAGAGCCAATCGAAAGAGCGGCTGTGCCTCTGTAACCAAGGATAACCAATAACCAGCTGAAATTTAGGTGAGGAAATAACTTGGAATTGGATTATTTCATGGTGAAGAGCCCCTACGGCCAGGGAAAATGGAACAGTCTCATGAGTCACATGGGCAGGCTGTAGAGGTTTCCCATCAAGAGCCTCAATGGCAAGTGGAGTGTCACGCAGCTGCAGTGGAATCGAGTGCTTCGATACAAAGGCAGCATCAAGGAACAGGCCTGCAGCCCCAGAGTCAATTAGAGCCTGTATCTCGAAGGACAACTCAGCCCAAGAAAGGGTAACCAAAACCAGGGGCTTATCCTTCTGGATAACTGGGGATGAAACAACGCCACCTAAGGTCTGTTCATGACCCTGGACGGGTAGGACAACACTTCAAAAAGTGACCTGCATAGCCACAATAAAGGCACAGTGAGTTGGTCTCTGAGCAAGGAACTATAAAAGACATCTTGACCCCTAAGTTGAGTAACTGTTTTGTTTATTAATGTGTACATATTCTACATGCTTATATTTGTAGGCATATTTTGTAAGCTATAAGTTGTGTTGTATTGTGCATCCTACAGTTTATATGTGCAGATTTTTCCCTGTTTAGTAAAGCATTGATACACTTCAGAAGTCTAAGCTTCCTTGGTTTTACCACAAGAACTTAATAGATAGGCGAAAAGCATTACAATGGGGACTCGTGGCCTGGATTCATACTAAAATTTCAATTGAAGCAGATCTGTTTTCTGTGGTGTGTTTTGTTGCTTGTGCTGGAGGAAGATGCTGCGTACACTGTTTAGGAAGAGTAAGGCTGCAAAGGTTTCTGATGTCCAGGAGGACTTGAAGGCATGCACCCTTCCTATCAGGGCCAGAAATAGTCAGTGGATGTCTGTTGCAAAGGAGCTGGCTGGATATGCTTCTCCTTTGAACAGAGCTTGGGGGGATGGAGTCTCTGATCTTTCCTCAGATTTTAATCTGAAAAGTTTTGGGTTCAATAAGGGAGAGATGCGGGCAGTTGCTGTGTTTGGTTTGCATTTCCTGCATGCTCTACATATTGAATCTGAAAAGAGGGAAAAGGCAGAAATAGAAAGAGATTTACTGAAGGAGCAGCTTGCAGTGGCATCCAAGTGTTTGGAAGGAACTGCAAGCAAGGCAAAAGATTTAGAAAGGAGGGTAATCAAAGTTAAATCTGCAGTGGCTTTGAAGTGTGTTCATACCCCTGTAGGTCGAGCTGAAGATTTGAATGAGCGGTGTGCAGCCCTCATGACCAAGTCTAATGATGCCCTAACAAAGGACAAAGGCCCGAAGCCTGTAAGCAGAAGTAGGACATGTGCCACTGTTACTTCTCATAACCGGGAAGCAGAGGATTTGATCAGCTCAAATGACCGAGTTGAGTCAGATACAAGGAAGGCAAGGCCTATGATCTCCAGGAGACACATGTGGATTGATTTACTTAAGGTGGGGGTCCCTAGAGAGGAAATAGATGGGATTCCTACACCAGCATTGTTTAAGAAGTGGAAGCAAATGGTTGGGAATGGTAGATTCAGTCACATTAGGTGTGACGGTTGCCATAAAATGGGACATTTTGCAAAAATGTGCCATGCTGTGAAGACTGAACAACAGCAGGCCTGTGTGCTTCCCGGGACAGCAGGGAGAGACATGCAAGTTTATTTGTTACGTTGGAAGTCAATGCCTTTCTGTGAAAGTGTTTCAAGGCAACAGTGGGCACCCTACAATAGTTTTGCTGTTAGAAATGGGCAGATAGAGAAATGTGAGCAGTGAGCTATGTTTTTGGCACAGTTGGAAGGAACATATAATCTGCTTTGTCTCTTACTCTTTTCAGGTATTGAGCATCGAGAGGTGGAGCAGGTAGAGCAGATGACCATGCTGTATGGGAGGAGGCAGACCAGAAGAGAGCCTGAGGAAAGGTGGCTGAATTGGAGTGGACTTTCATCTGAGCATTTTCTTATGACCAAGAGGACAAGAGACTTTCATCTGGGACTTTCTTTACAAACTGCCAAAAAACATTGTTAACCCTGTTCAAAAGTAATGTTGCAGCCTTCCAGGGACAAAACAAAAGTCTGACCGCCCAGATGGGGATCGAAAGGAATTTTTTTCCTCCCATTTACAATACGGGGGTGGGTTATTTCGCCCTTTCCTGGACAAAAGGCTTTAAGAAGTTTACTATATTATCCTATAAAGTCAAGAGGTGGTATGTGTTGATATGGCCATTTGTATAGTGACTTTATTGCAATAATATAGGAGTTAGGTTTAGTAACAGCATATGTTTACAGGGCCCTTCACCTCCATTGATATGTAAATAACTGAGACAGGATGTTCTGTGCAGGAGGTTGGTGTATGCAGGAAATGGGTGGGAGGGGCTTGGGGAGCGTTTGTAAGAAACATGTGTTTGGGACAACAGATGTGTTTGATAGGACAAAGAGGAAGACATGGCTTCCGGAAGCTGGATAACTTTGGAGACGCTTTTGTAAGTTGGACTCTGAGCAAGGAACTATGAAGGACACCTTGACCCCTATGCTGAGTAACTGTTTAGTTTACATAATGTGTACATATTGTACATGCTTATATTTGTAGGCATATTTTGTAAGCTATAAGTTGTGTTGTATTGTGCATCCTACAGTTTGTATGTGCAGATTTTTCCCTGTTTAGTAAAGCATTGATACACTTCAGAAGTCTAAGCTTCCTTGGTTTTACCAAAAGAAGACGAAAAGAATTACACAGGGCAATGTATTTTTTGATATATTCTTTAAGTGACTTTTCATGTAAGTTATCTTTTTGCATTCTACTGCGTGTTTCACTGTAGTCACATGTAGGTGGAAATCTCGGCTCACTAGTAAACACAGCACCTAAGCACTTAAAGAGGATAAGACAATACTGTAATCCTTGTCAGTTCATTGTGGTACCATCTTTTGCCTTATAAAAGGGAGTGTTGCAACCCCCAATCCCTCAAGGGGACAACATGCCAAAAGTTCACATGTGGTGTTCATAATTTAAAGTGCTCCATGCCCAAAATATTGACATTAAGAAGCAGATGGAGACCTTTAAAGGACAACTGTAATATTAATATATTTAGCCTTTAGCCACTTAAGGTCCACTCTATAGCAGTTTTACTGCTAAAGGGAGGCACCTCTGCGCCAGATTACGTATGTATGTATACGTGATCTGACATATCTGGGTAGGGGTGCTCATGCGTGCTGCCGGCGGCTTGCTCCCGCTGTGATTACACACAGTGGGAGCCTATCAGAGGGTACCGCGGACTCGATGTCTGCCGGCACCCACCTATCATCCTGCAGAGAGATATAACGATGGTCTGCCTATGTAAATAAGGCAGATCGCCTTTCTGACAGGAGGGAAGAGATTAAATTTGTGTCCCTACAATGCAGAAAATAAATTCCATCTCTTCCCCTAGTGAAAGCACCTCCCACAGTATAGTAAAACACTGGCTAGGCACACATTTAACCCTTTTAAATTGCCCTGATATTAATTCCTTCCCAGCCAGTGTCATTAGTACAGCGATAGTGCATATTTTTAGCACTGTTTACTGTATTAGTGTCACTGGTCCCTAAAAAGTGTCAAAAGTGTCAGTGTCCGAATGTCCACCGCAATATCGCAGTCCTGCTATAAGTTGCTGATCGCCATCATTAATAGTAAAAAAAATAAAAATAAAAATATCCCATAGATTGTAGACACTATAACTTTTGCGCAAACTAATCAATATACGCTTATTGGGATTTTTTTAAACAAAATGACATAGCAGAATACATATTGGCCTAAATTTATGAAGAAATGATATTTTTTCAATTTTTGTGATTGGATGTGTTTTATAGCAGAAAATAAAAAACATTGTTTTTTTTTTTTCAAAATTGTCGGTCTTTTTTTGTTTATAGCGCAAGAAATAAACGTAGGTAATCAAATACCACCACAAGAAAGCTCTATTTGTGGGACAAAAAGGACACACATTTTATTTGGGTACAGTGTCGCACGACCATGCAATTGTCAGTTAAAGTAATGCAGTGCCATATCGCCATATCACCATATTGCATTTTCTCCCAAAAAAGTTTTCTTCCTGCACAATGCAGCACCATTCATTCCTATGGAGAGAGACTTATTGGGCTGGTCCACTGAAGGCAGTTATGTGATGCTGAACCTCTTTGATTTAATACTTGTAATCCAAAGAATGAAGGGGGTGGGATCAGGTATGTCAGACTCAGAATGAAAGGGTTAAATGATATTTGACATTTCCCAGCAAAGAAAGGTTTGCTGCATCTTCTATAGCTTACAGTGAAAAGCTCACCATCTGCAATGAAGATCAGACTAAGCATTTTCAGTACAGGAGAGGAGACTGTACAACTGTACAAAAGGGGTAAGGGTAGGCTTCAGGGAGGGTGAGTCTGGAGTAAGAGAGGGTAAGGCTGGAGTTCATAGTTAATAAGGGTGAGAACCCCATAGAATGAACACACAAGCCCCTAAATCTGTGGTCCCCATCTGTGGCTGCTAGAACAATTTCCTATGCTATCAGAATATGATGTGGGTAGGACTGCGGCTTGAACTGTCATTGTGCACCAAAGTGAAATCTCCCATGAGTGTTGTCACACATGTTAACTTGATCTTTATTGTTTTTGAGTGCTTGCAATAGTATGTTTAACACTTACTTACATCTAGCCTTTAGAAATATTCATGAGAACAGGAATCAGGGTTGTGGTGGTAGATCTGCCCAATGCTTTCAAAGGGTTGTGAATGGAGAACTACTACTTTTTGATTTGTACCATTTACCTCTCTTGTAAACCCTGTTTGAAAAAAGACATCTGACAAAAAGCAATTGACAATGAAGTTATAATGATGTTAGTTTCTGTTCTATTGTGAAAGTAGTGCCATAAACTTGTAATCAGGCAGATGTGCTACTGGCTAGCTCTTAGATATGCTTAAGTTCTTTTTAAAGAACTTAAGTAAAAAATAATCTAAGCTTATACGTGTTCCTGTTGGTAATCAAAATACGAAGTAAGGCAGATGAATTCCATCTCTCGGGGAAATATGCCAGTACACTAATGTCACCAAGACACAGAGTGCTGTTTCAGTCATTATTGCTATGTAAAAATACATTTTGGCTGATGAATCCCGAACTTCTATAATGTTGCCAAAGAAAAGTGTTAAAGTGAAGCATGTCCAATATTGTGTTGGATCTCTTTCATTAAAGCTGATTACACACTTAGATTACTTTTCAAGAGAAACCACCAAAGTAATAAAGCTGTCCTCAAAGGAAATATAGAAATGAAACAAACAGCATCTTTTTGGATTTTTGGAATACTGAATATAATAAATAAGAAATGACTGTTTGCTGCTTTTATGATAGCTTACATTGTAACTGTGCACACACAATATTTTAGAAACACCAATACTTTTGTTTTCTCTGGTTGACTTGCTTATGTCTATGTTCTCTATCTAGGAACACATGACTGAACTACATGTCTTTGTGTGTTAAATCTGTCTAATTGTGTGTTAAATCTAATAAAAGTAAACTAAAAAAAGTTACAAAATCATCTTATAACAGTGTAAAGAAGAACAGTGATATGATGGTCCTTTAAAACAAACATAAACCAAGTGATCACAACTAGCTCATCCCTAGTTGTGATCACCCACTGTGTCCTTGCTAACCACTGATGTTGCCTGGCCGATTCACCAGCCACACAAGCAAAGGGGCAGGGATAGTGGTGACATCATTGCCTAAATATAACCACATGGCTATGTTTAGGCAATTATGTCACCACTATCCCCGCCCCTCCCCTTAAATTGCAGATGACAGCTCAGAAAACTGTCATTTGGTGAGTGCCATAGTCGGATTAGGGTTGTTGCATTTTTTACTTTTATTGGATCATGAGATTTTTTTTTAATAAGGACTTGCCAAAATTGTCTCTATGTTTGTTTTACACTTTTTTTCTGAGCACAAGCAACAGAAAACACTACAGAAAACAGGTCTGCTTCAATTGAACTTTAGTGCAAATCCCTGGCAAGCCCCAAAATGTTTTGCTTTGCATCTTTTAGGGACTCAAAAATGACTTAACACTAAGGAAGGTCTGTACCAGAAGAAACTTCACCTGATGATGCTTTCACCTGATTTCCTGCAATCGCTTGTAGAGTAAGCCTGGGTTGCTGATTGCCTACGGAGATCTTGAAGCCACTGTAACTTGAGATAAGTACATTTTTTGCAAATTCTTATTGTATACAGACTATTAATCATGTTCATTTGCTAGGAAGAATAGGTCGTTTTTGTGTATGCTTGGTGTAGGTATATCTGTCAGTCTTGTATTGCTTTCCTATAATTGTAATAATTTGTACGTACAGAATTTTGTTTAGTAAAAGCACATAAATACTCTATAGAGGTTTCATTGCTTCCTTGGGTTTACTGCAAAAGAACCTTAAAAAAAGTGAGGCAAAACAGGGTACGATGTACAATGTACTCATTGTTTTTCTTCGATATGTGCAAAGATAGATCACACAGACACTTGCAAGTAAAATCAAACTGTATATCACATTAAATTAATTATTAACAGTTAAAAACAACAGATCTAAAAATATTGGATAAATGTAACAAGAAACTTGGCCATAGATTCTATTCACCAAGGATTCTTCCCATTTATGGCTTTGCAGATGATCAAACCAGATGCATGATTCTAGCAGCCCTGGAGAGAGTACCTTGTTCCAAGGTTTGGCTGTGGTATTGTCAGGGCTGGGCGCAGCCCTTCCTTTTCTGAGCTGGCCGCTCAGCTGTCGGCTAATTGCCAGCTCCTATCTCTCCACAGTGACTCACCTGTTGATGATATCCTGCTGGTCAGTCCTGCCTACTTAAGCCGCCCAGGCCAGATGATCTCTGCCTTCGCCTTGGTCACATCTCTAGAGACGCTCTCCTGTGTTCCTGTTAAAGACTTGCTTGGCTGACATTCCTTCTTGCTCCAGATCCTGCTTGCTGTTCTACTACGCTCATCTCTGGCTCTCTGAAGTTTTGGTATCTCTGACTATCCGTTCTGGTTTCTGAACTCTGGCTATGTTTTGACTACGTTTACTCTGTTTACCTTTTTTAATTATTGTTAAACGAGTGAGAGTTAACTGTACTTCTGTCTCAGTCAGATTCGTAGTTTCTGACAGGTATATACAGAAGTAATTGGTAGTATTGAACAATCATAACCCTGGAATATAGCATTACCTTTTAAGGAAGATAGCACACATTCCTTTAGTTGGTCAGTGCGTAATGGCATTCTTGCAGTATAAAGTCATCTAATGTAAAACCATGCCTATACCAGGCTTGGGATGCATTCTTATGTATTAGTGAGCCATAATAAGGAAAATTAAATTTCTCCATCAGGGGGGCGGTATCTGGGCGCCCCTTTAAGGATCTGCAATGTATTTTAGTAGATCTTTTGGGTCTATGTGCCATTTTATTTTTATATAAGCCAGTAGGAAAATATAATCTGCCACCAATATGTAAACATCAGCTGTTCCTGGTCAAACTGAATTTTTCTAATTTTAGGTTTGCATTGGTACCTGATACCCAGGGCAGTGCCCATGCCCATGCTATTTTTTGACAGCCCTTTGCCTATTAGGCCAGAAAATGGGCATTTTTAATTTGACAGATTCCGCTCCGATTGATTTTAAAGGGGTTCGAGTTCGGCATCCGGACTCCTTTAAAGTTTGGCAAACCTTGCTTCAACCAAACTCAGGGCAGTTTAGCTCATCCCTAATGACAACTAGCATGACCTGGAGCACTGGGACTAAACAAGACTATTTTTCAGCTGTGCACACACCTCTTTTACGTGTATAATCAAACTGTTGGAGCTATATAAATCCTGTATAATAATAATAATTATAATAATAATCCATATCTAAGTGTTAACCAGTCACTACTCACACAGAACAAATCATGTAAACGAAAACATCAAGTTATCTGATGATCCATATAAACCATCTATACATAAACTAATTCATCTCCCTTACTTTCCTTTAATAGTCATAATATCATTCTATACCTTGCAATTAGTTAATCCTTATTATACAAAAATAGATTACCATCCTAAAATACAAAGCACAATAAGTACCACCACCATAAAAATTACAGACCTGTCATCTAAACTCCCAGGTAAGCCAGGGGCACAGCCACACTCGACTAGCATGCACAGCTTGGGAAAACCCCATTATATATTAGTGAACATAACTTGTTCATTTATAATTGACTGCAAAAGGGGATGCTGATCTTGCAATAGGACTTTAGAAGTAACCGTGAATAGCAGGTGTCACTATTCAGATGGTCACCTTTCAGATAAGTCCATTCATTTTGTATCCATTTGGAATTATCAGGCTAACCTTGAATTAAATCAGGACTCATGCTGTCTTCTGCCTGATTTCCTTGGCCTCGGCTAGTTACTAATACGTGCACAAAGGGGGCGCTCATTTGATGCATTGCAATAGTGTGTGCAAATAAAAGAAAAACAATGTGCAATCCCTAAATTTCACATATAGATAACTATACAAATCATTCTTAATACAATCCTTATATTAAGGGACTAGGCAATAATAAATATCACAAATGTGGAAAAATGTGAAAAGACAACAGTCCCAATGATGTGTGCTTTTTCAAACAGAACAGATGAAGCAAGTGTTCCTAAATTTGTGCTTGGTAGTGGATACTCCTTCACCATATCAATAGCAAATCACCCAGCATGAGCAGATGTAAAGGCTGCTTACCAGATGTATTTGACATCTTTAGTTAAAAAGAAAGTCAAGTAGCGCTTTGGCAGGATAATGCCTGCTTGCATATGGATAAAGCTGGAGATGTGCAGGAAACCTCTTCCTCAGAATTATGGGGCAGGATATGCAAAGACAATCAAGAAACTTCCCATAGCATAATACTGTTTATTAAAACATAGGACTAAAAACAACATAGCCAAATGGCTCCTTACATTAAAATGTGCCTACCCGGCACTGGGACTGTTGGCTTGTCTCATACGGGAAGGCTGGATGAGCTGGACCTGTGCCGCGAATCGCGTCTGCCTCTCAGAACTGCATACGTTCCACCATCTACAGCCGACAATCAGAGACCCGGAAGTGTGGTAGGGTGTAACGTGACCAGGTACAGCCTCGACGTATGTTTCGTGATTACGTCTTCAGGAGGATTTTTTGTATAGTTATCTATATGTGAAATTTAGGGATTGCACATTGTTTTTCTTTTATTTGCACACACTATTGCAGTGCATCAAATGAGCGCCCCCCTTTGTGCATGTATTTGTAATTTAGGAGTGATTTTTCACTTTTTAGGGGAGCTGCCTAACATTCCAATTATTATTATTTTAATATATTTTTTTACTTTACTTTGGTGTGGAGTTTAACTGTATTTTCTGCTCGGCTAGTTACTGCTCTTACTTCTATTGCACATTTTTTCTTTAATTATTCATTGTAAGTTTTTTTTTTAATAGGGCATAGTAAACTATCATAGCCAGTATATTTTATAAATCATTGTTATTCACCTTATCACCTTATCATATCTCTTGCTTTAATATTAGTTGACACAACTGTGATATTTGCTATGCATTTGTTATATGAATCTAATCTGTGGACTCATGATTCATGTCTAGTTCCCCCTCAGATTTACTCATATGAAACTGACTGTATTCCTGTTTTTTTTTTAGAGGGATAGTTTTAAATGTTTTTAGGGGTTTGAATTTGTTATGATATAAATATGTTATAAATTAAAATGTGCTTAATAAAGATAATGGCATAACTGTTCTTGCTACAATGTATAGTGACAGTGCTAGGCCCTGCCACTGTGGAAGTATAGGCAGAAGACACACAGGATTCTCAAGGATACAGCTTGAGGGGCTCCATAGTATTGTGTCTGGGCGGAGAAGTCTGGCGTTTCAGTTTTCTCTGGGGTTAGTAATCCCAGATCAGGGTCCAGAGTCTGAAGGCTTCAAAGACAAAATCTTCAATCCTGTGTCCAGGTCTTATTGGAGACCTGCAGACTGTGTGAGTGTGTGGGTGTGCACACTCGTTATAAGCGAGGTTTGGGTAAAGCAAGGGGCCCCTGTCTTGGAGACAGTAGTGTGCTTCATTCAGGAGACAGGCGTACTCCCATTAGGAAGGTGCTCTACTCAAGAGACAGCACTTCATGTTGGAAAAATTCCTTACCCACAGGATTGGAAGAGTTGGGACAGCTAAGTAAGTCTGGAGGACTGAGAGAGCTGAGGCGACTATGCAAGTCCAGGGAACTGAGGGAATCTGTAAGTCTCAGAGGAATAAGAGAGCCTGGGGTGCCAGGAGCATATTGAGGGGCCCTGTGCAGCAGGGTGCTATGACTACATGTCTGAGGGAGCCAAGATTGCTGGGCAAGATGGTCAGAGGGACTAGTGAGAAGTCAGCAGTGCTGCTGAAGAGGGAGCCAGGTAGCTCAGCATTTTCTGGTATTTGTCTTGCTAGTGGAAACCCCTGCATGGGAAGCTGTTTTGTAGACTTCTCCTGTCATTTGTTTAATAAATGTGGGTTGGCAAGCCTTAAAAAGCCACCATTTGGCCTAGTGTGGATTTATTGAAATGCATCTACCACTGAGCTAAACAACTCCCATATGAATTTAGAGTCCCGATGAGCACACTACAGGTGGTACAAACGACAGTTTCCTTTTTAGAGAAGAATCCATGTAATCTATAGAAGTCCTAATGAAATGAACATGTTTCAAATTGGGTATGCAAGTGTTAAAACACCTGTCAGTATTTTTTTTCTTTTTTGCTCTCTGTAAATCTGCTGGGGAGATTCAGTCTCGCAATTTGTTTTGCTGGTGACCTCAGCCATCAGTAGAGAAAATTGTAGAAAATTCAGAATTTTAAAGGGTAACTACCTTTTTGTGGAAAAAAATATAGCAAAAAAAAAAAAAAAAAATATATATATATATATATATATATATATATAAGCGCTGCGTAAACTGTCGGCGCTATATAAATCCTGTATAATAATAATAATAATATATATATATATATATTTGTATATTTGTATATATATCATATGCAATTGCTACACAAACCATGTTGTAATTAAATTTTAGTAAAATTACTTTTCCTTTTCAATATGCAGTGCTGGAAATTTCTGTAAAATTCAATGCAATATGGCAACCTGGATGTAATCTGTAAACAATTGGTGTACTGAATACCTCAAGAATGTAATTTCCTGCTTGTGTGATTGGCTCAATTATTTTTCTAAAAGTCTGCACTAAGATACAAGTCAGATTTTAAGCACCCCAATAATAGAAATGTATGTTTTGATGACATACTCATAAAGGATTAATTACTTCTACAGGGATACAGATACTGCAGCTTTCCTCTTTAGAACACAGAAAGTGCACCAGTTGATTATAATGAACCAGTCACTTTCATTCAGAATGAGAATGCGATCAGTCTGGTGAAACAGCTATTTCTTCACAGCAACAAAATGTAAGAATCTGCCACAAAGTGTGTTAAAATCCCTGCAATGTACATAGATCACCCAAAGAAGATTGTTTTTTCTCAACAAGAGTTACTCTTTAATGTTGTCACTAAAACAGGAATAGTGGGGACATTCCAATGGAGACAACTCTTACAGGGGATTTACAATTTTTTTCCCCCCATATTTCTGTTTTAATATTTTTATTAAGGTTTTCACCAAAGAGAATACAAAACTTGTTTACAAAGAACATGTACAGTATAAAATATATACTAAATTGGTGGATATCCAAACATTTTGTAAACATGTAGATACACCTAAAGTGTGTGTTTTTTCAAGTACAGATCTTTACTGTCTTTATAGATTATACAAGCCTTGTCTATATGGGCTATCCCCAATTCTCGTTTAGAACTTCAAATGTGACCTAAATAAAATGCATCTCAATTTCCACATACAATTAAAGATATAGCCTCTACTTATTGCAATTTTAAATTAACAGTCTGCTCATAAATCTTTGTAGGCTGCAGATGCACTTATTATCTACTGTACGCATTAACGAAAGGGGTCAACACTTGCATAGTGAGGATACCACATCCCACGGCACCCTGAGACCAGAATTGACACTAAAGAAATAGTCGCTATTCAGGGTTTATAGGGAATAGGCCAGGAGACCCTCGTAAACCTACAGTAAATTCCAAAAAAGGAAGAAAAGAGAGAAAGGAAAGGTTGAAGAGGAAAGTAGTAAAGTAGAGAAGAAGAAAATGACCCTGTGCTCCAAATCCCACCAGCCTGAAACTGCTCTAATTGGGTATAGATCGAGAACCTCCAGTCAAATACTTGACCCATGGGTCCCAGAATTTCTCGAACTTCTGCATTCTATCATTCAAGTAGGACTGCAACTAACGATTATTTTCATAATCGATTAGTTGGTCGATTAATTGGTTAATAACCTTAACAAAAAGTGTATAATTTAGTTAATATGTAAAGTTTAAAAAAAGGCAATTTATTCCTAGATATCTTTATACGCAGGGTTAAATATAAATAACCAACTATATGGTTAGGGAGTAAAATCTTTAATCCTCTCTGAGAATAACAGACAGAATAGATATACTCTATATACTCTATATACTATTAGAGGTTGAATCTGGACTCAGATCATTTTTTTTTATTTAAAGAAAAATAAATTCTAGACTGTTTTGCAGATTTTCAAACAGAACTGTAATATTAATGCTTTTCTGCAGCTTCTCCATTGAAGTATATTGAACCAAAAAAGCACAGTTTTGCATTGAAAAAGGTCTTTGACCCTTTCCAAATACACAGCAGCTGAAAAAAGCATAGATGTGAATGTTAAATGAACTGTAGTGCATTTCTGCAAAAAGCACCAAAAAACACATGGGTGGGAACCAGACCTAAGACATTTAGTAACATAATGGAGTTAAAAAAAAAAATTAAAAAATTGTTTTTTTACTGTGCAACAGTAAAAGTAATATTTACAGTAGAGATTATTTGCTCTTTTTGTACTATATAGAGCTAATTTTAGCTTTTTTAACCCCATTATGTTACTGGCCGATTAATCGATTATGAAAATAGTAATCGATTAATTTCATAATCGATTAGTTGTTTCAGCCCTTCATTCAAGATCGCTGTCATGCGCTCAGTAAGCATAATCCACGAAAGTTTGTGCTATAGCTGTTCGAATGGCAAGACAGCCAATTTCCAAGATTTTGCAATAATAATTTTTGCCGATATAAATATAAATGCTATGAGACATCTGGGATTTTGACGCTCTCTCCACCTTACAGCCCAGCAGCACCTGTCTCAGGGATTTAACAAGGTTTACTTGGGTGAGGGTGTAAATGAAATTGTACACCTTAATCCAATAATGACTTACCTTAGGGCACTGCCACCACACATGGTACATTGTTCCCTCTTGTCCGCATCCGCGGAAACACAAAGGAGATGCTGCCGGCACATAAGTTGCCAGCCTGACTGGAATCATGTACCATCTCGGAAGCACTTTATAATTAGCTTCTATAATTGATGTATTTATATGAGTGACCTTGAGGCCCCTTGGGCTATATAGTATGCCATTCATCCAGCTCAATATTTTCCTGGAGGTCTGCCTCCCATTTTTCCATGTAGCCCTGCTTAACAGAGGAATTAGTCAAAATACTATACATTTCTGAAATATGTCCTCTGATTTTTATCAAACTTCTGACACAAGTATTCCATAGGGGACATAGTTGCTATATCAGAATTTTGTGATATAGTGCTTAAAAAGTGCGTTATCTGTGTGTATCGGAAGTACTCCGAGACCGGCATTTGATATTTCTCCATTAAAACCTTTCTTGTCAATATTCCCTTATGATCGCATAAGTCAACAATACGCATCAGACCTTTGTTGATCCACCAATTAAATGTTCTGGGGGTGAGGCCCGGGGTGAAATTCGCATTTCCAAGAATAGGGGCCAGTAGGGTATGCTGGGATTTAAAGTTATAAGATTTTGTTAACCTATCCCAAATATTCAAGGAGAAGGAGAGTGCTCAACATAAAATTGCGGGCCGTTCCTTAGGTGATATCCATAGAATATTAGAGATCAGCCTTTCCCGACATGCATAGGCCTCCACCTGCACCCATATAGGATGGGGCTGAGTAGAGTGAAACCTGGCTAATTGGGGCAACTGTACCGCGTAATAGTATTTTTGAAAATCCGGAGTCCCCAACCCTCCTTTATTTTTAGGAGTGTATAATGTATGCTTGTTCACCCTGAGCCTCTTATCCCCCCAGATAGAAGATACAAGTTTATTCTGGAACGCCAACAACTCCAATCGGACAAGATAGGTAGCATACAGATTAAATACAATACTTTCGGAAGAACATTCATCTTTACAGAATGCAGTCTGCCAAACCACGACAGTGGGTGAAGCAGCCATCTAGCTAAATCATCTGTTAAACGTTGGAATAGTGCAGGATAATTTTGAGAGTATAAAGTGCGTAATGACGGAGTGAGATTAATGCCCAAATATGGGAGGGCCTCTATGCGCCATATGAAATTGTAAGATTGTTTAAATGCTAAGAGCGTACTTTCTCTAGAGAGATGTTCATGGCCTGTGACTTGCCATGATTTATTTTAAGACCCGAGATTACTGTAAATGGTTTAAGTATTGTGTATAGGTTGGGGAGGGTGGTGATAGGCGACAAAACCATCATCAAGATGTCGTCCGCAAAAAGGACACATTTATGTTCACTATTGCCACATGAAAAACCTTGTATATTAATAGAGGTGTGAATTTTTATAGTGAGTGGCTCCAAGGCCAAAATAAAAGGTAATGGGGACAGTGGGCAACCCTGACGAGTTCCTCTTTGGATAGAAATGGGACACGAGGAATATCCCTTTACCATTGAGGAAGCTGTAGGGAAGCTATATAGAACCCGGAGAATAGACATAAATCCCAGCCCAAAGCCCAGCTGGGCCAAGACATAAAAGAGGTAGTCCCAAGACAAGGAATTGAATGCCTTGTGTATGTCCAAGGACAGTAACATTTTCCGCCTGGTTCCTCTTTCATCCCAATCAGATTGTATTGCTGAGATGATGTCTATGACTCTTCTGGTCTGGTCTGAAGCTTGGCGACCAGGGACAAACCTCGTCTGGTTCGGGTGAACATATTGCACAAGAAATTAATTTAGTCTAACTGCCAAGACCTTGGTCATGATTTTTAAATCAGTATTTATCAAAGAGATTGGACAATATTTCGCACAAAACCCATGGTCCCTCCCCGGTTTAGGAATAACGTGTATATAAGCTGTGTTCTCCTGAACCGGGAGAATTGTGCCTCGTCAGATTGCATTAAAAAATGTACACAGATGTGGGCTCAAAATCTCTTGATATTTTCGATAGTATTGGCCTGAGAACCCATCTGGGCCCGGTGCTTTAGAAGGATTCAAACTTTTTATAGCCTGTCCTACTTCCATTTCCAAAAATTCCTTGTCCATGAGATCTGAGTGATCTTGTGTCAGTTTGGGCAAAGAAATATCACTAAAAAAATCATCCATTTTGCCCTGGCTGACCTTCTCCGGATTACTATAAAATGTGGAGTAAAATTTAGTAAATTCCTTTAAAATAGTTTCTGGATTTTGGGTCGAATGTATGTTGTTTAGTCTGAGTTTAGGTAAGGCCGACGTATAAGGACACATTTCTGAGATATTTATTTGTTATGTCTCTAGAACAGAAACTTTTCAATAGGACAGTAACAAATTAGCACCTCTCTGCTTATTACATTCAGTCTGTCAGCTATAGTGCTATAAATCTCATCTTCATGTTCTCAAGGCATTCCAACTGTTTAACAGTTGTTATACCCGTAATTACTCATACAAAATTCTGTTAACTAATTAGTGACATTGGATCAATATTGACTGCAGTTGGGAAAAAAAACAATATATTTTATTCAAATTTTTTTTCAAAATAGAAGGGCTTTTTCGCAGTACTAGACTACATTGTCTTAAAAAGTTAAATAATACGTCAAAACAGAGTGCACAAAAATACTAAAAACTACAACCCCACATTCCCCGAACCTTGTCCTATTCCTGTATCCCCAATTCTTCCCACATGACCACTGACATATGGTCCAGCAAGCATGGACAGCAATGTTGTCTCATTTATCGCACACCAGGAAAATTTGATTGGGAAGGATGCAGAATGGGGCACAGTGCTTTTCCAGCCAGTTTCCTGCACCCCCTAGCAACAGACTGTAACATCACTGAAATGTCTTCAGGTTTCATGAGAAAGTGGAAAGCAACATCTTTGTGCCTCAGATACTATGTACTTATCCTTCTCTACCAGGTGGGGAAGAACCAAACTGTTTCTCTGTTGTTGGGAGAGTTTTAGTCTTTTGTCACTTTACATCAGTGCTGCAGGGGTTAAAGCAGACTCCAGGAGAGTTTTGGCTTGCCAGTGGAGGAAAAAGGCAGGCGCTGAAGTTGTCAGAGTGCAGCTTGACCAATCCCTAGGCAGGGTGAGAAGTTTTTGTACTGTTGTCAAGGAGAAGGGGTCACACCTGTGTGTACAGCCATCTTTGCCACACGTGTTTTGGGATCACTACCAAGAGAGAGACATGGCTGGCTGCAGATTTTCCAACACAGACTGTAAGACCTTTGTACTGGGCATAGCCACTGACCCTGTCGGGCTGAGAGAAAGTGTTACTGACACCACAGTGCTTTACATACCTAGAGGCAATCGGGTACTCTACACAGCAGGAAGCTATGAAGCGATCGGGCTCCTGTGCTCTAATTGTGCGGGACTGGCTACTAACATCCAGACCTGGATTACCTGTGGGCACTTCATGGAGCCGCAACTAGAGGTAGTGCTTTACCACCCTGGGTGCTGCAGGTGGACTTGGTTAAGTGTGTCAATCTAGCTCCTCCAGAATCAACTTCAGTCATCACTGCCACCAACACGCTGTCTGCCAATGTGGATGCTGCCCCATCACTTGTGACCGTTCCCTCACCAAGTGCTCCAGTGACCTCCTGCACCCATGGTCGAGGTCTCCTGCAATTCCTGCTGGCTAACGTTTCTGGATTAAAGACGGCTACCCCGGTAAGCTTGCTGTAACTGAAGGGAGTGTGCCTATTAGCGCTTTTAAGCCTTTAGCTATGAAGGTGGCAGAAGTGGAGAAGTCTGTCGCTCCAGTGTTAAAGTTTAATCTACTCCTGGCAGAGGAGTTGTCTACTGAATCTGACTCTGATATTCAGTCTGACAGATTTTCTGAAGTATTCTCCAAGACTGTTTGTTGGAGGGAGGTCGCCTGACAGTTATACTGATCAACAGTTTGAGCATGAGGAGGAGGGCATTCCTATACCTGCTCATACTTCCTGTCTTGAGCCTGCAGTGTCTGCATCATGCTCTGATAACGGGCCTTGGGACCATTTTGCTGCTAGTCTCCCCAAGCAGTTGGATAGAGTTGCGGGGTATTCTGTCAAATGTGCTCCTGATGCTCCTGTTTTGCCTGGCTGTGAGGACCCAAAGGCCCTGCTTAAGTTATTTACATGTCAACAGGTAATCATGCAGAAACTGGCTGAGTATGGGTGTGCATGCACAGTGGATCGATGCTGCCATCAGGGTTTTTTTTTAAATTCCCCCCCAGTGTAATTTCAAAGAACTGTCTCCAAAGTTTGGAGAGAAGTATACAAACCTCCTACAAACCTGGGATTACGGTTGTCATATTTATCTGGACTGTGTCAATATTCGAAGGCCAAACCAAACTGACATGAGGCACTATATTACCACTACTGGGCCCTCTGGAAAGCCTATCCAACTGCCAGATCCCCGTTATTACTGGTGATTTTGCAGAAAGTTGCATCTTGTTAAGGAATGTTTGCTGCTGTCACAGTCATCCTTATCTTCAGTCATGGCTGTTATATCTGTTGCCAGTGGGGACATTCCTATCTGTGCTACTCACTGCTGGCCTATGATCCTGATGGCAGCAGTTACAGGATGTGCCCTGGGAAATAAGTATAGTGACCTTTGTTTGGACCACCAGTATATTCCAGTTGTTTGCCTTGTTACCCGTTTACTATATTTGAGATTTACTATCTCTCAGATATGATTTGGGTTAAATGAGAGTTCTTTGACCATGAGTGAAAGCTTTAACACAATAACCAAAATTTATTTGTATATAGTAAAGTAGGCCCAATCGAATACACAGCTATCTAATTGCACAGTAAAAGGGTAAAAATCATGGATTACATGAAGGAGTGCAAAGTATATTCCTTAAAACCTTAATCTACAAACAGTAGGACATAAAAGACATAAGATAAACATATTTAGTTCCAATAGTTACCAGGCTATGACCCACAAAGGTTCCATTTGGGTGACCACTCCCCCAAAGAGTGTGTCTTTCCCTCCTATCTAGTCTGTGTATATCATTACAGGCTGATGCCTCATTGGTTGGCATGGAGTGGCTCTGACTGGTGGGCTTCTCTAATTCTGGGTAAGGACTGGCTACATCTCCAATCCCTATACTTTACATAAGTCAGCCCCCTTTAATGCAAATCCTTGTCCCAGACTATTTTAAGCAGGAAACTTAACCTTGTAAGTAGATTACATTTTCAGGGAAATGAAGTATACATGACGGACTGGCCACGGCCCCTCATTGTATATTCAAACATGGGATCCTTTGAAGTGAGTATGTGTAGAACAATTAGGTTTGGGTCCCATTGTTTGTATACACAAGCTTAGGCACCAAATTGTCTGTCTAACAGACACTTCTGTGTAGCTATGTTACATGCCCTCCATAGATAAAGCTAAATGAAATATATTCATAATTACAATATTTTACCGCTTTTAATGAAGATTTCACATAAACTCATAAGGCAACAGCCTTGTTAAAAAAAATAAATAAAGAAGGCCTCCAGTTCCCTGCTATGATAGACTGAGCATTATTTGAAGTTTTTATGTGACCATGTTGCTATTAGGTAGATAGATTAGAGAGTTCTTCGTGGTCAAGATGTGATGGCTGCTTCAACCTTGATCCTTTTATTATTTAGTTGTTCAGAGATAGACTTTTAAAGTATAGGAGCCAAAGTGTCATTCTATCGGGAGTAAGGCTCCAGGCCACTATGCCGTATGTACCAAATGCTAAGTTATTAACTAACCTGTAGGCAGGTGCAGTCTATTTTCTCCACTGTGTCAGGTAACCTGAGGCCAGGTGACAGATGCACACCATTGGGGTCAGGAGTGCATCTAAGGTAGAGGACCCTATGGCTGACTGCTGCGAATGGAACTCTGGGTGGTTCAGGAAAGCAGGTCCACTGGAGCACCAACACAGATCCCACTGGAAGCTAGAGCATAAGATTCCCCAGGGCGCAGAGTCTAAGACTTGGTCACAGGGAGGCAGCTATCTGATTGGATGCTGGCACCCCTTGTGACTTTGCGGCCATCTTGGGTCTGCCAGAGTCTATTTAAGACCCTGGCTCCCGGGTTTGCCATGCATTTTGCAAGTGGCTAGAGTAGGGACAGGTCACCCATCTGTCAGGGACAGTGCTTAGTGTCAGGGAAAGATCCTGGAGAAGCAGGGAAAGTGCAGGGACTGATACACAGACCAGAGGTAAGCAGACAGACAGGGCATGAAGGTATTACTGGCGATTCATGACAGTACCCCACCTCTTACGAGGCCTCCCCCTCCCCCGATTGGGACCAGGCTTGGAGGGGAACTTCAAATGGAACTTCCTCAGAAGGTGAGGCGAGAAGATTTCAGATGCAGGAATCCAAGACCTCTCCTCAGGACCAAAACCTTTCCAATCCATGAGATATTGAAGAACACCTTTACAGAAGAGAGAATCTAAAATTTGACTAACCTCGTATTCCTGATCATCCTCAGAGACTGGAGACAAGGTAGGAAGAGGATGGGAGACCTTATTGAGAACTAAAGGTTTCAGAAGGGATACATGAAAGGCGTTTGAGATCCTGACGCTTTGAGATCCTGAAGCCTATCCCTAAAAATAGGAACAAGATTCAGCTTTGAAATGATATTTCTAAGGACCAATGAATCTCGAGGCAAATTTCAGAGAAGGAACCCAGCGTCTGATGTTTCTGGTGGAAGGCCAGACTTTGTCTCCTGGCTGTAGAGGAGGCGGCTTACGCCTGCGATGGTCACCAAAACCCTTGAATTTGTTGGCAACTGTCTGGAGAGAATCATGAATGTCAACCAAAATGGAATGATTCCTGAATGGTAGCCAAAGCTGGGATGTTGGAAGAATAGGTCATAGGAAGAGGGAGCTGAGGATGTCTTCCATAAACAGTGACAAAGGGTGTCTTCTGAGAACTGACATTGACATGATTATTGTGAGAGAACTCTGCCCATGGGAGTAGTGATGCCCAATCATCGTGCTGAACCGAGACCAAGGTACGGAGAAAGACCTCTAACTCCTGATTAACCCTCTCAGTCTGACCATTGGATTGAGGATGGTAAGAAGAGGTAAAATCCAAGATAATGTTGAGTTGATTTGCAAAAGGCTCTCAAAAAGCGAGAGGTAAACTGAACACCCCTGTCCGAAACAACATGAGAAGGGACTCCATGAAGGCGGAAAATATCTCGAACAAAAATGGGAACCAAGGCAGGAATAGAAGGGAGACCAGGAAGAGGAACAAAATGGGCCATCTTGGAGAATCAATCAATTTACCACCCAAATGACCGTATTCTTCTCAGAATGTGGAAGATCGGTGATGAAGTCCATGGCAATGTGACACCAAGGCTCCTTAGGAATGGGCAAAGGCATGAGAAGACCAACAGGAGCTTGTGTGGAGGACTTAACGTAGTCTTTAACATCAGAACGAAGAGTGGGCCACCAGTAGTGGCGGCTGATGAGGAAGAAAGATCAGAGGGCCCGGCATGACCTGCCACCTTGGAATCATGACCCCAACGAAGGATCTTAGTTCTTAACTTGGTTGGAACGAAGGCCTTGCCAGGAGGAATTTTTGAGTCCAGGGTAGAATGGGCAAGAACATACAAGGTAGGAATGATCGACTCAGGTTCGGAGATGGGCTCCTCATCCTGAATGTCAAAAGACCTAGAGAGTGTATCAGCCCGACTGTTGCAGGAACCAGGTTTGTATGTAATAGAAAAATTTAAACAGGACAAGAAAAGACTCCACCTGGCCTGTCTGGGATTCAGTCTTTTGGCATTCTTTAAGTACTGCAGATTTCTTATGGTCAGTGAAAAGTGTTATGGAGCGCGGGGAACCCTCCAAGAGATGACACCACTCCTCCAATGCCAATTTAATCGCAAGAAGTACTCGATCACCAATAGCGTAATTTTTCTCTGCCTGAGAAATTTTTTTGGAGAAAAACACACATGGTTGGCGTTTGCGTTCAAAGGATTGAAGAAGCACAGCTCCCACCCCAGTCGAGGAAGCATCCACTTTAATAAAAAATGGATCCCCAGGGTCAGGTCACCTTAACAAAGGTCCAGAAACAAAGGCCTGTTTCAAGTCATGAAATGCAGAGACAGCTTCAGGGGGCCATGCTTTCTCATCCGCACCCTTCTTGGTCAAGGTGATAATAGGCGCAGAAATGGAAAAGTAATTCCTAATGAACTGCCTGTAATAATTAGTGATCCCAAGAAAGTGCTGTGTGGCCTTAAGGCTTGCAGGAAGAGGCCAGTTGGTAATGGTCAAGACCTTTCCAGGATCCATACGAAGACCCAAGCTAGTGACAAAGCATCCCAAAAACAGAACCTCTGTACATTCGAAAGAGCATTTCTCCAGCTTGGCACACTTATTTTCTGTAAGGCGCTGAGGTACAATCTGGACATGGTTTCTGGGAACAAGCAGATTTTTCCGAAAAGATGAGACTGTCATCCAGATAGATGACAACAAACTGATAAAGCAGATCCCTGAAGATCTTGTTGACAAAGTTTTGAAACACAGCTGGGGCATTACACAGACCAAAGGGTATAACCAAGTATTCATAATGCCAATCTCTAGTGTTAAATGCTGTTTTCCAGTCATCACCGCTCCATATCTGGATCATATTGTACGCACCCCTGAGATCCAACTTAGTGATCAGTCTGTCGAACAGTTACAGGAGGATAGAGAGGAAGCAGCAGTACAGGACAACAAGGGATAGTCAAGAGATAAGCCAAAGGTCGGGGCAACTAGCAGGCAAGGATAGACAGAGAACACGCCAAAGGTCAGGGTAACAAGCAGGCAGGGATAATCAAAGAACAAGCCAAGATCGGTAACAGAAACAGTCGAAGAGCACACGGCAAGCAGGAGACAGGAAACCAAAAACACAATATTGCTCAAACAAGGCAGGCTTGGACAGCATGGTGTTAAATAGTGTATCCTGTAGAGGCTAGGGTGGAACCACGCTGAGGGAAGATTACTTAACCATGTAGGTGTGAGAATGCGGATCATATTGTACGTACCCCTGAGATTCAACTTAGTGATCAATCTGTCAAACAGTTCCGGTCTTAAGGGTAAGGGGTATCAGTTTTTGATTGTCAGAGCATTTAAGTCTCGATAGTCAATGCAGGGTCTTAAGGTTCCATCCTTCCTGGCTACAAAAAAGGACTCTGCTCCCGCAGGGGATGAGGATTTCCGAATGAACCCTCTCTTTAGATTCTCCGCAACATACTCAGACATGGACTGAGTCTCCAGAATGGACAAGGGATAAGTCCGGCCCCTGGGCAGGATTGCGCCAGGAACAAGGTCAATGGCACAGCCAAAAGGCCTGTGAGGAGGAAGTACCTCAGCCGATAGTTTTGCAGAATACATCCTGGAACTCACTATATGCAGCAGGAAGAGCAGGAGATACTGATGTGGTGGCCACAGGAATTCTCTCCTTTGGGGTAACCTTGAGTAGGCAGGACGAGAAACAAGAGGGACCCCAAGCCAGGATCTGCCCAATAGTCCAAACAATGTGTGAAGAATGGAACTGTAGGGTAGGGACCGTAAGCGGAGTAGGTACAACTGCCGGCTGCGATTGAAGTTGTTGAACCTGGGATCCAAAAGAGGTCTGAAGCTGTTCAAAGCGGGAGGCCAAACCTTGCAGGAATTGCAGCACTTGGGTCTGATTAGACGCCTGTGTCTCGAGTCTGTGGACTATGCCCTGCAGCTGATCAATGGCAGATAGCGACACATCGGCTGGGTCCATGGCCCGAGCAAACTGTCAGGTCACCTGAGGCCAGGTGACAGATGCACACCATTGGGGTCAGGAGTGCACGGCTAAGGTAGTGGTCCCTATGGCTGACTGCTGCGGATGGAACTCTGGGTGGTTCAGGAAAGCAGGTCCACTGGAGCACCAACACGGATCCCTCTGGGAGCTAGAGCATAAGATTCCCCAGAGTGCAGAGTCTAAGAGCCAGCAGGTGTTCACCAGAGCCTCTAGTGGTGAGGATGGACTTCAATGCAACTGGCTCCGGTTTGCGGCCCCCAGGGTCTCCCAGCTCACACTCATAGGCTACAGGAGGATAGAGAGGAAGCAGCAGTACAGGACAACAAGGGATAGTCAGGAGATAAGCCAAAGGTCGGGGCAACTTGCAGGCAAGGATAGACAGAGAACACGCCAAAGGTCAGGGTAACAAGCAGGCAGGGATAGTCAAAAAACAAGCCAAGATCGGTAACAGAAACAGTCGTAGAGCACACAGGAAGCAGGAGATAGGAAACCAAACACACAATATTGCTCGGGCATGGCAGGCTTGTACAGTATGGTGTTAAATAGTGTATCCTGTAGAGGCTAGGGTGGAGCCACGCTGAGGGAAGATTACTTAACCATGCATGTGTGAGAATGCGGGCCCAAAGCTGATACACAGACCAGAGGTAAGCAGACAGACAGGGCATGAAGGTATTACTGGCGATTCATGACACACTGCAGGTGGCGCTCATCTGCAGTGGCAATGCAGATGGAGGAGGAAGTTGAGAGGAACCTAGTTCCTCTATGGTTCCCTTGGTCACAGGGAGGCAGCTATCTGATTGAATGCTAGGACCCCATGTGACTTTGGGCCATCTTGGGTCTGGCAGAGTCTATTTAAGACCCTGGCTCCTGGGTTTGCCACACATTTTGCAAGTGGCTAGAGTAGGGACAGGTCACCCATCTGTCAGGGACAGTGCTTAGTGTCAGTGAAAGATTCTGGAGAAGTAGGGAAAGTGCAGGGGTACTCCATGCTTTTTGGAAACCTCCCTATTTGGGTCCAGACTGGCCAGGCCGCATTCCAATCCTTGAGACAGACTCTGTTGGCACCTCATTCTACTGTTGCTTTGCTGTTACAACTTGCCAGTGTTCCAGTTGAGTTGCCTTACTGCCGGGTCTGTTGTGTATTGCTGCATATTTACTCCCCATAAATACCTTTGAATTATTCCAGAGTTCACTATCTGCATCCATTTTCTTTATATCTGTGTCTATAATTCATTATGTGCTCTCAATTATCTCCTTTTGTAGTCAGACATTTAGATGCAGTTAAAGAAGAAAGTTTAGGACTTTAAATAAGACACAAGCCTCCATCCCTATGCATACATGAAAAGGAGGGGTTTTGGGACTTTGAATGAGGTGGGCAAGTGAGGCCAAAGGATCAGTCACCATTGTATAAAATAATTTTATTAGTAAACAATAACATGGTATCATGATAAATACCCAGGTATGGAATAACAGTCACATCATATATAAACTATAATTGATACATTATGAACAAACTAAAAAGGTGATTTGGGGCAAAAAATCGTTGATAAGTGATGCACCCATTCTAGAATACACATAATCACAAAGATTCTAAATAAAAATATGCTGGTATATAAACCTAGTAAAGGAGTTAGCTGTTTGGTGCATATCGTAAGCCCGACCTGTTTTGTGTATCAAAACACTCTTCAGGGGCAGTTTGCACCAAAGTCTAAAAAAGAATAAGGATCAAAGAATAAAGTTCAATGTGCATTATATGGGGAGGGTATACATATGGGGGAAGCGAAAAGACACTCATCCCCAATGGATACTCACATGTCAATAGAGTGAGAACCCCATGAGGTCTGCAGCCGCAGGCCACCAAATGAGTCAAGTCTGGGAGCTGAGGGAGTAGCTCAAAGAGGGAAGGCCAGGTGTACAGAAAAGTCCCCATAAAATGGTGATAAATAGTGATAATGGTTCTATAATTACCGTATTTATCGGCGTATAACACGCGCCGGCGTATAACACGCACCCCAAGTTTAGGAGGGAATTTTAAGGAAAAAAACTTTTAGGAGGGAAGTTTAAGGAAAAAAACTTACATTTAAATGCCCATCAACGCAGCCTCATCAGTGTTCATCTGCAGCCTTTCCCCAGTGTCCAGTGCAGCCTTGTCAGTGCAGCTTTGCCCCAGTGCAGCCTTGTCCCCAGTGCAGCTTTGCCCCAGTGCAGCCTTGTCCCCAGTGCAGCTTTGCCCCAGTGCAGCCTTGTCCCCAGTGCAGCTTTGCCCCAGTGCAGCCTTGTCCCCAGTGCAGCCTTGTCCCCAGTGCAGCCTTGTCCCCAGTGCGGCTTTGCCCCAGTTCAGCTTTGCCCCAGTTCAGCTTTGCCCCAGTGCAGCCTTGTCCCCAGTGGTCCGTGCAGCCTTGTCGCCGCCGACATACAAACGTTTAGTTTGTATTTTTAAAGATGGCGCCGCGGAGTTCGGAGGGACTCGGGGGGCGCTCGTTCACTGAACGAGCGCCGCCGAGGACATAGTGACTGGGCGGAGCCGAGATACACATATCCGAGGGTTCTCGGCTATTCTCGGCGCCGTTCACAGTCACGCCCAGTCCCTATGATTGACATAACACAGGTCCAATAGCGGGACTGGGCGTGACTGTGAACGGCGCCGAGAAAAGCCGAGAACCCTCGGCTATGTGTATCTCGGCTCCGCCCAGTCACTGTGTCCTCGGCGGCGCTCGTTCAGCTGAACGAGCGCCCCCGAGTCCCTCCGAACTCCGCGGCGCCATCTTTAAAAATACAAGCTATGTGAATGTCGGCGCCGATCGCGGCGATCGCTCTGACACATCACAAAATAGCGGGGATCGGCGTATAACACGCACCCACGATTTTCCCCTTATTTTAAGGGGAAAAAAGTGCGTGTTATACGCCGATAAATACGGTAATTAGAGTAATGTAAAATGTGTATAAAATGTAACTAGAAAGTTACTAGAACCCAAAATCGCAAATATTAACATAAGTGCCAGTGTTGTGAAATATCTGAAATAAAAAGGAAGAGAAAAGGAAGAAAAGGAAAAAGACAAGAAAAGGAAAAGAAAAAAGAAAAAATAAACAAGGAGGAAATATACAATGACTAAAATGAACAAAGAAAGTAGATGGGAGAAAAAACATGAATGGGAATGTGACGGATCTGAGAAAAGACCCCTTACCCGTGAATGGTAGGTGATGGCCAAGTGTGTATGCCTAGTAACAGACAGGCTACCACAAAATGACGACCTTATATGCACCTAGCCAACTCCCCCAGTGTCATGTGGTGAAAACGGCTGGCCAAGAAAGGGATGGAGGGTAAGTGTGCACAGCCCCCTTTTCCTGAACCAAACTAGGCAATATGCCCTCAGCATGGGGAGAGTACATTGCAAAGGGGGACCCCTGGCCATGGATAGATTCATGCTATGCATTAATCTATCCATTAACCATATAGAGAAGTGGCGTGGATAGAGGGGGTGGTTAATGGACAGGCCGCCCCTGCTCTATGTATTTTGTATACATCCACAGAAACATTGAACTGTTGTCACCCTACATACAGTATATATATCTGCATTGAGGCATACACATTTATATATGCATCTTCCTTGCAATTACTTTCTATATCTTTACAACACATGTATAACCTGCACAATCAGTGCATACATATATACGCAGATGTATAAATATATACTTGTTTTGCCTTCCAGCCCATACTCATATTACTACTCAATGTGAGGTCTGCCATTCCATAATGGGCCCATAGGTGCAGGTAGACCTGACTATATTCTACTTTTTATATATTTTTTTTATATGTTCTTCATATACACATGCTAGAACCCCCAGTATACAAATACTATTCAATACTATCTTTAATTTTAGACACACTGAAATAACCCCTAAGTGGACTTTTAAGGCACTACAATTGAAAATTACTAAAAAAGTATCATTTATTAAACATAGTATTTTAAATTAAAAATATACAATGAAAATGGACTGGTTACATATCTGTATACAAAATCATCACATGCATAGCACTACAATGAAATCCTCTCCTTTTTTTTTGCACGACGCATTTCAGAGTGTCAGTGTCTCCTTCTTCAGGGGTGTTTAGGAGGAGATCAGTCAAAAATCTATAATATAGTTGTTACAAAAGGTCAGGGTAAGTATATATAGTACAAGATAAATTGGATATGCATGCTGAAAAATCTGAGCAAACTCACGTATGTGGTGGTATGTCACAAGTAAAACATTCCATAGAACTATTAAAAATAAAGAACATAAGGACTGTGTCTCAAAGCTCTCCTGCTTAAGTACTCAAAGTGGCAAATCTCATCATTCTGTATAAATGTTTGAAAAAGAGTCAAATGAAAATGGTACTTGGCTCCCCGGAGGGCATCAAACCGCTAGAGACACTGAGGCCAAAAGGTGGGCGTTGCCCTGTAGATAAAAACAATGAGAAATGTGTAGTATAAGGTATGAAGTAGACTATAATTAATTTTAAATAATTTTTGTGTGTGTGTATTGGGTAAGAAAGCATTCTACCTGTGCCATATGAAGACAAAAAATTGATGAAGAGATGGTTTGAAGGTATAGGGATGGTATATACTGTAGGGCAATATATACATAACAATTAATTAGTTCATGAATATGCAAATTGATATTCTATAACACCTAATTTTAATCTAATTTAATTTATTTGTTCCTTTGCCTAGTTTGAGATCGTAAAGAAAGCTATTAAACTAGTATTTAACAATATAGAGTAATATACAAAAAAAGGTACATAATCAGTGCTCTTTGAGATAAAAGACAAGAAACACTGATATATGAGATGTGCGTCTTGTGCATACAATCATGATGAATCCAGTATATATAAATATATATATATATATATATATATATATATATATATATACGTGAGTATATATATATGTAGATGAAAATGCCCCTACATACACAATGCATCCTAACATGTGATTAGCAAGTAAAGGTGTTGACTTGATTGTTAATGTTGATGAGAACTAGCTTGTATAGTAGTTAGACCAATAATTAGGTCTGTACAATGCATATGCAATATTGAATATGTATCAGTCATTAGCAAACAGGTCAGCAGGAAAGTCTTCAGGTTTGTACGTCTGTTAGACCTGGATATCAATGAACAAAGGCTATTTTGTATTTTAGATTCAAGCAAAGTTCTCTAATTTATACCTTAAAAAAATCTTGAGCCGCATGGAGACACGTCCTGACATCCAAATCCCGAGGGTGTGTCATAGTTATGCAATAGAGTTTTGTCTGTCAGCTTACCTGTCTCCATGTGTTCATCTCTAGAGACCAGCTGACTCTCACCTGACTGCTTTTATAATCTCTCCTCTAGCATGGCTCCACCCCAGCTCCTATCAGAGAACTCTATATTAACCTCTGCACTGCAGGCCATCCCTGCTGATCAACCTTTGTGTGTTTTGGCTTCCTGTTTCCTGCCTACCGTGTGCTCCACGTTTGTTTCTGTTACCGACCTTGGCATGTTCTCAACTATTCCTGTCTGCTCGTGACCCTGACCTTTGGCATGTCCCCGACTATCCCTGTTTGCCTGTGACCCTGAACCTTGGCGTGAACTCTGTTGTCCTTGTCTGCTTGTGGCCCCAACCTTGGCTTATTCCCTTACTATCCCTATCCTCCTGTTACCTACTGTGGGTGTGAGCTGAGGGACCATGGGGGTCACGACCTGGAGCCAGTTGCAGCCCAGTCCATCCTCACCACTAGAGGCTCTGGTGAACACCTGCTGGCTCTTAGACTCTGCACCCCAGGGAATCTTACGCTCTAACCCCGGTGGGATCCGTGTTGGTGTTGCAGTGGCCCTGCCTTCCATACCACCCTGACTCCCATTCACAGCAGTCAGCCGTAGGGTTCACTACCTAGTGGTGCACTCCTGATCGCAATGGTGTGCATCTGTCACCTAGCCTCAAGGTGACCTGACAGGAGGTATGTCAGCCATGTCTCCAAGGGAGCCTGAAATATACTTCCCCCTCCAATCACAGGCATCACCAAATGATTTCAGCTGCATCCGTGTGGGAGGGGGAGGCACAGAGCACATCCATGACACCCTCCCGAGCAATGCGCATGTGGCCCTGCCACGTATGCGCCGATTTGGCCCTACCACGTATGTGCCGAAGCGTCAGCGTGACTGAATGACGTCAAGTGAAAAGCACGTCACGCCAAAAACACGTCATGCGACATCAAGTGAAAAACATTTTTTTTCCACACCCCCAGATACAGGTTAGTGTAGGATAAGACACAGAAGGTCCCCATTGCCACTCCCTGTATCTGGAGGTAGTGGGAGCCGTTAAAAGTAAACACATTATGGCCTAAATATTCCAAGAGGAAGAGGATGAACCAATTGTAAGCCGGGTCCCCCCACCTCCTTGGTTTATAGTATGTTTAACAGCTGCGAGGCCTTTAGAGTGGGGAATTTAGCTATACAAAGCCTCGACATCTATTGTAACCAATATTGAATGTTCAGGAATGTAAAGGCTGTCCAAAATGAATTTATTTATTTTTTCTCCTGAGGGCTTTCTTCATTCCTCCTGATGGCTTCTCCTTGGGAGGAATGGAGAAATAAAATAATTGTGTACCCATCCCCCAATTTGATTAGTTTCTAATCCCTGATTTTGCCTTTCCAGTTATGATTTAAATCAAAAATCAAATTTGCTGTACTCTATCATATACCATTTTCAACCATTATCAATTCTGGTTGATTCCGCCCTGCAAAGCAAGAGCTTATGTCTGCATGTGCAGCCTTACTCTCTTTTTCTTTCCCAGGTGGTGACAGTGCAATGACAACGCAATGTTCAGTTCTATTCATATGTGTGATATCAATCTCTAAAATTGCCTAAATGGTTAATGTTATATCTTTGTATATCGCCTTGTAAATATATGTTCTTTCTTGGTTAGATGTCTCTGTGCTCTCCTGTCTATATACAATGATGTCCTATTATTGGCCACTAGGGGGCAACTAAACATCATACTCTATTTTGTTTATTACCATTCTAATTGGATATTCACATCCATATGGTACCTGGTGGCCTCTTCTGCGTGAAACCGATGAGCGTCCAGCACACACACCCTCCTGGACCAGGTAACCCGTGGTGGCTTTTTTGGTGGTTACAGATATTTTTCACTACGTCTGGCGTCCATCTTGCCACTCCAGTGGACATACTCAGTCCACTGGAGAAACTATGTGTGTTGGTGGGCCGCGCTTGCGTGACATCATTCCGTCGTGCTGGCGCTTCGGCACATGCGAGGCCGGGCAGGGGCCATGCGCGGGCGGCTCCGCCTCCTACACGAGTGCAGCTGAAATCATTTGGCAATGCCTGTGATTTGAGGGGGAAGTATATTTCAGGTGCCCTTGGAGACATGGCTGACATCCACCCTCGGAATTTGGATGTCAAGATGTGTCTCCATGCGGCTCAAGCTTTTTTTAAGGTATACATTATATAACTTTGCTTCAATTTAAAATACAAAATAGCCTTTGTTCATTGATATTCAGGTCCAACAGACCTACAAGCCTGAACACTTTCCTTCTGACCTGTTTGCTAATGACTGATGCATATGCATTGTACAGACCTAATTATTGGTCTAACTACTATATAAGCTATCAAAGGAAGGGGGTTTTGTTGGGGATTATAACAGTGCCACATATAAACAAGTACAGATATTTCTTAAAAAGTATACATTTTATTACAAGGATACATTGCAAGGGAATAGGGTACATAAAGGAAACAGCAGAGTTTTTAACTGATACTGGCCATAGTATCCAATTGATATAAAATGGTCACTGATGCATATCACATCCCAACATATTTCGCCAACATTGGCTTCCTCAGGGATTTGTATGGTCACCAGTGTAAACAATGGCTCTAGTAATAATAAATACATAAACAAAAATCAGTGGTCAAATAATAAGCATAACAAAGCAAAATACACATTGCAGATCGTGTGTCATGGTTTAGAGCCCTCCCGGTCTATAAGTCCCAACCAACTTACCAAAGGGAGCCTGGTGGGGTACACACACCTGGGCCGGTCCAGAAAATGTGACTGGGGGTTTCTGCGTGGCTACAGGGGCATACAAAGGCAAGGCTGTATCAGAGATTGAAAAACTATTTTTAGAAATTGAATATGATTGGATATAACATTGTCCAATATGGAGGGCTAACATAGCCTCAAAAATACTTACATAAACTCTGCTTATAAGGAGGTATGAGTACAGGGGCACCAGTAATTCAATTTGCAGGAAGAGAGTGTGCATCCAGCACAGGGTTGCCCACTATAAAGAAGGGAGATGCAAGACAAATCGAATAAACTAAGGGATTGAGTGATGAATGTGTAATGGACGGATAGGAGAAGAAAAGGGGTGGATTGAAGAGACAGCAAATTATGCTTAGAAGGCTGGGAGAGCCAGACACATAGAGCCAAAAAAGACATATTTGCATCTATTCATGACAATTCTTCGGGTCAGTTCATACATGAAAGGAAAGGCTGGGTTTACCTTGCAATAGATACGAACACACAATGGTCGCACCTGTCGTCCAGCTGAGATGAAGCTGGACTGGCCGACCTTATAAGCCCCCCACTCGGTGGGAGTCTGACATCACCAACCGAGTGCGGACGTGTGTAAACCACTGCTCATGCACCAGAGGAGGCCATGCCATTTGCCTACAGAAACCAGAATGCCAAGCAGCAGGCGTAGGCTGTCACGTGATGCAAATGAGTCACATGACGCAGCTGGAGATACAGGTGGAGAGCCCTCCGCAGAATTAACCAATCGGCAAAAAGGGTGGGACTAAACAGGGGAAAAAAAGTAAAAGTTGGTCAGGTATTCACATACGGTGAAATATAGAGCGGTTTTGAACAGGCATCTGTCCCACAAAGGAGACCGAAGCCCGGGGCGTCTGTGCAGCCACACAAACCAGACCCTCACAAAGCCACTGTGGATGACCTGGGTGGAGTCCAAAAAGGGTCACTGAGGCAGAAGGGAAAGGGAAAAAGAGGCAGGAAGGCAAAGCCAGTGACAGGAAGTGTTTGCCCCAAACCAGCGTACCAACTGGTGGGTGCTAATCTTGTCATCTAGAACCATGACACACGATAAAAAACGTAGTGCAATATAACAACAAGACTATGATACAACATATCAGTGTAAATATAGAATATTGGAATATGACAATTTAAACTTAAGTGTATATAGTACAAAAGATATGCAGAAAGATTTATATGTAATCTAGAAAGTACACAATATAAATGAGTACAGTAGCGTCACTCAATTAAGCCAAGATGGAAATGGCCTGAGGGGTTGTAAACTGTGGGGAGGAAGGAGGCGCTAGTAAATGGGGAACAGGGCTAGGCCCAAGGTCCACAAGACAAATCAGGTTGAATGCAAATAGTGTAAAAAAAACACAGTACGCAATTGCAGTATTAGAGAAATGATTTAAAACGTATATATTCATTCAACACTGGATGCCTTGTGGCATCCAAATTATGGATCCAACGAGTTTCCAATTGTAATAGCATGCAATCAATACCTCCACCCATTACATGTGAGGGTACATGTTCAAGGGCGGTACATGTAACCATGCTGGGATCAAAATAATGTTGAAGCCCAACATGTCTGCTGATAGCAGTAGTGATAAGGCGTTTGAAAATGGGGATAATGTGGTCCTTTATGCGCTTAAAAAATGGGCGCTTAGTCTTGCCTGTGGAAAAGCATCCGCACAAACACTTAGCTAGATATATCTCGCCAATTGTGTGGCAGGTAACCCTATGTTTGATTGCATGAGTTAAAGCATTGGGTAGAATAATTTCCTGACCATTGGAACTAAAGCAGCATATATCACATTTCTTGCATGCGAAAGTGCCAGTTTGGGATGGATGGTTGCGGGCCTCAGTAGAGTAATGGCTCTTGACCAAACGATCCCTAAGTGAAGGTGCACGTCGATAGGTAATCTTGGGATATGGTTTAATGAATTTTTTAATTGTTACATCTGCCATCAATAAAGGCCAGTATTTTGTTAGTAGATGACGCAATTGAGTGTGTTGTCTGGAGTATTGAGTAACAATCCTGACTGACTTATCCTGAACCTGAGGCTTAGTGGAAAAGATAACATTCTTTATTTCTTGTTTATAAGCTTTATTATAAGCTTTTTTCAAGAGAGTGTGACTATATCCCCTATTCCTTAGCCTGATATACAGATCTTTGGCAGTCCTATGGAAGTCTCCTTCCAAGGTGCAATTGCTTCTTAATCTAATGTATTGGCTGTAAGGAATGCTCTTTAACAGTGGTTTGGGGTGTGCACTAGCGGCATGCAGAACAGTATTTCTTGCAGATGGTTTTCGGTATAATGATGAATATTGGAGACCATCATTGTTGACATGAATCTCTAAATCTAAGAAACAGATTTTATGCTGATTGCAATTTATGGTAAATTTAAAAGTCCAAATGCAGCGCTTAAATAAAATAAATGTCCAAATAATGATGATAGTCCATAGAAATCAATCAGCAACAAAAGATGATATGAAACCTCCACCAAACTTCAGTGTGTAAAAGGAAAGCACAACACACCCACGTGCTATCAGTCTGCTTACCAGAAAGATATAAAAAATAGGCGATGTACTCATACAATGCAGAGGGTCATCAGCAAATCCAAATGGCACACTTCATCATGGGCAGGCACAGCATGGAAACAATCAGGTCACCACATATCAGAAGGCTCAGGACTGGTACTTTATGTGACACCTTAAGCACATCCATTACAATGTTAAGCGACAGCCAGCCCAACGGGTAACCCTGGTGACATCATACAGAGACACGCTCTGAAACATAAAGTGCATGTGTGAAGAGGTTTTTGGTTTTTCTCTTCACACATGCACTTTATGCACAAGCACTGAGGGTGTTATTTACTAAAGGAAAATACACTTTGCACTACAAGTGCACTTGAGACTGCACTGAAACTGCACTTGGAAAGTGGATTTGCCTTTAGTAAATAACCCCCATTGTCACTGAAAACAACAACTTTACTACAAAAAATGCTTTTGAGCATTGAAAGAGGAAGCCACACATTGTTGATTCTCAAGCTTTTTAATGAAAGCACAATCACATGTGCATTTCTAATAAAAGGTTTTTAGAACAAACCAACATGTTTGTTGTATAACAATTTTTTAGGTCACATTAAAAGTAGAAATTGCCTTTTAAGGTAAAACAGGCATTAAGGACCAGCCTCGTTTTGGATTTTAGGTGTTTACATGTTTAAAACAGGTTTTTCTGCTAGAAAATTACTTAGAACCCCCAAACATTATATATGGTTTTTCTTCTAACACCCTATAGAATAAAATGGCGGTTGTTGCAATACTTTTTTTTGCACCGTATTTGTGCAGCAGTCTTAAAAGCACACTTTTTTTGGAAAAAATTAACTTTTTTTGAATAAAAAAATAAGACAACAGTAAAGTTAGCCCAATTTTTTTTATATTGTAAAATATAATGTTACGCCAAGTAAACTGATACCCAACATGTCACGCTTCAAAATTGCGCCCGCTCGTGGAATGGCGTCAAACTTTTACCCTCAAAAATCTCCATAGGCGATGTTTAAAAAATTCTACAGGTTGCATATTTTGTGGTACAGAGGAGGTCTAGGGCTAGAATTATTGCTCTCACTCTACCGGTCGCGGCGATATCTCACATGTGTGGTTTGACCACCGTTTTCATATGCGGGCGCTACTCGCGTATGCGTTCGCTTCTGCGCGCGAGCTCGTCGGGACGGGGGGTTTTTAAAAAAAAAAAATTATTTTTATTATTTATTTTACATTATTTTATTTATTTTTACACTGTTTTTTTTTTAAATTGTGTCACTATTATTCCTATTACAAGGAATGTAAACATCCCTTGTAATAGAAAAAAGCATGACAGGTCCTCTTAAATATGAGATCTGGGGTCAAAAAGACCTCAGATCTCATATTTACACTAAAATGCAATAAAAAAAAAAGTCATTTAAAAAAATGACATTGAAAAAAATATGCCTTTAAGAGGCGTGGACGGAAGTGACGTTTTGACGTCGCTTCCACCCAGCAGTGTCATGGAGATGAGTGGACGCCATCTTAGCCTCACTCGTCTCCAGGCACACCACAGGGAAGGACGCGATCGCCTCCGCTGCTACCGACAGCTCCGGTAAGCGGTGGAGGGCACCGGATCCCGGCGGGAGGGGGGTCACTCTCCCGCCACCGATAAAAGTGATCTCGTGGCGAAACCGCCACAGGGACCACTTTTATCTGAAAGCCGGCCGCCGCACGAAAACGGGGATACCGGGGTTATGGCAACTAACTGCTGCCATAACAACGATATCCCCATTCAAAGTTTGGACGTACATCGTCGTGCGGCGGTCGGTAAGTGGTTAAAACCATAAAAAAATACACAACTCTGGAACTTACAAAATTCAACATTTATAGAAAGTGAAGGCAATATTAGACATGAGTATTTATAAACTGTGTTTGATATTGCGTTCAGCAGATGGGGTGAAGTCACCCCTGGAAAAGCCAAATTTTGAAGATGCACACAAATTGCCGAATGTCAACATGTGCTAGCTGCTATCATGGGGGGATCAATGGACGTGTTTTGTGGGTGCAACCCTTTCCTCTCAGCTACTTTATTATTGAAGAAGGGGTTGCACCCCCAAAACGCGTACACTGATCTCCTGTGATGGCAGATAGCACATGTTGACACACTGTGTGCATCTTCAAAATTTGGCTTTTCTATAATATGTAAAAAAATTGTCAGAAAAAAAACAAAAAAACAAGAATAAAGCACAAATAAGTTAGGGATTTCTAGGGGTTTAAAATTCTCCCTAAAACATCAATGATGTTCTTCATTTTGTTTTGAAACTCATTGATGTTTTGCTTGCTGTTTTCCAAATCCCTATTACACCCCATTATCTCCCCAATGAGGATCTGGGCACTTTCACTGGTGAAGTGACATTCCTCTTCCACAACATCATGATCACCTAAAGTATGACAAAAAATATATAAATATGCAGGCATCCATCTCCTACCTGAGGCTGTGGTCGCAGACTCTCACCTGTTGTGGTGACTATTTCCACAACGTCTCCCTCCTCCTCCTCTGCTTGGGTTTGGGGGATGTCCACTTCTTCATGAGGTGGGGGGTCTGTTGTCTCCTCTGATGAGTGGTGTCCTCCGAGTCTTTTCTTCCCTATGTAAAAAAAAAAAATAGGTATACTTAGCACACAGATATTTGATGGCAGAAATAGGAATATGAAACATTGCTTCGAAGTGGGGTACAATTGTCTCTTTTGGCAGAGTTGCAAGATGAAGAAAACATTTTGTCCTTTGTCAAGCTTGAATACTTACCTGTTTTGTACAAGCTTCACAGATGGAGTCACCCCTATAGTATACACTGGAGCACGTGTGTGGGGCCCCCCTACTAAAAAGGGTGTTCTTGTGTCCCACACTAGTGCTCCAGCTTCCAGATGTGTAAACAGCTGCTGAGTGTCCTTTCCTTACACAGAATCTAGTTTGCATTTCATTCTAGTTACTAACCTATCTAGACAACAAAATTATTTTAAGAGAAGTAGGCCATAAAAAATGTATAGAACTGCATCTGGACAAAACATGGTGTTTTATTGGCCGAACGAACAATGTTTCCTACGAACGAATAATGTGTCCATGAACATGAAAGTTGCCATTTTAAACTGTACAACAGTAAAGAAAAGCACATGGAGCAGCACAAACGTAATAAAAATAAAGAATACGAACACAGGACAACTACTTACTTTTTTGCAGCACTCTCCTGATCCTTCTATACTGATCGTGCTCCCTGATTTTGAGGTCCGACCACAGCTTCCTGAGTTGATCCTTGGATCACCGTACCCCAAAATTACGGTGCAGACTCTTCACAACTTTCGTCATAATCTTGGCCTTTCTCACATTGAGGTTGGGGTAAGGTCCATACTTCCCGTCATAGTCGGCCCTCTTCAAGATGTCGACCATCTCCACCATCTCTACAAAGGCCATATTTGATGCCTCCTCCTTGTTGCTGCTATTAGCACGCACCTGTTGTGTCTCCGCCATGTGCTCTTCCCCATTGCTCCAAACGAGAAGGGGCAGGGAATAGACTAGAAAGAATGTCAGGGGCGGGTGGAGTTTCATGCATGCGCAGTGTATATAAAGCATAACACGCGTGCGTCGTACGTACAATCTGTGAGCGGAGGAAGGAGTATAGGAAGCGGCGTGATAAGGAAGGTAACATTTAAACTTGTGCCTATACTGCTTATAGATTGAGGCCTATATTGGGACAAGATTAAGAGACTTTAAGAGATTAAGAGACTTTAGCCTGACATTAGGGTTTGTCTTGTGTATTGCAGATAAAATGGATGGCTTCAATGACCACAACTTCCTCCCCCTGTTCATAGGCAAACACAGGGAGCTGCCCTGTCTGTGGCAGGTGAAACACCCGCAATATAATCATAAACAAAAGAGGCAGGCAGCGCTGGAGAAACTGCTGGAGTTGGTGAAGCCGGTGGTCCCCATGGCAACCATCCCCTATTTAAAAGCCAAAATTGGTGGCCTAAGGAGCACATATCTTAGGGAGTGCAAGATGGTGCAGGATTCCCAGAGATCCGGAGCTGCAGCAGATGACATTTATGTCCCCAGGCTGTGGTACTATGAAAGACTGCGATTTCTGTCAGACCAGACTGAAGTCAGGGAATCCCTCTCAACCCTTCCTTCCACTCTTTCTTCCACCCTATCTTCCACCCCAACTGAGGCTTCCGATGTCCAACCTGGGACTTCCAGCCAGGAAGAAGTGGAGGAGCCCAGCTTGAGTCAGGTATAGCATTGTTCTACAGATTTCTGGTCAATAAATATATGATGTTTACTAGATGTTATTATTGATCACTAATTGCTGATTTAATAAAGTGTTTTACATATCAATAGACAGTAGTGGGCAAAAAGAATTGGGACAAGAATGAAAAATGCTGGGCTCAGAATGATAGTCTTTTATATTTGTTCACATTCAATTTGCAACAGTCATGAGGTGAACATTGTGTGTGATTGATGAAGAAAAAACTAAAACTATGTCCCTTTTTCATACATAGGAAGACTTCAGCCAGGAGGAGGCTGTGGAATGTGGCACACAGGAGGAGGCGGGGGTTAGTAGCAGCCAGGAGGTGTCTGGGGTAAGTGGCAGCCAGGAGGAGGCGGGGGTAAGTGGCAGCCAGGAGGAGGCCGGGCCCAGTAGGAGCCTCACAGAATCGCAGGTTCCTCCCCTCCGCCTTCCAAACAAAAGACCCAGGAAGGGGAGTAACGTGGAGGATTCAGCGCTCAGGCTGATTCAGGAGCCTTCTGTGTCCCTCAGAGCCATCCCCACTCGTGAAGAGTGGGGGTCAGAATTGACGCAAACAGATTTTGTTGTCAGAAAATTTTATAGGCTGCTCTCAAACTTTGTGTGTCAGAAATTCCGATGGAAAAAGTCAGATGGAGCCCACACAGTCGGAATTTCCTACAACAAGCTCCAATCGCACATTTTCCGTTGGAAAATGCAACCGTGTGTACAGGGCATTACAGTAAAGAACCCTCTACGTAGTTTATGGTTAAACCTCCTTTCTTCTAATTTGAATGAGTGGCAATGTGTCTGTTTAAACTCCCATCCACAAAAAAGTTTTATTCCTATTGTGGGGTCACCAGTATGGTATATAAATTTAAATCATATCCCTTCTCAAGCATTTCTTCTCCAGAGAGAATAAGTTCAGTGCTCACAACCTTTCTTCATAACTAATATCCTCCAGACCCTTTATTAGCTTTATTGCCCTTCTTTGTACTCGCTCCATTTCCAGTACATCCTTCCTGAGGACTGGTGCCCAGTACTGGACAGCATACTCTAGGTGCGGCCAGACCAGAGTCTTGTAGAATGGGAGAAATATCACTTTATCCCTGAAGTTAATCCTTTTTTAATGCATGCCAATATTCTGTTTGTTAGCAGCAGTTTGGCATTGCATGCCATTGCTGAGCCTATCATTTACTAGTACCCCCAGGTCCTTTTCCATCCTAGATTCCCCCAGAGGTTCTCCCCCCAGTGTATAGATTGCATTCATATTTTTGCCACCCAAATGCATTATTTTACATTTTTCTATATTAAACCTCATTTGCCATGTAGTTGCCCATCCCATTAATTTCTTTAGATCTTCTTGCAAGGTTTCCCTTCCTGCGGAGAAGTTATTGCCCTGCTTAGCTTAGTATCATCCGCAAATACAGAGATTGAACTGTTTACCCCATCCTCCAGGTCGTTTATGAACAAATTAAATAGGATTAGTCCCAGCACAGAAGCCTTTCGGACCCCACTACCCACCCCTGACCATTCCGAGTACTCCCCATTTATCACCACCCTTGGAACTCGCCCTTGTAGCCAGTTTTAAATCCATGTACTTACCCTATGGTCCATGCCAACAGACCTTATTTTGTACAGTAAATGTTTATGGGGAACTGTGTCAAATGCTTTTGCAAAATCCAGATACACCACGTCTATGGGCCTTCCTTTATCTAGCTGGCAACTCACCTCCTCATAGAAGGTTAGTAGATTGGTTTGGTAAGAACGATTCTTCATGAATCAATGCTGATTACTGCTAATGATACCGTTCTCATAACTAAAATCTTGTATATAGTCCCTTATCATCCCCTCCAAGAGCTTGCATATTATTGATGTTAGATTAACTGGTCTGTGATTCCCAGGGACATATTTTGGGCCCTTTTTAAATATTGGTGCTACATTGGCTTTTCTCCAAACTGCTGGTATCATTCCAGTCAGTGGACTGTCAGTAAAAATTAGGAACAATGATCTGGCAATTACTTGAATGAGTTCCCTAAGTACCCTTGGGTGCAAGCCACCCGGTCCTGGTGATTTATTAATGTTAAGTTTCCCAAGTCTAATTCTAATTCTGTCCTCTGTTAGCCATGAGGGTGCTTCCTGTGATGTGTCATGAGGATAAACACTGCAGTTTTGGTTACTAAAGCCCCCCAATTCCTTTGTGAAGACTGAGGAGAAGAATAAATTCAATACCTTCGCCATCTCCCCATCCTTTGTAACCAGATGTCCCTCCTCATTCTTTATGGGGCCAATATGGTCTGTCCTCCCTTTTTTACTGTTTACATACTTAAAGAATTTCTTGGGATTTTCGCTATGTGTCTTTCGTGTTCTATCTTAGCCTCCCTAATTGCACCCTTACATTTCTTGTTGCATTCTTTATAAAGTCTGAATGCTGATGATGATCCTTCAACGTTGTATTTTTGAAGGCCTTCTCCTTTGCTTTTATATGCATTTTTACATTGGAGTTAAGCCATCCAGGACTTTTGTTTGCTCTTTTAAATTTATTACCCAATGGGATGCACTGGCTAATGCCCTTATTTAATATGTTCTTAAAGTGAACCCATCTCTCCTCCGTGTTCTTTGTTCCTAAGATTTTATCCCAATTTATGCCTTCTAGCAAGGTTTGTAGTTTAGGGAAGTTGGCTCCTTTGAAATTCAGTGTCTTTGTATTCCTCTTATGTTTCCTATTTGTGTGATTTATACTGAAGCCAATTGACCTGTGATCGCTGTTTCCTAAATTGCCCTGTATTTCCACATCCATGATCAGGTCTGTATTGTTGGTAATCAGTAGATCTAGTAACACTTTATTTCTAGTTGGTGCATCTACCACCTGACCCATGAAATTGTCCTGCAAGACATTTAGGAACTGACGAGCCTTAAACGAATGCGTGGTTCCCTCCGCCCAGTCTATGTCTGGATAATTAAAATCCCCCATTATGATGACACTTCCCATCCTTGCTGCTAATACAAATTGTGATAGGAGGTCCGTCTTCCCCTCCTCCCTCAGGATAGGGGGCCTATAGCATACTCCCAGTATTATTTTCCCCTTAGCTTCATCCCTTTGGAGCTCTACCCATAAGGATTCCACCTCCTCCCTAGCTCCCTTAGTGATTTCATCTTTAACATTCACTTGATATATCATTTGAACATTATTCTTGATATATAGACACATCCCTCCCTCTTTTTTACCCTCTCTATCCCTGCGATAAAGGGTATAACCTTGAATGGTTGCCAGCCAGAGTACTTAAGCAGGAGAGCTTTGAGACACAGTCCTTCTTATGTTCTTTGTTTTTAATAGTTCTATGGAATGTTTCAATTGTGACATCACCACTACATACGTGAGTTTGCTCAGATATTTCAGTATGCATATCCAATTTATCTTGTACTATATATATATATATATATATATATATATATACTTACCCTGACCTTTTGTAACAACTATATTATAGATTTTTGACTGATCTCCTCCTAAACACCCCTGAAGAAGGAGACACTGACACTCTGAAATGTGTTGGGTGAAAAAATGAGAGGATTTCATTGTAGTGCTATGCATGTGATGATTTTGTACACAGATATGTAACCATTCATTTTCATTGTGTGTTTTTACTTTGCTATACTATGTTTAATAAATGATACTTTTTTAGTAATTTTCAATTGTAGTGCCTTAAAAGTCCACTTAGGAGTTATTTCCTTGTGTCTAGATTATTCAGATGTGGCACTTTTGAGGATAATATCACTGATACAATTTTCTAGATCTTTAATTTTAGGACCGTTTGCCAGGCCTCGATGCCCCCTGGTGTTTCCACCTTTTGGATGCTCCTCTTTACGATTGGCTCTTCTATACAGTACAACATACGTTACCTCCAAGGTTGGGCAGAAATGCAGAAAATTCTGAGACTCTGTTTTTAAACCAAACATGGAATGTTCTTTGATACACCAATGAACAACTGTAAGTGTGAGATCCACCAACTGTTATATGTATCTACTGTGAATTAATTCTGTTTCTGACATATGTTCTTATATTATAGACAAGGTTATCTCTTATTCCCCTGATTAAGGAGCCACATAGTCTCCGAAACACGTCGGGTGGAGGATAACAGATTATCACCTTGCTGTTTTAGTTGGTGTATTTTCAGTTGTTCGTATCATGTATATTTCATGTTTCCTGGCTTTTACTGATGATTCATAATAAATATAATTTTTTAATCAATTTATCTGTTATGTGTTTGAAGTGCCTATAAAGTCCCACAACTGGGGAACCTCTATGTCTATATTCGTATTTAGGGATGTGGCACACTCTGGAGTCTAATTACCAATACCCCTATAAGGTTATAGGGAAGGTCTTTTTGGTAGCATGAGCTCTAAAAGACTACACCAAGTCACTGAAAGTGGGCAATGAAGCGAGACTGGATAGTGCACAATGCTCTTCAAGTAGCAAAAGTTATGACAAGAGATTCCCTTCTGAACTGAAAGGCAAAAACCATAGTGTATGCAACTCTCTCTCTTGCAGATGACTGAGCTTCCTGAGGTGTCCCTATCTCCTCAGTTTAAAAGTGCTTGAATTCTTAAAGAGAAAATGGTGCCCCATGGTTAAAATTGTTGGAAGTTTCTGATGCTGCTTCCTGAAAGGCCATATCCATTAAAGGATTTGTGCAAAACTGGCTCACACTGTCAGGCTGTGCCACAGCTGTAATACTAGATCGTACTCTGTAGCATAGGTGTCGCCAGGGTATGGCTATCGAGGCTGGAGCACCAAATGTGGAGCCCATAGCCCCGAGTCTCAACGGGTCGTGCCTGCAGAGGGCAGCATTGGAGGTGGAGGAGAGACGAGTGGGCGGACGGGCAAAGATGACATGATCTCTCTCCACCCGCCTGTCACCACTCTTCCGCCCTCACAGCCGGGCCACTTCAGCGTGGGAGTGATGTGTGGCAGGGAGCTGGGGATGACATCATCTCTCACTGCCTGCCACACATCAGCGCTCTTCCGCCCTCACAGCGCAGGCCTTTTAAATGTCGGAGGTGCGGCGGGGAGCAGAGAAATTACATCATCTCTCACTGCCTGCCCCGCATCTCCGCTCTCCTGCCCTCACTAAATGGACCAGTGCTGCCTGCCTGCCACCAATGCAGTGACAATTTGACAATCTTCAAATGGTGGCAAGTGACGTGGCAAGTGACAATCTGCAAATGGTGGCAAGTGATGTGGCAAGTGACAATCTGCAAATGTTGGCAAGCGACGTGGCAAGTGACAATCTTCAAATGGTGGCAAGTGATGTGGCAACTGACAATCTGCAAATGTTGGCAAGTGATGTGGCAAGTGACAATCTGCAGATAATGGCAAGTGACGTGGCAAGTGACAATCTGCAAATGGTGGCAAGTGATGTGGCAAGTGACAATCTGCAAATAGTGACAAGTCACAATCTGCAGTGGTGGCAAGTGATGTGGCAAGTGACAATCTGCAAATGATGACAAGTGACAATCTGCAAATGGTGGCAGGTGACATGGCAAGTGACAATCTGGAAATGGTGGCAAGTGACAATCTGCAAATGGTGGCAGGTGACGTTGCAAGTGACAATCTGGAAATGGTGGCAAGTGACATGGCAAGTGACTATCTGCAAATGGTGACAGGTGACATGGCAAGTGATGTGGCAAGTGACAATCTGCAAATAATGGTAAGTGACGTGGCAAGTGACAATCTGCAATGGTGGCAAGTGACAATCTGCAAATGGTGACAAGTGACAATCTGAAAATGGTGGCAAGCGATGTGGCAAGTGACAATCTGCAAATGGTGGCAAGTGACAATCTGCAAATGGTGGCAGGTGATGTGGCAAATGACAATCTGCAAATGGTGGCAAGTGACAATCTGCAAATGGTGGCAAGTGACAATCTACAAATGGTGGCAGGTGATGTGGCAAGTGACAATCTGCAAATGGTGGCAAGTGACAATCTGCAAATGGTGACAGGTGACGTGGCAAGTGACAATCTACAAATGGTGGCAAGTAACAATCTGCAAATGGTGGCAGGTGATGCGGCAAGTGACAATCTGAAAATGGTGACAATCTGCAAATGGTGGCAGGTGAGGTGGCAAGTGACAATCTGCAAATGGTGGCAAGTGTCAATCTGCAAATGGTGGCAAGTGACAATCTGCAAATGGTGGCAATTGATGTAGCAAGTCACAATCTGAAAATGGTGGCAAGTGACAGTTGGCAAGTGAGGTGGCAAATGACAATCTGCAAATGGTGGCAAGTGACAATCTGCAAATGGTGGCAGGTGACGTGGCAAGTGACAATTTGCAAATGGTGCCAGGTGACGTGGCAACTGACATGCCCCGGGCTCCCACTGATTCTGCATTATGGTGAGTTGAACCACTTCATTATATATTACAATGTAACAATAGAAACTATGCACTTCGATCACCCTAACACCATATCAACCATGGTGCCATGATGATTGAAACGCCAACACCAGCCTTCCTTTGCCCGCAAAAAATTGCTTACCACTGGCGTGCCCCCCCCAGGTTGGTGACCGCTGCTATGGGCTCTAGCAACGCCCCTGCTCTGTAGGTCACCCATACAGTCCAGAAAAGCCAGAGAAGTGACATAAGGTAGATTGCAGTGTATGAGGATTACATATCAACTATATGCTAACTGTAAACAGAGAATTCCATACAGAGTGAGACTGTAGACTGACTTTCAGTGAAGTTGGATGAGAAGCGGTTTACCCTTAAACTGTATAGGGGGTTCTTTACTGTTATGTACCGTACACACGATCGGACATTAATCGGACATTCCGACAACAAAATCCGTGGATTTTTTCCGACGGATGTTGGCTCAAACTTGTTTTGCATACACACAGTCGCACAAAGTTGTCAGAATTTCCGATCGCCAAGAACGCGGTCATGTACACCACGTACGACGAGACTAGAAAAGGGCAGGTCTGAACCAAGCGCGGCACCTTTTGGGCTCCTTTTGCTAATCTCGTGTTAGTAAAAGTTTGGTGAGAGACGATTCGCGCTTTTTCAGACTCGTGGTTTTCAGATCGTTTTCTGCTGTTCAGTTTGTGCTTGTGGGTTTGTATCTGCTCTTCAGTGCATGCAGTGAGTTCGCATTGATTTATCATTGTGTTCTTGTTCGTTCGTTACTGATTTTCAGGTCGCTCTTTACAGGCCTTGCTGTTCTTCAGTGCGTTCTGTTACTTCACTCTGAGCAGCCGACCGTTTTCTAGCCATGTTGCGTATACGTACTCCTCGTAGAGTTCGTGCTGTGTGGGGGCTTGGTGTTGGGGTCCTGACCTTGACACAAGTCCAGTCCATGAACAGGGTGGGGCGGAGTTCACGGACCAAGAATTGGTTGCTCCAGCGTGACCAGTTTTGTCATATGCCTTTGCTCCGTGAGATCCGTGAGAATAATCCTGATGATTTCAGGAACTTTCTCCGGATGACGGACCCCGTATTTCACCATTTGTTGGCTTTGCTGACCCCTTATATTAGCAGGCAGGATACCTGCATGAGGCAAGCCATCACTCCAGAGCAGAGGCTAGTCGCCACCCTGCGGTACTTGACGACAGGGAGAAGCCTGCAGGACTTGAAGTTCTCCACAGGCATCTCCCCCTAGGCTCTGGGGATCATTATCCCAGAGACCTGTTCTGCCATCATCCAGGTCCTGCAGAAGGAGTATATTAAGGTAAGATTTTTATCCTTTAACATCACATTTTATTGTATATAATGTTTGATAATATATTGTATTTCTTTCCTCATTCCCTAATTACCATGATTGTAATATGCTGTGAATGTCCCCTTTGTCCTCATGCATGCTGGATTTTTATGTAATTTTTTTTGTCCTTCATACATATGTGCCTTCACTTACCTCCCCAGCATGCTCTCCTGGCCCTATATTCACCTCATGTGGTCACTTAACAATGTATTTTATCAGTTCCATAGTAGTGCTTTACCCCAAACACCCCCTAAAATGTTTTAAAATGTGATTTGTGCTTTAAATTCTGGCAGATTGCCAGAGGCTTTTTTTGGGGGGTCCCCAAATCATTTGGAACCCTCCCTCCCCCCAACTGCTAAGTCAGCTGATACCAATTCTCTATCTATCCTCAATCATCTATCTGCCAAACCCATACACACTGTACCCATTTCTTTTGTGGTCAGATTTATGGATGAATTCTCCAAAGCATGTAGTGCAAGGGCCTGCCTGAATACTTTCAAATGGTACTGTTTAAAGTTTTTGTATCCTATTATTATCTTGATAGGTAATAGCAGAATTTCCTAATGTGCTCAAATGTGTACAGTGTGTATTGATATCTTTGTATTATGACACTTCTTACCTGTCCATTGGGCTGTCAATAGTGTAAGTAAGGAGGGGCTGGACAAGGTAATCCACATTATTTAGGCATTCATCTCTCAATGAAGTGGAGAGGGTTACCTGTCCAAGAGCTCCCCCCCCAAAATGTTAGAAATGGCCCATGAGAGTGGGGGAGGGGGAATCTGATAGGTGTACCTTATACTTTGGTCTTTAAAAACTCCCTCAAATAAATGTTATCTTGATGTTGGCCAAGAATGTTTGTGTCTAATCTGCTTTCCCTGTTTATGTGCAAAATTACTAATTTTTTCGTTGTTGTTTGTCTCCACAGTTTCCTTCCACACCACAAGAATGGCAGACTGTGGCCTCCCACTTTGCCCAGCGGTGGGACTTTCCTAACTGCGGAGGGGCAATTGATGGGAAACACGTCCACATCATCCCACCACCCAACTCGGGGTCATACTATTTCAACTATAAGGGTTTCAATAGTATTGTGATGTTGGCGGTGGTGTCGGCTACTTACGAGTTCCTGTATGTGGACATGGGGAAGAATGGCCCGATGTCCGCTGGTGGAGTCATCGCCCAGACGGAGTTCTACAGGCATCTCCAGAATGGCAGCTTGGACTTGCCACCTCCAGAAGACAATGTGGAAGGACTCCCATTGGTCTTTGTTGCGGATGAAGTGTTTGCGCTGGGGGGCCATCTTATGCGGCCATTCCCGATGAGGACCCTCACCCCGGACCAGAGGTTTTTTAATTACCAGCTTGCCAGAGCCAGAAGAGTGGTGGAGAACACGTTTGGAATCATGGCCAGCCGGTTCCGCCTAATTCTTACACCCATACACATGGCGGAGTACAAACTGAATCATATCATCCTGGCGTGCTGTGTTCTACACAACTTTTTACGGCAACATTCTGCCAACTATGCTGGCTCAGTTGGGCCTGAGGCCGGAATTCTAAATGAAACAGCCCTGACGGCGCTTGAAAGTTGCCACCCTGGCTTGCCCCCCCGAGTGCCCGTGATGTCCGGCTAAGATACCTTGAATACTTTGCGGGTAGGGGGCTATCAATATGACAGACAATGTCTGAAACCTTTTTCAAATAATAAAAAAAAAATAACTACTAAAATCTTTGGTGACATTTACTGCTTGTGTTTCTTTTAGCTGACCCTGACAGAAATGTGTTGAGTCCTGAAAATGGCATGATTGTGTAACATTACAAAGCACTGTTGGGTGTTATTTACTAAAGGCAAAGACACTTTACTAAAGGCAAAGACAAAAGTTTTGGAGCGTTGAAACAATAATCCACACATTCTTGATTAACAATCTTTTTAATACCAGCACAATCACATGTGCATTTAGAAAAGGTTTTTAAAACAAACCAACATGTTTGTTGTATAACAATTTTTGGGGTTACATTAAAAAATGTCCATTTAAGATAAAACAGGCATGTTTAAAACCAACAAGAAAGACACAAATCTTGAACTTACAAAGTTCACATTTGGTAGAAATTGAAGGCAATATCAGACATGAGTATTTACAAATTGTGTTTGATATTGCAGATGGGGTGAAGTCACCCCAGGATAAGAAACATTTTGAAGATGCACACAAATTGCCAAATGTCAACATGTGCTACCTGCCATCATGGGGGATCAAGGGACGTGTTTTTGGGGTGCAACCCCTTCCTCCCAGCTACTTTATTATTGAGGAAGGGGTTGCACCCCCAAAATGCGTCCATTAATCTCCTGTGATGGCAGATAGCACATGTTGACACACTGTGTACATCTTCAAAATTTGGCTTTTCGCAAATATGTCAAAAAATGGTATAAATTTTTAGCTCACAAAAAACAAAGGGATTTGGATTTGTTTTAAACTCTCCCTAAAACATCAATGATGTTTTTTTGAACATCGTTGATGTTTTTCTGGATGTTTTCCAAGTCCCTATTACACCCCATGATCTCCCCGATCAGGATCTGTGCATTTTCAGAGGTGAAATGCCCTGGATTCACAACATCACGATCACCTAAAAAGATAGAAACAAAAACACACCATGTATTATAAATATGCTGGCATCCATCTCTTACCTGAGCCTGTGGTCGCAGACACTCACCTGTTGTGGTGACAATTTCCACCACATCTCCTTCCTCCTCCTGCTCTGCTTGGCTTGGGTGGATTTCCCCTTCTTCCAGAGGTGGGGGGTCTGTGGTCTCCTCGGATGAAGGGTGTCATCCGAGTCTTTTATCCCCTATGTAAAAACAAATAGGTATACTTAGCACACAGATATTTGATGGCAGAACTATAAATATGAAACATTGCTCGGAAGTGGGGTACAATTGTCTATTTTGGCTGAGTTCCAAGATGTTGAAATTTTATTGTCCTTTGTCAAGCTTGAATACTTACCTGTTTAGTACAAGCTTCACAGATGGAGACACCCCTATAGTATACACTGGAGCACCTGTGTGGGCCCCTAATAAAAAGGGTGTTCTTGTGTCCCACACTAGTGCTCCAGAGTCCAGATGTGAAAACTGCTGCTGAGTGTCCTCTCCTTACACAGAATCTAGTTTGCATTTCATTCTAGTTACAAACACATACACAACCAAATTATTTTCAGACAAGTAGGCCATAAAAAATGTTTTAATATGCATATGGCCAAAACAATGGTGTGTTCTAGGCCGAACGAACAATGTTTCATACGAACGAATAATGTGCCCATGAACATGAAAGTTGCCATTTTAAACTGGACAACAGTTAAGAAAAGCACATGGAGCAGCACGAACATAATAAACATAAAGAATAGGAACACAGGACAACTACTTACTTTTTTGCAGCACTCTCCGGATCCTTCTGTACTGCTCATGCTCCCTCAATTTGAGGTCCGACCACCGCTTCCTGAGCTGATCTTTCGATCGTCGTACCCCAAAATTCCGGTGCAGACTTTTGACTACTTTCGCCATGATCTTGGCCTTTCTAAAATTGGGGTTGGGGTAAGGTCCATACTTCCCGTCATAGTCGGTCTTCTTCAGAATGTCCACCATCTCCAACATCTCCCCAAAGGACATATTCGATGCCTTAAATCGTCTCCTTCTGGATCGGGACGTTTCTGGCTCTGGGCTTTCCTCCTCCTCCTCGTTGGTGTAATTATCTGACAACTGCTGTGTCTCCGCCATGTGCTCTTCCCCCACTGCGCCGAACGAGAAGGGGCGGGGAATAGACTAGAAAGAAAGTCAGGGGCGGGTGGAGTTTTACGCATGCGCAGTGTCTATAAAGCGTAACATGCGTGCGTAGTACGTACGATCTGTGAGAGGAGGAAGGAGTAACGGAGGCGCCGATCGTGATAGCGAGGGTAAGATTTAACATTGGGCCTATACTATATTCTAGATTGAGGCCTGTATTTGCACAAGTTTAGAAGACTTTAGGCTGACATTAGGGTTTGTTTTGTGTTGTGTCTTGCATTGAAAATGGATATCTTGAAGGATCAGGATTTTATGCCAATCTTCAATGATATGTTCACGGAGCTGCCCTGTCTGTGGCAGGTTAACCACCCTGATTATAAGAACTAAACAAAGAGGAAGGCAGCGCTGGATAAATTGCTGCAATTTGTGAAGCCGGTGATCCCCACGGCAGACATCACCTATTTGAAGATCCTAATTGGTGGCCTGAGGAGCACTTATCTAAGGGAGCACAAGAAGGTCCAGGATTCCCAGAGATCAGGAGCTGCAGATGACATTTATGTCCCCAGGCTGTGGTACTATGACAGACTGCATTTTCTGGCAGGTCACACTGAACCCAGTCCAGCACTCTCCACTCTTCCTTCCACGCTTACTTCCCCCCCAGCTGAGGTTTCTGACGCCCAACCTGGGCCTTGCAGGCAGCAACATGTGGAGGAGCCCAGCTTGAGCCAGGTATTGCATTCTGCTAAATATTGCTGGTTGTCCAATCAATGATGTTAAATAGATGTTAGTTAGGAGTACTAATTTATGATTTTGATTGATGATGCAAAAACTAAAACCATGTCCCTTTTTCATACACAGGGAAGTCTCAGCAAGGAGGTGGCCGGGCCAAGTAGGCTGCCCGATACCCAGGTCCCTCTCCTTCACCTTCAAGACAAAGTGGCAGGAAGAGGAGTAACCTGGAGGAGGCTGCCATAGGCCTCTTTTGGAAGGCTACTGAGGCCCTCAGAACATCCCACAGTGTGGAGGAGGACTTTGCTGGCATAACTGCCTGCAAAATGATGCAGATGGAGGAGGACCAATGACTCCTATGTGAGTTCTTAATTTTGGAAGCTCTAAATAAGGGTTTGAGGGGCCAACTCACATGTGCAACCCACATTTGTCACCTCACCCATGGTCCTCCTCCTCCTCCTCCAGGTCCTACTCCTCCTCCAGGTCCTACTCCTCCTCCTGCCACATCTCCAACACCAGAGCCACAGCCAGGAAGGAAGCGTGGAAGGAAGACCAGAGAGTGATGACCTGGGTTCAGTCTGGTCTGGCAAAATATGCAGCCTCTTGTAGTACCACAGCCTGGGGACATAGATGTCATCTGCTGCTTTCTGGATCTCTGGGACTTCTGGACCAGACTGCGCTCCCTTAGATAAGGACTCCTCAGGCCACCAATTTGTAAAATAATTGATGTCTGCCCTGGGGTCCAAGGCTTCACCAATTTCTCCTGTTTCTCCAGCGTTGCCTCCCTCTTTGTTTGGTTCTGAGCCCTTAATAAAGGAATTTTGGTTTCAATTATACTCGCCTATGTGTGTTTTCCTTCAAAAAGGATAGTTTGTTTGTGAAGAGGCAGGTACATTTCAAAAATACAATGTGAAATTAACAAGAGACACCAACACCAAGCAACCTCCTTGAGATTAAATAATACAAGATAATAATGGTGTTGTGGTAACTTGACACACAAAACGCACACAAAAATATTCTGGAGTAAAACAAAAAAAACACATCAGCCTTGAAACAAATACAAACCCAACAAAAAAAAAATAAAAAATAAAAATCAGCCTTGAAAAAAATACAAAACCAAAAAAAAATAACCAAAAAAAATTTTTGTCAGATGTGACAAATCAAAATATATTGAGGGGATCACGATAAATAATAAAGAAATAAGTTTGTAAGAACTCTGTGTGAATATGAGCAGCAAAACTACTTAATTCTTCTAGCATTATAAAGAAGAAGAGAGTGAGCTGCATTAAACAATTTTTAACATTGCAGCCTGATGAAAGTGCTATATCCATTCCGAACGCTAATTTTACCAGACCGAGCTGTTCCGTCTCGGAATTTCTTCTGAGCATGCGTGGCACTTTGTGCGTCGGAATTGGCCACACACGGTCGCAATTGACACGATTGGATTTTGTTGTCGGAAAATTTTATAGCCCGCTCTCAAACTTTGTGTGTCGGAAAATCCGATGGAAAAAGTCCGATGGAGACCAAACACGGTCGGATTTTCCGACAACAAGCTCCGATCGCACATTTTCCGTCGGAAAATCCAACCGTGTGAACGGGGCATTAGAGTCGTAAGAATGTGGAACTACCTTCCACAATTGGTGGTGACTGTGGGGAATGTCGATAATTTCAAAAAACTTTTCCTTGTCAAAAGAAGTTTATTGAGTATACAATGTTATAAAGATACATAAAGTAAGTTTACAAGGATCTATAAAGTAAGCTCATTGTTTTACAGTAGGGTTTATATAGGTAAATATCATGAAATTTCAAATATTAAACATTGGGTTCACGTAAACCTAAATTAAAGATATATATAATTTCCTTAGTTACTTTTGTAGGTATTTAAATGATTTATACCTACTATACATATTGTTTACAAGTAGAGTGTATATAGGTCAAATAAATTCTGATAATGAGCTTTAATCGTAAGGTGGAGAAAAGGAAAGAGAAAAAAGAAAAAGGGTTGAAAGGTAGAGGTATGGTCCACAAGGTTGTCCAGCTCGTCAGTTTATTATTCTTATTAGTTCTCTTTGAAGCCTTAGAATGGGTGTCTCTGTAAGTAATTTAATCTGTTACCATGGCAACAGGACAGAGTCATTGAAGTTTGACAGGAACTGTTGTTTTATCCAAGGATGCCAAAGTTTTTCAAATTTTGGAATTTGATTTTGATCGATGGCTACCATCTTAGCATGGGACATTGTATTATTCATTCTGTGAATTGTTTCTGCTAGTACCAATGTAGGAGATTTCCATGCCTTGGCCACTGTTTGTTTTGCAGCCGTTATTAGTTGGATCATTAGTTTGAATTGAGAGAGTGTTAACCATTCCGGTTTTAGATTAAGTAAAGTTAAATATGGATCTGGTTGTATTATTTTTTTAAATATTTTAGATGCAATCACGAAGACTTCCTTCCAGAAGGTTTGGATTACTGGGCACGTCCACCATATGTGTAAATATGTGCCTATTTCTGGGCATCCTCGAAAACAAAGAGCTGAGGTATTAGGTGAATATTTTGCCACTCTAGCGGGTACCAGCGAGTTAGGACTTTATAATTTAATTTATAATTTGTCTCCAGTGCTAAGATGTTGGGTGAAGATGACTTAGATGTGAGCCATATGTTAGACCAGTCCGTGTCTTCTAAAGTTCGTCCCAGGTCCTCCTCCCACCTCTGAACGTAAGAGGGTCTATTAAGATTTGCTACTCCATATAATTGATTATAAAGTGATGAAATTGTACCTTTAGCAAATGGATCTTTTGTACAGATTGATTCAAAAATGGATAATTGGGATAATGGTGTATCCCCCTTTAGGAATGGTGTATAGAAATTTTTGATTTGGAGATATCTAAATATCTCAGAGTTTGGTAGATCATATTTTTCTCTAAGCGATGGGAATGAAAGGAATGATTTAGATGCTATGAAGTCATTTAGTGTCTGAATGCCTGATGTTGTCCAAGCTTTAAAAGAATTTGGGTAGATCCATGCCGGATAAAAGGCCGGATTTCTTTTTTTTTAATCAGAAAGGTTTTTATTTTGCATAAAAAAAAAAGAACAAATACAGATAGCATACAGATACTTGTATATAACATATACAGGTTTCGGAATTCTCACAAAGCATGTCATGGGAACATTTATCAGCTATCTAAGATTATTGTAAGACAGTTCCGATTATATCCTATCAGGAATATCACCTATCGTACCCTTATCTTTTTAATTATAATAGGTCTAACATGTAATATAATTCGCAAGGAGTATGACTCCACATAAGGTACAAATTTAAGCACATGTCAGCTATAATAATATTATCCTTATATGCTGAAAGTTCTAATGATCTCTGATCATTTTAGAGTATAAAAATAGCGAACCTGTTGTTCATTTAACAGTAATATCAAAATCAACTCTACGGTATTATAATTCCGACAACCTTGACTTGTTTTGTTATGTTTAGTTCAATCTAGTATTCATCGGTAGATTAAAGAAAGAAAATAGGAGAGAAAAACAGGGGAAATAGAGAAAAGGAGAAAGAGCAAAAGAAAGATAGGAACAAAGCAGAGTAAAACCTTGCCATGCAGTACCTCATCATATATACTGTTATATATCCCCCAGGGGGTGTCTCTTTTTATATTTCACACTTCCTTGCATGCGTATAGTTTCTATACAGTAGTCAAGTCTACATCAACCCAAGAGTAACCTGTCTTTAATTAATTGGTGCGGGGCCAAACCAGGAACGTCTAACCACGCCTGCCATATGGAGAGGAATTTTTGTGGAGCCTTCCTACGTTGGTAGGTTATTTTTTCTCTTATTAGGAGCCTATTCACGCTGTCTATCCATTGCCCTTTGGTGGGAACTCGCGGGGTAATCCACCACTGGGCAATTAGTTTCTTCGCTATGTATAGTAAACGAATAAGCGCTATACGTGTGGGTGGGGGTGCTAACTCTTCATCTATTCCCCCCAGTACACATACCACTGGAGTTCTCTCAAGAGGTATCATATATACTTCTGAAATCGTGTCCAGTACTTCCTTCCAATATCGGAATAGCTTGGGGCATTTCCAGATCATGTGTAGTAAATTTCCATGATCCCGTTCACATTTTGGGCACCGGGGTGAGTCCCTAATTCCCCATTTATAAAGTTGAAGGGGGGTTCTGTACGCCCTATGTAGAAGGTAAAGATGTGAAAGTTTCTGTGACGCAGAAATTGATACCAGGGGGGCATTCATAAGGCATATCTCCCAAGTGTCTCTATCTATTGCTCCTATATCCTCCTCCCACCGCTGCCTGCATGGTAGTCTAAAGGGGTCTTGTATTCGTGCTATAAGTGTATTATAGCATCTAGATATCATGCCCTTTTTAACTTCATCCATAAATACATCCTGTATAATCGGATGTTCTGTTGGTTGGATCCTGACAGTTCTATTCTGGGTTTGTAAGGCATGTCGCAATTGGAGGTATTTATAAAAATTATTATGTGGGATCCCAAACTCTGTTTGGATCTGCTGGAATGATTTGGGAGTGTTATCTTGGTATAATTGTGAGATATATTTGATGCCTGCGTCCTCCCAGCTCTGGAAGCCTTTTAGTTTTTGTATTTCTTTCAGTTGTCTATTTCGCCAGAGAGGCGTGCCGGACAGAAAGCCCGTGATGCCTATTAGTTTTTTGACATAAGCCCAAAGTGAAATCAATAATTTAACTGTAGGAGCTTCCGGGTCTAAGTGCATGAATCCCGCCTCCAAATTTGTCAGTGCTGAATAGTTATTGTCTTCTAGTATTACAAGTTTACGAATCAGGTCTTTCTGGTCCAGCAAGCCCCATCCTCCCAGTTGTTGTAACTGGGAAGCGAGATAATACATCCTGGGGTGAGGGACTGCAAGTCCCCCCTCCTCTTTGCCATATTGTAATGTTGATAGTTTTATCCTCGCTATTTTTTTTCTCCATATGAGCTCTCTGAATTGGGTCTCTATTCTATCGAACCATTTTTTAGATATCCATACCGGGGAATTGTTAAAAATATAAAGCAGTTGTGGTGCCCAGACCATTTTAATAAGGTTAATTCTACCAACAACAGACAGGGGTAGTTTACACCAGGCCCTGCTTTTTTCACGGAATTTAGTTAATAAGGGTGTTAGGTTCTGTTCAACATAAGTGGCTGGGGTAGGGGTCACCCGGATCCCTAGGTAGCGGAATGAGCTTACTTGTTGTATCATCTCTGCACCTAGTGGCAATGGAGTGTTCAGGGGGTCAAGCGGCATCAGCACTGACTTGTCCCAGTTAATGGAGAAGCCTGATAATTCCCTAAAGTCCTTAATGAGGGACATGACTGTTTGTAATTAATCTTTTGTGTCTCCTAAGTAGAGCAGGGTATCATCTGCGTACATGGACACTACGTCTTTATTCATTCCCCTTTGGAATCCCGCTATTCTAGAGTCTCCTCTAATTTTTGCTCCCAGAGGTTCCAGGGCCAAGGCAAACAGCAGGGGTGACAATGGGCACCCCTGTCTGGTGCCTCTGAATAAAGGAAAAGGCTCTGAAAGTTCCCCGTTAATCCGTATCCTGGCCGTGGGCGCAGCATACAAAAGCTGTACCCATCGTATAAAGGTATCTCCCAGTCCCATGTTTTGTAGTGTTTTCCACAGATAAGGCCATTCGACACTGTCGAAGGCCCTAGCTGCGTCCAGCGAGAAAATTGCTCTATTGCCTGTGTTGTCCACTGGGAGCTGTAGGTTCAGGAATAGTCTTCTTATATTTTGGGCCGTGGATCTCGTGGGGATGAACCCGGATTGGTCTCTATGTACTATTTTATGAATTACCTTGGCCAATCTGTTTGCTAACATCCGGGCCAGCAACTTGATATCGGATGTAAGCAATGAAATGGGTCTATAAGATCCCGGGGAATTCGCATCTTTACCCGGTTTTAATATAACAATAATGATCGCCTCATTCATTGAGCTTGGCAGTGAGCCCTCCTTTAATGCCTCATTGTAAACTTTCAGTAGTGTGGGGAGCATGGAATCAGCGTAGCGTTTGTATATCTCTGAAGGGAGGCCATCTATACCTGGTGCTTTATTGTTTTTAGTTTGAGATAGGGCGATATCCAGTTCTTCTGCAGTTAAGGGGGCATTAAGCATGACCCTATCTTCTATTGGCAGACTGGGGAGTTCACAGCTACCTAGGAAGTCTGTTATTGCACTCTCAGTGGGTGTAACTTTAGAAGTATAAAGATCAGCATAAAAATCACCAAAGACCGTCAGGATATCAGGAGTAGAGCATTTCAGAGCGCCCTGTGCGTCACAGATGGCGGAGATGAGAGAGGTCGATTGTTGAGACCGCGCCATTACTGCAAGCATATGACCAGTCGTCTCCCCCTCCTCAAAATGTGATTGTTGCAAAAAAAAGCGTTTGTTCTCCGCCAGCTGCAACGCCAGTTGCCCAGACATTGTCTGTGCACTCAACCATGCCCTCTTATTGTCTCCTGTGGGGTTATTAATATAATCGTTTTCAGTCTCGGTGACTCTATTTCGTACCAATAGTTCCCAAGCCTTGGTGTCAGTTTTAATCCGCGATATTGTTTTGATAAGTTGTCCTCTCAAAAAGGCCTCCGCTGTATCCCAGACCACCCCCAGCCCAGCCGTACCAATATTATCCTGTAGAAACAGTGTAAGTGCTCTGGCTATAGGATCCGGCTCGGCAAACAGCGAGAGCCAAAAGGGATTGAGCTTCCACATTGACTGTCTGTATCTATTTGGTAATGAGATGGTTACCCAAAGTGCCGAGTGGTCAGATATATGCCTGTCTGCATAGCCAGATTCCTCTATTAAATGCAGCATCTTGTCATTCCCAAGGCCCAAATCTATTCTGGATAACCCGTCATGTGAGGCTGAGTGGCAGGAGTATTTTTTATTGTTTGGGTGTCTGGATCTCCAGACATCTATCAGACCCGTTTCCTCAAGTATTCTGGCAAAGGGGGTGCTACTTTTCACCTGAGATGTGCCAGCAGTAGGTACAGGAAATTTATCTTTGAGAGGATTTAAGAAATTATTGTAGTTCCCCATTGCCAGTAAGGGTACTTCCGGGTATTGGGCCATAAAACCTGCTAGGTGCCTGATAACCTCTGAGTTATACTGTGGGGGTATATAGATGCTAGCAAGAATACATTTGAGGCCTGTAATTGAGCATAAAAGAAAGACATATCTGCCAGCCGGGTCAATGCGTTTTCTAATGCAATTGAACTGAATATCTTTTCTGAACAGTATACTTGCTCCCCTTGAGTAAGTGGAGTGGGTTGCATGAAACTGGTTAGTATACAATCGTGAACTGAGGCTGGGGGGAGGGTCCGCAGAGAAATGGGTCTCCTGTAGGCAGACTACCCCCGCATTCAGCGACCTGAGATGTCTAATAACCGCCCCTTTTTTACTGGATTTCCCAGTCCTCTGACATTCCAAGTCACAATGGGCAATTTAGCCATCCCCATCTTGTTTTAGGATCATTGACCAGGCCGGCATAATTCTCAACAGACCTCCCAGGTCATACCATAACATATTATCTGGAAGGGGGGATAGGCCCCCTCCCCCCAAATCATGCTTGAATTTTCCTTTCAGAGAACACGTAGGCATTTGCAGACATGAAATCATGTTGCAAGACAAAGTTAAATACATTATTAGGTTAGTATATAGGTACAGAAGACAGTAAGTTGTTGGCTTAATGCATGTTACTCTGCATGGCAAGAATCTAAAGGTCAGCAACTCACACAGCCACTTGGCTGCAGTGTTAACTTTTCCCACACAACAGGTGTGGGGGGGGTAAAAGCCTTGAAAACTCCTAGTTAACCAGTAGGTTAGTTCCCGTAGGGGTTTCACAGCTACGGTAGGCACGTATTGCTTCATTATTTGCAGACAAGAATGTGGAAAAAAAAAGGGGGGCAAAAGAAAAAAACAAGAAAAAAAAAACCCGTGTGGGGAGAAGGGTAATACAAACAAACAGTTCTCCTCGACCGCCTGAACATCGGATATGAGAGTAGGAACTGTCCTCCGTAGACAATTGCTTTGAATCTTAAGGTCTCTCCACGGCCCAGGGATTCATCCCAGCAAAAATAGACCTGGTCTTGCCAGGGTATTGCATATCTAGGGCTTATCTCTTAAGCAGGGACATCTCTTTGTGGTCTGGCAGCTTTAAGGGCCCTATCCTCACGATCTAGCCATTGAGCCGCCATGTCCGGGCGTTCAAAGAAGCGGGTTTCTCCGAGTGCGACTACCCTAAGGCGGGCAGGATATAGCATCGCATATGGCAAGTTAAGGTCTCTTAATCTTCGTTTGACATCCATAAACTTTGCTCGCTGCTTCTGAAGTTCAGCCGAAAAATCCGGAAACGGAGATTTTGGAGTTTTCAATAGACAACTTACTTCCCATGGTTCTGGCTTTAGCAAGGATGGCATCTCTGTCCTTGTAGTTTAAGAGCTTAAACAGAAAAGCACGAGGGTGATTGCCAGGGGGTAGTGGACGAGATGGCACTCTATGCGCTCTCTCCACTGCAAATAGCGGAGAGAATGCCTCTTTTCCAAATGTAGTGAGGAGCCATTGTTCGATGAAAGTGACAGGGTCTTTACCCTCTATCCTTTCTGGGAATCCTAAGGCGCGGACATTGTTGCGGCGCATGCGATTTTCCAAATCATCTAAACGCGCTGCATGCTGATCTGCAAGATGGCAGTTATACTTTAAATCTCTCTGCATGGGTACTAAATCATCTTCAATTACACTGACCCTGCTCTCCACTGCAGCCGTGCGCTCTCTCAGCTTTTGCATGTCCTGTCTCACAAAGGATATCTCAGCTTTAACACCCTTCACTTCATCAGTCAGGGTTGAGATGGATCTGTTGCATATAGTCACTGCAGAGAGAATGTCTCTGAGAGTGGGTTCAGCATTATCCAGGGGCATACTTGGTGTCTGAGAGCCCTGATAGGGATGTGATACTGTACTCACTGCGGCCCAGTCAGAAGGGGATCCAGCGCCATCCTCCAGTGGAATAGTATTATCCATCTCCTGCTGGCTACCTTCTTCTCAGGTCAGATGTGGGTGATGGCAGCTCTTTTGATGATTTATTACCAAACAGGAGTTTCTGGGCTGCTTCCTTATATTTTTCCTTTTGAGATCGCTGTGGCTGAGCGCCATCTTGGGCCTGTGCTGCGGGCGGGCCGCCACCATTCTTGTCCCGTTTTGGCATGATTTTCAGCCGCAAATCGGTCGGGTGAGTGGATCTGCTGAGGCCCAGGTAGCGTGCGGTTCCGATCGGAGGTGTCAGCTGGCTGGATGAGTGATCTAGAGGATGATTACCAGGATTTTCGGCGGAGCTGAGGAGAAGTGTGTCCTGCTACATGCGCTGCCTGGCCACGCCCCCAAAAAGGCCGGATTTCTGATAAAAGAAAGGAGAGGATTGTGTGGAGATTGTAACTGATATTTGGTTTTTAGTTTATCCCAGAGAGATAAGAAGTGTTTAGTTATGGGATTATGAATTTTAAAGCGGTTTTTAGGATCAAGCCATAATAAATTTGATATTAATAGAGGGTCATTTTCTGAAGCCTCTATAAATACCCATAATGGGATTTCCTGTTTTGCATGGTATTTGGACAGACTGGCCAAATGTGCTGCTCTGTAGTAGTTAGTAAAATTAGGGTATCCCAGGCCTCCTTTATTTTTGGGAAGATGTAGTGTGTGTATAGGTATACGTGGTTTAGAAGAGCCCCATATAAACAAAGTTGCTCTTTTTTGTACTATTCTCAAAAAATAGGAAGGAATTGGAATAGGGAGGACTCTGAATAGATAAAGCAATTTGGGTAGAATAGTCATTTTGATTGCATTAATCTTCCCCATCCAGGATAAAGGAAGTTGCGACCATTGTTTTATTAGATTTGTGATCTGTCTTAATACAGGAGGATAATTGGTTGAGAATAAGTCAAAATGAGATGCTGTTAAATGAATTCCAAGATATGGGATTGATTTTTCTGCCCATGTGAATGGGAGTGCAGCCCTAGCCAGGATCAATTCCATGTTTGTGATTGAAATATTAAGCACTAGACATTTCTTAGGATTAATCATAAGGCCGGATAGGGCTGCAAATCCATCAAGAGCTGGTATTAAGTTAGGACCAGAGACCTGTGGTGATGATAGAAAAAGTAATATATCGTCTGCAAATATACATAATTTGTGTGTAATACCTCCTACTTCAATGCCAGTTATAGTTTGGTTTGTTCTGATGTATTGGGCCATGGGTTCGAGTATAAGGGCAAATAATAAGGGAGATAATGGGCAACCCTGTCGGGTACCTCTTTCGATATTAAAGGCTTCAGATTTGTATCCAGCATATTTTATATAGGCTTTGGGTTTATTATATAATGCTTTCATCCATGTTAAAAAGTGGGGTCCAAAACCCCATTTTTGTAATGAATATTGCATATATTGCCAGGATACTGTGTCAAATGCCCTCTTAATATCGAGAGATAGAAAACATAAAGGGATTTTCCGTTTTTTAGCAATATGAGCCAATAACACTGCCCTGCGTATATTATCGCCTGCCTGTCTATTTGGCATGAAGCCTACTTGATCTCTATGTATTAATTTTCCTATAATGCTATTGAGGCGGTTTGCTATTATTTTTGCTAATAATTTAATATCGAGGTTTAACAGAGAGATAGGCCGATAATTCACACAGGAAGTATCATCAGAAAGGGGTTTTGGGATCATACAAACAATTGCCATTAGTGTTTCTTGCCGAAAAGAATGTCCATCTAGAAGTTTGTTAAAAGTTTCAGTGAGAATGGGAGAGAGTATTTCTGAGAATGTTTTATAGTATAAAGCCGAGTAGCCGTCTGGGCCTGGTCTTTTGTTAAGTTTTAGGTCTTTTATGGCGTTAGCAACTTCATCTATAGTTATAGGCTCATCCAAACTGCTTTTTTGATTCTGAGATAACTCAGGTAAGGTTATTTTTGAGAAGAAGGATTCAGCCTCTGTAGGATTAAATTCATTGTTTGTCTTGTATAAAGTTGCGAGATGTGAGTGAAATTTATGGACTATTTTAACTGGATTACAAGTGTAAAAATTTTTTGATAATTTCAAACGTATTGGTTTGAAAGATTTGTTAGTTGAATTTAATGCCCAAGCCAAATATGTACCTGGTTTGTTTGTATTCATGTAGAAATTGTGTTTGGAGCGTTTGAGGGATTTATCAACTGACTCAGTGAGAAATAGATCGTATTCCAATCTAGATTTTTCCAGATGAGATTTTGTACTCTGAGATGGATTATCTTGAAATGATATGTAGGCTGCATTAAAATTGAGTTCTAGTTTTTTTGCTAGATTTTTGCGTTCCCGTTTAAATATTGCCATTTGTCTTTGTATTGTACCACGCAAGACAGGCTTATGAGCTTCCCACAGTGTTATTGGGGAGATGTCTGTTGTATTATTAATTGATATGTATTCCTTTAAAGCTTGTTCAATGGCCATCTGATGTAGTGGGTGTTTGAGCATTATGTCCGGTAAGTACCACGTTGGGTCATGCGCTTTTGGTATGGCTGAGGCTATAGTAGTGTATACTGCATTATGGTCAGACCACGGAATCGGAATTATATCTGATGCAATAATTTCTGGTATCATTCCTATTGTTAGAAAAATATGATCTATTCTGGTGAAGGTTTGAACATTCAGGGAAAGTATATTCAGTGGTGCCATGGCAATAGATCAAATAGTTTTGACTTACTTTTTGTTATGCAGAGCTGACTGCGCAGATCAACCTGTGTGGACTGAAGAGATGAATAGATAGAAAAGAAACCAGTGAATTCTGGAGTAAAGAGTAAACAAAAAACATATGAGATTAGATGATACATTGTATAAATTATTTTTTGCAAGTAATCACAATTTACCCGTGAAAGAGAATAAATATCTCTCTCAGGGGAATAAGTGCCTTCGTCACACTCCCACATAATATGGTTGGGAGAATGAGGAGGGCTAATGGGGGTACACGGATCTTCCGCTTACAGGAGAGAAGTGCTATGTCAAAAGACATCAAAATGATGTTTCATTAATTGGAGTGCAGAATATAGTTTTTGTTGAAATTATTTATTCCAGGGTGGTTGTATATGGTTAGTCTTGCCCTAGGCTAAATAATTCAGTTAGAAAGGTACTGTTAATAACTTTGGTATTGATGAAGATAGTTTGAATTATTTTGGGATTTTAACCCTTTTAAAGTAAACAATTACATATTTTTTTCATATGCAACTGTTTAGATATGTTAACTCATAAAATTGAGGTTGTATTGCTTCAGATTAGAATAAACAAAAACATAATTCTAGGAACTAGTTAGGTAATAATATATTTGTTTTAAGAAAAGAAAGAAAAAGCTTCCATTACTTCTGGATTATTGAACATATTTGTCCTAAAAAGTAATAAATCTATTGTTATTACCTGATAATATATAACTGAACAAGAATTTCCTTATTTCACTTATATATTCTAAGGCTATATGAATCAGAAGTAATAAGAAATATAACTGGAATGTAACATGATCCCACACAGTGTGTGACTATCAGAATGCAGTTACATTCAGTTATAAATACAGGTTTTTTATAGAGAACCATCTCTTAGTATAATAAATGAAGAGATATCAGGAATTAGGATGTCAGTCCATTGAATCTTCTTGGTCCATGGATGATGTGGCATAACGGCCTCTTTTGTGAGAATGATGATTCTCATTTTGTTCTGAAATTTTCTGGGTGCTGCCTGAAGGTGAAGATGATGCCATTCTTCTGCGTGTGGGGGTGTTGCTGCTTGTGGGTTCTGTCAGATTTAATTTTAAAAGGGTTTGTTGTAGTTCATCTGCTGATCTGCTTCTGTAAATTGTACCTTGGTAGTTAAATCTGACTGAAAAGGGGAAGCCCCATTGATACATAATGTTGTGGCGTTGCAGTTCCATTAGTTGGGGTTTCATGGATCGTCTTTTAGTAATAGTAAGTTGGGATAGGTCAGCAAAAATTTGATAATTGTGTCCTTGAAAATTAAGTTCCTTTTTTTCTCTTGCAGCAATTAGTATTTGTTCTTTCGTTCTGTAATAATGAAATTTTGTGATTATATCACGTGGGGGTCCATCTTTCTTTTTGGCTGTGAGGGCTCTGTGTACTCTGTCCAGTTCTAAACGTTCAATAGGGATATCTGGCTTTAGTTCTTGTAATAGAGCAGTAATAGTAGATTGCAGGTCTGTCACAGTTTCAGGTATTCCCCTTATGCGCAAGTTTGAACGTCTGGCTCTATTTTCGTAATCTTCGAGCTTAGTTTGAAGTATTAAATTCTCTTTTTTTAATTGTTCCAATTCTGTTATATTTTCTTGGGTTGTAATTTCAATTTCATCCATTTTTATTTCTAAGGCTGCGGTGCGGTTTCCCAGCTCTCTTATTTCTTTGGTTAGGCTTTTTGTTATTTGGTCTGAGGTTTGTTTTAAAGCCTTATGAAGCATCTTTTCAAATTGTAATAATATTACTGGGGATACTGAGGAGGCTTGTGGAGAAGTTTGTGAGAGGATTTGTTCTGTATCTGACTCAAATGGAGAGTCTTGCTGTGACATTTTCTGTCTGTGAGAGCGCCCTGATGCTGTATCTTGTGAGGTGACTGGAGCTGCTTCAGCTGCAGTGAGTGCCTGTGAGCTCTTTGTGAGGTGATTTTTATTTCTGCCACGGTTTCCTCCCAGTACCATATTTCCTGCCCAAACTTTCACAGTTTGTTCCCAGAGGCAAAAAGGTTCAAATGGATACCTCTTGAGCCTGCAGGCTCCGCTTTGTCCTTTTCTTCTCTCCTCAGCGGTGTGGAGCTCTAACAATGCATGTCTGCTCCGCTAGGCTCCGCCTCCTGCCCCCCTTCAAAAAACTTTTAAATGGCTATCCTAAGGAAGGCACTATAAAGGAATATGGGAAATGGTAGAGATATAAATATATGCACACAAATATACCCACACTCACACAGGTTGAACTGGATGGACTGGTGTCTTTATTCAACCTTACCAGCTGTGTACTATGTAACTAGACTAGATCACACCAGCTGTTGTGCAACAGAACTGAGCCTGGAAAGCATCTGCGGCTAACTGACACAGTAGCTGGAAAGGGTCTGAAACCACAATGCAGATCCCCGTACCCAAAGAAATCATATGAGGTTAGCTTTTCCCCATTCACAGGCTCACTGATAAAGAGAGGTTTCAGAGAGTGGTCATACCAGAAACTGTGCCACTGCTCTGGACATGGGAAGCACTTTGTGGTTAGGTAGCAAGAGCTGCAATGTAGATTTGTGTGCCTGAAATCCACATAACAAGTTGTCTTAATTAGAGGCTTTCTCACAGAAGGAGTCTTCAGAGATGGCTCTAGACCTAGAAAGAGATCTACAGCTAACACCGTAAACAAAGATCTGGAAAGTGCCACCAAGGTCACATTTCAGGCTAGCCCCACAATTTTGAGTCCAGTGGGGTCTGGGTACAGCTTCCAAACCTATTGCTAAGGATACACCAATCTGGAAGGCTGCTGTATGGAGACTAGCTTAAGCAGCATATTAGATGTCCCAAGTATGTTGATAGAAAAGAAGAAAGAAAATATAGGTAGAAATTCTCAGCAGAGTTGTGGAAAAAGCATCCAACCTTCTAAAACACTAGAAAGAAAACTGAGGCATGACGGTTAGAGACATGAGGCATGAAGGTTATACAGGGGGCTGATTTAACCGCTTGGCATCCACGCTATAGCCGAATGACGGCTACAGCGCGGACCTACATTCCCGGGAGGACGTCATATGACGTCCTCCCCTGTGCGTTGTGATCACCGAGTCACTGAGACTCAGCTGATCACCGATCTGTGTAAGGGGCCGGTCCCGGCCCCTTACCATGTGATCAGCTGTCAGCCAATGACAGCTGATCACATGATGTAAACAAAAGATCGGTAATCGTTTTTTTTTTTTTACTCACGCTGACAGCGCGAGTAGAAAAAAAAGCCGATCACCGGATCGGATGTGAGGGACATCGGTCCCCAAGTGGAAGAGGCACATCTGCCTCATCAGTGCCCAATAAAAGTGCCACCTAATAGTGCCCACAGTGCCACCTAATAGTGCCCCAGTGCCACCTAACAGTGCCCACAGTGCCACCTAACAGTGCCCACAGTGCCACCTAACAGTGCCCACAAGTACCACCTATCAGTGCCCACAAGTACCACCTATCAATGCCCACCTGTAGTGCCAATCAGTGCCACCTGCCAGTGCTGCCCATCACTGCCACCCATCAGTGCCCATCACTGCCGCCTATCAGTGCCCATCACTGCCGCCTCATCAGCGTACATCAGTGAAGGAGAAAAATTACCCGTTTAAAATTTTTTAAAACAAAATATAAAAAAATAAACTTTTTTTTAAAAAAAAATCAGTTTTTTACATTTTTTTAATAAAAAGTAAAAACCGCAGAGGTGATCAAATACCACCAAAAGAAAGCTCTATTTGTGGTGAAAAAATGATAAAAATTTCATTTGGGTACAGTGTTGTATGACCACGCAATTGTCATTCAAAGTGCGTCAGCGCCGAAAGCTGAAAATTGGTCTGGATAGGAGGGGGGTTTAAGTGCCCAGTAAGCAAGTGGTTAAAGTTTTTTATTTGCTAGTGTTCCAAACTCATGAAGGTGGCAGTAAAAAAACATTGGTCAAAGATTATGCATATTCCTGTCCTCTCAATGGAGGATAAAGAAAAAAAAAGGGTGAAAAAAAAGTTTTAAGTGCAGCTGTGTTTTTTTTTTCACGCTAGTCTTGATTGAGCAAAATCCATTATTTTCAATTGAAGTATTCCGAGTCTAATTTAAAACTGCTTTCATAATTGCAGTCCCAGGTGTATTATTTTATTTGAATACATTTTTAACTATGACACGCTGCTTAGTTCTGTTGCAGTATCTTCTACTAAATGAATTAAAGAGGAACTGCAGTCTGCTCACATAATTTGTAATAAAAACATCTTTGCCATTCTGAAGCTTCCCTCCAACCACATTGCATATTATTTTTCAAATATAAGTTTTTATTCAAGCTCAAGAAAGGGCGAGGCCCCAATGAAACATCATAAACATGCAAACATTTGAGGACGCAGCCTCTTACAACTCCACAACTGAGAACAAGGCAATATCATCTTCCATTCCTGAATTATGCATATTCTACTAAAGAGCGCAGAGAAAACTTTCATTGCAATGTTTCCCAATCAGATATGGTCAGCCCTTTCTTTTTGCCATTTTCCTTTTCTAGAAACAACAGGAATAGATAGCTAGAGATGAAAGGAGAAGACAAGGAACGAAGGGGGGGAGGGAAGGGTGCAGGTAGAAGAAGGGAGATAGGAGGGGGGAAGGGAAGAGGGGCACAGGGAGGCAGCACACGCACATGACTCGGGCCGCATGTGTTAGTAAATACGGCCAGTTGACCTCAACAGCCCACTCCAGCCATCAGTCCTTCTTTGGTGCAGCTACCCTAATCTAGAGCATCACCCTCTAGAAGGGCCCGACCCTCATCAGAGAATATAAACATAAGCCATATGGACCAAGTCTTGGTATACTGTTCATTTTGATGGCGGGCCGTGAGGACTAGGTACTTCATTTTCCTGATGTCCTCCACCTTATTGAGCCACATGCCCACAGTCTGAGGTTTGGTGGACTTCCACAGTAGGGGAATGCATGCCTTGGCTGCATCCAATAAGTGTCAGATCAAAGATTTTTTGTAGGCCTTATCTGACATATTAGAAGCAGGTAGCAGGAAGAAGGCAGGATCAGCTAGGATAGGACGCTCCCTGAACTTCTGTACCGTATGTTGGTCTTCCAGAACTGCTCCAATCTGGGGCAGGTCCAGAAAATATGGAGAATCATTCCCCGATCTCCTTGGCATCTCCAACAGCAATCCGAGGAAGATGGGAAGAACTTTTGTAATTTTGCAGGAGTATTGTACCATCTGGCGACTGCTTTATAATTGGTTTCCTGCATCTTTGTGCATAGCGAGGATATATATGTAAAGTAAAGAATATTTTGTTTTTGCCGTAACGTAAAGGTACACTGCATATTCCTTTCCCATGGAACAAGGCCGTGCATTTGATGACTATCTGGTGGCGTAATCAACAGTGGGTAGGTGGCAGACAGGGTATGAGGTAAAGCTCCCTCTTCTGAACAGTAAGTTTCGTAAGTGGTCAGGGTCTGGTCAAAATTTCCAGGAGGGGGTAATGTTCTAAGGAAATGGCTGAGTTGGAGAGCCCTCCAAAAATCTAAAAGGAACGGGTCTTCTGAGCTCATGAGATCGGTTGTGGAGGGCCACTAGCCGTTTGTGATGAAATGGGATGCTTGAAAGTAGCCTAAGGTCCGCAGGGAACGAAAGACGGGATCTGTGTATCCTGGAATGAACTCTGGAGTTCCCAGAATCGGGCGAAGTGGGGAGTCAAGTGACGTAAGGCGATATCGTGTAAAGAGAGACGAGCATGTTCGCGTGGTCATGCCTATCAGAGGATGGTTTTTCATGCCTCTTGGTAATGAGTTATGGCACAAGGGTGCTCTGTTCAAGGGTATGACACATTGAATCTGTTCCAGCTGGGTCCATAATTTAGTGGGCTGGTGGCGGTTCAAGTTGATAAGTCTGGTCAGATGGGTTGCTTGTTGGTATTTGCGGAGATCTGGCACTGCCAAACCCTCATACAATTTGGGCAGTGTGAGCTGTCGTTTGTTAAGTCTGGGCCTTTTATGTGCACATATGAAGTAAAAAAAAAAAAGGGCCACATTGCATATTATTTTATATATACTGTGATTCTGTACTTGCCAAATATGCTGCAGAAATCTCCCTCCACTAAGTCTGTCTGCAACCATTTTAACTGTGGGCAGCTGAAGCTGCTGCCTGTACACTTCCTGGATTTACGCAGACACACAGAGGCACACCTCCAGCTCTGCAGCCCTGCAGCTTTCATTGCTCCTCTTATGACTCATCCCCCCCTCCCTTTCTGGCAAACTCTCATGAGAGTGAGAGAGAGAGCTGTGCATGATGTCATAAGCCTACACTTTTTACCCAGGCAAGAAACAGGAAGTGAGCTGTAAAAGGTATTTACTGGCAGAAAAAACTAACCAACTTTAAAACAACAAGGGCAGAAGATTTAATAGATGGAAAGTTGAAAAAATGACTGAAGGTCCTCTTTAAGTAATTACGAATCATATAAAGGTAAATGAACCATGGGAATCTCCCACAGTCTCAGTTACTATATTGAGTCTCAGCTGAGAATAGTTCATCTTATGGCTTAGATCCCTGGGGTAAAATCATCGGAGACTGGCTACTGCAGAAAATCAAGTGTTAACCTTCATATTTGAATGTATTTCTTTTTTATTTGATTTTTTGCTATGGGCATCATGTCCACCTGATGCCCATATCCACCTTTCACACAGAAGAACCATGATCAGACTCCTTCTAAAGAAGTATTGTTTGCACTGAAATGTATTCCTAGAATGAGAGCACTAAACAAGTAAGTAGGATTCTATTTGAAGGAACATAAATGATGAGTTTCCATAAGTAAATTTGAACTGTAATACAAAAAGATATGCTCTGATGATTCTATATTTTATAGAAACTGCCAAATACTTATGCCTGAAAGACTAATGAATACTAGTGGACTTTTACTTGGTGACAGAGATTACCTTTGCTGTTTATATTGCATTTTTGTCACTGTATACAAGACATATTTAATGCAAACTATTAGACCAAGGTAATAGTTACAAACTAGGCCAATTAAGTTTAAAGATTTTGCCTTTCGAGCTTTTCCTCCGAGTTAAATTAGGAAGCATTAATCAAAAAGCTAGGCGCAGACTAAATTGCAGCAGGCCCATTAATCAAGCAATGTTTCCTGTATTGAAGCAGGGACACTACTGGATTGAAAACATCACTCTTTTCTTTGACAGAACCATAGGCCAAAAGGATGAGGTGAGCAAAGATAAGAGCATTCATTGTATAGAGTTTCTAAAAGTAGAAAAGCAGATCGTTAATCATAAGATTTAGGCTAGCCACAAAACAATGCTGTGTCTTGAAATAGATCTCGATGGTGGTGTTGGTTTTTTGTCATTCAGAAGGTCTTTATATAAGTGACAGCTATAACCAACGCTGCTGACAACCTGGATCCAAGCAGCACATCATTTTATTACATTTTAGTACCAATGTTCATTGTAAAATTATATAAAAAGTAGAGTGCCATTCTAGAGACAGGGCTCCCTTATCAAGGTTAATACCTGACAATAATTCCATAAAGTGCAAATACTTAACACATGATTTTACAATAAAGAAATACGCCTGATGTATGACATTGAAATGGAGGACAACCTGCAGTGCTTCCTACAGAAGTCATATCACCTGTGTCCTCACTTAATGTGGAAAAAACATCCTATTTTTATTGAAGGAAGGTCAACTCCAGGAATATAAAAAAAAATCACTCTTGTGGGCACTCTCTGCACTGCAAGAGTTTAAAGGTGAAGTACAGCCAAAGCTCGCTTGGCTGTACTTCTGCTGTGAATTAGAGGTGTGCAGTTCTTTCTGCACCTCTGTGACCTGTTTTCAGCAGACAGTGGGCTGAAGTCCGCTGTCTGCTGATGTCACAGAGCCGGTCCAGGCTCAGGCAAGATTGCGACAAAGGAGTCAGGATCCACCCACATGCCTGGTCCGGCACCCGGCTGCTCCTGCCCCCTCTACAGCCCAGCACCCTAGTAAGCACAGGAGGAGGGGGGGCAGAACAGAGAGCGCTCTCCTCCTCTGCCCAAAGCTCCAGTCTGTGGGCGGAGCCTCAGCGTTATCATGTACTATACAGGGACATTAACCATGTATTGCATATAGCAATCCTAGGGTGGCAATTAGGCTGGGCCTGTCTACCTCTCCCTTCTTTTCAGTGGGTAGAGGCACAAGGCTGGGGTGTCCCCTGTCCTCCTTCCTCTTTGCTCTCATGATGGAGCCATTAGCAGTTGCAATTAGATCATCCAGTGAGGTGGAAGTCATTAGAGTAGGGAGCATCAACGAATGCCTGGCCTGCTGTTATTTCTTAAAAATCCAAGGAATTCACTACGAGCAGCACTGAAAATCATGAATAATTTTACCACATTCTCAGGTCTGAAGGTCAATTGGAATAAGTCCTCCAACTTGCCTCTAGGTGAAAGGGCTAAGGACTCGGAGGCAGCAGACCACAATCTGCCACTGAGGTGGGTTTCTTCCATTACATATTTGGGAGTCAAAATCAAAGCAAATAGCACTGATTACATGTCACTTAATTTGTTGCCCCTTGTAACCTTTTTTAAACAGAAAGCTCAGGCCTGGCATAAACTTCCTCTGTCACTTATAGGGAGGATAAACTTGCTGAAGATGAAAATTTTCCAAGTCATACTATATTTCTTACGGCATGCCGCAGTGTGGATCCCTAAATCCTTTTTTTTAACACTAGATGGAATCACCAGCTCCTTCCTATGGGTTCCTAAACCACCTCACATAGGACTAAAGGTGTTGCAAGAACCATAGGGTCAAGAGGGTCTGGCTTTACCAGATTGGAGAAAATACTATTTAGTGAGTCAGACGGTGTTTGCTCACCGCTGGTTAACGTCTGATGATGGGGATTCAGCTACAGTAGTGGAGGCAGCTCATTTGGGGTCATATGACTCCCTGTGATTGGCCATCTATAGAGATCCCAAGTCTAATTTTCCCCTTACAATGTCCATGAAGGCCAAAGCGTGGGATGAGGCGGTCAAATTGGCGTGTCCAAACCATCTAGGATTCTCACCATTAATTCCTTTGTGGATGAATCCTAGACTACTCCACTTCTATTCCTTTTCAGATCCCATGGTGTGGGTGACTAAAGGAATCAAGTTACTTAAAGATATTACGAAGGATAGCGAATTACTAACTTTTGATCAACTCAAGGCTAGACATGTACTTCCTAACTCTGATTTTTTCAGGTTCCTACAACTTTGCCATGCCTTTCAGGCGCAATATAGGGACTTAAGAATAGAGTCTCTTCCCTCTGCTTTAGAAGATTTACTCATGGTAGATGACCTTTCTAAAACTCTATCTGTAACGTATAAAGAGCTGTTCAAGAAGAGGCTGTCCGCGGTTACAAAATGTAGGGATCACTGGGAGTCAGAGGTATCTGACATTCAGGGGAAGAATGGGATGACATGTGGGATCACCCCTTCAATCATCTGGTTTCTGCGAGGGATAGACGAATACCTTTAAATTCTTGCACAAAATGTATTTTACACCAGCCAGACTGTCTGTCATTTACCCATCCGTTCCGGCGGACTACTGGAGATGTTCCTTTTCACTGGCAGGCGCAGGCCATGTTTTCTGGGAATGCTTGCAGATCCAAACTTTCTAGCCTGGGGTGACTTCCTGTATAGTGGAGGTTCTAATGGTGCCAATTATCAATTATAGTATGTCTACTAGGCCTGGTAGAGGAGGTAGTCCCGTCCAGAGCACATAGAACGTTACTGAATATCCTTTTATACTATGGGAGGAAGGCTATTTTGTTGAATTGGAGGGACCCGGGAGCCCCTTTGACCTTTTGGAAAGGGTTAGTGAACTCTATGATGCCTTACTATAAAGCGACATACTTATCTAGAGGCTGTGGGAAAAAAATTGACAAGGTTTGGCAGACATGGTATAAATCTGATGTAACTGTGGGATAGAGGGGCTCGTGGTCCTATTTGTCTTTAGTCCATCAACCATGAGTTAGGGGCGGGAGGAATCTATTCTCTGCTTTAATGATAGGGGTGCAATTGAACCGCTTTTTTTTCAAATTTTTGTTAATGGTAATGTAAGCTGGAGATGAATAAGCTTTGCATCATTCATCGAATATGATTCACTGGTACATTTGGTGTATATTTCTATTTTCTTCTCCTTCCAGAGGTTGCTCTGCCATATGAGGATAAAGGTGAACTGAGCTGTGGGTTATTGGGGGGAGGGAGGGTGGGTAGGTAGGGGATGTTATCTACACTCAGCCAGAAGACTATGTTAGTTAGTAAGGTTGTTGTCTGTAACTGATGGCCATGTTTGTCATAGGAGTGGCTTGGTGTTGTGTCAATGCCACTCTTTTCCACTGTATGTCTTTTATAAAATTTAATAAAAAGAATTAAAAAAAAACAAAAAAACATGTATTGTATGTTGAGGATGCTGGGGTGTGATCATGGCCAGTCTGAGTGCTGGAGGGACCCAGAATAAGAGAACTATCTATCTATCTATGAACTATCTATGTATTTCTCCTTACTCCTCAATCCCTGATAGAAAGAGATTTTAACCCGTGATGTACAAGAGGGCACCACTGCATGGGTGTATTGAGGCTTTAAAGCTGAGTTCCAAGCAAAAAGTTAATAAAAAACACTGAAATATATTGTGTGTATATATATATATATATATATATATATATATATATATATATATATATATGTTGGAAACCAGCTTTAATGCCCTGTACACATGATCGGACATTGATTGGACATTCCGACAACAAAATCCATGGATTTTTTCTGACGGATGTTGGCTCAAACTTGTCTTGCATACACACGGTCACACAAAGTTGTCGGAAAATTTGATCGTTCTAAACGCGGTGACGTAAAACACGTACGTTGGGACTATAAACGGGGCAGTAGCCAATAGCTTTTGTCTCTTAATTTACTCTGAGCATGCGTGGCACTTTGTGTGTCAGATTTGTGTACACACGATCGGAATTTCCGACAACGGATTTTGTTGTCGGAAAATTTTATAGCAAGCTCTCAAACTTTGTGTGTCGGAAATTCCGATGGAAAATGTGTGATGGAGCCCACACACGGTCGGAATTTCCGACAACAAAGTCCTATGACACATTTTCCGTCGGAAAATCCGACCGTGTGTACAGGGCATAAATGGTAGAGCTTTAAGGACACAGCCATTTGCAAAACTGTCCTTTTCAGGTTTGCTTTAAAGTGTCACTAAACCAAGGACCCGACATTCATCTCCCACAGTACACAGAATATGGACATGCACTTATTTTAGTAAATATAAGCTGCTAAATACTTTTTCTCATAAGCAGTATATAGCAATCTTATGACTTCTATCATGGAAGCTGGACCAATGTAATTATTTGAAGTTTAGGTGTGGTAAACATTGCCACACTTAATCTTCAGCTTTGAAGTAGAACTAAACCCACTGATTTGACGGTTTCCCTAAACAGCCATGTCTTGATTAATAACCGGTACAGTTACTTGCATGCTTATGGTGGCTCTCAAGAATGATAAAGTGAACAGTTATTAGTGAGCTTATGGTGGCTCTCAAGAATGATAAAGGGTTCAGTTACTAGTGTGCTTATGGTGGCTCTCAAGAATGATAAAGGGTACAGTTACTAGTGTGCTTATGGTGGCTCTCAAATTAACTGTCAAACCATCAAATGGCTGGTGTCATACGTGATCACATGTGCAACACCTTGGCAATTGCAGATCAAACAAAGGCCACAATGGCAGCTTCCATGGCTGTAAAGGGAAGGAGAGTTTTTTTTTCACATCTAAGCACCTTAGTCCAGAGGGGTTGTTCTGCAAAATAAACAAATACACAAAAAAAAAACTTGGGGTTGATTTACTAAAACTTAAAAATGCAAAATCTAGTGCAGCTCTGCATAGAAACCAATCAGCTTCCCATTTTTCGTCAAAGCTCAATTGAACAAGCTGAAGTTTGAAACTGATTGGTTACCTTGCACAGCTGCACCAGATTTTGAAATCTCCAGTTTTAGTAAATCAACCCCCTTGTGTCACTCATGATTGCAAGAAGAGATGCACAGAATAAAATAGGCATGTACAGTATGTGTACCTGTTAGACAGTAGTGACATTGGTAATTACACAATTAGATCATTTCTTAATTTCCATACTTATTGCTTTCCTATTTCTCATAAAAATTTGTATTTTCCCTTCAAAACAAAGCAGAAAGCAATAATTTATGTACTGATAACAACTGTGCAGAAATTAATGACTAACAATAAAAAATATATAATGTTTATATAAACACAAATCATATAGCAACACTGGAAAATAATGGGCTCCTGCAGATGTTTTTAATTGGTGTATGATATATTTATAAGCATCCCTCCAAATTGTTGAAAAAAAGAATAGAAAATAAAGCGTTATTCAGCTTCTACAGTCAAAGTGTTACATATATCTGCTGCATGAATCAGTGGATTTTGTGGCTCCCTACAGGAACATTAAAACAGCATTACATGATTACATTGTTTCCATAACAGAATAGAAAAAGGCAACTTGGTGAATAAAGATTAAACCACTAAATAAGACATTTGTTTATTACATAAACACTTAGCAACTTTAGTGCCAGGTCTGCTGTCACTAATGGGCTTGCCATATTATACTGTATTTTCCTTTTTTACAGGGATCCTGGACATTTACTCATCAGCAAGCACACAACTGAAGCCCTTACACTTACACATGTGTATGTGTATATGAACTATCTTACATATTCATTTAAAGCTGAACTTTACCCATACAAATTTGATAAAAAATAATGTTCTTCAGCAGGAAACATACATTTCACATTTATAATTATGCCACCAAAATGAGTGTGTGCTGTAAATTGCCTCCATTACAGCTCCTGTTTATTCTTTCTAGAGGCTGCCAAGAGCCCCTGAACAGCAGTAAATAATAAAGCGGAACTAAGCCCATCGATTTTACAGTTTCAAAAAACAGTTACATTCCCTGAATGCTGTAATTGCTATCTGTCACATTTGCTTGTGTCCTCAACCAAACTGTCAAACCATCAAATAACTGATCACATGTACAGCACCATGGCAGTTGCAGATCAAACAGAAGCAGCTTACTTGAGTGTAAAGGATAGGAGGGTTTAATTCCGCTTTAAGGCTGTCAGCAGATGGGCCTCTGCAAACTCAGCAGTGCCTAAAAATGCCTTAAAATGGAAAGCAAGTGAGCATGTGCAGAGCAGGGTAAGACAATGTATTACTGAATTCTAAACAGTATAGACACTTATTTGTAATGTTTTACATAACTATACCTGCAAAAATGGCCAGCCTGAAGTGATCTAGTGGGACCTAATTTTCTGACTAAAGTTCCACTTTAAGCATACCCAGATTGGTGACCTAACCATTATGAATGTCAGTTATGCAATATAGCTTGGTCACCCCAACACCCAATACTCCCAATTTGTTGACTGAGCAATAAAGAAACATAACCAGGCTGATGTGGTTATCAAGCTGATCTCTCCTCCTGTCAATAATTTCTCAGAATTTACAGTACAATGCTGTAGAATTTGAATCGCTTTAAATAGGCCTCATGACTATGTGTCACATATGGTGGCAAAGCCCTATAATGACTAGATTTTGGATTAGGATGTTCAACTTTATTTATTCAGTGATGGGAGTAAATATTCACAGATCCCTGGAGGAGGCCCTCTTCCATAAGCTACCTGACAAGGTCCAAAAGAAATCTGTAAAACTAATTTCTTGTGTTTCTGGCAGCACAAATTACTATCGCTAAACATTGGCAGTGGCCGGTTGTGCCATTTGACTATGTGAAGCATAAACTTAATTGGATTAAGGTCAATGACAAACTCCCCTGTACTCTCCATAACGACACTAAGAGGTTTGACAGAACGTGGGACCCATGTATTCGGTACTTGTCAGTTCCTTAACCTGTTCCTGACTGACCTCTCTCCCTCCCCTCCCCTCCCCTTGCTTTTTCCTTTTTTTTTTAACTTTACTTTATCTTCTTCTTCACTTCTTACTTTGATGAATGTTGCAGGACCCTGTGGGAGGCCTGCTAAGACTATAATCTCAGGTACGTGAACACTATTTTTCTTAAAAATCCCTAACCTCTTGTACCTTTTTCTTGCTCCCCTTTATTGGTCTTCACTTCTCAGGTATAATAATTATCCTAACCTAACACCTACCCTGGACAGGGTGTCCCTCCCCGTGTCTCCTCCTTGGCTTCATGGCGGTGTCCTCGCTGTGCGTCTCCTCCTCGGCATCACAGTGGTGTCCTTGCCGTTCGTCTCCTCCTCGGCATCACAGCGGTGTCCTTGCCGTTCGTCTCCTCCTCGGCATGACAGCAGTGTCCTTGCTGTGCGTCTCCTCCCTTGGGCAATAGGGTAGCTTCTCCTTTCGGCCAATCAGGAGATGGGTTTCCCTGGCTTTCTGATTGGCTGGGAGGCAGAATCAGTGTGACAATAGCGAATATTCATTCGCTATTGTCACACAACTGGGCGGCAGTTTTCTGCGCCCCAAGCCTACCCTTTTTTGAAGCTGACTTTATAAATTGTTGTTTATTATATATATCATTGTTTGAACAACCGGTACCTAGATAACTATTGTCCTTCTTCTGATATATTCCTATGTTATGCTGGCGATAACCTGAGACTCTGATTTGCTGTTGCCAATATTTCTATTTTCTGTACTTGGGTGGACCTTCACCATTTACAACATGAGGAGCTCTGCTATATATTATTTATTGGATACAGAATTGCATAGGGGGATTTTCTGAAAATCTTCCTGAAGGTGTATTTACACTTTAAATTACTTGTTATGAGATAAAGTTGATTTTGGATAAAGTCGATTTTGTAGAATCATTGCATATAAAGTTTGACCTGGTTCTAGAATACAGAGAAACATTATGAAAAGAGTCCATACACAGTAGAAAGAAAATATGATAAATAAAAAGTTCAGTTTGGTTGGGTAGAGTATATATAAACCATAATAAAAGTTTTAATAACTACTTGCTTCCCGCCCACCGTCAAATGAAGGCAGAACGGTGCGGCTGTCTTTCTGGGACAACAGTACCTAGTTTAGCCACGATCGTGCACTGTGTCCAATCACAGCCGATCACATGTAAACAAGGAAGTGCCGTTTATCGGCTCTCCTCGCCTCACACTGACCGAGTGTGAGGTGAGGAGTGCCGATCAGTGGCATCTCCTCACAGGGAAGATGTAAAAAGGTTCCACCTATCAGTGCCCATTAGTGCTGCATTTTAGTGCCTCCTCATCAGTGCCACCCCATCAGTGCTCTTCAGTGCCCATTAGTGCCGCCTCATCAGTGCCCATCAGTGTAGCCTATCAGCAGCGTCCATCAGTGCAGCCTCATCAGTGCACATCAGTGAAGGAGAAAAATTAATTATTTACAAATCTCTAAACGTTGTAATGTATAAATAGTATTGCTTCTTTTGTTCCCCTTGTATTGTAAATATTCCCATTTTGTTGTCCCCACATTGCCATGACTAAACATTTGAAGAACATGTCTTATCAAAATTGCCTGATTGCACTCTACGTCCTAAATCTTGTAAAGAATAACACGCCTTTGTGACTGAGGGTGTAGCTGCCATCATCCATCAATTATACATCGTACACAAATCTTTCTCTCAAAGGTGGAATTTTTTAAGTAACCATACAACTGCTTAAGAGTTAAAATTTAACATGTTTTTATATTGTATAACAACATAATATAGATTCAGTCACACCCATAAGGGTTATAATTTATATGACTCTTATAAATTTGGTGTGACTGAATGTAAATGATGTTGTTATATGCTGCAGTTTTCCCAGATGTTGTTAATGTTAGTGGGAACTGCTGTAGAGAAACAATAATGACCTAATCACCTTAGATGATTCAGTCTCGTTAGGGTTTGGTTGCCCTCAAAGGGACGGTTGTATCTGTAAGACTATATAAATGTATCCAGGGTTTTTCTTCCCAAGAGCTTAGGTACAGGAACTCAACCACACCCCCCCGCCAAACCGCATCAAATGGTGGGCATGGCCAAATTATACAGTGAAGAAAAAAACCCACAATTGTATGGATCCTGGGAGTGTTGTGAAAAAGGTGCCTATACCCTATTAAATGAGGGGAGATGCTTCCAAAATATGCATGCCAAAAAAAACACCAAAGGAAAAACACACCTACAAATGCTATTGATTTCAATACAAAATTGTATTTAGTGGACATACATGTAAAAAGCAACCATGGCAAAGATGGGAAATCCCTACCCCACATATACCCCTCCCCCCTGGCCCCCCACCCAACAAAACCCACCCCACTCTGATCTCCCCAGATCCTGGCCCCTAAAATCGCTGCCACCCCTCTATCTCCCACTCCATGAATATTCTCCCCCTTCTGATGGTAACTAACAGGTCCAGTTGTATCAGTTATCTGTGTGGAGTGATCTGTAGACTGAATGGCTAAATGCTTGTGATGAAAGTAAGTCTGTCTGCTTATTTGCCTAGTTCGACCATCTGCAGGTGAACCCATGTCCAACCCACTCAAACCAATGTCAATGTAAACCACCAACAAATGGGAGTTGTGAACGGACTACAAGGGGCCGCAGTGGCATATACCATTGGCGATATTGGCAGATCTATAGACTTGTTGATTGGGGAGAGTGGGTTGGACACGGTTCACCTGCAGATGGTCGAACCAGGCGAATAAGCAGGCAGACTTACTTTCATCACAGACATTTAGCTATTCAGTCTACAGATCACTTCACACCGATAACTGATACAAATGGACCTGTTACCACCAGAAGGGGGAGCGTATTCACTGGAGTGGGAGATAGAGGGGTGGCAGCAATTTTGGGGGCCAGGATCTGGGGAGATCAGAGTAGGGGGGGTTGTGTTGGGTGGGGTATGTGTGGGGAAGGGGTTTCCCATCTTTGCCATGGTTGCTTTTTTACATGTATGTCAAATAAATACAATTTTGTATTGAAATCGATAGCCGTTGTAGGTGCGTTGTTCCTTTGTTTTTTTTTGCAAATTGCACAGTGGAAGGATCTTAAATGGGCAATAAATATTAGGAGTGCATTATGCGCGTAATTCAGGGACATGATGCAGAGTCCAGGGGTGCGCTATGTACAGAGTGCAGTTTCAGGGGTGCTAAGTTTGGGGGTGAAAAAATGCCCTGGGTGTGAGGTCCACATGAAATGGCCTGGCAGGCCAGATTGTGTTTGACACATGTGGTCTACAGGAAAGATCTTTTTTTGTATATAATGATATATTGAGACATATAAATGTTCCAATGTTTTTTGATGAAATTTGGTTGCCTTAATACACTCTCTCAGGTCATCCTAGCTCCCTTTAAATATACAAATGTCTTTAATTTTATTTTATTTTTGTATAGTGATATATAGTGTATAGTGTATAGTGATACTCCTAATACTGTTAGTGACCTGGCTGTCTCTGCACAGTCTCGCCGTGGTCTTCTAACTGTAGGAACTCATCTGGTGAAGAGTTGGGGTGACGTCTATATCATACTATATGATATAGTGGTAATATCATACTATATGATATAGTGGTAATCAGGGGCGTTGCTAGGGGGTGGCTATTGGGGCTATAGCCCCGAATCTGGGGCCCATAGCCCCGAGTCTCTTGCCGCAGGGTCCCTGTCTAACCAGCGGGTCGCGGCTGCTGCGGCGGGTGGGCTAGCTGCATATGAAAGAAGTGAGCAGAAGCGAGCAGGCAACGAGCGGAGATGACATCTCTCTAAACCCGCTCCACATCAGCGCTCTTCACAACCGCTCTCCTGCTCTCACTAAATGGACCAGTGCTGTCAGCCTGCCACCAATGCAGTGTCAATGCATTGGTGGCACTGGCTGGCAAGGCAAGTGACAATCCACATCAGTTGGCAAGTGACAACCCACATCTGGTGGCCGCACTGGCCGGTGACGTGGCAAGTGACAATCTGAAAATGGTGGCAGGAGATGTGGCAAGTGACAATCTGCAAATGGTGGCAGGTGACGTGGCAAGTGACAATCTGCAAATGGTGGCAGGAGACGTGGCAATCTGCAAATGGTGGCAGATGACGTGGCAAATGACAATCCACATTTGGTGGCAGGCTACATGGCAAGTGACAATCCACATCTAGTGGCAGGTAACACGCTGCATCTGATGACAGGCGAAGGTGGCAAGTGACACGCCCAGGGCTCCCACTGATTCTGCATTATGGTGAGTTGAACCACTTCATTATATATTACAGGGGTCCTCAAACTACGGCCCGCGGGCCGAATCCGGCCCTCCAGCGTTTTTTATCCGGCCCGCGGACTGCCCCTTTAACATCGCAGCACTCCCCCTGCCCTCTGCTACTTTTATCACACAGGACGGGAAACATGACAGGTCTGGACAAAGGATCTTTTGTGTTAAGAAGCAGGTGATTGGTTACTAGGCATCGGGGCGGTCCCAGGAATTAATCACCTGCCTTTCACTTGCAAAGTCCCGCTCTTTGTCCGGACCTACCATGCTTTGTGTCTTGTGTGATACAGGTAACAGAGGGGAGTGGGAGTGCTGTGATATTATAGAAGGGGCGGCAGTGTAATATCGATGAGGGGAGTCTGTGATGGGGGGGGGCATCTGTGATAGGAGGCAGTCTGATATGGGGGGGGGACTGTGATATGGGGGGCTCTGTGATGGCGGAGTCTGTTATGGGGGATCTGTGATGGAGGGATCTGTGATATGGGGGTATCTGATATGGGGGGATCTGTAAAGGGGGATCAGTGATGGGGGAGTCTGATATGGGGGGATCTGTGATGGGGGAGTCTGATATGGGGGGATCTGTGATATGGGGGGCTCTGTTATGGGGGATCTGTGATGGGGGAGTCTGATATGGGGGGGATCTGTGATATGGGGGGCTCTGTTATGGGGGCTCTGTTATGGGGGATCTGGGAGTCTGATATGGGGGGCTCTGTTATGGGGGATCTGTGATGGGGGGGATCTGTGATATGGGGGGATCTGTGATGGGGATCTGTGATGGGGGAGTCTGATATGGGGGGGATCTGTGATATGGGGGGGATCTGTGATATGGGCGGATCTTTTATGGGGGGCTCTGTTATATGGGGGGATATGTGATATGGGGGGAGTCTGTGATATGGGGGGAGTCTGTGATATGGGGGGATCTGTGATATGGGGGGATCTGTGATGGCGGAGTCTGTTATGGGGAAAGTCTGTGATGGGGCGTCTGTTATGGGGGTATCTGTGATGGGGGAAGTATGTGATATGGGGGAGTCTGTTATGGGGGGAATCTGTTATGTGGGGCTTTGTGATGGAGAGGAGTTTGTGTTGGGGGGCTTTGTGATGGGGGGATCTGTCATGGGGGGGCTTTGTTATGGGGTGAGTCTGTGATGGGGAGGGGGGTCTGTGATTGGGAGTGGTTCTGTAATGAGGGGAGTCTGTGAAATACTGATAAGTTCATATTGATTACAATTGTTCTATATTTTAAATATTGTACTGCTTTTTCCTGTTTTTTTTGCACTACAAATAAGATGTGTGCATAGGAATTAGTTCATATTTTTTTTTTAAAATAGTGCGCCCCCCCAACAGTCTGAGGGACCGTGAACTGGCCCCCTGTCTAAAAAGTTTGAGGGCCCCTGATATATTAGAATGTAACAATAGAAATAATGCACTTCAATCACCCTGACACCATATCAACTATGGTGCCATGATGATTGAAGCGCCAACACCAGCCATCACTAGCGAAAAATTGCTTACCATCTGCATAACTCCTACCCCCCCCCCCCCGCGGGCATGCATATGGGCTCTAGCCCCAGATCTTTTGCAGACCTAGCAATACCCCTGTCGGTAATATATCCCTGAAGAAGAGATTATTTTGAAAAAGCTTGAAACGTGTTGGATACCTTGTGACTGAACAAACCTAACAGTCAGAGTTAAATAAATGTGTAGCTTGGAAACCAGCAATTGGGAGAACCAATATGAGGATTGATAAATATGTAACTGTGAAAATTCACCCATGTACATTGTTTTTATCATCTGTATGTGAAAGATTGGTATATTTTATGAAAAGATATTTCCCAATCTTTTTAAATTATAAGAAAATAATATATGTTAAATCTTAACTCTTGGGTAGTTGTATGGTTGCCTTAAAAATCCCACTTTTCAGGTAAAGATTTGTGTACTATGTTCTATATCTTGGTCCTTCCTCCAGTGAGATGCACTCCATTATGTGTGGTACCATTCCCCTACCGCCTCAAAATCTCAGGCACATGAAGTTCTCAGGTTTACGTATGACTCCTGTACTCTGTATACTGTGCTCTACCTTACATACTCTAACCACTGCATTCTGCATACTCCTGACTTCTGCTCTCACATAATACTGACTTCTGCTCTCACATAGTACTGGCTGTCCTACAGCTGCTGGTGCTAAGTAGTTCCCAACTATTTAAGGTAGGCTTAGACAAACTCTTAACGCTATGATTATACTTTTGCTTGGGACACAATAATTAAGGCAATTGCTGCATACAAACATGACAGGTTGTAAAGTTACAACCCTTAATATTAACATAAAGTTTATTTATTTTTTTCTGAAAAAACAGAAATAAAAAACAAGTTACATTAGCTCAAGACAGATAGTGTACAATGATCATCTATACCATGTCAAGTCAATAAGTACAGTGAAAATAATACAGTTCAATCTCACACATAGTGGCGAAAGTATACTATTAAATCTCCAAATCATAGTCACCTTATAAGACCCTTGAGGGGGGGGATAGTCCCGGGGGGGGGGGAGGGGGAAGCCCAACAGGGGTCCCCCAACCCTAGTTATATACTAGCTGTGTATCGGGCAGGCCATGTCCGGAGCAAAATTACAGAGAGCAGGGATGTATGGGTAGCCAATGGGCCAAGGTAGGGTACTTAATTTATCTATGCAATGGTCAAGTGTTTGGCCTCCACCCAACCCGCCCATATCCTATCGAATTTCTTCGGACAATTTCTCCCCATATATGTAAGCTTATATAGGGGCAGGGCTGCATTAATGAGAGAGAGCCATAGTTGTTTAGTGGGTGGTTGAGGCTGGTTCCAGTTAAGGAGAATCGCCTTTCTGGCATACATTGCTGTGTAAAAAACGAATATTTTTTTCCTTTTGGGGGCCTCAAGGGAGTCACATATGCCCAACAAGAGGGGGAGAGGACTGTAGGGGACCCTAATTTTGCCCACCAAGTTAATATCATCCAGAACTATCTTCCAAAGACCCACTATCCTTGGACATGTCCACACCGTATGGAAGAAATCAGCATTATCCGCATCACACCTAGGACAGGTGGCTGTTCTATTTGCATAAATCTTAGCAAGACGCGATGGGGAGTAATAAGCCCGATGAAGAAATTTTAATTGGGTAAACCTATCCCTGGAGGAGATGGTCAGAGTTAGGTATTGCTGCACCCCCTCTTCCCAGTCCTCATCAGTCAGGTCGGGAATGTCACGCTGCCAGGTAGACATCAATTGTGAGACTCTAGACGTGTCCAGTCGTGCAAGCATATTATACATAGTCGACAGCAGTCTGGTTCCTTCAGGTGCGCGGAGCTCAGTTTCCAAATCTGACATCTGCAAGATCACCGGATCAGGAAACTGGGAGCGAAAAGCATGTCTTATCTGAAGGAATCTAAAGAACATCTGGTTTGGGAGGCCCTTTCTACTCTTCAGTTCATCAAATGTTATCAGTTGTCCCTGCGATACAATATCGCTCAGGGTAACTATTCCGTATCTAGCCCATATGACGGGATCTGGTATCGAGTGAAAATGACTCAATCGTGGATTGCCCCAGAGTGGTGTCACAGGGGACCACGTATTTTGCCTACCTAGCTTCGTGTTTACCGTATCCCATACTTTGATGGTTGTTTTCATGGGCACAGTCATTTTGGGATTGGAGCGGGGCCCTCTGTGTATAAGATTTCTTAGCTCCGAATAGGAACCAAGCAACGCGGCCTCCACAGTGGATGCCGGGTTAGAGGGCTCCTCCGCCAATCACCATTTTAACGTCACCAGGACCGCCGCCCAGTAATATTTTAGGAAACTTGGGAATGCCAGGCCTCCCAATGTGACCGGTAATTGTAGGGTTGTTTTTGCGATTCTAGGGGCCTTTCCATTCCATACAAAGGCTATGACTAAGCTGTCCAATTTATTAAAAAAGGAAATAGGTATAGGGACAGGGGTTTGCCTAAATAAGTAGGTGAATTTGGGCAGGATAGACATCTTAATTAAATTTACGCGTCCCACTGGACTAAGGGGCAGAGACTTCCATGATGAAAATTGGTGGGTCACCCGAGACATCACCGGGGCCAAATTCAGGCCAATGAATTGATGAAGGTCTCTATGTATCTCTACGCCGAGGTATCTGAACTGTGATACCCGGCGAAGCTGTGCGTCCAAGTGCGAAGGAGCAACCCCAGAGTGCAGCGGGAACAGCACCGACTTTCCCCAGTTAATACATATTCCGGAGTATCGCCCGTATCTATCTATTACCTGAAGCGCTTGTGTCAATGATTGTCCATCATCTTTAAGGTATAGAAGGGTGTCATCTGCATATAATGACACCTTTTCTTGTAGTGGGCCTATAGTAATACCCTGTATACGGGGGTTGGACCTTATAAGGAAAGCCATGGGCTCTATCGCGAGCGCAAAAAGCCCCGGGGATAATGGGCAGCCCTGTCTCGTTCCCCTACGGAGGGGAAAGGACTGAGAGAGGACCGCTCCAGTGCGCACCACGGCCGTTGGAGATCTGTACACCGCCTCAACCCAGGAGATGAAGACGGGACCAAATCCAAATCTGCGGAGGACCTCCCATAGATAATTCCATTCCACGGAATCGAAAGCTTTTTCCGCGTCCAGGGAGGCCACTACCACTTGGTCAACGTCTCCAACCCCCGAGGCCAAGACCACATACAGTCTCCGCAGGTTTATGTCTGTGCCCTTGCCCGGCATGAACCCCGATTGGTCCTCATGCACTAATGATAGTATTATCTCATTGAGGCGTCTAGCAAGGATTTTGGTCAACACTTTTGCATCAGAATTCAATAGGGAGATGGGCCTATAGGACGAACATAATTGGGGATCCTTACCTGGTTTGGGCACCACGACTATTATGGCTTGTGCCATGGAAGGGGGGAGGACTTCCTCCTTTAGCGTCTCAACCAACATGCTGTATATTCTTTGGACCATTTCCTCAGTATATTGCTGATAAAACTCAGGAGGGAATCCATCCGCTCCAGGTGTCTTACCTGATTGTAAAGAACCCAGGGCTATTTGGACCTCTTCTATTGTGATAGGGCTATCAAGGGACTGCCTTGCCTCCGGGGTAAGAGTAGGGAATTCCACTCCATCCAAGAACTCAGAGAGCTCTTCATCAGAGTATCCTGCCCTCGAAGAGTACAAACTGGAGTAGAACTCCCTAAAGCATATATTTATATTTAATGGGTCTGTCTTTACCGTACCGTCTGACGCCTCAATTCTCGCTATAGTGGGGGTTATGGATTGTTCTTTAGCTAGCCAGGCTAACAGTCTCCCCGTCTTCTCCCCTTGTTCAAAAATTTTTTGTGTTTGGACCAACTGTCTTTTATTGACCTTGGCCACCCTAAGAAGCAGAACCTCCCTATAAGCTGCTCTCATATCCTGTCCTGTTAGGGGGTTAGTCGTGATGGCAAAGTCAGACTCGAGAGTCCGAGCCCTGGCCTCCGCCTCTTCCAGTGCAATCTGATTGTTTTTACGTTCCCTAGCTATGGAAGACATGTAACACCCTCTGATATAGGCCTTGAATGCATCCCAGTCATTACCCGGTGTAGTAGAGTCAGCATTTATCAACCAGTATTGTCTAATCAAAGTGGCCATCTCAAACTCTATAGTCGGGTGATTTATCCAAAATCTAGACAGTCGCCAGATTCTGTCAGCAGGGGGAGTCACCGTCTGTATAACACAGAACATCGGCGAATGGTCCGATATTCCTCTGGGGAGGATCTTGATCCCTCTAAGCCTGGGCAAAAGACTGCCACTGGCATAGATGAGATCAATGCGGGATAGCGTATTGTGTGAATGGGAGCAGCACGTATATGACCGTTCATGAGGGTGCTTCCATCTCCACACATCCTCAAAGCCAAAGATACCCGCCCATCTGGATAAGGAAGAGTCCGTAGCCGGGTCGGGCGTGAGCCTGTCTCGGGACGGATCTGGTGCTATATTAAAGTCCCCTGCCAGAAGGACATTATCTGTGGGATATTGGGCTAGGAGAGGGATAAGATTATGTAGAAGGGAAATGTCAGCCGGGGGTGGTAAATAAATGCCCACAACCACCATCTCAATCGTGTCAATAAGTGCATGTAGTAGTACGTATCTACCCCCAGGGTCCAGCTTAACATCCAACAACTCGAATTGGAGGGACTTATGAATCAAGATACTAACTCCCCGGGAGTATCCAGAGTGAGTGGCATGAAAATGTCTCCCAACCCAGGGCCGTTTGAGGCTCATTATCTTACTCCCCACTAAATGCGTTTCTTGCAATATGCAAATGTGGGGGTTATATCTCTTAATATATTCGAACACTAGGGAGCGCTTTATTTTATCGCCAAGGCCCCGGACATTCCAGGAAAGAATTCTCAAGGGGGCCATAGCAAGGGAGAATGGGAATATGCGAGGATCAAATTACAGTCAGCCGGACCCCGAGAGGCCGACACCACCATCAATTCACTGTACATATGGGTCTGCCACGGATCTAGGCAGAGCGGTGGCAGGGCCCAAACCCACATCACCCTTGTAAAACGTACATTGTCACACATCTGTCTTATGTAGTAGAAATTAACTCTGATAAACCAAAAAAACCAAAAACCCAAGCCCCGCCCACCCCGCACATCCGCTGTAGAACTCGGCGTGCCTGAACCCCAAACAGAACCCATTAATTTCTAGGAAAGTCTCCTATAAGGCAGTGAGACACCTCCCAGAACGGCACCAAGCAAACAGGGGCGGTCAAAGTTCGGTGCAGTCCAGAGATATCCGTCCGTATCCTGAGGATAAAAGCACCATAATAGAGATCCATGTAAACTTTAAGCTAATATAAGAAAACGTAATAAGAAAAATAAAAATAAAAAACCACACCTAGCCGGAGCTAGGGGCACATACTTTGGTCCCAACTGTGTCCTATAATCCCCGTACACCTTTTAAGGAGGTCCCCAGTTTCTTCTGACAAAAAATATAGTGTGTCTGAACTGTTAAGCTTCTACATATTTGAAGAGGGTAAAGGATAAATCCGCCATGTAGAGTTCAACGGTAAGAGGAGAGGGGAAAAAACCAGCAAGGGAACCATTAACCACCCCAACCCCTCCATCCCCAACAGGCACATTTTAGTGAACAGGAACCGAAAACTAGGGGGGGCAGTGGGGCGGCAGTAAGGCTTTTGGGGGGACCACATGAACAAAGACTATCTTCTTGGTAAGTATTAAAAGTGACAGTCATACGCATCTGAGAAGTTACTTCTAAGGCACTAGGTAGCATCTTTGGGCACTTACACCAGCATTTTCCTATACTACTCTTGTCCCCTTCGATCTTGGGGTAGGGTATCCAACCAGCGGGAAGCCTCCTCCGGCGAGGTGAAGTATCGAGAGGACTCTCCATCGATCACTCTAAGGCGAGCCGAGAACAACATGTTATACTTTAGCCCTCTCAGGCGGAGCTGTGCCTTGACGTGGTCGAAGGTTCTGCGGAGACGCTGGGTGTCGATAGAGTAGTCCGGAAACATCATGATTTTGGTGTTTTCAAAGCGAAGCTCCGGGACCTTCCGGGCCTCCCTAAGGGCCAAGTCTCTGTCCCGGAAATTCAACAACCGGAGGATGAAGGTATGTGGTGGAGCCCCAGGTGGGCCCCGCACTGGAGGCATCCTGTGCGCCCGCTCCACCACAAACTGCGGGGAGAATGGGGCCTGTGGAAGTAAGGTGTGGAGCAGGGTTTCCGTGAAGGCCGTAGGATCCCGACCCTTAGAGCCCTCCGGGAGGCCCACCAGCCGCAAATTGTTCCTGCGACTACGGTTCTCACTGTCCTCAGCCCGCGATTCGAGGATCTTTACCTTGGCTTGCAGGGTATGGATAGAGGCCCGGTTGTCACGAACAGTATCTTCCGAGTCACCGATTCGCTGCTCCGCTTCATTCATGCGATCCCTCATCTTGTCCATATCCCTGCGCATAAGTCCAAATTCCATTTGCAGGGTATCAATTTTGGCTGTCAGGGTGTTCTGGCATCCAGAAATAGCCAGCATCAGAGCTTGGAACTGATCCTCCTCCGAGCCCGGATCTGTGGGGATGGTCTGAGATGCCATGTGTGCGTAGTTGGTCGGGCCCGCTGGGGCCTGCGACTTCCGCTGTGAGGAAGCTTTAGGGGTATGCCCACCTGTCTTAGCTGAACTAGATCTGCCTCTTCTCATGCCCAGATGCCCTCCACTGCTGGGTGGAATAGTCTATAGTATTGGAGAGGACTCAGCCAGGGCTCGGGCTCTGCGAACTGCGGTTATGTCACCCCCAACAACAGTACCTTGTGGTAGAGGCTGTAGACTGTTCTTTAGGTCACAGGTTAGGAGGGGGGGTCGTCTCTGCGATTTCTCCAATGTCCTTTAGATGCTTGTCCCCTCTTATACAGGTCCCAGGCCAGGTGACAGCTCCCTCCCGCAGACCTCAGCACCCCAGGGCAGTGTTGGTACAGTCCTGTGGATAACTCCAAGATGGCGGCCGGCAGCCGGTGTATGGAGCCCACCGAGGACCTTTATGGTGTTTTCTGTGTCCCCCCCTTGTTACCTCCGGATCCCGCTGCTGCTTCTAGCTGCATGACACCACTGTATAGCCTGCGGTGGCCCTCCTCCCGCCGATCGCGTTACTCGAGGCCGGGGATCGCGGAGGCTCTGCAGGCCGCAAGATGGCGGATCGTGTCTGGGTTATTGAGCCGAATGGAGGCCGCTGCGGTGCGATCGCTGGATCCGCTTGTCTCCTCTAGTTCTCGCCTCCTCCCACCTCTGGATGGGTCCGATGCGCAGAGCGCTGTGGTCCCCCTCCCGCCGATTGCTGTACTCCAGGCCGGGGATCGCGAGGCCGCTGTAGGCCGCAAGATGGCGGAATGCCTCCTGGAAGTGGAGCCGGCCTACTACAGCTCCGTCGAGCGGCCGTCCTCCACAATACCCTCCGTCCCTGCTAAGGAAGATACCCTGCAACAGTCAGGGAGCCGTGTGAAGTCAAATGAGGTGCTTGTAAAGCAGGATGGCTACGGATGAAGCCAGGACCGGCGGAGCTCCTCTGGATCACGTCCTGCTCCTTGCTACATCCGGACACGCCCCACAACCCTTAATATTAACTCCCCCCTTTCCACCTATACATTAAGTTCTGGCTACACCCTTGTTGTCAAGTGATTTATCCATAAAGGCCTGACTGTTTGAATTGCGTCACTTGAATCAGACATGTTGTTGAAACCATTGCTTCTTCCCTATGTACTGTATATAAGCAATATTGATGGAGGCTTGCCTTTAGCAGCTGTGTACATGTTTGTAGAGTAAACTGAATTTGAGTGCTGACTACAAAAACAGGGAAGTTGCATTAATATTCTATAAAATAAGAAACCTGTCCTTACATCTTTCCATTATCACCCCTGGTATATTAATCAAAACCCAAATATGTTGTGATAAATTCATAGTATTGTATAAAAGACTATATAGAGCTATCTTTATTTAATTATTAGTATTATTTTTTCATTATTAACCACTTCAGCCCCGGAAGGATTTACCCCCTTCCTGACCTGAGCACTTTTTACAATTTGGCACTGCGTCGCTTTAACTTCTAATTGTGCGGTCATGCAATGCTGTACCCAAATGAAATTTGCGTCCTTTTCTTCCCACAAATAGAGCTTTCTTTTGATGGTATTTGATCACCTCTGCCGTTTTTATTTTTTGCGCTATAAACGGAAAAAGACCGAAAATTTTGAAAAAAAATGATATTTTCTACTTTTTGTTATAACAAAAATCCAATAAACTCAATTTTAGTCATACATTTAGGCCAAAATGTATTCGGCCACATGTCTTTGGTAAAAAAATGTCAATAAGTGTATATTTATTGGTTTGCGCAAAAGTTATAGCGCCTACAAACTAGGGTACATTTTCTGGAATTTACACAGCCTTAAAACCCCCACAAATGACCCCATTTTGGAAAGTAGACACCCCATGTTAATTGCTGAGAGGCATGTTGAGCCCATTGAATATTAATTTTTTTTGTCCCAAGTGATTGAATAATGACAACAAAAAAAAAATTACAAAAAGTTGTTACTAAATGATATATTGCTCACACAGGCCATGGGCCTATGTGGAATTGCACCCCAAAATACATTTAGCTGCTTCTCCTGAGTATGGGGATACCACATGTGTGGGACTTTTTGGGAGCCTAGCCGTGTATGGGGCCCCGAAAACCAAGCACCACCTTCAGGATTTCTAAGGGCGTAAATTTTTGATTTCACTCCTCACTACCTATCACAGTTTTGAAGGCCGTAAAATGCCAAGATGGCACAAACCCCCCCCAAATGACCCGATTTTGGAAAGTAGACACCCCAAGCTATTTGCTGAGAGGCATGTTGAGTCCATGTAATATTTTATATTTTGACACAAGTTGTGGGAAAGTGACAATTTTTTTTTTTGTACAAAGTTGTCACTAAATGATATATTGCTCAAACATGCAATGGGCATATGTGGGATTACACCCCAAAATACATTCTGCTGCTTCTCCTGAGTACGGGGATAGCACATGTGTGGGACTTTTTGGGAGCCTAGCCGCGTACAGGGCCCCGAAACCAAGCACCGCCTTCAGGATTTTTAAAGGCGTAAATTTTTGATTTCACTCCTCACTACCTATCACAGTTTTGAAGGCCATAAAATGCCAAGATGGCACAAAACCCCCCCAAATGACCCCATTTTGAAAAGTAGACACCCCAAGCTATTTGCTGAGAGGCATGTTGAGTCCATGGAATATTTTATATTTTGACACAAGTTGCGGGAAAGTGACCAATTTTTTTTTTTTTTTGCACAAAGTTGTCACTAAATGATATATTGCTCAGACAGGCCATGGGCATATGTGGAATTGCACCCCAAAATACATTTAGCTGCTTCTCCTGAGTATGGGGATAACACATGTGTGGGACTTTTTGGGAGCCTAGCTGTGTATGGGGCCCCGAAAACCAAGCACCACCTTCAGGATTTCTAAGGGCATAAATTTTTGATTTCACTCCTCACTACCTATCACAGTTTTGAAGGCCGTAAAATGCCAGGACAGTTCAACCCCCCCCAAATGACCCCAATTTGGAAAGTAGACACCCCAAGCTATTTGCTGAGAGGCATGTAGAGTCCATGGAATATTTTATATTGTGACACAAGTTGCGGGAAAAAGACACATTTTTTTTTTGCACAAAGTTGTCACTAAATGATATATTGCTCAAACATGCCATGGGAATATGTGAAATTACACCCCAAAATACATTCTGTTGCTTCTCCTGAGTACGGGGATACCACATGTGTGAGACTTTTTGGGAGCCTAGCCGCGTACGGGACCCCGAAAACCAAGCACCGCCTTCAGGCTTTCTAAGGGCGTAAATTTTTGATTTCACTCCTCACTACCTATCACAGTTTTGAAGGCCATAAAATGCCAAGATGGCACAAAACCCCCCCAAATGACCCCATTTTGGAAAGTAGACACCCCAAGCTATTTGCTGAGAGGTATAGTGAGTATTTTGCAGACCTCGCTTTTTGTCACAAAGTTTGAAATTTGAAAAAAGAAAAAAAAAAAGTTTTTCTTGTCTTTCTTCATTTTCAAAAACAAATGAGAGCTGCAAAATACACATGTGGTATCCCCGTACTCAGGAGAAGCAACAGAATGTATTTTGGGGTGTAATTTCACATATTCCCATGGCATGTTTGAGCAATATATCATTTAGTGACAACTTTGTGCAAAAAAAAAAATGTGTCTTTTTCCCGCAACTTGTGTCACAATATAAAATATTCCATGGACTCTACATGCCTCTCAGCAAATAGCTTGGGGTGTCTACTTTCCAAATTGGGGTCATTTGGGGGGGGGTTGAACTGTCCTGGCATTTTATGCACAACATTTAGAAGCTTATGTCACACATCACCCGCTCTTCTAACCACTTGAAGACAAAGCCCTTTCTGACATTTTTTGTTTACATGAAAAAATATTTTTTTTTTGCAAGAAAATTACTTTGAACCTCCAAACATTATATATTTTTTTAATTTTTATTTTTATTTTGTTTAATTTTTTTTTCACACAGTATTTGCGCAGCGATTTTTCAAACGCATTTTTTGGAGAAAAAACACACTTTTTAAACTTTTAATGCACTAAAACACACTATATTGCCAAAATGTTTGATAAAATAAAAAAGATGATCTTAGGCCGAGTACATGGATACCAAACATGACATGCTTTAAAATTGCGCACAAACGTGCAGTGGCGACGAACTAAATACATTTTTAAAAGCCTTTAAAAGCCTTTACAGGTTACCACTTTAGATTTACAGAGGAGGTCTACTGCTAAAATGACTGCCCTCGATCTGACGTTCGCGGTGACACCTCACATGCATGGTGCAATTGCTGTTTACGTTTGACGCCAGACCGACTCTTGCGTTCGCGTTTGCGCGAGACTAGGGGGGACAGGGGTGCTTTTTTTCTTTTTTTCTTTATTATTTTTTGCTTTTTTATCTTATTTTTAAACTGTTCCTTTCATTTTTATTTTTTTTTAATGATTTTTATTCTTATCTCAGGGAATGTAAAGATCCCCTATGATAGCAATATGTAGTGACAGGTACTCTTTTTTGAAAAAACTGGCATCTATTAGACCCTAGATCTCTCCTCTGCCCTCAAAGCATCTGACCACACCAAGATCGGTGTGATAAAATGCTTTCCCAATTTCCCAATGGCACTGTTTACATCCGGCGAAATCTAAGTCATGAAATGCTCGTAGCTTCCGGTTTCTTAGGCCATAGAGATGTTTGGAGCCACTCTGGTCTCTGATCACCTCTATGGTCAGCTGACTGAATCACCGGCTGCATTCTCAGGTTCCCTGTTGGGACAGGAGAGCCAGAGAAAAACATGGAAGACGGTGGGGGGGTCATTCCCTCCCTATGCTTGTAAAAGCAGTCTAGAGGCTAATTAGCAGCTAGGATTGCTTTTACATGAAAGATGACCGCTGGCTGAAAAGAATGATACCAAGATGATACCTAAACCTGCAGGCATCGTTCTGGTATAACCACTCAAAGTCCAGCAACATACCAGTACGTTGCTGGTCCTTGTTGGGCATATATTGTAAACTTAATTTTCATGCAGCCTGTGGGTTGAACGAAAAAAAGATATTGATCGGTGGGTATGCCCACCATTAGAATACCTCCCTTCATCCACCCACTTCTAATGATGGGCCGTATATATATGCCGAAGCATGGGGGAATCCTCCCGCAAAAGTTAGGAGCAAATCGCTCCTCCGCCCTCTGCTGCCCCCACGCTTCGGCACATATGCTGAAGTATGTAACTGTGGTGGTGAAATCACCTCCGACAGCGCTGGAGTCACGGCTTTATGTATCGTGGGAGCAAATGCTGTTGCTGTCAAGATAAATAAATCCGTGCTGCAACTGAATGGCGTACCTGCTAAGCAAATGATGGTTAACAATAAAACAAAGTAACATTACAGTATAACAGTAAGACTTACCATACCTGCAAAGCAAATACAAAAAAACATAGTAAAAAATAAAACATTTAACGCAACCTGTGCCTAAAATATATATATGCCGAAGCATGGGGGCAACCTCCCACAAAAGGCAGGAGCAAATCGCTCCTCCACCCACTGCTGCCCCCACGCTTCGGCATATATGCTGAAGTATGTAACTGTGGTGGTGAAATCACCTCCGACAGCGCTGGAGTCACGGCTTTATATATCGTGGGAGCAAACGCTGTTGCTGTCAAGATAAATAAATCCGCGCTGCAACTGAATGGCGTACCTGCTAAGCAAATGATGGTTAACAATAAAACAAAGTAACATTACAGTATAACAGTAAGACTTACCATACCTGCAAAGCAAATACAAAAAAAAATAGTAAAAAATAAAAATAAAAATGGTTACCAACAAAACACAGTAAACAGTAAAGTATAAAAAAATTGCATATCTGAAAAGCAAACATGGTAAAACATAATAACAATAAAACAATGCAGAATAGAATACAGTAAAAAAGAGCAGAACAATAGAGAGAGAATAGAGAGAGAGAGAGAACAATAAAACGACAACTATTTTTGGTTTTTTTATTTTATATTTTTTAGTGTTTTTATTTTTTTTATTTTATTTTATTTTTTTTTTTTTACACTTTTTTTTAGTAACTTTAACTTTTTTGTAACTGGTACCAGGTTTGGGTCTCTCAAAATGCGATGGCATCTTGGGAGACCCTGTGAAAGTGTGTCCTAGTCTGTGCAATGCTGTACCCTACGCTAAAACTCACCTAGTGTATGGTAGCGTTCAAAACATTCACCAATGCATAGACCAGGATTGTCAGGAAAGGAGGGACAATAATACTGGGTGTCACGCCTAAATCCGCGCTTGCTACAGACACGACATCTTCTTTGGGGGGCTCGTTGGGTAGGGGTACTCGAGAGGACATAAGGAAAATGCCTCTCTTGCAGCCGGCTTACTACATTTGGTTGGGGAAGGTGAGGTGGAGCACCGTCTGGATACAGAAGGGCTCTGACGATCTCTTCCTGGAATTTAAGGAAGGATCTAGTCTGTCCTGAAGCTCTGTATAGCACATGAGCGTTCAGCAAAGCCAATTGAAATAAATAAACAGACACTTTTTTGTACCAGCGTCTGGCCTTACGGGCAACTAGGTACAGCGCCAACAACTGGTCGTTGAGGTCCACCCCTCCCATATTTTGGTTATATTCGTGGACACAGAGGGGTTTCTCCACAACACCAGTCGCCGTAGTAATTTGGACCGTCGTGTCTGCATGAAGGGAGGTAAGAATGAATTCTTATTGTCCCTCCACTTCATAGTGAGCAAATTATTACACTGCAAGCAGGCTCTCTCCCCCAGCCTAAGATGGGAATCTACAAGCCGCTGGGGAAAGCCCCGGCGATTAGGTCCAACGGTGCCACATGCTCCAATCTGATGATCAAAAAGGTGACTAAAAAGTGGCACGCTCGTGTAATAATTGTCCACGTACAAGTGCTACCCCTTTCCGAATAAGGGTGACACCAAGTCCCACACTATCTTGTCAGTGCTTCCTATGTAGTCAGGGCAGTTCTCCGGCTCTACGTGACTATCTTTGCCCTCGTAAACTATAAATCTACATGTATAGCCTGTGGCCCTGTCACAGAGCTTATACATCTTGACCCCGTATCTGGCACGCTTGCTGGGAAGGTACTGTTTGAATGACAAGCGGCCAGAAAATTTAATCAGACAACTTGATGGGGAGTAAACAAGTCTGCAAAACGTTGGGTGAAGTGGTTTACGAGGGGCCGAATTTTGTAGAGCCGATCGTATCCAGAGTCTACGAGGACGACAGAGTTAATTGTCATTGAAGTGCATGAACCGCAAAATCTGCTCGTATCGTGCCCTGGCCATGGAAGCAGAGAACACGGGCATATGGTAAATTGGGTCAGTGGACCGATATGACCACAACTCACTCTTTTTATTTATGCCCATGTTGAGGGAAAGGCCCAGAAAGATCTTAAATTCTGAGACCGTAATTAGTCTCCAATCTCTGGCAAGGGAGGACTGGGGATTAGCGGCAATGTGTTGACCAGCGTATAAATTGCTTTGGTCCACAATAGATCTATAGAGATCTTCGGTGAAAAACAGCAAATAAAAATCCAGTGGCATAAAATCAACTGTTTCCACCTGAATTCCGGGTTGGCCAGTGAATGGGGGAAGTATGGGTGCTGCAGAAGTGGTGGGCTCCCAATTCGGATTGGCGAATGCAGCAGGAAGGGCACTATGGGCATGACGGGCCTGTGATTGTCTTCTTGGTGGCAGCGGGACACTACTAGTGCTTGCCACCTCGCCAGCTTGAACTGCACTTATGGGACTCGCCACATCACCACGTGATACTGCAGTGCTGGATATACGACCAGGGTGTACTAGGCCGCTGGTGCTTGCCAGTTCACCAGAAGGAATAGCGGCGCTAGTACTTCTATGCTCCATACGAGGGACCTGCGGTTCTTGCACTTCAAGGACAGAAGAAGAAGATTGGGGTCTGGTACGCCTGACCTTAGCAGGGACCACAACTCCGTCGTCAGAGCTATCTGTTATGGAGCCGCTGTCCTCTACAGGATCGTATTCTGAGCCTGAATCTGACAGATGAGTGGCTTCCTCTTCACTATCTGTCATGCTCAGAAACGTGTAGGCCTCTTCACTAGTGTACCTTCGATTTGCCATTTGCTAAATTTAGGGGTACACTAGTGAGACTCACAGGCAAAAAAGCTCCTGACTGTTAGCGACTGATTCAAAACACTACCAAAAAACTGTTAGCGATCGCAGGGATCAGGCCTGACTCTGCGAACGCTGCAGTTATGTGTGCTTAGTGTTTTGTAAGTGTCAGTGATCGATCGATACTGCACTTGGATGGGCTGGGCAAGGCTGGGCCGAGGGGCAAAATGCAGGAGCTAGCAGGTATCTGGGCTGATCCCGCTAACACTGTGTTTATGGGAACCCTAAACTGCTGGGGAGTATAGATCTGATCGGATCAGATGTCGATCCGTTCAGATACTATAGCACTAAGGGAGGTGTATGCTGCGTGCGTGGGTGTTAGCAGTACTGGCCCTAAACTGACGCTGCCTGGGGTGACGCAGACCTTATCTGACCCTAAAAACGTAACTTATATCACCGCCGGGCAATTAGGGGGTTAAACTTTTATAGGTAATAAACGGCGGGTGCCCTAAAACTATAATAAACTATAAAAAACAAACTAACTAACCAGCGTCACCCGTAACACTTATACGGTGATCGCTGGTGAAAGGGTTAACTAGAGGGCAATCAAGGGGTTAAAACCTTTAGTAGGTAATATATGGGGGCCCCTTTCGCTATAAAACACTGACAGCGAACCTATATACTTACCTCCCTAACTAGCGTCACCAGCGACACTAATACAGTGATCAGAAAAATGAGTGACACTGGCGACGGGGGGTGATCAAGGGGTTAACCTTTATTAGGGGGGGTTAGGGGGGTACCCCAGACCTAAAGGGTGCTAACCCTAACTGCCCTACTTATAACTGTCACAAACTGACACCAATGCAAAAAAAAAAACTGCTATTGGAGTCAGTGTGACAGGGGGTACAGGGGGGTGATCGGGAGGTGATGGGGGGTGAAAAGTGTGCCTGGCGTGTTCTACTGGAAGTGTAGTGTTGGTGTAACTTACATTGATGTCTTCTCTCCTCGGCGCCGGAACGAAAAGACCGGCTCGAGGAGGGATGACATCACTTCCTCTCCCTCTGTTTACATTACAGAGGCAGAGGAAGGATTTTCATTCGCCGGGAGCGATCGGGAGGGGGTGGCAACGAATGGATGGCCTCCCCCTCACCTCTCATCACCCGCGAACAAATGCCGGCCGCCTCTGGCACCGGGGGGTCCGATCGGACCCCCCAGCCGCGGGAGGCAGATCACATACAGGTACGTGATTCTGCCTGCCCGTGCCATTCTGCCGACGTACATCGGCGTGAGGTGGTCGGCAAGTGGTTAAATAATACTTTTTTGTTTTTTTTCTAATGAATTGTGCTAGTTTTTTTAATTAGTATATAGAGCTGTAATTTCTCATATGTTTTTATTTGCGATTACATATTTCCAGATGTTACTGCTTTTCTTGGAAAAAGTCATCACATTCTGTTGCTTGCAAAATTATTTGTTGAAATGGTTGGTTATGAAACATAATAAACTGGCTCATATGTGCTTACAGACTATGAAAATTAAAACATATTAAACAAATGACATATTTCTACATGGTTCTGCCATACTCTTTTTTGTTAGCATATTATTATTATTATTTTAAGGTGGACTTTTAAGTAACTTTACAAGCCTGCAAGAATAATTTTGTAATAATTTTTCATAAAAGCTGCATCTTTTATCAATGTAACACAGGGTAATGTTACCAATTGCAGAACTTTCTTACAAAAGATGACAGTAACACTGTGCTTTGTTTAGCTAGTGACTGACTTTATGCAGGAGCAGCCTGGGCGATGTAGTTTAAAGAAAGTTCTGAGCCACAACTATTATGGGGAAGCAACTAAAATACCCACATGTACCTAGGAGTAGGAGGCATTAAATAAAAGGAAAAGCCTGGCAAAAGAGCGGGCAATTGGAGAAGAGGGCCAACCGGAGTAGGAAGTGCTGTGGTGTGCTGCCGAACTGTTCCTGAGCTGAGTTTGCACAATGCTCCTGCTTTTAAGGGTCAGGAAGCTGAACTGGATCGGGTTTGCTGTTTCATCGGCTGTTCCGATACTCACTCCAGACACCCACTGTGATCCGGCCTGGCATCACCCAGAATTAATGATGAGGACATCATCCCAATGGCTTCTACCTGTTGTTCATCCAGCTCACCACCATCGCAGCTTTGCAGAGGAAGAAACTGGTGAGAGGGTCACAGGCCCACTATCAGGTTGCATCTATTTGCAAATAGCTAACAGACACAGAACTTACATCTGCTGCCCTAGACAACGTTTGTGCTGTTTTACACAAAATCCAAACATAGCCCAGTTCCTGTTCTGCGTGCTGGTGTTGTGCTTGCCAGTATGTTTAACTATGGTAACTGCGTTTACCATTACACCAAACTATTGCAACTGTGCACATCCTCACATCTGGCTACCGGCTGCCATTAGGCCTATTCCATGTAAGTACTCATCCACATCAAAGAGTCCCCTCTTTCATTGAACACAACCTCCTAAACAAGTTTTGCAATACTTAGTTCATTTTCATATTCTCATTATCCTGCATGCCAATGTTCTTAAAGGACCCCAACATAGCTGGCAGAAGATCCACTACAAACACTTTTTCCAACCCCTTTAACTGGAGGGTAGTTCTGTGTTCAACTCTGAGACTTATCTTGCAGACCTAAACCTTGCCCCTATGTCTGAGAGCCCTCAAGTGGCATAGTTGATCTACTGTTGTTTACTTGCCACTTGGGGTGTTTCTTCTCATTCAGAGAGCTACTGTTTATGCCTTTGGGAGGTCACAGTATAAGCTGGAGTTTGTCTCTTTTAGACCAGAGCTTTTAAAGATCAGTTATACCTCTAACACTGTGTTCATGCTGATTGAGATAAAGTATTATACTTTTATGACTTTTTACGTGTCAATACAGTCTGTTTATTTTTTATATAGAGCTGTGAGTCTAACTGTTGTGTGCCTGCTGAGGTTCACCAGAAGGTATACTGGTGGTGTCAGTGAGGGTGAGGCCTCACACATGGCTAGACCAAGAGTAGAGGACCCAAATAACCAGCTGCTCCTGCGGGTGTAGCACTACATCAGTAAAAAGCAGTCTTTTAGCTCAGATCAAGTGATTTTACCTAGGTTGAGATGATGTTATTAGTCTCCTGCAGGCAGGGTGAAGCATTTCCTCAATCTTCTTTCCTTCAGTTATCAGGCATTTGGGAACACAGCCAAGAACTACTGAGGAACCCAGGTTTACCTGATTGTGTCATCTCTGAGCCAACATCTCAGTCCAGGAAGCAGCTCTTAACCTTAGATTATGACTTAACAAAAATAGTGCTGTTCTGTCAGGAGGAGTGATGCGAGATGTAATAAATACTTCGAAGTGTTACACATACCTTAACATGTATGAATTTAACCGCTTGCCGATCTCCTCACACAGATATACTGCAGCAGAATGGCACAGCTGCACAAAACCCCATACGGGTATGTCGTCCCCTTAAAGAGCCACCAGAGGGCGCACGCATGCACACTGCATGGAGGGGGACCCAATGCGCGTGTCGGTCGTCGGGCACGCGCAATCGCGTACATGAGATCCAGTATGGAGATTTGTGTGTGTAAACACACAAATCCCTGTTCTGTCAGGGGAAAGGAGACCTATCGTTGTTCCTACTATGTAGGAACAACGATAGGTCTCCTCCCCTAGTCAGTCCTATCCCCATACAGTTCTAACACACTGAGGAAACACACAATTAGCCCCTTGATCGCCCCCTAGTGTTAACCCCTTCCCTACCAGTGACATTTACACAGTAATCAGTGCATTTTTATAGCACTGGTCGCTGTATAAATATCAATGGTGCCAAAAATGTGTCAAAAGTGTCCAATCTGTCTGCGGCAATGTCGCAGTACTGCCAAAAATCGCAGATTGCCGCCATTACTAGTAAAAAAATAAAACAATTAAAAAATGCCCTAAAAATGCCATAAATCTTTCCCATAGTTTGCAGAGGCTATAACGTTTGCGCAAACTAATCAATATACGCTTACTGCGATTTTTTTTACCAAAAATATGTAGAAGAATATATATTGGCTTAAACTGATGAAGAAATGTGTTTTTTCAAAATTGTCGCTTTTTTTTTGTTTATAGCGCAAAAAATAAAAACCACAGAGGTGACCAAATACCACCAAAAGAAAGCTCTATTTGTGGGAAAAAAAGGACGCAAATTTAGTTTGGGTATAGTATTGCATGATCGCGCAATTGTCAGTTAAAGCGTCGCAGTGCCAAATTGTAAAAAGTGCTTTGGTCAGGAAGGGGGTAAAGTTTTCCAGGGCTGAAGTGATTAACCTCCCTGACAGTATTCCAGAGTGTGGCTCGGGGTTAAATTTCAGCACCATTAGCGGTAACCCCAAGCCACACTCGGGATTACATCTCAGGATCCTGGTGCTGGTTACTTACCTTGTCCCCAGGATCCTGCGATGTCCCCCCGCGCTGTCTGCGGGTTCCGTCCTCTGCCCGAAGCCTCTCTGTGACAGGCTCCGGTCCCTGCAAGCGTCGTGATGCACAGGGGCGAAGCCTGGCGGCAAATTCAAAAAAATGTCAAAATCATAACACATACAGTACTGTAATCTTACAGATTACAGTACTGTATGAAATCATTTCACTTCCCTTTTGTCCCCAGTGCTTTGGCCCATGCCCTGCATGCAGTTTTATAGTATATATACTGATCTTTCTGCCTGGAAACTGGAGATTGTCCATAGCAACCAAAAAGTGTCCCTTTACGTCAAAAGTGGCTTTAGACCAGCTAGAAAACAGCGATAGTAAATTAGAACACTTGCAGAATTCAGCGATAGTGAATAGTGGGGAAATTTATTTTATTATTATTATTATATTATTATTTTTTAAATTATTTATTATATTATAATTTATGATTTTGTGTTTCAAACTTCATCATACCCGGGATATATATTAGACTCTTGGTGGACAGATATAAGTGTGTTATTGCTAAGAATTACAGACCTACAATATAAAACGCCAAATTTCTATTCAAAATAATTGCACCGCTTTGAGATGCAAAAATCTGAAATAATCATACCGCCAGGGAGGTTAAATAAACACTGTTGCTAAATTAGAAAGTATAAAACAGAATCCCCTGTTAGAAAGAGACATTGGGGTTGGTTTAGCAAAGGCAAATAGACTGTGCACTTTGCAAGTGTAGTAGCACTTATTTTCTCCAGCTTAGTACATGTGGTGAAGCTTCTCTTTGTAAAGAATACCCAATCAGGTGCAAGGAAAAAAAACAGCATTTGTGTTTTCACATGATTGGATGATGGAAACCATTAGAGCATCTCCACAGTCACTAAGCTCTGGGGAAAATGAGTGCAACTGCACTTGCAAAGGGCACAGTTTATTTGCCTTTAATAAATCAACCCCATTATACATACAGTACCTGTCCTGATGATTTTCATTTTCTTTAGAAAACCACTATCCCTGGAAAATCATTTTTATCAGGCAAAATTCTGGGAGGTCCTCTGCCAAGTGATGTGATACTTTCTTCAGGCCTCCTACCTCACTACTGAATTCTGTAGTGATGTAGGGACTGGCAAAAGTTACCACAGCCCATGGCAAGGGACCACGTCTCCAATGTGTTGTTTGAAAAGGGTTCTCTCCGAATATTGATTTCAGTGATTTCATATGGGCTTTAGTGTTACACAAATAGTTTTCTTTGCCAGGTTATTTTCACTTGCATGCTCAGAACAGATTATCCTTAGTAGATCAGTTCACCCTTCATTACCAACTCCAATTAAAACTTTATTCCAATGTTGAAGACCATAAAAAGCTTTACCACTGGTCAACCATTCCAATATGGTTTTTGAGTTCTCACTGTTAAGGGGAATTAGGTGTGTAATCTTTCACTTGCCCCAATTTGATATCAGAAGTGGTAATGGAGTTTTGCACCAATATTTATTGCAGAAAATCTGGATTTTAAAGTATATCTAAATTTCATATCATGGTGCAGCACATTTACCTTGTCATGTTACGTTTGGCAGGTGGTGCAACTTGTCAAATGCCCAAATTGAAGTCAATTGGACCGTGCTGCAACCACTTGTTATCTAACTTTAGCTCTCCTCTACGCTGTTCATAAGAAAATACAATGGGGAGATTTATCAAAACTGGAGCAGACAGAATCTGGAGTAGCTGTGCATAGTAGCCAATCAGTTTCTATCTTCAGCTTTTTCAGTTAAGCTTTGAAAATTAAAGCTAGAAGCTAACTGGTTGCCATGCACAGCTGTTCCAAATTCTGACTGTTCCAGTCTTTTTAAATTCCTCTCGCTGTTTTGACTAAAGCTGGGCTAATTCTCTCAGAGTGGACAACACATAAATCAGATGTGGAATGAATTTAGCAAGCTAACTGATCATTCTTCAAACTGTTTCCAGCTATGAACTGTTTTCCGGTTGTCTCGTGTGAGAGATTGCAGCAATTTTATCCGAATCCGATTTTACGTCCTCAAATGACAAAATACTGCAAAAATGCTTGACTTTTGCTTACTTGTAGCAGTTTCTGCATTTCATTTTACTCCTTTTTTCCCTTGGTCTTTTAAGAATGGCTTTCAAATTAGAAATTGTGTTGGAATCCTGCATATGTTTTATCCACTTTCCTTTGGAACACTTCTTGTGCAGATTGAATGCAGATTGAATAAAGCACAATTCTCTTATTGCCAGCACTGTACCACTGTACTGTATCAACATAGCTTTTTATTCCGAACAAAAATTTAGAGAAAACACAGATTCATATGTGGCTGGAGATATGCAAATGGCCCTGTTAAAAGGGAGTGTAGAGCTATGATGAGCAGGCAGTGCTTTTTGTCTGTTTTCCACTAAGGAGTTTTTGCTTTCACTTGACTTCCTGTCCCAAATACACAATAGGAAGTGAAAGCAAATCTTGCCAATGTAAGACTGGCCTTACACTAAGCAATTTTTTTTTCCTTTAACCATGAGTTGAAGGAAAGAAAATCACTAAATCCCCCCCATTAACACAATAAGTGTTCATGGGGCAATCTCTCCTGCTGCATCGTATTCTGACAGTGGGAGTTTTCCCTGCTGGCTATAGCCAGCGGCAGCTAAGGCCTCTGTTAGAAATCATGGGGCCCTGTACAGCCTACCTGACGGGGCCCCCTTCAACCCAGCCTTTGACTGCACCCCTGGCCCTGCCCCTGACCCCGCCTTAAAACAAAATGCAAGCCTGTTGCCATTTACACGTGCACGCAGGACCAATGTGCGTATTTGCAATTGGGCATGAGCACGAAGAAGTGGAAGCAGTTTAAAATTCTTAAAAATTTTATTTTATTATTTATTTTATTTTAAAAAAGTACACTGTATGTGTAATTTTTTTTCTCTCTTTTATTGCTATCACAAGGGATGAACAACATTCCTAGTGATAGCATGGGCCATGACAGGTCCTCCTTATGGAGAGATCTGGGGTCTATTAGACCCCAGATCTCTCCTCTGGCCTCTAAAGCATCTGATCAAATCAAGATCGGTTTGATCAGATGCGTGTTCAAGCCGGTAACTGCTTGTTTACATGAGATCGAAACGGAAAGTGATGAAATCCAAGTCGCTTCTGGTTTATGACGTCACACAGTGAAAGGAGCGACATCAGTCCCTCTCACTGTGTCCCAGGAACCGGATGCTGCTGGTCACATCCTTACCGGGCTCCCAGATTGCACTGGAGAGTCCAGTAAAGGCAGTATCGGGATGGGGGTGGGACCCCCTTCCACGGCCTGTAAAAGTAATCCAGCAGCTTCTTAGCCCCTAGGATTATTTTTACTTTGTGCAGAATCACTGAGGCTAAAAAAGGATATCTCAATTATTGCTGCAGTGATGCCCGAGATATCACCCTTCCCACTGAGCGACATACCGGGATGTTGCAGGAGGGGAATCGGTTAAAGGGAAGTGGTTGGGGGGGTGGCAAAAAAATGTAGCTCAAGTGCACATGTTTATTTCCTCCCCAAATGCAAGCATAAAGTAGCATCTCATTGGATTTGATGATCATCAGCATTATGATAATATCACAGATAGCACAGTCAGTGGATGTTCTGTTATGACTCTGTCACGGCGGGGGAGATTTACTAAAACAGGAGCACTCAGAATCTGGTGCAGCTGTGCATTATAACCAATCATCTAACTTCAGCTTGCTTAATTAAGCTTTGACAATAAAACCCGGAAGCTGATTGGTTTCTATGCAGAACTGTACAAGATTTTGCACTCTCTAATTTTAGTAAAACTCCCCCAGTGTGTCACATAGCTGTTGGGTGCTGACTGGGCACTGACAGCCGCAGCTGGCCAGCCGGGACTAATTTAGTAGCAGGGCTACATGCAGAGGAGAATGATGTATATGTGCCCCGATAAAGAAGAAAAAGTCCCTCCACTACGCTCACCTCCTGGGCCCCTGCGTTGTTGTAATTACACTCCCCTATAAGCAAGCAGGAGTGGGGAAGAAGTTTAGCAAGCCCTTGTTTTGTTATTATTATTCAGAAATTAACTATAATGCTGCCCTGGCCCCCTTGTGAAGCTAATGGGGCT